>NC_092339.1:101010000-101665833 GCF_046630445.1 Rutidosis leptorrhynchoides
AAGATTGGAACCGTTGAGAAGTGGGAAACACCGAAAACTCCTACGCAAATATGCCAATTTTTAGGATTGGCTGGTTACTACAGAAGAGTCATTCAAGATTTTTTCAAAATAGCAAAACCCTTGACTGCATTAACGCATAAAGGAAAGAAATTTGAATGGAAGGATGAGCAGGAGAAAGCGTTTCAATTGTTGAAGAAAAAGTTAACTACGGCACCTATATTGTCATTGCCTGAAGGGAATGATGATTTTGTGATATATTGTGATGCCTCAAAGCAAGGCCTCGGTTGTGTATTAATGCAACGAACGAAGGTGATTGCTTATGCGTCTAGACAATTGAAGATTCACGAGCAAAATTATACAACTCACGATTTGGAATTGGGTGCTGTTGTTTTTGCATTAAAGACTTGGAGGCATTATTTATATGGGGTCAAAAGTATTATATATACCGACCACAAAAGTCTCTAACATATATGTAATCAGAAGCAACTGAATATGAGACAACGCAGGTGGATTGAACTGTTGAATGATTATGATTTTGAGATTCGATACCACCCGGGGAAGGCGAATGTGGTAACCGACGCTTTGAGTAGAAAGGACAGAGAACCTATATGGGTAAAAGCTATGAATATAATTATTCGTACTAACCTTACTACTCAAATAAAGGAGGCGCAACAGGGGGTTGTAAAAGAAGGAAAGTTGAAGAATGAGATACCCAAAGGATCAGAGAAACATATTAATATTCGAGAAGACGGAACCCGATATAGGGCTGAAAGAATTTGGGTACCAAAATTTGGAGATGTGAGAGAAATGGTACTTAAGGAAGCACATAAAACCAGATATTCAATACATCCCGGAGCGGGAAAGATGTACAAAGACATCAAGAAACACTTTTGGTGGCTGGGTATGAAAGTCGATATTGCTAAATACGTAGGAGAATGTTTGATGTGTTCTAAGGTCAAAGCTGAACATCAGAAACCATCAGGTCTACTTCAACAACCTGAAATCCCGGAATGGAAATGAGAAAACGTTACCATGGATTTCATTACTAAATTGCCAATGAGAGAAGATGACAAAATGGAGAAGTTGGCACATTTATACTTGAAGGAAGTTGTCTCCAGACATGGAATACCCGTCTCTATTATCTCTGATAGGGATGGAAGATTTGTTTCAAGATTCTGGCAGACGTTACAACAAGCATTAGGGACTCGTCTAGACATGAGTACTGCCTATCACCCACAAACAGATGGGCAAAGTGAAAGGATGATACAGACCCTTGAAGACATGCTACGAGCATGTGTCATTGATTTCGGAAATAGTTGGGATCGACACCTACCGTTAGCAGAATTTTCCTACAATAATAGTTACCATTCGAGTATTGAGATGGCACCGTTTGAGGCACTTTATGGTAGAAAGTGCAGGTCTCCGATTTGTTGGGGTGAAGTGGGGGATAGACAGATTACGGGTCCAGAAATTCTCTAAGAAACTACAGAGAAAATCATTCAAATTCAACAACGGTTGAAAATCGCCCAAATTCGACAAAAGAGCTACGCGGACAGTAAAAGAAAAGATATAGAATTTGAAATTGGTGACATGGTCATGCTTAAGGTATCACCTTGGAAAAGTGTTGTTCGATTTGGTAAACGGGGGAACTGAATCCAAGGTACATTGGACCATTCAAGATTATAGATCGTGTCGGACTAGTAACATGCCGACTTGAATTACCTCAACAACTCGCCGGCGTACATGATACTTTTCACGTATCGAATATGAAGAAATGCTTAGCCAAAGCAGATCTCACTATTCCTTTAGACGAAATTCAAATCAATGAAAAACTTCAATTCATTGAAGAACCTGTCGAGATAATAGATCGTGAGGTTAAAGGACTTAAGCAAAACAAAATACCAATCGTTAAGGTTCGAGGGAATGCTCGTAGAGGACCCGAGTTCACCTGGAAGCGTGAAGATCAGATGAAGAAGAAATACCCACACTTTTTCCAGATGATGCGTCAACACCTCCAACCGCTTAAAATTTTGGGACGAAATTTATTTAACGAGTAGGTACTGTAGTGACCCAAACTTTTCCATGATTATATATTATATGAGATTAATATTTACATGAATAAATGTTTCCAACATGTTAAGCAATTAAACTTGTCAAGACTTGATTATTTGAAATGAGTTTCATGTAGACAATTGACCACCCAGGTTGACCGGCGATTCACGAACGTTAAAACTTGAAAAAAACTACATGATGATATATATGTGGATATATATATAGTTAACATGAAATTATGATAAGTAAGTATCTCATTAAGTATATTAACAATGAGATATATACATGAGAATGAAACTGTTAAATTAAGAAACTCGAAACGGTATATATAACGATTATCGTTATAACAACGTCTTACTAAATACATATGTATCATATTAAGATATTGTTACACTAAATTTAACATGATAAAATGATAATTATATATATCATTAAGTATGTTAACAATGAACTACATATGTAAAACAAAACTACTAACTTAAGAATTTCGAAACGAGACATATATGTTACGATTATCGTTGTAACGACATTTTAATGTATATATATCACATTAAGATATATTCATACATCATAATATCATGATAATGTAATAATTTAACATCTCATTAGATATAATAAATATTGGGTTAACAACATTAAATGAGATCGTTAACTTAAAGGTTTCAAAACAACACTTACATGTAACGACTAACGATGACTTAACGACTCAGTTAAAATGTATATACATGTAATGTATTAAGATGTATTTTTACACTTTTGAAAGACTTCATGACACATATCAAAGTACTTCTACTTAACAAAAATGCTTACAATTACATTCTCATTCATTTTCATCAACAATTCTACTCGTATGCACCTGTATTCGTACTCGTACAATACACAGCTCCTAGATGTACATACTATTGGTATATACACTTCAATGATCAGCTCTTAGCAGCCCTTAATGAGTCATCAAACATGTGGTAACCATTCTTTGTAATATAGTATGAATTATTTAGCAAGATTACAAAAATATTATTAATCATTCATGACTTATTTACAAGAAAACAAACTTACATATCCTTTATATCTAATCCATATATCACGACCTAAAACACATAAAAACACCTTTATTCTTCAATTTTATTCATCTAACTGAACTCTCTCAAGTTCTATCTTCAAGTTCTAAGTGTTCTTCATAAATTCTATAAGTTCTAGTTTCATAAAATCAAGAATACTTTCAAGTTTGCAAGTCTACTTCCAAGCTTTCTAATCCATTTCAAGTAATCATCTAAGATCAAGAAACCTTTAATATTTACAGTAGGTTATCATTCTAATTCAAGGTAATACTCATATTCAAACTTTGATTCAATTTCTATAACTATAACTATCTTAATTCGAGTAGAAAATCTTACTTAAACTTGTTTTCGTGTCATGATTCTACTTCAAGAACTTTCAAGCCATCGAAGATCCTTTGAAGCTCAAGTTTATTTTTTATCATTTCCAGTAGGTTTACCCACTAAACTTGAGGTAGTAATGATGTTCATAACATCATTCGATTCATATATATATATAACTATCTTATTCGAAGATTTAAACTTGTAATCACTAGAACATAGTTTAGTTAATTCTAAACTTGTTCGCAAACAAAGTTAATCCTTCTAACTTGACTTTTAAAATCAACTAAACACATGTTCTATATCTATGTGATATGCTAACTTAATGAGTTAAAACCTGGAAACACGAAGAACACCGTAAAACCGGACATATGCCGTCGTAGTGAAACCGGGGGCTGTTTTGGGTTAGATAATTAAAAACTATGATAAACTTTGATTTAAAAGTTTTTCTTCTGAGAAAATGAATTTTCTTATGAACATGAAACTATATCCAAAAATCATGGTTAAACTCAATGTGGAAGTATGTTTTTCAAAATGGTCATCAAGACGTCGTTCTTTCGACTGAAATGACTACCTCTTACCAAATTGACTTGTAACCTGTATTTTAGACTATAAACTTATATTTTTTCTGTTTAGTTTCATAAATTTCAGTTCATTATGAAACCATAGCAACTTGAACCACTCAAAACGGATTTAAAACGAAGAAGTTATGGGTAAAACAAAATTGGATAATTTTTCTTGTTGTAGCTACGTGAAATTTGTAACAAATCTATACTAACCATAACTTAACTAACTTATATTGTATTATACATGTACTCTAACATATTATGTAACCTTGATAGATCATAGACACGTATGCAATGTTTTGACATATCATATTGACGTCATCTATATATATTATTTGGAACAACCATAGACACTATATATGCGGTAATGATCGAGTTAGCTATACAGGGTTGAGGTTGATTCCAAAATAATATATATACTTTGAGTTGTGATCGAGTCTGAGACTTGTATGCACTGGGTCGTGGATTGATTCGAGATAATATATATTGATTTATTTATGTACACTAACTTTGGACAATTATTTTTGGACTACAAACGTTGGACTATCAACTTAACAAACTTAAATCGTTAAAACATAATAAAATATGGTATAATTATATTTCGATCATACTTTGATATATATATATATATACATATTTGTTATAGGTTCGTGAATCGACCAGTGGCCAAATGTTATTTTCCGACGAAGTGATAATCTGTGAAAGTGAGTATAGTCCCACTTTTAAAATCTAATATTTTTGGGATGAGAATACATGCAGCTTTATAAATGTTTTAAAAAATAAACACAAGTATGCGAAACTACATTCTATGGTTGGATTATTAAACCGAATATTGCCCCTTCAAGTCTGGTAGCCTAATAATTAGGGAAATGGCCCCTAATTGACGCGAATCGTAAAGATAGATCTATGGGCCTAACAAATCCCATTCTGGAATTTGGAATGCTTTAGTACTTTGATTTATATGGAGATTACGATTGCCAATTTATGACATATTTGCGAGTATGCGGGGAATATTCTATATGCATTAAAGTTAATGTCGGTTACCAGGTGTTCATCATATGAATGATATTTATACACTTGCGAGTGTAAGATTATTGAATAATTGAAATCTTGTGGTCTATTATTACGATTTGATAAATATATAGATTAAACCTATAACTCACCAACATTTTTGTTGACGTTTTAAGCATGTTTATTCACAGGTAATTATTAAGAGCTTCCGATGTTGCATGCTAAATAAAGACAGGATTGGAGTCTGTATACTTGTATAATATTGTTTAAAAACTGCATTCGAAGACTTAAGTTGTTGTGTAATATTATTGTAAACCATTATGTAATGGTCGTGTGAGAATGCTATATTTTAGATTATCATTATTTGATAATCTTCGTAATGTTTTTAAACCTTTATCGATAAAATAAAGGTTATGGTTTGTTTTTAAAAATCGAATGCAGTCTTTGAAAAACGTCTCATATAGAGGTCAAAACCTCGCAACGAAATCAATTAATATGAAACGTTTATAATCGATATGAACGGGACATTTCAGTTGCCACACACTTATCTTATTCATTTTGGTGCCGATAGGTAGACCAAGATATGTAAAAGGAGATTTCCCGACTTTACATCCCATTCTACTAGTTAAGGATTCAACTTCTATATTGGTTACATAATTAAATAAATTTTTTATGTTTACTAAACTTCTATAAAGTATTTTTGCATGTGAACATAGGTCTCCATAGCTTAACATCAATTACGGGTATATATTTGTGATCGATAAATATTTATTTATATTATTATTTAATTTTATATTAATAAATAGTTAATAAAATATTTGATAGTATTTATACTCATATATGGCAAGAGTAATTTTCGTTATTTTACCTTTAATTTACAATTTTGATATGCAATTAGAATTTAAAGAGTACTTTTATCTTTTTGAAATCTCTAACTAGCTACAAAGATAATAAATAATTAATTTGAATTTTAATCCAACAGTGATAATTTAATTTGTTATTTATTTAATAGTATAGTTTATAATCTGCGACTTCTCATGACTTAAGTATTAATAATTACATAATTAGATATTAGTTTACAACTAAATGTATATGAATGTACAAATTATATGAAAATTCATTAGTCGTGTGTGTGTGTGTGTATATATATATATATATATATATATATATATATATATATATATATATATATATATATATATATATATAGGGGTATGTTCAAACGAGAACTACTAAAAAGGTGAGAACTACGAGAACTATTTAATTTAATAGTTTTTATGCATTTAAATGCAACAAATTATATGCAAATGTTAATTAATGCACATATCATTAACAAACATATGTTCATTAGCTCAAATTACATGTTAAATTATTAATTATAAGAAACTGTTCACATGTTTGGAAACAAATATGCACATGTGAACGAGAAATTATATATTTAATTATATAGGTAAAATATAAGTGTTTTTCAACTATTTTATGTTCATTCATAGTCTTCATCAAGGTTTAAGTGTGATTCAATCTAGTTACATGTGAAAATCTTTATAAATTAAAAGTTCTCGCAGTTCTCGCCTTTTTTATAGTTCTCATTTGAACTTTTGGCTATATATATATATATATATATATATATATATATATATATATATATATATATATATATATATATATATATATATATATATATATATATATATATATATATATAGTGCAGATAAAAACCATATACATGTGTTTATAATTTATTGTTATTAGTAAAAAAGTTTTGTTTAAACGACAATTCTTAGACTGTCATTAACATGTATAAAATTATTGCACATATTGGTTTTTAATTAAATTTTACATAAACAATTCAATTGTATATAATAATATAAAGAATGTTAATAACAGCTCCGAGGGCCGTCATTTGCAAAATCGTGATTAATTTTTTTCTTAATAATACTTATATTATAAATTTAATATTTTTATATTATTAGTAAAAAATTATATTATTAATGTATATATTTAATTTAATATTAATATATTTATATGTTGATGTTATTATATATAATTTTGTAATATTATCTATACATTATATAAAAGCACGTGACAATAATTCTATGTGTCAACTCTTGATTAATTCCTGCCACGTGTCAACTCCTCATTTATTTCTGCCACATATCAGTCTATCAGTTATTTCTTTATATTAATTAAATTATGAAATTTCTAAATTTAATTTAATATGCAGATTTTGTTATCTAAAATATTATATTATATTATTATAAAATATTACATAAATATTAAAAATGATATATGTTATAAATATATTAATAATAATATTATAGTATATTATTATTATGAAATTGTTATAAATGATTGTAAATAATATTGTGTTAAACGATACATTGAGTTGATACAAATATTAATACTATTTGTATATATACTAAAAACATATACAATTAGAGATGTACATAAAATATTATTCTTAACGATCGATTTTAAAACAACTTTGCTCATGTTTGGTGTTTTATCGATTATTTGTCAATTAAAGTAAATGATTCCAACCGACGGGCTCATAATTTACGCGTTAGTATTCAATATTAATGTTTTCGATCCAAATGTTATCAATAATAAAAAAAAATTTATTGCATTTGTATTATACATTTGATAAGTATCAATATTAACGGTATTGACTACTAATTTATACATATGTCGTGCAACGTACGGGCTCATAAAACTATTTAAGAAAATATAGATTAGTTATTACTATGATTTATTTATACGTAGTATTTTTTATTTATATTACAGTTCATTCATCATCATCGTTCGCCAGGCGTTACCGTCCATCGACACCACCATTTGTATAAATTATTTTTTATTCATCAATCTTCATGTTCGCCCGGCGTTACCGTCTATCGACACCACCATTAAACTCAAAATACTTTTACGAACAAAATTAAACTAGCTGCATTGAAAACGGACACTTTTTAAAAAAACCTAAATACAACGACATACAAAACGGGGCTTACAACATGATCCGTTTTTCCGTATGTAAACAAATAACGCTACGTTAAATATAAATATTCAAGCCAAAAAGTTCGCTGCAACGCGCGGCCGGTCCAGTACTAGTTGTTATCAAACGTGTTTTGTATAAATATATTGTTATTGTGATGCGATTCAAATATATGTAAACAAAATAATAAGATAATTCCGTAACAAATTAAATCAGTCATGTTATTGCCCCAAAATTCTACAACAACAATACCCAATCCCACGAATGTAGGGTATAGGGGAGGTGGTGTGTAGACAATCATTCCTCGTACCCTAGATTAGAAGGAAGTCACTACTCCGCCCGCGGGTATAGAACCCGCGACTAGATAAGATCGTCCCTCCCTCTACTCGAGAGCTAAGAGATTGCTTCCAAAATGACCTCCGGCCAGAAATGCTCATCGAAAATGAAATAGTGCGGGCATACGTACCTGAAGAGTTATGTGCGCGTAGAAAAATGCAATCATACAAAGTAGCCATAAAATAAGACACATATAGCAGTGATGCACAAAAGTAAGAAAGATAACATGGATAATATAATGCGTAGAGATATGTAATATCAAGTAGACATACAAACAAGCAAAATACAGCAAAATACCCAGCCACACACACACACACATGCGCGCACACACGCACACACGCACACACCTACATACAGATATGTATATATATATATATATATATATATATATATATATATACCCTACACACATAAGCCTGTATAAATACTTATACCTAAACATGTATACCTATAAATACTTACATAGGTATATATACATAGGTAAAGATACAGACATACGTAGATACATTTAGATACATGTACCTAGATACATACATACATATACAGATACAAACATATACACGGCTACCCATATATAACCTAAAAAAACATACACATAGATACAGAGGAATATACACGTATACATATAAACATAGGTACAAAGCGATGGGGAAATATGGAAACAATAATGCAATGTAAAGCTATATAGGCAAAGTCAGATACCATGTAAAGATATATATATATATATATATATATATATATATATATATATATATATATATATATATATATATATATATATATATATATATATATATATGGTTATAGAATAAATATATACAACACTTTGAAAAAAAAAAAGTCTTACTCAATTATTCTAAATCTACTCCTCCACAGGCTCCTATCAGAAGTCATGTCCTCCGTAAGTAGAAGCGCTTTCATGTCAAGCTTCAATCTATCATCCAACCTACGTTTGGGTCTACCCCTTCTCCTTACGCCCCCCACAACTAGGGTCTCGACTCTCCTAACCGGGGCTAATAATGGGCGCCTCATAACATGCCCAAACCATCTAAGTCGTCCTTCCCTCAGCTTGTTAGTTATGTTCCCAACTTCCATGTCCTCCCTAAAAACTCCATTTGGTATCATATCTAGCATGGTCTTACCACACGTCCACCTAAGCTTCCTCATTTCTACCACATCCATCCTCCTCTCCTGGGCTTTCTTCATTGGCCAACACTCCAATCCGTACAACATGGCTGGTCTGATTGCCACCTTGAAGAATTTCCCTTTCAATTTTAAGGGTACCTTCTTATCGCACAACACCCCTTTCGATGCCCTCCACTTCAACCATCCTACACGTATACGATGCGTCACGTCCTCATCTATCCTTCTCGATTTGTGAAGCATCGGGCCTAAATATCTAAAAGACTCTTGTGGAGGTAAAATCTGATCCCCAATTCGACATCCACTATATCCTCTTGTTCCTCTTCGCTCGCCTTAAAATCTCATTTAACATACTCCGATTTAAGTCTGCTAATCCGTAAGCTATTTGATTCTAGGGCGATCCTCCATTGCTCTAGTCATCTGCTAAGCTCATCTTGGGAATCCGAAACTAATACAATATCGTCGGCGAATATTAGGCACCATGGAATGTTATCTTGTGTCCTTTGGGTCAGTTCGTCTAGGATCAAAGCGAAAATATATGGGCTAAGGGTCGATCCCTGATGTAAACCTACCTCTACAGTGAAAAACTCAGTGTTTCATACCGTCGTACGTACACGGGTCTTCGCCCCTTCGTATGTCATACCCCGTCCTAATCCATCTGGACGAAGTCACCAACATCTGGTTCCATTGCGATGATCGACTCCAAGTAATGTCTTTAAAATGAGCAAATGCACAGCGGAAGGTTTCTTTCATACCTGAGAATAAACATGCTTTCAAGTGTCAACCAAAAGGTTGGTGAGTTCATAGGTTTATCTTAAAACAATAAAAATTCATCATTTTGATAGACCACAAGATTTAAATGATGCATGGTACAAATGGGCCCGAATCCTATACCCACCTGTAATGTACATGCGATTTCTTTTAAATACAGTACACCTTTCTCGTGTACGAAATCATCTTTCATAAATCTTAGTAACCGTACACATATTTCGTGCACAAAAATAACATACACATAACCTGTGTATAAAATCATTCTCTCGATACATAACATTCACTTTCCATTTCTTTCATAGCTTGGCTTGGTAACCGACCTTAACATATAATGCGCATAATAATATCCCCAAAACAGAACATCTCGTCTGTATAATAATCATATAAACTTCGAAGTACTAAACACCACGCCCACTAGCCCTTCCGTCTAGTGAACATTCTGGGTGGGGGTGTTAAACCCGGTAGCTACCTTTGGGATTCGCGTCAATTAGGCGTGCACTAATTCTTAAAATTAGTGATGTTCCCTAATTCTTAGGTTACCAAGCAATAATAATCAGGGAAAAAATATTCATATCAATTGTGGCAATTATCACGTCCACATAATTCATTCGAGGAATATTTTGCTTGTGTCTATCTCGTCAAACATTTATAAAAGCATTTAATGTATTCGCAGTTCAAAATATATTTCAAAAGAATTTAATAAAGCAGTTGTAAAAGCAGCGCATGTATTCTCAGTCCCAAAAATGTAAAGAGTAAAAGGGAATCAAATGAACTCGCCATACTGTATTTTGTAGTAAAAATACATATGACTAAATTGAACAATGCAGGGTTGACCTCGGATTCACGAACCTATATCATTTGTATTTATATTAAAACAAATAATCGTAATCAAACAAGTGTATATCTATTATTTTATGTATTAAGATTAATGTTCTTATATATATAATTTTATTGATACTTACTTTACATTATGGTACTTATTTGATATTTAATTAATGTTACTAGTTAAAACGAAATTTTATGTGGTATTAGTATACTTTATTTAGTAAATATATCTGTATTTATATATATATATATATATATATATATATATATATATATATATATATATATATATATATATATATATATATCGTTTGTTTTGTAAAATTATCAATTGTAGTAATACTAGTTTAAGGATAATAATAATACTGATAATAGTAATTTTAGTAAAAATGGTAATTCTATTAGTAATGATAAAGTAAAAATAATAGTTTTAGCAAAAATAGCATTTTCAATAGTAATGGTAAGTTTAATAATAATTATCGTTTTAAATAGAAATTCTCAGTGTTCATAATTAATAATACTAAAATTAATGTAAAAGGGTACTCCTAATATACTAATATTAATGATAATGATACTTAGATTAATAATAATAATAATCATAATAACTAATAAATAATAATAATAATAATAATAATAATAATAATAATAATAATAATAATAATAATAATAATAATAATAACAGTAAGAATGATAAGAATAATAATAATAGTATTAATGAAAATACTACCTCAATGTAATAGGCTTTAAAAAAAATTTAACGCCCCTGCATGGATTCGAACCCATGATCCCTCGCTAAGCTAACACCCTCATAAACCATTCCTCTGTCCTTGCATATCCAATTATGATATGATTTTAATTTCTTTTAACCCTTAATCCGTATTCACCTTCTTCTTTATTAATCACTCTCATCATCTATTTATAATTGGGCTTCGGCCCAAATGAAAACTGAAACTTAGCGGCCTATTAACAGCCAAAAATATACTGGATCCTCTTGGTCCCAATTGAGAGATTACATGGTTCAATAATAATATGAATTAGCCGTCATAATCACAAGTTCAATAACGTTTTAATTTGATTTGCACGATGGATTTGTGGGATTCGTCTGGTGATAGGATACAACGCATTATCATTTCAATCATGATAATCATCATCATTGTTTTACTTCCTTTGTTCCCAGTTTAAAAGAGACAGATATATATAGACGGCAGTAGTAGCAGCGAAATAACAGCAACAGTTTGATAATCATCATCATCTCATCGTGTTCTACCCCAACATCATAACAACCACGACCCAAGATGAAAAATAGTCCAAATAATTATGCAGGCCCGATCTAACTATCCAGTTCACTAGTTAATTACGTTGATCATGAAATATGAGTGGGGTTTGTTTGAAACTAGACACGACAAACACATAGCTGCTATTTTCTTTACAGCTCATCATCAACCTTCTTTAATAGTCACCTTTCCATTAAGTAAACACCAAATTATATCGAATGGGTCATATAATTAGAAAGTGTTCGGCTAAAAGAAGGGATAAAAATATGCCAAGTGTATCATGATCAACTTTAATATCAATCAATCACCTTATTAAAATAAACAAACAATTTATCATAGGCTTGCAAGTGGGTGTTTGCTTTATGATTTAAAAACAGAAACGATAGCAAAGGGGTGTTTACATGCGGCTGTTGAGAGAAGAAAGAGTAACAAGTGAAGGTGATGATTTTTGGATTCATTTTAAAACAGGAAACAGGCAAGCAGTAGCATGGGTTAGAGTTGTAGTAGCTGTTTGTGATGATGGTGGTGTTCATTTAGTTTCAATGGTGATGATAATGTGGTGGTTCTCGTGACAGGAGTAGGAACACAAAGGTAATAATAATTCGATGGAGTTCATGAGGATAAATGATGATGGTTGTAACTGAATTCGAAACAGAAACAGAAACTGTAGCAGTAGAGGTGTTCGCATGGTTGTGGTAGAATAAAGAAATAGATGAAGGTGATGATCAATAGTAGAAACATAAATGGGTTTCGATATTGAAACTTTTCGGATGTGTAGCAAAACACAAATGGGTTTCAAAAATTTTGCATATGGTAGTTATTTGGGTTGAACGAAACAAAAAAAAAATATATAAGATAGTGAATTGGTGGTATTCTTCGGTTAAGAACTATCTTGATCTAAAAATCAACGAATCTAAACTAGTTGTTTGATTATGAAGATCAACGAGGTTTCGGTTTGGTGTTTAAAGAGAATGCACAAAGGATGGTGGTAGTTTGTTGTGATTCTCAATGAAAAGTAATGGTGGTGACGGGTGAAGGTTAGGGTGGTGGAAGTGAGGGTGGTTCGAGCGGGTTGGTGGTCTTGGTGGAAATGGTTATTGAAATAAAACACATAGATATATGGTTTGCTAAACTGTGTTCCTATACATGCAACCCATATGTAAACATATTTAATTTTATATTGTGGTAAGAAACAAAAAGACACAGTAACTCCTTTAATAATTTGAATCACGGATTGTTTAACTGTTTCTCTATTTTTATAGAAGTGAATGGGAGACAGATGAATAGATAGTAGTTTATAATTTTTAAATTGTGCACATTTGGCATACTGAGCAAATTACATGATCATGATACTCTAATTATGTCAATGATAGAATAGGTAGTGGAAAGTTGGTAGTTAGTTGCCGTATTTGTTTTTATATATATACATGCGCTCGTTGGTTATTAAAGAATAAAGGTGTGAACTTTCTACATATCTTTTATTTATCATATGAATTAATTGTGTTAGTTTAGTTAACGTCATGTATTAATAATTTAGTTGTTATTTATATAAATAAGTGTGAGTATTATTTTTAATTTTAATCTTAGAAATTTAATTACACTACTTTGCGTATTATGTGATTTCTTTAAAACAAAAGAGCTACTATTACGAAGAATACATATTAAGGTTCGTGAATCGTCGAAATGGTCAAAGGTTATATGAATCCATGTAAACATTTCAAAAAAAAAAATATATTTTAAGACTCAATATTATAGACTTTGCTTATCGTTTCGAATTCATATAAAAATCAAGTTTAAATTTGGTCAAAAACTTTCGGGTCGTCACGCTACCTACCCGTTAAAGAAATTTCGTCCCGAAATTTGAGTGAGGTCGTCATGGCTAACAATAAAAATGTTTTCATGACGAATATGAGTTGAAAAAATAGAATTTTATTACCATAGAGTAATATGGATAACATGATTCGATTACTCGAAGAGTATAAGTGAAGCTGTCGCACAAGTTTGAAACAAAGGAATAGAGATTCGTCTTAACTTTTGACGTAGTCCTGGTTGATTTCTGGAATTCCAGGGATTTAAAGATAATCTTCGAAATCTAAAAGATTTGATTCTTCAGCGAATAAGGAAATTAAGATCTCTATAATTAAATACGGTGATCTGCCTCGACTATTCTGTCTAATATTTCCATTATAAATTAAACTCTTCCGTTCCATTATTCTCATCATTCCTATACTTTCTTTCTTAGTTCATACATCCAAAAGATTGTGAAAATGCTTAATCCCGTTCTAATCCTTGATATTTTCTAATTATCATTTCTGTCATCCTTCTTTTCAATCTTCCACCAGAAAAATCTGTTTACTTCTACTATTACCTTGGGTGATACTATTCTTAATTATACCGTGTCTTTATATTGCTATTCATATTAATATCCACGGTTTGTAACCTCTGTGTTGTTATTGGGCTTTATATTTTCTCTTATATTTTGGAGCTCTTTGCCTTTTTATTATCTTCTCGACCTCTAGTAAAGCAAGTAACGGTCCAGAATTCGTAAGTATGGAGTTTCGAATGAACATCATGTTCTAAACAAGAAAGAACGTATTATCACGATTTGATTTGTCAAATTACCAGAATATCCGGAAAAGACAGAATTATCAAAAAAATATTTTCTTGATATTTTTGAGGTTAAATGGAATACAAGAGTCGTGTAACATGGCACATGATGACGGTATGATCTGTGAATCATCATGTTCCATTTAGAAACTTAGCATGACTTACTGTAATATAATCACGTTGATCAAGTGTTATTATATCATACTAACTCATGCATCAGTTCCCAACACTACTTCAAAAACATTCATATTTTAAATTCGAAGGTTCGCAGAATACAGAAGCTAAAACAGTTTCCTTTTATGATATAATACGGATAGCGCAGAGAGATAATTAATATCGAACGAGAATATTTATGAAGATATCTTCAGAAATATTGAGAATATTAATAAGGAAAGGTACGATGATATCTTAGGATTTCAGAATCAAATTGTGATGAAGAAATTCATTCATGATGATTTAGAGTGGTTAAGGAGTAAGATATTCGCTAAAGATTTCATCAGAAACAGAATCATCTGGATTATTTATGTACAAGTTTAGTCCTTGTAATTTGTTCAGAGTCTCCATCAGGGTTTGCTCAATCCGGTTTCCAGTTCCAACTTTTCTGAGCTTTGCCAATATACTATTCTTTATCTTTATACCTTCAACGGTTAAGGTCGTGTATAGTTTTTGCTGCTGTATTCAGCTTTTTCAGAATTTGGAATATTGATTCGTAGATTGAGTGCTTTTCAGAATGGAAGATCTTAATTCTAAGAGATAAATGTTATATGTATAAATATAACTGTGGATGTAGAAACGTTGCGAGATTCGAAATACTGATTGCTAATTCTCGGTAATTGGTATGGCAATTATCGTTACAAGGTGTGGATGAGTATATGAATATATTTTAACGAACAAATATAATGGTTCTTCGGAGAGACAAAGATTAATGAAGTTGTTGATAAGTTTACTGCTAATATGGTGGAATATAAACGGTTCCCCGGTAACGATGATGAAGGATAAACTTATATATCAAAGTTATAATAAGTTTAATCCAAATGAAAGTCGAAGTTGATTTGTTGGAGCTGTGACAAAATTGGCTAATTTGGAAAGGGATTGCAAAGTTATTTTCGGTAATAGTAACGCCAAAGGAATTAGCACAGCTATGCGTTAAACGTTTACTCAGTTTCCAAGAGTTTTTCAGGTGCAATACTATATGCATAAATCTTTCCTTCTGTAGATGAAGTGCGGTTGGTTCATCCTCTCGATTGAGGTGTTTTCAAGAATCATGAAAGGTTTGAATCGCAGATTGTAATCGTTAAGATACAAATGAGGTTTAAGATGAAATCAAGTGGCAAACTTGAAGAATTGTTTAGTTTCATATGTTATAATCAATATTTTAATTCATTTTAGTTGTCCAATGTTGGTAGTCCACAGTTGATAGTCCACATTTAACAGTCTAATAATTCATATATAGCTTAATATATAATATTCGAATTAATTAATACGTATCGTGACCCGTGTACATGTCTCAGACTCGATCACAACTCAAACTATATATATTATTGTAGGATCAACCTCAACCCTGTATAGCTAACTCCAACATTACTGCATATAGAGTGTCTATGGTTATTCCAAATAATATATATAGATGCGTCGATATGATATGTCAAAACCTTGTATACGTGTCCCGATATTTAAAGTGCGTAAAATAAATAACAGAAATTAAATGACGATAAATAAAATTGCGAGAATTAAAATTGCGATAAATAAAATGCGATAAATAAATTGCGATAAATAAATTGCGATAAATAAATTGTGATAAATAAAAGGTAATACGGAATTAACAGTTAGCTAGGAACAGTTAGCGTGGATTCTTAACAAAATTTCTCATAGTTAATTTGTTTGTTTCTAACAAATTTTATTTTGTCCAATGTTTTCTTCATTATGCCACTTGTTGGATTCTGATAAATCAAAATTCAAATATGAAATTGGATGAAAATAGTTATTCTGCGGTGAACGGATTCGTATATCTGTGGATGTAGGTAGAATAGTAAATGACTGTTGAATCCGAATTGAAAGAATGTACAGTGTAACTTATTAATGTGAAATCTAAATATTCCTCGGGTATTACCTACCCGTTAAAATATTTTCACCATTAAAAATTTGTACAAAAGAATTTTTAATTATAATCTTTATGAAAACATATATACATATATATTTTCTTTAGATGTAATAATGGATTTAATGATTTAATATGATATTAAACTCATTTGGTTTTCGGTTGGAATTAGAATGAATAATCTCTAAAACTTTAGAGATTACATAATCATCATGTGGAACGAAGATAAATGATGTAGAACGCTACGTAGAACGATGATTATACTCGAGGTACAGAATGAGATGTTGAGACGTGTGATGTTGAAACTTGGGTTGTTGGTGGTAATGGTATTGATGTCAGTGGTACTGTTGGTGCCGGTGATGTTGTTGAAGCTGGTACGTTTTGCACCATATTTTCCAAGGCTACAACTCGGGCACGAAGCTCGTTGATTTCTTATATTATTCCGGGATGATTGTCGGTCGGAATGAGCGAATGAATAAGGTTTAGAATTTTAGATAGAATATAATTGTGGCGAGATACTCTGGAAATGAGTGTGAAAATGGTGTTACGGACAGGTTCGCCGATAAGTGCTTCAGGTTCTTCACCAAGAGGGGAATGTGGTCGATGGAAAAGATCTCTTTCTTCGCGTCTTCATCGGTTAAGTCGACTACAAACCCATCATATGAATTGGTTGATTCATTCTGGTGACACTGCTTTCGGAGCTTAGGTGAAACTCCATATCGAAATAGCTGTCGGAATCCGAGGAATTCGAACTGGTTGAGGGATCCATCTCGTAAATTCAGATGGAGGATTTTCGATAAGAAATAGATTATAGGACGTAGATTAGTACCCTGTAATACATAATTTACATATGCATATATAATACTAAAATCCCAAACGTTACAGAGGAATCTACAGAAGCTGTCAGGCAAAGGTAACAATGACAGATACGCTAAGATATGAATTTATCTATACACTGTCTATGCAATAGAGGCAGTAAGACATGTCTAGACTTTAAGGATGATAAGCAAATAATTTTCGACACTAAATGATAAGCAAAACTTTTGACATGCAGACACGGTCGAAGTCCAGACTCACTAATGCATCTAAACAACTATCAGTTAGACACACTAATGCAAGACCTGGTTCGCTAAGACCACCGCTCTGATACCACATGTCATACCCCATCCTAATCCATCTGGACGAAGTCACCAACATCTGGTTCCATTGCGATGATCGACTCCAAGTAATGTCTTTAAAATGAGCAAATGCACAGCGGAAGGTTTCTTTCATACCTGAGAATAAACATGCTTTCAAGTGTCAACCAAAAGGTTGGTGAGTTCATTTAATTCCCTTTTACTCTTTACATTTTTGGGACTGAGAATACATGCGCTGTTTTTACAACTGCTTTATTAAATGCTTTTGAAATATATTTTGAACTGCGAATGCATGAAATGGTTTTATAAATGTTTGACGAGATAGACACAAGCAAAACATTCCTCGAATGAATTATGTGGACGTGATAATTGCCACAATTGATATGAATATTTTCCCCTGATTATTATTGCTTGGTAACCTAAGAATTAGGGAACATCACTAATTTTGAGAATTAGTGCACGCCTAATTGACGCGAATCCTAAAGGTAGCTATCGGGTTTAACACCCCCACCCAGAATGTTCACTAGACGGAAGGGCTAGTGGGCGTGGTGTTTAGTACTTCGAAGTTTATATGATTATTATACAGACGAGATGTTCTGTTTTGGGGATATTATTATGCGCATTATATGTTAAGGTCGGTTACCAAGCCAAGCTATGAAAGAAATGGAAAGTGAATGTTATGTATCGAGAGAATGATTTTATACACAGGTTATGTGTATGTTATTTTTGTGCACGAAATATGTGTACGGTTACTAAGATTTATGAAAGATGATTTCGTACACGAGAAAGGTGTTCTGTATTTAAAAGATATCGCATGTATATTACAGGTGGGTATAGGATTCGGGCCCATTTGTACCATGCATCATTTAAATCTTGTGGTCTATCAAAATGATGAATTTTTATTGTTTTAAGATAAACCTATGAACTCACCAACCTTTTGGTTGACACTTGAAAGCATGTTTATTCCCAGGTATGAAAGAAACCTTCTGCTGTGCATTTGCTCATTTTAAAGACATTACTTGGAGTCGATCATCGCAATGGAACCAAATGTTGGTGACTTCGTCCAGATGGATTAGGACGGGGTATGGCATCGTACATATCTCTAATAGTTCTTATATATCTACTTGGGACACCCCTAACATTAAGAGTCTTCCAAATCAGCTCACGCGGGACATAGTCATAAGCCTTTTCCAAGTCTAAGAACGCCATGTGTAGGTTCTTTTGTTTTTCCCTATACTTCTCCATAAGGCTTCTAACGATGTGAATCGCCTTAATCGACGAGCGTCCTGGCATGAAACCGAATTGGTTCTCTGAAACCTTTATCTCGCGTCGGAGCCTCGTCTCAATCACTCTATCCCAAAGCTTCATAGTATGACTAAGTAACTTAATGCCTCTGTAATTACTACATATTTGCACATCTCCCTTGTTCTTGTAAATGGGATTAACCTCACTGAGTCTCCGTTCCATAGGCATCTTTGCGCTTCTAAACGTCGTGTTGAAAAGGTTTATTAACCATCTAACCCCCTCGCCTCCTAGGCAACTCCACGCCTCAATCGGAATTTGGTCTGGTCCTACTGCTTTGTTTCTCCCCATCTTTCGTAGGGCCGATCTAACTTCCTCCTGGTTAATCCTCGTGCAGAAACAATTATTCTAAAACTCACGACCCTCCTGGAGTTCCCCATTCCGCTCGGGTCTTTCCCTACTGAAAAGGGATGCAAAATACTCTTTCCATCTTTTCCTAATAAGGTCTTATCTCACTATACTTTGACCCGCTTCATCCTTGATATATTTGACGTTAACTAAGTCCATGCTTCTTCGCTCCCTAGCTTTAGCTATCCTATATATGTTATTAGCTCCCTCTTTAGAGTCTAGTTTCCTATATAAATCTTCGTATGCTTTGTCTTTTGCAATTGCTACGGCCTTCTTTGCTTCTCTTTTAGCTTCTTTATATCTTTCTTCTACCCTAGTTCTCCCTGCAGGTGTCCTTTCTCCAAAGTTAATGAGATCCCTAAACCTCGTCTGCTTTAGCGCGACTTTCGTTTGGACATCGTCACTAAGCCACCACGATTCTCTACTACTCTTATGGGCTCTCGATGTCCGTATTGCCACCCCTAAGACCTCTTTTGCCACATCTCTCATAGTGGACGCCATGCGGTTCCATATCTGGTCTACGTCAGTAGGGGCTTCGTTATCCCCTTCTACACTCAATCTATCAACAACGGTCGCTCTAAAAGTCTCTGCATTCGCTCCATGTAGGTTCTTCCAAAGGATTCTAGGTTGCACAACCCTGATCCTCCTGCTGACTTTTCCCCGAGTGACTAGTTCCATGACCAGCAATCTATGCTGGGAGGAGCACGTCAAGGCTGGAAGGACCTTACAGTCCCTACATGTCCTAAGTTCCCCTTTACGAAGGAGGAAAAAGTCAATCTGGGTGCTACGACCCCTGCTATGAAAAGTGGCTAACTGAGCATCCCTCTTCTTGAAGAAAGAGTTTGCTACAACCAACTCGTGGGCAATGGAAAACTCAAGAATGAGCGCCTTTCTTCATTTCTAGGACCAAACCCAAAGCCCCCATGGGATCCCTCGTAACCTTCTGCCTCCGCTCCTATGTGTCCATTCAGATCACTCCCTATAATCAGTCGATGGTCAGCTGGGAACCCCCTCACTACCTCATCTAACAAATCCCAAAAACTCTTCTTTTCCGCATCACTTAAACCCGCATGAGGTGCGTATGCGCTAATGACCGTAAAAGTCTCTTCCTTAATAATTAGACTAACCGACATAATCCTATCGCTAAACCTACCCACGTCAACGACTTTATCCTTATGTAGTTTTCCCAAAAAGATACCTACCCCGTTCCGTGTTGTCCTAGAACCCGAGTACCACAACCTATAGTCCTTAACATCTACCGCCCCTTCACCCTTCTATCTAGTCTCTTGAACACACCATATGTCCACCTTACTCTTAAGAAAGGTATCAACGAGCTCGATCCTCTTGCCCGTTAAGGTTCCTATATTCCAACTACCCACTCTAATCCTACCAAAGGTGGCTACCCTACTACCGCTTCTAACCCCTCTAGGCCTACCCACCTCTAAAGTAGGAGGACATGACCTCGAGTAACCATAAGTATGTGTAGGGTCTATATTAACCTATACCCCAAAATTCTAGTACGAACTATTTTTAATTTAAGTGAATTAAAAGAATAGAAGGTGTAGTGGTTTAGAAATTGAGCAACAATGAATTTTAAGACAAATGAATGGTTGGATTAAGGAGGAAATGATTGTGATTTTTTAATCTATTAGTTGTAAAACACTTTAACAAAATAATATTATTTTATTAAAGTTTTGTTTTAATATATAAATAAATAAATAAAGGGTGAAGAGAGATGTTAATGTTAATGTTAACTAGAAAAAATTTGACCGCACGTTGCTGCGGTTGTATTCAACGTGCGGTCGAATTTGGATATATGTTTTTTGGTACCTAATATATCTAGTAGGTTGGGTTGTTTGTTGGACGTGTATGTATATGTATGAAATATAGCCCAAAATATATTTTTTTAACGATGTCCGTTTCGCGTATAGTTAGTCGCGTTGTGTTGGTAAAAGTATTTCGAGTTGAACGTTGGTCTCGAAAAAATTTAACTCACACCGAGCAAGAATATAGGACCCGTTATTTAGTGTTTTTTAACGATGACCGTTTCACGTATAGTTAGTCCCGTTGGGTTCATCAGATTTTTTCGAGTTGAACGGTGGTCTCAGAAAAATTTAACGCGCGCCGAGCGAGAAGATAGGGCCCGTTATAAATTCGTGTGGAATTAATTTCTTTTATTTTAATAAAATTATATATTTACACTTTCTACCCTTAAAAAGTGTAAACTTGAGAGGTCGTTGTGTAAATTGAGCGGAAGTTGAGGGACCGTTAAAACTAAAACTACAAAATTTGTCATGACATTTAGTGTGTTCCACAAAATTTGCCATGACATTTAGTATATAGGGATAATAATAATAATAATGTTAAACTATGTACAACCAATAACTGGACTTTCTTGATTTTTCTTTACTAATTATTTTATCAATGACAAATAAAAAATATACTTTTTTATTAAGCTCATGCTCCATATAAGAGATGATTTTTCTTCATAAAAAATAGAAAATTACAATATGTAGACAAAATATCCTTTAATTCTAGGTACTTTGTCATAGGGGTGGTCAGTATTTGGTTTGAAACCGTGGAACCCGAAAACTAAACCGAAACCAAACCGGAAAAAAACCAAACCGAATTTGATAAACGGTTTTCGGATAGCGTCAAACCGAAACCGAATTTGAATTCGGTTTTCGGTTCGGTTTTCGGTTTTGAAAATTCTGAATTCGGTTTAACCGAAAACCGATTTCAAAACCGAATTCAAAATTTTTATATATTTAATTTGTATATTTATGCTTTAGTGTCATTATAATTTGGGATCCAATCAATAAAATATATTCTCACCTATATGAAGATTTGGTAGCTCACATTATAATTATGTTACTTAAATTATTATATTCTTCTTCTCAATAACAGAAGAAGTAAACGTCATAATTAAGCTATAAATATTAATAAATCATCGAATTCTTGATAATTTAATAATACGTCATTGTTTTAGGATATAAATAACTAAGACATCAGTAACGCCACAATTAAACTACCAACGTTCTCAGTTTTTTCATAATATTCGGTTTTAACCGAAAACCGAACCGAATCCGAATTTGAATTCGGTTTTCGGTTTGGTTCGGTTTTAACTTTGAATCCGGTTTTCGGTTCGGTTTTCGGTTTTGCCTAAAAAAATTTCAAAACCGAATACACCGAACCGAATAAACCGAACAAACCGAAAACCGAACCGATGAACACCCCTACTTTGTCATATGTCACGAAAAGATATTTAAAATTATAAATGTGTCTCACTGGATTAATTTAACTGGTTAAGACTTTTTACACATTATCAACCAAGTCTTTAATCATTTTGACAAGTGACACCCATTTCAATCATTTTTATACACGAGAAATAATATGTATAATAAAAATGTTTATAAAAAAGTTTCTACAAAATGAGTTTGATCAATTAAATTAGAAAAGAAAAATATAAAAGAAGCAACAAATGATTTTGATTGGTAAATTTTATGTGTCGTGTAAACTATTATTTGTAAACTTTATATGGAGGTTAATTCAATAAGCTGCAATAAATTACAAATCAAGCGTATTCTAGGTACAATAAATTTCAAATCAAGTGTATTCCAACTACAGTAAATTACAAAACAAGCGTATTCCAGCCCTAGTGCAAAAAATGATGGATTAGTGGGGGATTGGTTGTTAACTCACCGACTAATCGTGCGAATTTTGTTCGATACCGAATTGTCCAGCGAGAGTAGTTAAGCAATCAATCGTCAAATTTAACTAAGATGTGAACTTGGAGAAATGTATTTAATCTCTTAGAGAGAGAAATAAGCATGTTAGAGCTCGCTATTTTATTTTATTTTATTTTATTTTATTTTATTTTAAAATGACTTTAAATTAAATATCACAGGCTTTCTTTAAAATCTATTAAAGTACCAATCAAACGTATACGAAGAGATAAACACCACCACGCACCGCAACTAGAAAATATCCTATACAAACAAACAAACAAAAAATAACGAAGTCTATCTAGAGGCGAGTCGAGCCGACCCACATGAACAACGTCCATACTGCACTTAGAGTGAGAAACTGCTTAGTAATTATTTATTTATTTATTTTTGAAAGGCAAACCTACAATCCACACACGAAATCACGAATATTTATATCTCACTGCCTCAAGTGAGGCTTGAACCCACAACTTCTTGGTTGAAGGGTGAAGGATTAATGTGCAAGGTATAACATATAGTTCATTTGAGCCTTCGGGGTCACACACATATACACCGAGACGTCAAATAATATATATATATATATATATATATATATATATATATATATATATATATATATATATATATATATGATGTATATATATTACTCAAGTAACAAAATAGTAAATCGAAATTAATTCATTTACTATTCATATGAATAGTAAATGAAACAAAATTAATTAATTTACTATTCACATGATATCAATTATTAATTATAAGTTACATAATATACCCTTAAAGTATTTGAGAAATAGGACTTTGAAAATGATCTTGATTTATTTTGATTTGCTACAAAACAAAAGGAGTTTTTGGATTGATTTTATCATATCTTAAAAGTAAATTTATTTATTTAAAATTAGATTTGAAAATCTAATTGTTAGCACACGTTTTTTAACAAGTCTACATCTGGATTGATTTTATTCTCTATATATACATGCCATGTTTTGTTTTGAGATGAGCAGACGAATGAAAAAGAATCAAATACTTTTATTTTCTTTAGATTACTATACGGGAGTATTATTTATCTATTCTATTTGATTAATATAATTTGATTATATTAATTAGTTACTTGAGTTTGGACTAGCATCAACAGGCATTGTTTGAAGTGTAGTGTGGACTATCCAAAGAGACGATCATACTTTTGATCGTAAGTTTCTCTCTGTCTCATCAGTTTCTCCAAAAAGGTATATCGTTAACTCATCTTTTATTTTATATTCATGAAAATTATTATGGTGTAACTGGATCATTGGGAAAGATTAATCGTGTGCATGTTTCATTAAATAACTGAAAATTTAATCTTGTTAAATTTTGTTCATAAAATAATAAAAGATTATTATTTTAACTATCCGATGCGTTAATCTGATTTGGTAAAAGTACACACGATTTTTCATCAGTGGTATTCGAGCCGCTTTTACACCATCTTAATTGTCGTGTGACTATTCTTTAGATTTAGTTTTGTGGTATATTGGTGAAAGTCAAAACCTTTTTGGTTTTTAAAGTCAACTCGGTTGATCTAGACTTAACCTCATGACGCACAAATATGATTGAAAAAATATCACTATTTTAAATTGTAGATTTAATTGTTATGGCTTGAATATTTATTATAATTATTGATTGTTTTATTTCATGGTTATACACATGCATTGTAACCATGGACAAGCCATATTTAAGTTTTAATAATGTAGTTATTAAAATTGTGATTGCACTCATAGCCCATAATGCCCCGACCTATGTATGATTGTTGTGATTATTGATTACGGCAATATTATGTCATGTTGATTATTTGTATTATTAGAAAGGCCATTTTGAAGCCAAAGTTATATTATATTTATTTTTCATTTTCATAGTATTGTATTTAAGTTTATTTCAATTTGTAAAAGTACTAGTTTAGTTGTATTTTCAAATTTAAATAAATGTAACAAGATGAAGATTGAAGATAAAATACAACATGCTTTTGGCCTAGATGATGGCGAACAGGTCAAGTTAACAACGATGGCGTTTGTCAAGTTTTCACTTGATTCTTGAATCAAGTGGGAGCTACGATATTACCCTTAGTTTGACCTCTTGATCCCATGTCGGCGCATGGGATCAAGCATAGGATTTTTGGGCTAGGCTATATGTGTGTGATGCATGTTATGGTTATGTTTTATTTTTACGCATTTATATTTAATCGTTGATTATAATATATGCTAAATGTTTTTGATAAAGACATCAAATAAAACTAGTAACGAGTCTCAAAGGTTAAAATTGATGATTTTAAAAAGTTAAACTCTATCGAGTTTAGAGTTAAAATTTTTTTTTGAAACTCAAATAATATATATGGGCGACATCTTTTAAAAATGATTTAAAATGATACACAATGTGTATTTGTTATTTTTTTATATAAAATAAAATAACAAACTAGACACATAAACACGATCGACATATTAAAATTGGTTAAAATGATTTTTAGCAAATAGTGTAGCGAATCTTGTGTGCATGCATTATTCGTTAACACAAACATTTTTCAAAATACCCGTCAAATTTAAGTCATGTCATCCAATGAGCTTGCAAACACTCCTCGTTATTTTTTGATTACGGTGAGACCTAATCGAATTATAGCCACGAGGTGGATTTTCAGTTACGAGTGAGACTAGGCTGAATTTTTACAGTTTCCAAATTGGACGACTTAATCATATTCATGGCGAGACCTGAATTCGAGGCAAGGATGGGACAAACATGCCAATAGATAATAGTGGTTTGTTGGACTACACATATCTCAAGGTCCCATAAAGATCTAAGAGTTGCACATGTGATGCAATTGGTACTCGCTACCTACCAGTAGACTCTATAACTACTAGCTGATCAACAGATGTAGTTATGGAACCTCTATGTGGATCTTGGGCTTTCGTAAATTAATTGTTTTTAAATATATTAAAACTTGGGTAATTAATTCATTAAAGTATTATATCAAAAATACTAAAATTAAACCATGTTCTTTTGTAGATGTCAAACAATCAAAACGTAAACCAAAATAACCTCCGTTCTTTGTTGGAGAAGGAGAAACTCAATGGTTCAAACTTCGTCGATTGGTACCGCAACCTGAGAATTGTTCTCAAATATGAAGGAAAGTTGAATAAAATTGAAGAACCCTTATCTGATTCTCCTGCTGAGACAGCTACTGCTGCTCAAAAGAATACTTATCAGAAGTTGTTTGATGAGTAAGAGAAGATAGCTTTAATCATGCTTGCTAGTATGACTTCTGACCTCCAAAAGGAAATGGAAGATCGCACAGCATATGATATGATGACTGAGCTGAAAAATATGTTTCAGAAACAGGCTAGTCAAGAGTTATATGAAACTTATAAGCTTCTTCAAACATGTAAAATGAAGGAGGGTCAATCAGTGAGCTCTCATGTCTTAAAAATGAAAAGCTACATTGACCGATTGGAAAAACTTGGAACTACCTTACCGCCTAACTTGGTTGTGAACACGGTTTTGGTTTCACTACCAAAATTGTATCACCAATTTGTGATGAATTACAATATGCAAGGTTGGGAGAAATCTTTGGTAGAGGTGCACTCGATGCTCAAAACTGCTGAACAGAATATTCCATCCAAGGTTTCCAATCCAGGTGTCCTTATGATTAGGGAAGGTAGGGTGAAAAAGAATAAGCCGAAAACTTGGGAAAAAGGAAAAGGCAAGTCAATTGCTAAGAAGAAAATTCCACCACCTCCCAAGAAAGAAAACCCAGCTAAAGATGCCGAATGTTTCCACTGTGGAAAGGTTGACCACTGGAGGAGGAACTGTCCGTCCTACCTATCTGAGTTGAGAAAAGGAAAAGCTGGTGAGACCAGCAAATCAGGTATATTTCATATACAGTTATACACTTTTTCTAGTGATTCCTGGATTTTTGATACTGGTTGTGGTACTCACATCTGTAATAATATACAGGGAATGAGAAGAAGTAAGAGACTGAAGAAAGACACACTAGACTTAAGAGTGGGCAATGGGGCTCGAGCTGCTGTTGAAGCTATTGGCACCTATGAGCTTACTTTACCTAGTGGTCTTATTGTTTTGTTGGAGCAATGTCATTATGCTCCAAGTATTACGAGCAATGTAATTTCAGTTTCTCTTTTGAAAGATGTTGGTTTTGAACTTACATTTACGCACCTTGGTATTTCAGTTTCTAAGAATAATATATTTTATTTTAATGCTATTCCACGTGATGGTATTTTTGAAATTGATATGCATTGTGTGATTTCAAATAATAATTCTTTATATACCTGTACTGCCAAACGATTCAAGCAAGACTTGAACAAGACCTATCTATGGCATTGTCGTCTTGGTCATATAAATAAACAATGCATTCAAAACTCCAATCGGATGGGCTTTTAGAATCAACTGGCTCTGAGCCATTTGATTTATGCGAGTCATGTTTATGTGGAAAGATGACAAAAGCTGCTTTCTCTGGTTTAGGTGAGAGAGCTGAAGATCTTTTAGGACTAATACATACTGATGTATATGGCCCTTTTAGAACTATGTATAGAAATGGTGAATCATACTTCGTTACATTTACTGATGATTATAGTAGATACGGTTATGTTTATTTGCTGAAACATAAACATGAAGTTTTTGAAATATTCAAAATCTATCAAAATGAAGTAGAGAATCAACTTGGAAAGACCATTAAAGCCCTTCGCTCTGACCGAGGAGGGAAATATATGAGTCAAGAGTTTTTGGACCACCTAAAGAATCGTGGGATTGTTTCACAATTCACTCCACCCTACACACCATAACACAATGGCGTGTCTGAACGGAGGAATCGAACTTTACTTGATATGGTTCGATCTATAATGAGTCTGACTACTCTACCACCGTCTTTTTGGGGATATGCATTAGAGTCTGCTGCACGCATACTCAATATGGTTCCAACCAAGAAGGTAGAAAAGACACCATATGAGCTATGGCATGGGAAGACTCCCAAGTTGTCTTATTTGAAAGTCTGGGGTTGTGAAGCGTATGTGAAACATGACACTTCAAACAAATTAGAACCCAGAAGTATCAAATGTCACTTTTTGGGATACCCAAAGGAAACAATGGGTTACTACTATTACTACCAAGCTGAAAACAAAGTGTTTATTGCTCGGTTTGCTGAATTCTTGGAAAGAGATCTTCTCTTACAAGAAGTTAGTGGGAGTAAAGTAGATCTTGAAGAAATTCAAGAATCACAAAGTTACATACCTTCTGAAGGCACTAGCCAACCGCACGTTGAAGCTGAACACACTGTTGGTGAGCCAGAACGTGTTGCACCTATACTTCGTAGATCTAGTAGAACTCCTCATCAACCTGAGAGGTTAAATCTTCTGATTAATTCAGATAAACCTCATCTAGGGGATTATGATGAACCCTCTAGTTATGGTGAAGCCATGTCAGATCCACAATCTGACAAATAGGGAGATGCTATGAAGGCAGAGATGTAGTCCATGAAAGATAATCAAGTATGGGACTTGATTGATCTTCCACCCAATTGCAAGACAGTGGGCAGTAAATGGGTCTTCAAGAAGAAGGCTGACATGGACGGTAATGTAAACACTTTTAAGGCTCGATTGGTGGCAAAAGGTTATACTCAAACTCAAGGAATTGATTATGAGGAAACTTTTTCACCAGTCGCGAGCATTAAATCAATTAGGATACTTATTGCCATAACTGCTTTTCATGATTATGAAATATCGAAAATGGATGTCAAAACCGCTTTCCTAAATGGCGACCTAAGCGAGGACGTATATATGGTTCAGCCGGAAGGGTTTGTGAATCCTAAGCATCCTACTAAAGTATGTAAGCTTCTAAAATCCATTTATGGATTAAAGCAAGCATCCAGGAGCTGGAATCTTAAGTTTGATGAGAAAATTAAAGAGTTTGGTTTTTCTGAAAACGGAGATGAGCCATGTGTTTACGTTAGATCTAGTGGGAGAAAATTTGTCTTCTTGATCTTATATGTTGATGACATACTACTTATTGGAAATGACGTTCCAACTTTGCAAGATGTCAAATCTTGGCTTGGAAAATGTTTTGCCATGAAAGATCTTGGAGAAGCTAAGTATATTCTAGGAATCAGGATCTATAGAAATAGATCCAAAAGGCTTATTGGTTTGAGTCAAAGTACATACATTGACAAAATCTTACAAAGATATAACATGCAAAACTCCAAGGGCGGAGCATTGCCCATACAAAAGGGCATAACCTTGAGCAAGTCTCAAAGTCCTATCACACTTGATGAGATAAGACGAATGAAATGTGTTCCGTATGCTTCGGCTATAGGATCCATTATGTATGCCATGTTATGTACTAGACCTGATGTCTCGTTAACCTTGAGTTTGACGAGTCGTTATTAACAGAATCCAGGTGAAGAACATTACATTGCTGTTAAGAGCATTCTTAAGTATTTACGGAGAACTAAAGATATGTTCTTGATTTACGGTGGTTTGGAAGAAGAGTTGAGTATTAGATGTTATACAGATGCTAGTTTCCAAACTGATCTAGATGATTCTCGATCCCAGTCAGGGTATGTCTTTGTCATGAATGGCGGGGCAGTTGATTGGAGAAGCTCAAAGCAGAGCACAGTTGCATAGTCTACAACAGAAGCATAATACATTGCTACCTCAGAAGCTGCACAAGAAGCTGTCTGGATTAGGAAGTTTATTGATGAACTCGGAGTAGTTCCCAGCATTGAATCCCCTATGGAAATGTACTGTGATAATTCAAGTGCTATTATACTTGCGAAAGAATCACGTATACGTAAAGGTAGCAGACACATTCTTCGAAAGTTTGACTACATTCAAGAAGTCGTTGAGAGGAATGATATTAGCATTCTTAAGGTTCATACAGATGATAATGTGGCTGAACCATTCACGAAGCCCATGACACACAACAAGCATGATGATCATGCTAGTAGTATTGGACTTCGTTATGCTGCTGATCTTTTTAATTTGTAATTTAGTATTTGGATATTTTTGGAACATCAAACAGTTTTATCTTAATGAATTGATATATAGTTGGTATGATCAGTTTCATTTATATCACTGTGTTCTATATTAGCATGTTTAATCCATGAATAATTGTTGATTATTCAAAATCTCCATAATCGGTCATGTTATGGGAATAACATGAATTAAGATTAATGTGAAATTTTGGTTATATTCATTGATGATGAATAGTTAACTTGTTGAGACCAAAATTCATATGTATTCATTGATGATGAATATTGGAATGACCCAACCTTGAGATGTCACTACATCTAATGACCCGTCCTAATCCATCTGGATGAATACATTACATTTGGTTACATCGCGAGGTACTTGACCTCTATATGATACATTTTATAAACATTGCATTCGTTTTTAAAAGATAAACTTTCTTTACATCGAAAGTTCACGGCATGCATACCATTTCATAGTACATTCAATTATAATTGACTTAATAATAATCTTGATGAACTCGACGACTCGAATGCAACGTCTTTTGAAATATGTCATGAATGACTCCAAGTAATATCTGTAATATGAGCAAATGCACAGCGGAAGATTTCTTTCATACCTGAGAATAAACATGCTTTCAAGTGTCAACCAAAAGGTTGGTGAGTTCATTAGTTTATCATAATCATTCATTTTCATCATTTTAATAGACCACAAGATTTCATATATTGACACGCGTAACTCGCGAATTAAAATTCATTCATATAGTGAACACCTGGTAACCGACCTTAATAGAATGCATATAGAATATCCCCATCATTCTGGGACTCACATCGGACATGATAAATCGAAGTACTAAAGCAATTCAAATTCTCTGACTGGGGCTTGTTAGTGCCCATAGATCTATCTTTAGGATTCGCGTCAATTGGTGGCAATTATCATAAACACCAATTCTTAGGCTACCAAGCTAAAAAGGGGCATATTCGGTTTGATAATTCAACCATAGAATGTAGTTTCAATCACTTGTGTCGATTTCGTAAAGCATTTATAAAAGCAGCGCACGTATTCTCAGTCCCAAAAATATATATTGCAAAAGCATTTAAAAGGGGAGAAAATGAAACTCATCATACTGTATTTTGTAGTAAAAATACATATGACAATATTGAACAATGCAGGACCTCAGATTCACAAACCTATATCATCCATATATATATATATATATTAAAGCATATAACAAGTTCATATATTAATAATATTAATATACTTGTTATATTTAATGATTCATATGTCATGTTTAATAAGTAACTTAGATATATTTATTTTACATATCTTGAATAATTAATTAATACTTATTAAAAATATAATAATAGAGTTAAGTTATCTATTTTAAATATGGTTTTATATATCTAATAGTTATTTTAATAATAATAATGATACTAGTAATAATATTAAAAGTGATAATAATAATAATAATAATAATAATAATAATAATACTAATTATTATTAATGGTAGTGTTAGTAATAAGATTGATACTAATGATATTAATAATTAATAGCTCATTTAAATCATAATTTCATCCATAGTTTTTAAATCCATAAATTATATATATACTAAATATTATTTAGCAAAATAAAATTTTCATATTCGAAGTTTCGAATTCACACTTGTAACAATACTCTTTAAATCATAATTTTTACTTAAGCTTAATTATATTACTCAAATCATAACTTAATTATAATACTTTTACTTCATAACATTCTTCATAATATACTAATATCCTAAGATTTTAACGGTTTTATGTCTGTACGTACATATATATAAATACTATGTTTATAAAATTTCATGACTATAGCTATGTTATTCATATCCTAATCAATATAAACTTTATAGTTTTATACATACTTACTTATTCAATATCATAAGACTTTAGTTCCTAAACTTTTAATCCTTAATATTAACGATAATCTTATTTGTAACTATAGTCATAAAAATAATAGTAATTGATCTAAATGATAAAAACTCTAATAATAACAATACTTATAAGGATATTAATAATAATAATGATATTATTAATGATTATACTTACGTAAATAATAATAATAGTCATAATAATAATAATAATAATAATAATAATAATAATAATAATAATACATGTATTAGTAATAATAATAATGATAAAATTCATAATACTTATACATAAGGTAATAATAACTATAATACTAATAATAACAACAATAATAATAACATAACAATAACATTATTAACAATAATAATAATAATAATAATAATAATAATAATAATAATAATAATAATAATAATAATAATAATAATAATAATAACAATAACAATAAAAAAATGAAAACTACCTCCAAAGCTTGTTTTAAAAAGAATGCCCCGAACTGGGCTCGAACCCCCGACCTCTTGAAAACCCGTCAACACCTCAAACCGTTGGGCTGTTGCCCATTTTCTGAAATTATACCTATTTTTATTGTAATTAAACCTTATCTGTTTTTATCTTCTTTTTCTTCTTCATAGAACCATAATCGACCCAAACCAATTTGGTTAATCAAAACACGAATACAGAAATGGTTTAGGATATTTAAACAAACAGAAATCATTTTGTAGTGATTGAGATTATCAGAGAATAATAAAGAAATAAATCAAACAGAGGTCTGCAGTTCGAAAACCACGAAGAACAACTTGAATTTGATTTTTAAATTTGAGGCTGTTATTGACCACAATTTCTACATGAAATATGTTTTAAAACCTCCCTAGAATCTTTCTGAATCATCAATTGAAACTAAAACATTGAAACGCGTTTGAATTTCCTCAAAATCAATTAGTTTGACTTTTATTTTAAAAACTTTGACTCTAAAATTAGAATTCGATAGGATAAATTGAACCTTGAAACTTTTCAGATAGTTTAAGTGAAAGATTTCTAATGGAATTGCATTGTTACATTTTTAAAATTGATTCATATTTGAGACTTGACAAAAAAAATTAAAACGAACGGAACAGGGAGTTATATTCTCCATTTTTTTCAAACTTTTGCAGACGTAATTGATAATGGTATTAATGAATTGAACGAACTTGTTAAAAAATGCTGGTAACCCATTTAATTTATGGCATAAGGTGATCGACAGGTTTATTATTACACAGACAAAAAAATAAAGAATAAAGAAGAATAAAATAAATAAAGTTGATATAGATATATAACTGAATTTGGACGTGTTATTGTGATTACCCAATGATTTGTACGAGCTTATAGACAGGAAAACAAATTAGTCACAGGTAGATAGTGACTTAAAAGCAATTCTGATTTACTAAATCTATATATACGGTTTTTACATAATTAATATTAATAAATAAAGAATTAATAATTTAATAATTATAATTATATTAATTATAATCAAAAATACTAATAAAAATAATAAACTAATATTATAAAAAAATAAAAGTTTGTATTAATTTCTAATAATAATAACAATAATAATATTAATGATATTAATTGTAATAATATTTTTAAAAATAATATTAAATAATAATAATAATAATTAAAATATAATTTCCATCATTCTTATAATAATATTTATGTTTATCATCTTTATTTTTGATAATCATAACTTTTTAGTTATATATATAACAATAATAATGATATTATTATTAACATTAGTAACATTGATATTAATATTAATGGTAATAATAAAAGTACTAATAATATTACTATAACATTTATATTTTCAACTTGCATTTAATATATTACTATTACATATTATTAGTTATGTATATTTATATAACATATAATAGTAAAACTTTTTATATATTTTCCAATATACATATCATAATAATTATACACACTTATATATAGTTTTATTTTAATAGTCACTTTATTACCTTGTTTATTAGTTTACATATTCAATTCAAATGATTAAATTATATCTTATTATTTTAATAAAAGTTATTATATATGTACCTAAGTAATAATATATATATATATATATATATATATATATATATATATATATATATTATTACTTAGGTACATATATAATAACTTTTATTAACTATTTATTATTTATACATTTTATATATAATACAATATTTTAATTTTACACAGAAATCATATATATTTATATATAACTTCATTTTAAATATCACTTAATTATTTTGTATCTTATTTTATATATTTAATTATATTTTATTATTTTCAAATATCATATATACTATTATTTATATTCACATGTATACCTACTTATATACATATCTATTTACCAACACATGTTCGTGAATCGTCGGAAATAATCAAAGGTCAAATGATTTCATGAAATGGTTCAAAAATTTTGAGACTCTATATTACAGACTTTGCTTATCGTCTCGAATTCATATAAAGATTAAGTTTAAATTTGGTCGGAAATTTTCGGGTCATCACAGTACCTGCCCGTTAAAGAAATTTCGTCCCGAAATTTGAGTGTGGTTGTCATGGCTAACAATAAAAATGTTTTCATGACGCATACGAGTTAGAAATTTGAGTTTTATCATCAGTGAGCAATATAGATAAAACAATTCGATTACGAGGAGAGTATAAGTGAAGCTATCGCAAAAGGGTGAAGTGAGTAAATGCAGATTTGAATTAACCGGTGACGTAGTCAATGTGGATTTTTGAAATTCAAGGGATTTAAAGAAAATCTATTTAAAGAAAATCTTCGATATCTAAAAGATTTCATTCTTCGGCAAATAAGGAAATTAAGATTTCTATAATTAAATACGGTGATCTGCCTCGATTACTCTGTCTGATATTTCCATTATAATTTAAACTTTTTCCGTTCCATTATTTTCCATCACTCCCATTTTCTATTCTTAGTTCATACATCTAAAAGATTGTGAAAATGTTTAATCCAGTTTTAATCCTTGATATTTTTCTAATTATCATTTCTGTCATCCTTCTTTTCAATCTTCCATCAGCAAAAATCTGTTTACTTATAATATTACCTTGGGGTGATACTATACTTAATTATACCGTGTCTTTATATTGCTATTCGTATTAATATCCACGGTTTGTGACCTCCGTATTGTTATTGGGCTTTATATTTTCTCTTATATTTTGGAGCTCTTTGCCTTTTTATTCTCTTCTCGACCTCTAATAAAGCGAGTAACGGTCCAGAATTTGTAAGTATGGAACTTCGAATAAACTTAATGTTCTAAACAAAAAAGAATGTAATCGCACGATTTGATTTGTCAAATTACCTGAATCACTGAGAATAGAACTATTAAGAATATACTTTCTTGATATGTTCAGAAATTAAGCAGAATGAAAGAGTTATGTAACATGGCACGTGATGACGTTATGGTCTGTGAATCATCACGTTCCAATAGAAATTCAGCATGACTTACTGTAATATAATCACGTTGATCAAGTGTCATTATATTATACTAACTCATGCATCAGTCCCCAACACTACTTCAAAAACATTCAAATTTTAATTTCGGATTTTTCAGAATTTAGAAACTAAAACATTTTTCTTTCTGATGTAACACTGATATTGTGAAGAGATAAATGATTTCGGATAAGAATAGTTATGAGAATACCTTCAAAAGTATTGAGGATATTTATAATGAAAGATATGATGATATCTTAGAATTTCTAATATTGAAGGATGGTGAAGAAGATTTGTCCGTAAGGGTTTAGAATCAGAAGCAAGGTGTTCGATAATAACTTTAGCAGACACTGAATCATTTGGATTCTTTGAAGGCAGGTTTAGTCCTTGTGATTTGTCCACAGCCTCCTTCATGGTTTGCTCAATCCATTTTTTGGTACTAAATTTTCTATTGAGCGTTTCCAACACTCCATTCTTTATCATCATACTTTTGACTGTTAAAGTCATCATTAGTTTTCGCTGCTTTATCAGCTTTCTCAAAATTCAAAGAACTGATTCGTAGACTAGAGTGCTATTCAGAATTTCAGAATGGGGGATCATAATTCTAAGAGATAAATGTTATATGTATACATATAACTTTTGATATAGAAACGCTGCGAGATTCAAAATAGTGATTGCTAATTTCCCGGTACTTGGTATGGCAATTCTCGTTACAAGATGTGGATGAGTATATGATAGAGTTTTAATGAACAATTATAATGGTTTTTCGGAAAGTCGAGTTCAACAAAGTTGTTGGTAAGTTTACTGCTACTGTGATGGAATATAAACGGTTCTCCGGTAACGATGATGAAGGGGTAATCTTTATAATAAGGTTTATTCAAATGAAAAATTGAAGTTGATTTGCTGGAGCTGTGATAAAATTGGCTAATTTGAAAAAGAATTGAAATGTTATTATCGGTAATAACAATGCCAAAGAGATAGCACAGATACGTGTTGAACGTTTACTCAGGTTCCGAGTGTTTTCAGGTGCATAACTATATGCATCAATCTTTTCTTCCGTAGATGAAGTGCGGTTGGTTCATCCACTCGATTGAGGTGTTTTCGAGAATCATGAAAGGTTTGAACGCAGATTGTAATCGTCAAGATACAAATGAGGTTTAAGATGAAATCAAGTGGCAAACTTGAAGAAATGTTTAGTTTTATATGTTATAATTAATATTTTAATTCATTTTAATTGTCCAATGTTAGTAGTCCACAGTTTGTAGTCCATAATTAGTAGTTTAACATTTAATATATAATATTCGAATTAATTAATACATATCGTGACCCATTGTATACATGTCTCAGACTCGATCACAACTCAAAGTATATATATTATTGTAGATTCAACCTCAACCCTGTATAGCTAACTCGATCATTACCGCATATAGAGTGTCTATGGTTATTCTAAATAATATATATAGATGCGTCGATATAATATGTCAAAACTTTGTATACGTGTCCCGATATTTAAATGTGTAAATAACAGTATTTAAATGACGATAAATAAAGTGCGTAAAGTAAATAACAGAAATTAAATGACGATAAATAAAATTGCGAGAATTACGATAAATAAATTGCGATAATTAAATGTAATAAGGAATTAACAGTCAGCTAGGAACAGTTAGCTAGGATTTTGTTAGCGTGGTTTCTTAACAAAATTTCTCATAGTTAAATTTGTTGGTTTCTAATAAATTTTATTTTGTCAAATGTTTTCTTCATTATGCCACTTGTTGGATTCTGATAAGTCAAAATCCAATTATGAAATTAGATGAAAATGATTATTCTGCAGTGAACGGATACATATATCTGTGAATGTATGTAGGATAGTAAGTGACCGTTGAATCAGATTCAAAGAATGTACAGTGTAACTTATTAATGTGAAACTAAATATTCCTCGGGTATTACCTACCCGTTAAAATATTTTCACCATTAACAGTTTGTACAAATGAATTTTTAATTACAATCTTTATGAAATATATATACATATATATTTTCTTCAGATGTAATCATGGATTTAATGAGTTAATATGATATTAAACTCATTTGCGTTTTGGTTTAGCTAGAATAAATAATCTCTAAGACTTTAGAGATTACATAATCGTCGAAGGATGATTCTCCAATGAAGTTATGGATCAATACTTCATCGGTTATTGTTATTGGTACTTCTTGGTATCTATAGTGCGTATGACGTTGATGCTAGAGGTATAAATTGTGATGTTAAGGTGTGGGATGCGGATGTTGCTGTTGGTGGTATTGTTGATGGTACTATTGGTGTTGCTTATGGTGGTACTATTATTTTTGGGGCTGTGACTGGTGCTTGTAATCTTTGCACCATACCTTCTAAAGCTACTACTCGAGCACGAAGCTCGTTGACTTCTTCTACTATACCGGAATGATTATCGGTTCGGACGAGCGGATGAACAAGATCTAGAATTCAAGATAGCATATAATCGTGACGAGATACTCTGGAAATGAGAGAGAAACTGGTATTACGAACAGGTTCGCCGGTAAGTGCTTCAGGTTCTTCGCCAAGAGGGGAATGTGCGGGATGGAAGGGATCACCTTCTTCTTGTCTCCAATGATTAAGTAGGCTACGAACCCATCAGATGAATTGGGGATGGATGTTTGGTTGATTCATTCTGGTGACGCTGCTTTCGGAGCTTAGGTAAACGTCCATGTCGGAATAGCTGTCGGATTCCGAAGAACTTGAACTAGCGAATTCCATTTCGTACGATTGAATAAGGAATTTTCGATATAAAATGATTTCTGGCTATCGGGTGGTATTCTTATCATATAGAATATCTATATATATAGAACAAAAGATTTCGTAGTTTACGGAGGAATTTACGGAATATGTCAGGTAAAGTTTACAGTAACAGATACGCTAAGATATAGATTAGCAGATACGCTAAGATATGAATCTTGTCTATACACTATTCATGCAATCAATGCAGTAAGATGTGTCTAGACTAAGAATGATAAGTGGGTAATTTTTGACACGAAATGATAAGCAAAACTTTTGACATGCAGACCAGGTTCAAGTCCAGACTCATTAATGTATTCTTACATCTACTAGGTCGAAGTCCAGAGTCACTAATGCATCCTAACAACTACCTGTTAGACACACTAATGTAAGACCTGGTTCGCTATGACCACCGCTCTGATACCAACTCTAATGACCCGTCCTAATCCATCTGGACGAATACATTACATTTGGTTACATCGCGAGGTACTTGACCTCTATATGATATATTTTATAAACATTGCATTCGTTTTTAAAAGATAAACTTTTTTTACATCGAAAGTTCACGGCATGCATACCATTTCATAGTACATTCAACTATAATTGACTTAATAATAATCTTGATGAACTCGACGACTCGAATGCAACGTCTTTTGAAATATGTCATGAATGACTCCAAGTAATATCTCTAATATGAGCAAATGCACGGTGGAAGATTTCTTTCATGGCTGAGAATAAACATGCTTTCAAGTGTCAACTAAAAGGTTGGTGAGTTCATTAGTTTATCATAATCATTTATTTTCATCATTTTAATAGACCATAAGATTTCATATATTGACACGCGTAACTCGCGAATTAAAATTCATTCATATGGTGAACACCTGGTAACCGACCTTAACAGGATGCATATAGAATATCCCCATCATTCCGGGACTCACATCGGACATGATAAATCGAAGTACTAAAGCAGTTCAAAATCTCTGACTTGGGCTTGTTAGTGCCCATAGATCTATCTTTAGGATTCGCGTCAATTGGTGGCAATTATCATAAACACCAATTCTTAGGCTACCAAGCTAAAAGGAGGCATATTCGGTTTGATAATTCAACCATAGAAGTAGTTTCGATCACTTGTGTCTATTTCGTAAAGCATTTATAAAAGCAGCGCATGTATTCTCAGTTCCAAAAATATATATTGCAAAAGCATTTAAAAAAGGAGCAAATGAAACTTACCATACTGTATTTTGTAGTAAAAATACATATGACAATATTGAACAATGCAGCGTTGGCCTCAGATTCACGAACCTATATCATCCATATATATATTATAACATATAACAAGTTCATATATTAATAATATTAATATACTTGTCACATTTAATGATTCATATGTCATGTTTAATAAGTAACTTAGATATATTTATTTTACATATCTTGAATAATTAATTAGTACTTATTAAAAATATAATAATAGAGTTAGGTTATCTGTTTTAAATATGGTTTTATATATCTAATAGTTATTTTAATAATAATAATGATACTAATAATAATATTAAAAGTGATAATAATAATAATGATAATACTAATTATTATTAATTGTAGTGTTAGTAATAAGATTGATACTAATGATATTAATAATTAATAGCTCATTTAAATCATAATTTCATCCATAGTTTTTAAATCCATAAATTATATATATATACTTAATATTATTTAGCAAAATAAAATTTTCATATTCGAAGTTTCGAATTCACATTTGTAACAATACTTTTTAAATCATAATTTTTACTTAAGCTTAATTATATTACTCAAATCATAACTTAATTATAATACTTATACTTCATAACATTCTTCATAATATACTAATATCCTAAGATTTTAACGGTTTTATGTCTGTACGTACATATATATAAATACTCTGTTTATAAAATTTCATGACCATAGCTATGTTATTCATATCCTAATCAATATAAACTTTATAGTTATATACATACTTACTTATTCAATATCATATGACTTTAGTTCCTAAACTTTTAATACTTAATATTAACGATAATCTTATATGTAACTATAGTCATAAAAATAATAGTAATTGTTCTAAATGATAAAAACTCTAATAATAACAATACTTATAAGGATATTAATAATAAAAATGATATTATTAATGATTATACTTACGTAAATAATAATAATAATAATAGTCATAATCATAATATTATAATAATAATAATAATAATAATAATAATAATAATAATAATAATAATAATAATAATAATAATAATACATGTATTAGTAATAATAATAATGATAAAATTCATAATACTTATACATAAGGTAATAATAACTATAATACTAATAATAACAATAATAATAATAACATAATAATAACAATATTAACAATAATGATACTAATAGTAATAGTAATAATAATAATAACAATAAAAAAATGAAAACTACCTCCAAAGCTTGTTTTAAAAAGAATGCCCCGAACTGGGCTCGAACCCTCGAACTCTTGAAAACCCGTCAACACCTCAAACCGTTAGGCTGTTGCCCATTTTCTGAAATTATACCCGTTTTTATTGTAATTAAACCTTATCTGTTTTTATCTTCTTTTTCTTCTTCACAGAACCATAATCGACCCAAACCAATTTGGTTAATCAAAACACGAATACAGAAATGGTTTTAGGATATTTAAACAAACAGAAATCGTTTTGTAGTGATTGAGATTATCAGAGAATAATAAAGAAATAAATCAAACTGTGACGATCGCTCCAAATCTATATGGACGAACACGTCATTCATCGATTTCATTGCGAGGTATTTGACCTCTATATGATACGTTTTGTAAACATTGCATTCTTTTGAAAAGGCACACCATAAATGAATATTTAAATCAAAGGTTTTCGACATCTGATGATTTCTATATATAGACAATCACCGTAAATAATAGTTTACAATAGTACTTCCGTTGACAATGCAATCAAAATTAGATACATGGTGATGATTTGGTGAATGCAACGTTTCCTTGAAAAATATGCCATGTAAGACTCCATGCATATAGCTTGTCTAACATATAAGCAAACAGCGGAAGACTTCTAGGGAACCTGAGAATAAACATGCTAACAAGTGTCAACACAAAGGTTGGTGAGTTCATAGTTTTAATGTTTTGCATAATCTGTACATAAAGGTGAATCACTAGATTTCAGTTGTTTCATCCAGAAACGTTTATCAAAATATTCTACGAAATTGAGCACCCTGGTAACTAAACTTAACGTATATATAATTTATACCCTTTGTATAATCATCTTAATAATACACGCAAACCAACGTGTACGCTTCTCAAATAGCATACGTCCGTTAAAAGGCTAGTGCTCTAGCTCGGACGGGGATATCAAGCCCTATGGATCCATGTACTACTACTCGCGCCCACTAGTTCTTATAACTGGCAGTTACTAGTTACCAAAGCTAAGGGATTTTCGGTTCAAACTCAGTGTACAATTTAGTATGTACTTGTATCCATTGCGTTTAAAATATATTGCATGTATTCTCAGCCCAAAAATATATATTGCAAAAGCAATTAAAAAGGGAGCAAATGAAACTTACCTTAGCAGCATATAAAGTCGTTCACCAAAATGTGACCGAAACTCGGATTACCAAATAACTGTAGATCTCAACCTAGAGAACATATGTTGGTCAATAAATGTCTATCAAGCTAGTTCAGGTCATAGTGTATCACAATCCTAATGCTCGAGATCGACATACAAAAGTTATCCAAAGTCGTTTCAAAAAGTCAATTTTGGACAGTTGTTTAACAAAACGAGATGTACCTTATATATGGATTCATTTACTCGGTTGGTAATATTCAAAAATTCAATTTATCAATCTCGTAAACAAGTTGTTTAAATCTTAATTGCAGATTCAAAAGCAATTTTAATTAACGTCAATCATAATTCAGTTGATCATATCTTTTAATCCGTTCATCGACACTAATCGATATCTAAATGAAAAGTTATTGATTTTTCGCCAGCTTTCCAAAAACATGTATATCATATACCTTTTACCAGTAATATATGTATTTAATTAGTGATTCATTATAAACTGTTTAATGACGAAATTTAGTATACAAGCATGCATAAACATATATAATCGAGCACTAGACATGTATACACTATTAATATATAAAAGATAAGATATGAATGCTCACTTATCAATATTGAGATTAAATATTGCAGGAAAGTACGTAGACGCAACAGAGATGATAAACACTAGGTTGACCTTACGAGCATAACTCTCGAACAATACCCATAACCTCCATAGCTATAACCCATAATTTCCTTAGCTCTATCCCGCTCGAAAACATATTTTGAAAGTGACACGCTCATGACCTCGTCGTAGTATTTTATGTATAAATAATAATAATACTCATAACCATAAGATTAATAATAATAATAATATATATATATATATATATATATATATATATATATATATATATATATATATATATATATATATATATATATATATATATATATATATATATATAGAGATATCGAGAGATAGATGGATAAAATCATTCACGGAACCAGAAATCGATCGAGCTTTTATAATGTGGCTTGGATTTTGATCCCATGCGATCGCATGGAATATGTGAGGGGAACCCATGCGATCGCATGGCCCCTGGTGACAGCTCACATTATCTTGTTTTCTTGCTTGTCGACATATTTTTTTTAATTATAAATATAATATATTTAATTTATATAATTAACTATATATTATATTAAATTCACATGCATAGTTGACTTGAAATTTTTGTTCCGATAAGTCGTACGTTGTTATTCGACTTATGTCCCGGTTCCGGTTTCTCGAATGTCCTTTCGTACGCTGAGAAAACTTGCATTTTACATTTCGTGACTCGTACCTTTGTTAAAATATAGTCTTAAATTATCAATAAACTATATCACTCAAAGTGTATCTTAAACTTTCGAGTGTTTTGGTCATTTACTTCTATAAATCATCGTCTCGTAGTATATACATATACATATATACATTTTCATTTTGAAATAGTGTTTTACTGTAGCAAAGTTTTTTTTACTGTAGCAAATAGTGATTTTTGAAAACACTGTAGCTCTTCGGGTACTGTAGTAATTCGAAAATACTGTAGCAAATTAGTGTTTTACTGGTTCATCTTAAACGTTTTAGTTAACTTATCTAAATATCAATCGAATCAATAATCAAATGTTACTATCGTTTACTAAATAACTTGAAATCATATATATATATATATATATATATATATATATATATATATATATATATATATATATATATATATATATATATATATATATATATATATATATATATATATATATATATATATATATATATATGCACATTAAGTTATATATATATTGCTCGTGAATCTTCGAGAACAGTCAAAGAATAATTGATTACATGAATATAGTTCCAAAACTTTGAGACTCAACATTATAGACTTTGCTTATCGTGTTGGAAACATTAAATCAGTTAAAGATAAAGTTTAAATTTGGTCAGAAATTTCCGGGTCATCACACAAACAGAGGTCTGCAGTTCGAAAACCACGAAGAACAACTTGAATTTGATTTTTGAATTTGAGGCTGTTATAGACCACAATTTCTACATGAAATGTGTTTTAAAACCTCCCTAGAATCTTTCTGAATCATCAATTGAAACTAAAACATTGAAACGCGTTTGAATTTCCTCAAAATCAATTCGTTTGACTTTTATTTTAAAAACTTTGACTCTAAAATTAGAATTCGATAGGATAAATTGAACCTTGAAACTTTCCAGATAGTTTAAATGAAAGATTTCTAACGGAATTGCATTGTTACATTTTTAAAATTGATTCATATTTGAGACTTGAAAAAAAATAAATTAAAACGAACGGAACAAGGAGTTATATTCTCCATTTTTTTTATTTCAAACTTTTGCAGACGTAATTGATAATGGTATTAATGAATTGAACGAACTTGTTAAAAAACGCTGGTAACCCGTTTGATTTATGGCATAAGGTGATCGTTAGGTTTATTATTACACAGACAAAAAAATAAAGAATAAAGAAGAATAAAATAAATAAAGTCGATATAGATATATAACTGAATTTGGATGCATTATTGTGATTACCCAATGATTTGTACGAGCTTATATACAGGAAAACAAATTAGTCACAGGTAGATATCGACTTAAAAGCAATTTTGATTTACTAAATCTATATATACGGTTTTTACATAATTAATATTAATAAATAAATAATTAATAATTTAATAATTATAATTATATTAATTATAATCAAAAATACTAATAAAAATAATAAACTAATATTATAAAAAATAACAGTTTGTATTAATTTCTAATAATAATAACAATAATAATATTAATGATATTAATTGTAATAATATTTATAAAAATAATATTAAATAATAATAATAATAATTAAAATATAATTTCCATCATTCTTATAATAATATTTATGTTTATCATCTTTATTTTTGATAATCATAACTTTTTAGTTATATATATAACAATAATAATGATTTATTATTAACATTAGTAACATTGATATTAATATTAATGGTAATAATAAAAGTACTAATAATATTACTATAACATTTATATTTTCAACTTGCATTTAATATATTACTATTACATATTATTAGTTATGTATATTCATATAACATATAATAGTAAAACTTTTTATATATTTTCCAATATACATATCATAATAATTATACACACTTATATATAGTTTTATTTTAATAGTCACTTTACTACCTTGTTTATTATTTTACATATTCAATTCAATTCAAATGATTAAATTATATCTTATTATTTCAATTTATTATATATACATTTGTTTATATATAATGATATATATATATATATATATTATTACTTAGGTACATATATAATAACTTTTATTTACTATTTATTATTTATACATTTTATATATAATACAATATTTTAATTTTACACAGAAATCATATATATTTATATATAACTTCATTTTAAATTTCACTTAATTATTTTGTATCTTATTTTATATATTTAATTATATTTAATTATTTTCAAATATCATATATACTATTATTTATATTCACATGTATACCTACTTATATACATATCTATTTACTAACACATGTTCATGAATCGTCGGAAATAATCAAAGGTCAAATGATTTCATGAAATGGTTCAAAAATTTTGAGACTCTATATTACAGACTTTGCTTATCGTCTTGAATTCATATAAAGATTAAGTTTAAATTTGGTCAGAAATTTCCGGGTCGTCACACTACATGGATCGTAGTCAGTAGTGAATCTTTTAGTGATTATGTCTTTGTGTCCTTAGACTTGAGATGCATGCCCGTTTTGATGAGTGTAGCATTGTACTTTGATAAGGTTAAACGCTGTCCTGAATAAGACTGTTATAAAAGCCATTATTGGGTATAATGTAAAGCTCGTGATAGACACGTGTATGCAATATAGGATTTGCTCCTCTAAAATGTTTGGAGTTAGATACTTTTTGAGCTTCTCGATGAATGAATAAGATATTTGTGTGGCCGCACCCAGATGTAATTAAGATGATACTTAATTAATTTGGTGATCTAATTCAGTTCTAAGATCGAGAAACAAAATTGTTAAACAAATGAGAATGACCGATGATCTATATCTCAAGTTTAACTAAAGTATCTGAAACAAAAGTACGAATGACATTTAACACTTACCATAAACAGTTTCGAGAAACTACCCTCCCGTGAATTTGGGGATAATGACGTGTTGCTAGACGCTTACCATTGTTTGTATAGTTACTTGGTGTTGTGCCATGCACAAGTGGGAGTCTGAAGGATTAATGTGCAAGGTACAACATATAACTATATGACCAAATTCATTTGAGTTTTCGGGGTCACACACATATACACCGAGACGTCAAATAAAATATATATATGATGTATATATATTAATCAAGTAACAAAATAGTAAATCGAAATTAATTAATTTACTATTCATATGAATAGTAAATGAAACGAAATTAATTAATTTACTATTCACATGAAAGCGAAATAATAGAAATTATTAATTATAAGTTACATAATATACCCCTAAAATATTTGAGAAATACGACTTTGAAAATGATCTTGATTCATTTTGATTTGCTACAAAACAAAAGGAGTTTTTGGATTGATTTTATCATATCTTAAAAGTAGATTTATTTATTTAAAATTAGATTTGAAAATCTAATTGTTAGCACATGTTTTTTAACAAGTCTACAACTGGATTGATTTTATTCTCTATATATAAATTCCATGTTTTGTTTTGAGATGAGCATACGAATGAAAAAGAATCAAACACTTCTATTTTCTTTATATTACTATACGAGAGTATTATTTATCTATTTTATTTGATTAATATAATTTGATTATATTAATTAGTTACTTGAGTTTGAACTAGCATCCATTGACGTTGTTTGAAGTGTAGTGTGGACTTTCCAAAGAGACGATCATATACTTTTGATCGTAAGTTTCTCTCCGTCACATCAATTTCTCCAAGAAAGGTATATCGTTAACTCATCTTTTGTTTTATATTCATGAAAATTATTATGGTATAACTGGATCATTGAAAAAGATTAATCGCGTGCATGTTTCATTAAATAAGTGAAAATTTAATCTTGTTAAATTTTGTTCATAAAATAATAAAAGATTATTATTTTAACTATCCGCTGCGTTAATCTAATTTGGTAAAAATATACAAGATTTCCATCAAAGGGTTTCTCTCATACCGCTAGACCAAGGGCCCTTTGGTACTGTTTAGTAATTAATGAGTTCAGAGAGTGTCCAAACGGTTAAGAGATCCATCCATACTGCACTCATAAGGCAATGAGTGTTCGGATGATGAATATCCGGACTTTGAGGGCATTTGATGGAAGATATTGCATACTTTGTGAACTTGCTGTTTGGAACTCCGTACTTCAGTTATGACATTCTGATGCTATATTTCGTTTTCTTGACCCTAACCTTCGAGTATTCTAGGTGTGTGTTGGAGGGCGTATCATTAGGTGACACATCATTTGTGTATTTTAGCCAATCGACATTTTAGCGTTGTGGTTTTTCAATAAGGTATCTTTCATTTCACATCATCTAATGTACAGGAAACTTCCTAAACGTTACAAACCTAAACACATCCTTATATATAAAACAAACACTACTATCATTCATCACTCATCACTCATCACTCATCATTCATTATTCATTATAAATAACAAATCAAGGACCGTGTAGACATCAAATTTATCACAAAGAATGACAACACAAGAAGAGCACATCTACTACCTATTCGATTCATACTGGTTTCAACATCGAATCCTTTGCAATCCGATTCCCATAATTCAAAATGAGCCGCATAAGAAAACGTGTAATAAGATTGTATCTTTTACTACAGCAATGAATGGCAAACAAGATTTGGAGGTGAAGGGTTTACTCAGATTTTGGGCTCATTCCGTTGCTTCATCTGCTAGCGACTAATTCTCGAACTTCCTTTTATAGATCCTTCAATTCAATGTTGTTAGTAAGAAAAATTCATGTGTTTATATAGATATAGATCTATATACATATGCATTTACCATTTATATATATACATACATGAGTTAAAATCCTTTAGGTTGATCGTTAAATATGTGGTTTAGAATCTAAGCATGGTAAGACCACTCTCAACACTAGCGTTATAGGTACCATTGTTCTTCGTCAGTATGCCACTGATGGCACGACAATTTTTGTCTTATTCATTCAAGGAGGTGAAGTATCAAGTATGTATAAGGATATGTACGTATTTTGTATATGTATATAAGGATATTTATTTGTATATGTAAATCAGTATACGTATATGTATAGGCACTTAAAGAAGATGAAGTTGAAATGTAGGGACTATGAGTTTTGTCTTATAATCGAAATGTGGGCTCTATAATGTAATGTTATTTTCAATTATTCAATGTAATGTTTTAAATTTAATGAAAGTTAGTTGTTTTAAATTTAATGAAAGTTAGTTGTTTGAATTAAATAGAGGGTGAGTTTGAAATGTCCCGTTCTTATTGATTAAAAACGTTCCATATTAATTGATTTCGTTGCGAGGTTTTGACCTCTATATGAGACGTTTTTCAAAGACTGCATTCATTTTTAAAACAAACCATAACCTTTATTTCATAAATAAAGGTTTAAAAAGCTTTACGTAGATTATCAAATAATGATAATCTAAAATATCCTATTTACACACGACCATTACATAATGGTTTACAATACAAATATGTTACATCGAAATCAGTTTCTTGAATGCAGTTTTTACACAATATCATACAAACATGGACTCCAAATCTTGTCCTTATTTTAGTATGCAACAGCGGAAGCTCTTAATATTCACCTGAGAATAAACATGCTTTAAACGTTAACAAAAATGTTGGTGAGTTATAGGTTTAACCTATATATATCAAATCGTAACAATAGACCACAAGATTTCATATTTCAATACACATCCCATACATAGAGATAAAAATCATTCATATGGTGAACACCTGGTAACCGACAATAACAAGATGCATATATAAGAATATCCCCATCATTCCGGGACACCCTTCGGATATGATATAAATTTCGAAGTACTAAAGCATCCGGTACTTTGGATGGGGTTTGTTAGGCCCAATAGATCTATCTTTAGGATTCGCGTCAATTAGGGTGTCTGTTCCCTAATTCTTAGATTACCAGACTTAATAAAAAGGGGCATATTCGATTTCGATAATTCAACCATAGAATGTAGTTTCACGTACTTGTGTCTATTTTGTAAATCATTTATAAAACCTGCATGTATTCTCATCCCAAAAATATTAGATTTTAAAAGTGGGACTATAACTCACTTTCACAGATTTTTACTTCGTCGGGAAGTAAGACTTGGCCACTGGTTGATTCACGAACCTATAACAATATATACATATATATCAAAGTATGTTCAAAATATATTTACAACACTTTTAATATATTTTGATGTTTTAAGTTTATTAAGTCAGCTGTCCTCGTTAGTAACCTACAACTAGTTGTCCACAGTTAGATGTACAGAAATAAATCGATAAATATTATCTTGAATCAATCCACGACCCAGTGTATACGTATCTCAGTATTGATCACAACTCAAACTATATATATTTTGGAATCAACCTCAACCCTGTATAGCTAACTCCAACATTCACATATAGAGTGTCTATGGTTGTTCCGAAATATATATAGATGTGTCGACATGATAGGTCGAAACATTGTATACGTGTCTATGGTATCTCAAGATTACATAATATATAATACAAGTTGATTAAGTTATGGTTGGAATAGATTTGTTACCAATTTTCACGTAGCTAAAATGAGAAAAATTATCCAATCTTGTTTTACCCATAACTTCTTCATTTTAAATCCGTTTTGAGTGAATCAAATTGCTATGGTTTCATATTGAACTCTATTTTATGAATCTAAACAAAAAAAGTATAGGTTTCTAGTCGGAAAAATAAGTTACAAGTCGTTTTTGTAAAGGTAGTCATTTCAGTCGAAAGAACGACGTCTAGATGACCATTTTAGAAAACATACTTCCACTTTGAGTTTAACCATAATTTTTGGATATAGTTTCATGTTCATAATAAAAATCATTTTCTCAGAATAACAACTTTTAAATCAAAGTTTATCATAGTTTTTAATTAACTAACCCAAAACAGCCCGCGGTGTTACTACGACGGCGTAAATCCGGTTTTACGGTGTTTTTCGTGTTTCCAGGTTTTAAATCATTAAGTTAGCATATCATATAGATATAGAACATGTGTTTAGTTGATTTTAAAAGTCAAGTTAGAAGGATTAACTTTTGTTTGCGAACAAGTTTAGAATTAACTAAACTATGTTCTAGTGATTACAAGTTTAAACCTTCAAATAAGATAGCTTTATATGTATGAATCGAATGATGTTATGAACATCATTACTACCTTAAGTTCCTTGGATGAACCTACTGGAAAAGAGAAAAATGGATCTAGCTTCAATGGATCCTTGGATGGCTCAAAGTTCTTGAAGCAAAATCATGACACGAAAACAAGTTCAAGTAAGATCATCACTTGAAATAAGATTGTTATAGTTATAGAAATTGAATCAAAGTTTGAATATGATTATTACCTTGTATTAGAATGATAACCTACTGTAAGAAACAAAGATTTCTTGAGGTTGGATGATCACCTTACAAGATTGGAAGTGAGCTAGCAAACTTGAAAGTATTCTTGATTTTATGAAACTAGAACTTTTGGAATTTATGAAGAACACTTAGAACTTGAAGATAGAACTTGAGAGAGTTCAATTAGATGAAGAAAATTGAAGAATGAAAGTGTTTGTAGGTGTTTTTGGTCGTTGGTGTATGGATTAGATATAAAGGATATGTAATTTTGTTTTCATGTAAATAAGTCATGAATGATTACTCATATTTTTGTAATCTTATGAGATATTTCATGCTAGTTGCCAAATGATGGTTCCCACATGTGTTAGGTGACTCACATGGGCTGCTAAGAGCTGATCATTGGAGTGTATATACCAATAGTACATACATCTAAAAGCTGTGTATTGTACGAGTACGAATACGGGTGCATACGAGTAGAATTGTTGATGAAACTGAACGAGGATGTAATTGTAAGCATTTTTGTTAAGTAGAAGTATTTTGATAAGTGTATTGAAGTCTTTAAAAAGTGTATAAATACATATTAAAACACTACATGTATATACATTTTAACTGAGTCGTTAAGTCATCGTTAGTCGTTACATGTAAGTGTTGTTTTGAAACCTTTAGGTTAACGATCTTGTTAAATGTTGTTAACCCAATGTTTATAATATCAAAATAGATTTTAAATTATTATATTATCATGATATTATGATGTACGAATATCTCTTAATATGATATATATACATTAAATGTCGTTACAACGATAAACGTTACATATATGTCTCGTTTCAAAATCATTAAGTTAGTAGTCTTGTTTTTACATATGTAGTTCATTGTTAATATAATTAATGATATGTTTACTTATCATAATATCATGTTAACTATATATATAACCATATATATGTCATCATATAGTTTTTTTTTTACAAGTTTTAACGTTCGTGAATCACCGGTCAACTTGGGTGGTCAATTGTCTATATGAAACCTATTTCAATTAATCAAGTCTTAACAAGTTTGATTGCTTAACATGTTGGAAACATTTAATCATGTAAACATCAATCTCAATTAATATATATAAACATGGAAAAGTTCGGGTCACTACAGTACCTACCCGTTAAATAAATTTCGTCCCGAAATTTTAAGCTGTTGAAGGTGTTGACGAATCTTCTGGAAATAGATGCGGGTATTTCTTCTTCATCTGATCTTCACGCTCCCAGATGAACTCGGGTCCTCTACGAGCATTCCATCGAACCTTAACAATTGGTATCTTGTTTTGCTTAAGTCTTTTAACCTCACGATCCATTATTTCGACGGGTTCTTCGATGAATTGAAGTTTTTCGTTGATTTGAATTTCATCTAACGGAATAGTGAGATCTTCTTTAGCAAAACATTTCTTTAAATTCGAGACATGGAAAGTGTTATGTACAGCCGCGAGTTGTTGAGGTAACTCTAGTCGGTAAGCTACTGGTCCGACACGATCAATAATCTTGAATGGTCCAATATACCTTGGATTTAATTTCCCTCGTTTACCAAATCGAACAACGCCTTTCCAAGGTGAAACTTTAAGCATGACCATCTCTTCAATTTCAAATTCTATATCTTTTCTTTTAATGTCAGCGTAGCTCTTTTGTCGACTTTGGGCGGTTTTCAACCGTTGTTGAATTTGGATGATCTTCTCGGTAGTTTCTTGTATAATCTCCGGACCCGTAATCTGTCTATCCCCCACCTCACTCCAACAAATCGGAGACCTGCACTTTCTACCATAAAGTGCTTCAAACGGCGCCATCTCAATGCTTGAATGGTAGCTGTTGTTGTAGGAAAATTCTGCTAAAGGTAGATGTCGATCCCAACTGTTTCCGAAATCAATAACACATGCTCGTAGCATGTCTTCAAGCGTTTGTATCGTCCTTTCGCTCTGCCCATCAGTTTGTGGATGATAGGCAGTACTCATGTCTAGACGAGTTCCTAATGCTTGCTGTAATGTCTGCCAGAATCTTGAAATAAATCTGCCATCCCTATCAGAGATAATAGAGATTGGTATTCCATGTCTGGAGACGACTTCCTTCAAATACAGTCGTGCTAACTTCTCCATCTTGTCATCTTCTCTTATTGGTAGGAAGTGTGCTGATTTGGTGAGACGATCAACTATTACCCAAATAGTATCAAAACCACTTGCAGTCCTTGGCAATTTAGTGATGAAATCCATGGTAATGTTTTCCCATTTCCATTCCGGGATTTCGGGTTGTTGAAGTAGACCTGATGGTTTCTGATGCTCAGCTTTGACCTTAGAACACGTCAAACATTCTCCTACGTATTTAGCAACATCGGCTTTCATACCCGGCCACCAAAAATGTTTCTTGAGATCCTTGTACATCTTCCCCGTTCCAGGATGTATTGAGTATCTGGTTTTATGAGCTTCTCTAAGTACCATTTCTCTCATATCTCCAAATTTTGGTACCCAAATCCTTTCAGCCCTATACCGGGTTCCGTCTTCCCGAATATTAAGATGCTTCTCCGATCCTTTGGGTATTTCATCCTTTAAATTTCCCTCTTTTAAAACTCCTTGTTGCGCCTCTTTTATTTGAGTAGTAATGTTATTATGAATCATTATATTCATAGATTTTACTCGAATGGGTTCTCTATCCTTCCTGCTCAAGGCATCGGCTACCACATTTGCCTTCCCCGGGTGGTAACGAATCTCAAAATCGTAATCATTCAATAATTCAATCCACCTACGCTGCCTCATATTCAGTTGTTTCTGATTAAATATGTGTTGAAGACTTTTGTGGTCGGTATATATAATACTTTTGACCCCATATAAGTAGTGCCTCCAAGTCTTTAATGCAAAAACAACCGCGCCTAATTCTAAATCATGCGTCGTATAATTTTGTTCATGAATCTTCAATTGTCTAGACGCATAAGCAATCACCTTCGTTCGTTGCATTAATACACAACCGAGACCTTGCTTTGATGCATCACAATAAATCACAAAATCATCATTCCCTTCAGGCAATGACAATATAGGTGCCGTAGTTAGCTTTTTCTTCAATAACTGAAACGCTTTCTCTTGTTCATCATTCCATTCAAATTTCTTCCCTTTATGCGTTAATGCAGTCAAGGGTTTTGCTATTCTGGAAAAGTCTTGGATGAACCTTCTGTAGTAACTAGCTAGTCCTAAAAACTGGCGTATGTGTTTGGGAGTTTTCGGGGTTTCCCACTTTTCAACAGTTTCTATCTTTGCCGGATCCACCTTAATACCTTCTTTGTTCACTATGTGACCGAGGAATTGAACTTCTTCCAACCAAAATGCACACTTTGAAAACTTAGCGTACAATTCTTCCTTCCTCAATACTTCTAACACCTTTCTCAAATGTTCACCGTGTTCTTGGTCATTCTTTGAGTAAATAAGTATGTCATCAATGAAAACAATGACAAACTTGTCAAGGTATGGTCCACACACTCGGTTCATAAGGTCCATGAACACAGCTGGTGCATTAGTTAAACCAAACGGCATGACCATAAACTCGTAATGACCGTAACGTGTTCTGAAAGCAGTCTTTGGAATATCATCTTCTTTCACCCGCATTTGATGATACCCGGAACGTAAGTCAATCTTTGAATAAACAGACGAGCCTTGTAGTTGATCAAATAAGTCGTCGATTCTCGGTAGTGGGTAGCGGTTCTTGATGGTAAGTTTGTTCAACTCTCGGTAGTCGATACACAACCTGAATGTACCATCTTTCTTCTTGACAAACAAAACAGGAGCTCCCCACGGTGATGTGCTTGGTCGAATGAAACCACGCTCTAAAAGTTCTTGTAATTGGCTTTGCAGTTCTTTCATCTCGCTGGGTGCGAGTCTGTAAGGAGCACGAGCTATTGGTGCAGCTCCTAGTACAAGATCTATTTGAAATTCAACGGATCGATGTGGGGGTAATCCCAGTAATTCTTTCGGAAATACATCGGGAAATTCTTTTGCAATGGGAACATCATTGATGCTCTTTTCTTCAGTTTGTACTTTCTCGACATGTGCTAGAATAGCATAGCAACCTTTTCTTATTAGTTTTTGTGCCTTCAAATTACTAATAAGATGTAGCTTCGTGTTGCCCTTTTCTCCGTACACCATTAAGGGTTTTCCTTTTTCTCGTATAATGCGAATTGCATTTTTGTAACAAACGATCTCCGCTTTCACTTCTTTCAACCAGTCCATACCGATTATCACATCAAAACTCCCTAACTCTACTGGTATCAAATCAATCTTAAATGTTTCGCTAACCAGTTTAATTTCTCGATTCCGACATATATTATCTGCTGAAATTAATTTACCATTTGCTAATTCGAGTAAAAATTTACTATCCAAAGGCGTCAATGGACAACTTAATTTAGCACAAAAATCTCTACTCATATAGCTTCTATCCGCACCCGAATCAAATAAAACGTAAGCAGATTTATTGTCAATAAGAAACGTACCCGTAACAAGCTCCGGGTCTTCCTGTGCCTCTACCGCATTAATATTGAAAACTCTTCCACGGCCTTGTCCATTCGTGTTCTCCTGGTTCGGGCAATTTCTAATAATGTGGCCTGGTTTTCCACATTTATAACAAACTACATTGGCATAACTTGCTCCGACACTACTTGCTCCGCCATTACTCGTTCCGACACCATTTGTTCCTTTCGTTCTATTAACCCCTGGTCCGTAGACCTCACACTTCGCCGCGCTATGACCATTTCTTTTACACTTGTTGCAAAATTTGGTGCAGAACCCCGAGTGATTCTTTTCACACCTTTGGCATAGTTGCTTCTGATTGTTGTTGTTGTTGTTGCGGTTATTATTGTTGTTGGGATGATTGTTGTAGTTGCTGTTGTTGTTGTTGTTGTTGTTGTTGTTGTTGTTGGGCCGTTTGTTGTAGTTGCGATTGATGTTGCGATTGTTGGGATAATTGTTGCGATTATTGTTGTAATTGCTGTTGTTGTTGTATTGGTGATTCTTATCACTGTTTTCCTCCCACTTTCTTTTGACTTGCTTCACATTGGCCTCTTCAGCAGTCTGTTCTTTAATTCTTTCTTCAATCTGGTTCACTAGTTTGTGAGCCATTCTACATGCCTGTTGTATGGAGGCGGGCTCGTGTGAACTTATATCTTCTTGGATTCTTTCCGGTAATCCTTTCACAAACGCGTCGATCTTCTCTTCCTCATCTTCGAATGCTCCCGGACACAATAGGCACAATTCTGTGAATCGTCTTTCGTACGTGGTAATATCAAATCCTTGGGTTCGTAACCCTCTAAGTTCTGTCTTGAGCTTATTGACCTCGGTTCTGGGACGGTACTTCTCGTTCATCAAGTGCTTGAATGCTGACCACGGTAGTGCGTACGCATCATCTTGTCCCACTTGCTCTAGATAGGTATTCCACCATGTTAACGCAGAACCTGTGAAGGTATGCGTAGCGTACTTCACTTTGTCCTCTTCAGTACACTTACTTATGGCAAACACCGATTCAACCTTCTCGGTCCACCGTTTCAATCCGATCGGTCCTTCGGTTCCATCAAATTCCAAAGGTTTGCAGGCAGTGAATTCTTTGTAGGTGCATCCTACACGATTTCCTGTACTGCTAGATCCAAGGTTATTGTTGGTATGTAGCGCAGCCTGTACTGCGGCTATGTTTGAAGCTATAAAAGTACGGAATTCCTCTTCATTCATATTCACTGTGTGTCGAGTAGTCGGTGCCATTTCCTTCAAAATAGTTAAATGGAACAAGTTAATCATACAGAATATTAAGAGTAGTTAATAGTATTTCGTAGCATAATATGAACTCATTTATAAAAGCTTTTTCTTCATATTAGCGTTTTATAAGTTTAAATTCGGGTAGTACCTACCCGTTAAGTTCATACTTAGTAGCTAATATACAATTCAACTACTACAATTCTATATGAAAAACTGATTATAATAATATTTCGCGTTCAAACTTTTATACAATATTTTACAAACTTACAATACCGCTTATTTTACATAAAGCATGAAATATAGCACACAATAACTTTGATACAAGATAGTTGTGAAGACAATTCTAGCTAGTACACAAGTCGTTCAGCAAAGGCAATAAAGACACGTAATTCATACGTCCAGAAACAAGTCATGCATTCTGGTTTTACTAGGACTACTTCCCATCCTTGGTCTTGTGCAACATAACCGTTATGGCCGTTGATAAGACAGCGTGTTGTAACGTCATCAAAGGGACGAGGGTTACGTAATGTCCAACAGTCCCGTAATAATCTAAAAACCTCATTTCTTACCCCAATTACCGACTCCGTCACTTGTGGAAACGTTTTGTTTAATAGTTGTAGCCCGATGTTCTTGTTCTCACTTTGGTGAGAAGCGAACATTACTAATCCGTAAGCATAACATGCTTCTTTATGTTGCATGTTAGCCGCTTTTTCTAAATCACGAAGTCCAATATTCGGATATATTGAGTCAAAATAATTTCTTAACCCGTTGCGTAAAATAGCATTTGGGTTCCCCGCAATATATGCGTCAAAGTAAACACATCGTAACTTATAGGTTTCCCAATGTGATATCCCCCATCTTTCAAACGAAAGTCTCTTATAAACCAAGACATTCTTGGAACGTTCTTCGAATGTCTTACAAACTGATCTCGCCTTAAATAGTTGTGCCGAAGAATTCTGGCCGACTCTAGACAAGATTTCATCAATCATGTCTCCGGGTAGGTCTCTTAAAATATTGGGTTGTCTATCCATTTTGTGTTTTTAAACTGTAAAATAGACAAGAGTTAGATTCATAAAAAAAATACTTATTAATACAAGCAATTTTTACATATATCATAAAGCATAAGAACACTATATTCCATATATTATACCACACGAATACAACTATCTTATTCCGACTCGCTCGTTTCTTCTTCTTCGGTTTTGGTTCGTTTTGCCAAGTTTCTAGGGATATATGATGTTCCCCTAATACGAGCCGTCGTTGTCCACATTGGTTTAGAAAAACCTGGTGGTTTAGAGGTTCCCGGGTCATTGTTACAACTTAAGGACTTCGGGGGTTGACGATACATATAAAGTTCATCGGGGTTGGAATTAGATTTCTCTATTTTTATGCCCTTTCCCTTAATGTTTTCTTTTGCCTTTTTAAATTCAGTTGGGGTAATTTCTATAACATCATCGGAATTCTCGTCGGAATCCGATTCATCGGAGAATTGGTAATCCTCCCAATATTTTGCTTCCTTGGCGGAAACACCATTGACCATAATTAACTTTGGTCGGTTGGTTGAGGATTTTATTTTACTTAACCGTTTTATTATTTCCCCCACCGGTTCTATTTCTTCATCCGGTTTCGATTCTTCTTCCGGTTCCGATTCTTCTTCCGGTTTCGACTCTTCTTCCGGTTCCTCTTCGGGAACTTGTGAATCAGTCCACAAATCATTCCAATTTACATTTGACTCTTCATTATTATTAGGTGAGTCAATGGGACTTGTTCTAGAGGTTGACATCTATCACATAATATCAAACACGTTAAGAGATTAATATATCACATAATATTCATATGTTAAAAATATATAGTTTCCAACAAAAATGTTAAGCAATCATTTTTAAAGAAAACACGGTCGAAGTCCAGACTCACTAATGCATCCTAACAAACTCGATAAGACACACTAATGCAAATGTTCTGGTTCTCTAAGACCAACGCTCTGATACCAACTGAAATGTCCCGTTCTTATTGATTAAAAACGTTCCATATTAATTGATTTCGTTGCGAGGTTTTGACCTCTATATGAGACGTTTTTCAAAGACTGCATTCATTTTTAAAACAAACCATAACCTTTATTTCATAAATAAAGGTTTAAAAAGCTTTACGTAGATTATCAAATAATGATAATCTAAAATATCCTATTTACACACGACCATTACATAATGGTTTACAATACAAATATGTTACATCGAAATCAGTTTCTTGAATGCAGTTTTTACACAATATCATACAAACATGGACTCCAAATCTTGTCCTTATTTTAGTATGCAACAGCGGAAGCTCTTAATATTCACCTGAGAATAAACATGCTTTAAACGTCAACAAAAATGTTGGTGAGTTATAGGTTTAACCTATATATATCAAATCGTAACAATAGACCACAAGATTTCATATTTCAATACACATCCCATACATAGAGATAAAAATCATTCATATGGTGAACACCTGGTAACCGACAATAACAAGATGCATATATAAGAATATCCCCATCATTCCGGGACACCCTTCGGATATGATATAAATTTCGAAGTACTAAAGCATCCGGTACTTTGGATGGGGTTTGTTAGGCCCAATAGATCTATCTTTAGGATTCGCGTCAATTAGGGTGTCTGTTCCCTAATTCTTAGATTACCAGACTTAATAAAAAGGGGCATATTCGATTTCGATAATTCAACCATAGAATGTAGTTTCACGTACTTGTGTCTATTTTGTAAATCATTTATAAAACCTGCATGTATTCTCATCCCAAAAATATTAGATTTTAAAAGTGGGACTATAACTCACTTTCACAGATTTTTACTTCGTCGGGAAGTAAGACTTGGCCACTGGTTGATTCACGAACCTATAACAATATATACATATATATCAAAGTATGTTCAAAATATATTTACAACACTTTTAATATATTTTGATGTTTTAAGTTTATTAAGTCAGCTGTCCTCGTTAGTAACCTACAACTAGTTGTCCACAGTTAGATGTACAGAAATAAATCGATAAATATTATCTTGAATCAATCCACGACCCAGTGTATACGTATCTCAGTATTGATCACAACTCAAACTATATATATTTTGGAATCAACCTCAACCCTGTATAGCTAACTCCAACATTCACATATAGAGTGTCTATGGTTGTTCCGAAATATATATAGATGTGTCGACATGATAGGTCGAAACATTGTATACGTGTCTATGGTATCTCAAGATTACATAATATATAATACAAGTTGATTAAGTTATGGTTGGAATAGATTTGTTACCAATTTTCACGTAGCTAAAATGAGAAAAATTATCCAATCTTGTTTTACCCATAACTTCTTCATTTTAAATCCGTTTTGAGTGAATCAAATTGCTATGGTTTCATATTGAACTCTATTTTATGAATCTAAACAAAAAAAGTATAGGTTTCTAGTCGGAAAAATAAGTTACAAGTCGTTTTTGTAAAGGTAGTCATTTCAGTCGAAAGAACGACGTCTAGATGACCATTTTAGAAAACATACTTCCACTTTGAGTTTAACCATAATTTTTGGATATAGTTTCATGTTCATAATAAAAATCATTTTCTCAGAATAACAACTTTTAAATCAAAGTTTATCATAGTTTTTAATTAACTAACCCAAAACAGCCCGCGGTGTTACTACGACGGCGTAAATCCGGTTTTACGGTGTTTTTCGTGTTTCCAGGTTTTAAATCATTAAGTTAGCATATCATATAGATATATAACATGTGTTTAGTTGATTTTAAAAGTCAAGTTAGAAGGATTAACTTTTGTTTGCGAACAAGTTTAGAATTAACTAAACTATGTTCTAGTGATTACAAGTTTAAACCTTCAAATAAGATAGCTTTATATGTATGAATCGAATGATGTTATGAACATCATTACTACCTTAAGTTCCTTGGATGAACCTACTGGAAAAGAGAAAAATGGATCTAGCTTCAATGGATCCTTGGATGGCTCAAAGTTCTTGAAGCAAAATCATGACACGAAAACAAGTTCAAGTAAGATCATCACTTGAAATAAGATTGTTATAGTTATAGAAATTGAATCAAAGTTTGAATATGATTATTACCTTGTATTAGAATGATAACCTACTGTAAGAAACAAAGATTTCTTGAGGTTGGATGATCACCTTACAAGATTGGAAGTGAGCTAGCAAACTTGAAAGTATTCTTGATTTTATGAAACTAGAACTTTTGGAATTTATGAAGAACACTTAGAACTTGAAGATAGAACTTGAGAGAGTTCAATTAGATGAAGAAAATTGAAGAATGAAAGTGTTTGTAGGTGTTTTTGGTCGTTGGTGTATGGATTAGATATAAAGGATATGTAATTTTGTTTTCATGTAAATAAGTCATGAATGATTACTCATATTTTTGTAATCTTATGAGATATTTCATGCTAGTTGCCAAATGATGGTTCCCACATGTGTTAGGTGACTCACATGGGCTGCTAAGAGCTGATCATTGGAGTGTATATACCAATAGTACATACATCTAAAAGCTGTGTATTGTACGAGTACGAATACGGGTGCATACGAGTAGAATTGTTGATGAAACTGAACGAGGATGTAATTGTAAGCATTTTTGTTAAGTAGAAGTATTTTGATAAGTGTATTGAAGTCTTTAAAAAGTGTATAAATACATATTAAAACACTACATGTATATACATTTTAACTGAGTCGTTAAGTCATCGTTAGTCGTTACATGTAAGTGTTGTTTTGAAACCTTTAGGTTAACGATCTTGTTAAATGTTGTTAACCCAATGTTTATAATATCAAAATAGATTTTAAATTATTATATTATCATGATATTATGATGTACGAATATCTCTTAATATGATATATATACATTAAATGTCGTTACAACGATAAACGTTACATATATGTCTCGTTTCAAAATCATTAAGTTAGTAGTCTTGTTTTTACATATGTAGTTCATTGTTAATATAATTAATGATATGTTTACTTATCATAATATCATGTTAACTATATATATAACCATATATATGTCATCATATAGTTTTTTTTTACAAGTTTTAACGTTCGTGAATCACCGGTCAACTTGGGTGGTCAATTGTCTATATGAAACCTATTTCAATTAATCAAGTCTTAACAAGTTTGATTGCTTAACATGTTGGAAACATTTAATCATGTAAACATCAATCTCAATTAATATATATAAACATGGAAAAGTTCGGGTCACTACAGAGTTCATATATTTTCAGCTGTAAGTTCATTTGTTGGGGATTCATCACCGACAATAACCATATATATTGAAGTGGTTAGTGATGGCGATGGACCGGAATTCCGGATATGAATCAGTGATGTCCTATTCATATTCATATTCATTTGGTTTTCATTCATTCATATTCATATCGATTTTTATATCTATATCCATTTAATTTCAGTTCATCATCAATATCCATATTATTAGATTAAGCGGGTTAATGAATATACATCTGATATTAAAAAAATTCTATAATATTTCATAATATGCAATGAAAAACAAAACGTGATATATGAAAAATAAATATAAATGACATAATTAAAATATATTTACAATAATGCGTAATCTTTTTCGAAGATAAAACACAATTTGTTAAATTTATTATTAAATTTAGGTTATGAAAAATTAAATACGTAATTTGCATGTTTATTTTGTTACATATATATATATATATATATGTATACATATATATATATATATATATACATATATATATATATATATACATATATTTATATGCATTCTAATATCCATTCTAATAATTTAGGGTAAATGCATTCTAATAATATATGTAAACATATATTTATATTTATGCATTATTATATATATATTTCGGTTGTTAATGAATATATTCATAGATGAAACATTTCATCCAAATTCATATTCATATCAATTTAGGTTCATACATATTTGTATCTATATCCATTTAGATTCATCAATATTCAACATCAAGCGGGTGGATCCGATGAATATCTAAAATCGAATTTCCAAATCTATTCCTAGAAGTGGCTAGTATCAAGTACATTAATGGCAAGCAAATTTCTTTTATTTTATATGTCAAATCTACACACATTTACCTCACATATTTTTTAGTATTATCTCATTTATTTCTGACTTATTCTTCGAGCTTAACAAATTCAAGGCTTTTTATTTTTCGGGTATTCTGAAGTTATATCGGGCAAATATTGTTGGAAAATAATAGTCTCACTAATTCGTAACACACGATCAATAAAAAACAGTAAAGAAATAAAGAAACAAAAATTTAACGTAAAAACTTCAAAATAGAGAAAAACCACAACCCTCAAAGAGAAAAATTTACTATATCACAAATTGTTACAATGACATATACCACTCTTGTAGCCAACTACACTCACCAAATATTTGACTAACACAACTCTTAAACAAGAATAAGAAAGAAAAAAATAATCAAATATTTAAAGTGTATTGATTGGTGCATGTTGGAAGTAATCTCATGAGCTCCTTTTATAACCAAGGAGTTCACCTCCAACTTCTTTAGCCCACCTATGTGAGATAACTTTCTTTTATAGCTAGGAAAGTCACACATATTCCTTCTATCCATCAATGTGGGACCAAAGAACCATATTCATTCTTCTAATCGAAACTATAACCAACAAATCTCCACCTTTTGAATAGAAGAAGATTCCATGCTTCCACATCACAAAGATAACCGATGTAGGCACTTCCTCGACGAATAGGAAACAACAGAAGACGATAAATAATTATCTACTCACAGATTGTATAAATCAGTAAGACGGCTTTGTTTATTTTAATTAATTGTTTATTTAAATAATATTTTAAATAACAGTATTCTGCATTAACTGTTAATTATTTGTATTTTTATCTAATTTTCAATAGGGCTAGGGGTCCTTTGAAATGGGAAGTAGTCAAGGTTTGTACAAACATCTATAGTCTTATGTTAACGTTGAGGTTCATATGTTTATGTTAATGTTATTGTATACGTTTTACATGTTAAACGCGTTTGCAATTGTCATGCAGTGCAATCAACAACCAGGCAGTTGGGAGTGCGGTTACTATGTCCTCATTTGGATGTATTCGATCGCAAGTGGTGGTATAAAGAGATAATTTCGTATTGACGAAGTAAGTTGTTGGTATTGTGAAAAATTACTAAATTATTTCTGTTTGTATATTTTTAAGTATTACTTATAGTTTATTATATATGTTAATATAAAATATATAATAAAGTATATATTGGGAATCTATTTGAAATCTACAACTTTCGTGGGATGAACGTTGCCTTTTTACCATCAATCTAGACAATATTTTTGAAAGATGGCATTTGTGGAGTCCTTTTTTATCTCAACAAGGTATGTTATAATGGTTGTATAATTATAAGTTAAATTAACTGTTTGTATTACTATTTGCACTGATCAACAATAATTTTGCATATCAAGTTTGTATTAATTGATGTCATATTTAGATGTTTATGTAGGTTTATAGCAGAATGACATACTTGGATGCTTACAAAATGGGCAGAATGCTAGTTGGGCGTGATATATATTTGGTGCAAAGACCTTTGTTTTTTCTATGTTTAAAGTATATTAACGATAGATGTATTTTGTATTACATTTTGTTAGATATAGGTACAAATCAAATACATTATGTCAATTGTATAGTTGAGTCTGGTGTAACAATTTTAATTTGTCTATCTGTAGAATGTTTATACATTTATTTATAATTGATATTGCTCCAAAAGAACATATATTTAGTCGCAATATCATTCCAAAATGTAATGTTTTTAATTGTAATTTCCTTATTTTTAGTTGTAATTGTTTAAAATAAATAAGTGTGAAGACGAAAGACGAAGATCGCTCGAAAACGAAGATTTAAAGTCGAAAACGAAGATTTAAAAGGCGAAAACGTCCAAAATGCTCAAACGTACAAGTTACACTCCAAGTGGTTTAATTTATCGAAGAAAAACGTCTAAAGATTAACAAGAACGCAAGTTGCGGAACGAAAATTGCACGATATTAAATTGTACGAAAAGACGTTCGAGAAACCGGAACCGAGACATAAACCGGGCGTAAACGTACGAAACATCGGAGCCAAAATTACGAGTCAACTATGCACAAGAATATAATATAATATATATATATAATTATATAAAATTATATATATATTATATATATTTATTAAATATGTCGACAAGCTAGTGTACAAAAAATATGTGAGCTGGATCTGGCGGGCCTACGATCGCATAGGAAATAGGCATAAAACCCGTGCGATGTAACACCCCGTTTTTCTCGTATATGATTTATAGATGTATTGGGTATGTACGATAGATGTAAGAAGGGTTCGGGGCATTTTTCTAGTGTTAAAGCCTTGTGTGCGAGAAGTGGAGTCAGATCACGTTGAACGTCACGGCGCGACAAATGAGGCCGCGGCGCGGCAATCAACTAGAATTCAGATCAGAAAGTGTGGTAAAGAAGGCACCAGACTCAGGCAAAGGTCGCGACGCGACCATTAATGCCGCGGCGCGGCATACTGTGCGAACTGACACCAGATTCTTGTAATATTAAATGAAGTTCAAGGGCAATTTGGTCATTTCACGATTGAGCCAGATGGGGATCTTAAATCTGGTCCACCCATTTCATTTCTCATTTTATTTTTCCTTTTCTTTTCATTTTTCCTCTCAAACTCAAACACCCACTTGATTTCAAAGGGATTTTTGGAAAGGAAGAAGCGGGATTTGATCTTTGGCATAGTTGACAAGTTTGTTCTCCTCGTTCCTAGCTACACGGTGATACTAGTGGTAAGCTCTAAATCCGAATTTCGTTCTTGTGTTCATCATTCAATTTTGGGGCTTTTGATTGTATGATTCATAGATAGAACCCATTTAGTTGTTAATTGAAGGTTAACGCCAAGATTCGGGTTTATTATTGTTAATGTCGGGTTTTGGGTTTGGTGTGCAAGTTCATGCTTGTGAGACTTGCAATTGGGTGAAATCACTAGTATTTAGTGATTATTGAGATGTTGGAAGCAATTAGGGTTTGGTGATGATTTTGACCCGATTATTGACTTAATGAGGTTTATAAACTTAAAATCGATTAAGTTGAAGTATTAAACCGAGTTAAACATCTTTTGGTGTCAAAACTTGTAAATGGTGAGATTTTGACCTTATGGGTCAAAATTAGGGTTTATGGGCGATTTTGAGAACGATAAGTGTTTAACACTTGCGTTCAGGTTTAATTGGCATATTAGGACCATTATCACTTGTATTAGTGATTATTGGGTAGTTTGGGCGCGGTTTGTCCTTGGGAGTGCATTTGGGTCGAAATTGCACTAAGTGTCGAATTGGGGTGGTTTGTAGATCCAATCTAAGTGTGTTGTTGAATTTGTGATAATGGATTAGGTACTTTCCATTGACGAGTTGCGGATTACTTGGAAGCATTTCTTCAAGACTTCAAGGTGAGTGTTAATATCCTATGTGCATATGTATGTGTAGGATGGGTGCAGGTCGGGTGAAGTGATTCTCGGCTATAGAGCTCACTTCACATATAGGTGGATTTGATGGACTTTTGTATGAGTCCAATTGGTACGGTTGTGCGTTTTGGTTGACCACCTTGGCGAGGTACACGTTTTGTATGTACGTTATCACACGTGGTTGTGATGTGGATGTTATAACCCCAATGGCGAAGGGTTAGTATTGTGTTACGTTTTGGATAACCCGATGATGTGGGTTTTGATGTTGTGAAGTGAATCCCGGGTAGTGCGGATTCATGATGACTTGGGTTGCTCGGTTATCTTATTGATGAGGTAGTGAATCTCGGGTTGTGCGAATTCACTAAGGCTCGGGTAGTTCGGCCAACCTCGGTTGTTGAATTGGTGAAGAAGTGAATATCGGGTTGTGCGAATTCACTAAGGCTCGGGTTGTTCGGCCAATCTTCATTGTGGTGTCTGGTATTCGGTAATGGGTTAAGGGGTTAACCTTATTCGTTTTTATATTGTTATATATGTATATTGTTGTATTGTCGTGATGTAGCTAACCCTCCGGGTGTAGCTATTTGGCGTTGTTCACATCCTCGTTGGTGAACTTATGTTTATTGTTGTATCTTTAGCTCGTTGCTTAGTGATCGTACGGTATGCTTAGACTAGCTTGCCTTTATGCTTGGATGCTCCGGTATGCGGTATTTGATTATTTGTGTGGCGTGTCCATTTTATGCATATATATGTATGTAGTATGTTAATACTCACTAAGCGTTAGCTTACCCTCTCGTTGTTTACATTTTTATAGGTTTGCATGCTTGGCGGCTTGGGTAAGCTTGGGGATTTGAGATCTTGGCTAGGTTGCTTAGAAGATCTTGCTTTTGTATTCGATTAGGATTTGGGTAGCGTAGTCCCAAATCACCATGCTCGGTTTTGGTTGGAAACTAAACTAGTCGGGTCGTGTATGTCCGTTTGGACAATTAATCAATGTATTAAATGTTTTAAAGTTATTAAACTTATTATTGTACTAAAGATGTTTATGGAAACACAATTGGGACCTAAGGTGTTATTTAACGCGTATTAAAAGGAAAAATTTTTATGGGCCGGTTTTAATACGGGTTGGGTTGTTTCAAGTGGTATCAGAGCATGGTTTAAGGGATTTAGGTGACTTGAGATAGGTGCCTAGACTTAGACTTTTGTGTGTGCTTATTTGTTGCGGGACTTGTAGGTGTACGGGTCGGAATGGGAACTTGGTTAGTGCCTTAGCATGTAGGTGAACTAACTAGGATTTTGGCTTGTGTTGTGATGAAATTCCTATGTGTTCTTATATCGCGTAGAATTTGCGTTGTGTTGGTTTATATCATCGAGCGAGGCGGTCGTTGTACTAACGAGTCGATACGGCGTGTGTGCGTAATAAGTACTTGCAAACCTTATTACGGGTGCAAATCCAGTCAAACAAGTGATGTACGACGGGTGTTGAGCAAGATGGGGCGGTGTTGTGCGTATGGTTTTATACTTTCGTGGACTAATCATTTTGCATTCTTTAGAATGGCGACGCGAAACGAGATCGAGACGAATGACGAAGAGTTCAATACTAGAGTTGCGGCCGCCGTTGCGGAGCAAATGAGTGCGTTGGAAGAAAGAATGGATAGGAGGTATTCCGAATTTCGGGGTAGTAGTGAAATGGAGTGTTGTCTTAAGGGCTTCATGAGGACTAAACCTCCGATGTACGATGGGAAACCGGATCCTTTGGTAAGCACAACTTGGATCTCGAATGTCGAAGGATGTTTTCGCACGATTGAATGCCCTCCCGAGAAGAGGAAAAGACTCTCTACTAGCTTGTTGCGGGGTAGGGCAAAGGATTGGTTAGATCGTAAGATTGATCTTGTCGGTGGTGAACCGTTTATGGCGTTATCGTGGGACGAGTTTAAGAAGGAATTCTTCGAGGAGTTCCGGACTTCAGCCGATTTGTCGGAAATGCGTAATGAGTTGTGAAATTTGCAACAAGGATCGATGGACTTGAATAGCCTAAAGACGACCTTTATGTCGAAGGCTCGTTTTTGCCCAGAGTATATTGGGAATGATCGGATGTTGATGGAAGATTCCTATCGGACTTTGAATGATGAGTTGTAGGGAAAAATTAGCGTTGGCCAATTGAACTCGTTTGCGGAGTTATTCAACATGGCTAGGGGTTTCGAGTCATATTCGCGATCGAAGATTGGTGAACCTTCAAGTAAGAGAAGGGTTGATTCGTATGGTGCTCCAAGTAAGAAAACTAAGGGCGCGAGTGCGAGTATGGGTAATGTGGAGAAAGGTTCGGCGAGTTCTTGTGCGCCTAGATGTTTCAATTGTGGTGTTAGGGGCCACAAGTTATGGGAATGCACAATGCCGAGAAGTGATGATGGGATGTGCTACTATTGTCATAAGGAGGGGCATTGCAAGCCGGATAGTCCTGAGTTGGCGGCGGCGAATGCCGCAAGGAGACGTTAAGGTACGTTTCATTTTAATAAATATGCTCTTTGAATATTTATTTATATGTTGATGCGTTCGGGTTTATGGGTTGCATAGTGTTTTGCATGTTATTGTTAAGGGTGACATTCCTAATGGAAGTACCCTATGGTGACGTTTTGATTAATGGGCGAAGGGCGTAAGACTTGGTGTAACCAAGCATTCCTTAGTATTGAGAAATGTTCTACCAAGCCTTGGGAATGGGCTTTGGTGTTCGAATAGTAGAGCGTGTTCGCTCTCGTGTTGAAATTGATGAACCGTGAGGTTCGTCGGGTGGTTGGAACCTTTGAGATCGAGTGTTTTGGATCTCGATGTATGTTGGTAATGGAGTTTACATGACGCGACATTAGGTGTCTTTCATACCTACTAACGTAGTGTTCGACTCCGATGGTGTTGCGGTTACATTGTGCTTAGGGTACCGGAGAGAAACCCTTAGGTACATGAGTGACTAGGTGGAATTTGACCAACTAAAGTAATTGGATGATTGCAAAGGTATGGTTTGTGAGATCGTGGTACACTTTTCGTTCGAAGTGTTTAAGGATGGTTTGAAATCCATCGTGTGCTCAAGATTGGAGCAGGATATGGTGATGGGTCGCGTGAGCCCAATTGTTGGTAAAGTCTACTTTTGGTAGCATTGTACGGTTGTATGAGTTGTGATATTGGAACGTAGTTCCAAGTGGGGTAGTTACACTCCCGCACGAGGAAGTTTTAGTAAGAGATTTCGGATGATGTTTCTGGTAGATCCGGAAATTTGTGTCGGGACCTAGTTTTGGTCGATTTGTGGTAGAGTACAATTTTGGTTAAATTATACTTATGGTTTTAGATGTAAATTATCACCGAAGTGATAATGTGGTAATCTCGATGAGAGGTAATGGACGTGTTTGGCGAGCAAGGTGGAATCCCTCGGTTAAGGGATGTGCGTGTCGGGTTCTCTTTCGGAGAATTATTGTTTAGTACCTATGGTTGATATAGGTGGTTATTGCTCGATTGAGGGTATGGTTAGTGGTATCCGTTAGGATTCACTATGGCGTGGCAGAGCGCGATGTTACGCTACTCGTTGTTCGAGGCCAAAAGAGCTTTGATTGATGAAGCATGACCTTCGGGGTCCGCTGACTTCATCATGGTAGTGTTGTATCGGTGAAGCATGAATTTCGGGGTCCGCTGACTTCATCCGGTATTGAGATTGGTGGAGCATGATCTACGGGGTCCGCTGACTTCATCATGGGGTTAGTGTTATATAGGTATGGTATAACGTTAGCGGAATGGGAGTACCATTCATGTGTTGTGTTGTGGGACGTGAATATCGGGTTGTTCGTATTCACAATATTTCGGGTAGTACGATTGTCCCTGTTGGTTGGACTCATAGTTTGAGGTAGTGAATGTCGGGTAGTTCGGATTCACTAAGGCTCGGGTTGTACGGCCATCCTCGGTTATACTATGTGGTGGTAGTGAGTATCGGTTTGCGCGTACTCACAATGACTCGGGTTGTGCGGTCATTTTGTTGTGGGAAATATGGATTGGGTTGGTAAATTTCGGGTTGTGCAAATTCACTAAGGTTCGGGTTGTTTCGACCATCCTCCATTTGTGTTTTAGCTCGGGTTGTTTCGGCCATGTTGAGTTGTGATCTATTGGTGGTTTTATACACCGATGGTGGGGTTGTGAGGACCATGTGGTATGATTAGTGATGCGATAGCCGTGTTTCGCTCACGTGTTGTTACGGGTGTGGCGATAGTCGATTTTGTACGCCTTGGGATCTAGCATTTCCATGATCGTTTTGGGCGCTATCGGTTTTAACCGTTGGATTATGATGTTACGGTAGTTACGTATTGGTCGTATTACGCACTACAAGGGATGTTTAGTATTAAGTGTAATCCATAAGGATTCGCTTTATTTCGGTCTTCTTCGGTTTGATGGTTGACCTTGTCTTGGTTTGTGGTTGTTACTAGCGATGTACTTGATACGGTACGCTAGGAGTTGAAATCTCGGTACGAAATTTGTTGAGTTTTTCCCGATGTGAGGGATTGAGTTAGTGCTAGTGCTCGAAATTGTGGAATGTGATAAATCGCGGGTGACGATTTAGTTGTTAAGGGTAACTCTTTGAGGAGAATCGTCTAAGGGATTGTTGTAGACTTCGGTTGTTGCTTGTATGGTACGTCTCAGAATGCGAGCAAATGTGTAATTAGTCTTTGGATTAACCTTCAGGTTAGTGAAATTGTGGTAGAAGTCGGTTTGAAACGCATGTTCGAGGACCATTGAGTGTGGGTCCGTTTGGGTTCGTGACTAGGATCACGAGGACGTGATCGAATTTAAGTGGGGGAGAGTTGTAACACCCCGTTTTCCCCGTATATGATTTATAGATGTATTGGGTATGTACGATAGATGTAAGAAGGGTTCGGGGCATTTTTCTAGTGTTAAAGCCTTGTGTGCGAGAAGTGGAGTCAGATCACGTGGAACGTCGCGGTGCGACAAATGAGGCCGCGGCGTAGCAATCAACTAGAATTCAGATCAGAAAGTGTGGTAAAGAAGGCACCAGACTCAGGCAAAGGTCGCGGCGCGACCATTAATGCCGCGGAGCGGCATACTGTGCGAACTGGCACCAGATTCTTATAATATTAAATGAAGTTCAAGGGCAATTTGGTCATTTCACGATTGAGCCAGATGGGGATCTTAAATCTAGTCCACCCATTTCATTTCTCATTTTATTTTTCCTTTTCTTTTCATTTTTCCTCTCAAACTCAAACACCCACTTGATTTCAAAGGGATTTTTGGAAGGGAAGAAGCGGGATTTGATCTTTGGCGTAGTTGACAAGTTTATTCTCCTCGTTCCTAGCTACACGGTGATACTAGTGGTAAGCTCTAAATCCGAATTTCGTTCTTGTGTTCATCATTCAATTTTGGGGCTTTTGATTGCATGATTCATAGATAGAACCCATTTAGTTGTTAATTGAAGGTTAACGCCAAGATTCGGGTTTATTGTTGTTAATGTCGGGTTTTGGGTTTGGTGTGCAAGTTCATGCTTGTGAGACTTACAATTGGGTGAAATCACTAGTATTTAGTGATTATTGAGATGTTGGAAGCAATTAGGGTTTGGTGATGATTTTGACCCGATTATTGACTTAATGAGGTTTATAAACTTAAAATAGATTAAGTTGAAGTATTAAACCGAGTTAAACATGTTTTGGTGTCAAAACTTGTAAATGGTGAGATTTTGACCATATGGGTCAAAATTAGGGTTTATGGGCGATTTTGAGAACGATAAGTGTTTAACACTTGTGTTCGGGTTTAATTGGCATATTAGGACCATTATCACTTATGTTAGTGATTATTGGGTAGTTTGGGCGTGGTTTGTCCTTGGGAGTGCATTTGGGTCAAAATTGCACTAAGTGTCGAATTGGGTTGGTTTGTAGATCCAATCTAAGTGTGTTGTTGAATTTGTGATAATGGATTAGGTACTTTCCATTGACGAGTTGCGGATTACTTGGAAGCATTTCTTCAAGACTTCAAGGTGAGTGTTAATATCCTATGTGCATATGTATGTGTAGGATGGGTGCGGGTCTGGTGAAGTGATTCTCGGCTATAGAGCTCACTTCACATATAGGTGGATTTGATGGACTTTTGTATGAGTCCAATTGGCACGGTTGTGCATTTTGGTTAACCACCTTTGGCGAGGTACACGTTTTGTGTGTACGTTATCACACGTGGTTGTGATGTGGATGTTATAACCCCAATGTCGAAGGGTTAGTATTGTGTTGCATTTTGGATAACCCGATGATGTGGGTTTTGATGTTGTGAAGTGAATCCCGGGTAGTGCGGATTCATGATGACTCGGGTTGCTCAGTCATCTTATTGATGAGGTAGTGAATCTCGGGTTGTGCGAATTCACTAAGGCTCAGGTAGTTCGGTCAACCTCGGTTGTTCAATTGGTGAAGAAGTGAATATCGGGTTGTGCGAATTCACTAAGGCTCTGGTTGTTCGGCCAAACTTCATTGTGGTGTCTGGTATTCGGTAATGGGTTAAGGGGTTAACCTTATTCGTTTTTATATTGTTATATATGTATATTATTGTATTGTCGTGATGTAGCTAACCCTCCGGGTGTAGCTATTTGGCGTTGTTCACATCCTCGTTGGTGAACTTATGTTTGTTGTTGTATCTTTAGCTCGTTGCTTAGTGATCGTACGGTATGCTTAGACTAGCTTGCCTTTATGCTTGGATGCTCCGGTATGCGGTATTTGATTATTTGTGTGGCGTGTCCATTTTATGCATATATATGTATGTAGTATGTTAATACTCACTAAGCGTTAGCTTACCCTCTCGTTGTTTACATTTTTATAGGTTTGCATGCTTGGCGGCTCGGGTAAGCTTGGGGATTTGAGATCTTGGCTAGGTTGCTTAGAAGATCTTGCTTTTGTATTCGATTAGGATTTGGGTAGCGTAGTCCCAAATCTCCATGCTCGGTTTTGGTTGGAAACTAAACTAGTCGGGTTGTGTATGTCCGTTTGGACAATTAATCAATGTATTAAATGTTTTAAAGTTATTAAACTTATTATTGTATTAAAGATGTTTATGGAAACACAATTGGGAGCTAAGGTGTTATTTAACGCGTATTAAAAGGAAAAATTTTTATGGGCCGGTTTTAATACGGGTTGGGTTGTTTCATGCGATCGCATGGGTTACTGTAGCAGGCCAAGGGTTATAAATTATCTCGGGTTTATACTTGTCTTATTTTCTAAATATTGTGAAAATTTTAAAATTTTTTCAACTAAATGAATTCAAAATCATGTTTATACATATTTATGAACGATAAAACTAGGTGTTAATGCCGAAATTATTGTTACCTCGGAAAGGACATAAATTGAGAAACAATTAAAACGCTTGAATTTATTTATTAAGATATAAAAAGACGCATGAAAAAAGACAAGTGTGGGGAGAATGTACCAAGTTATTCAATTAAAAACTATCTATCACATGTTTCTGTAACATCCCGTTTTTCCCGTACGTATCGAAAGGTACATATTTAATCATTTGTACGTTTATAACTCGTTAGCTTACGCGTAAATGTATGAATATATATATATATATGTATGCGTATACTTGATATTGTGTGCATAAGCAAGTCTATATATGAGTTTTGTTAAGCGTTAAGTCTTGTGAAGCTTAGATACGATGTTTAGACGTATATCGGAAGCATGAACGAATTGTAAGTCGTGTAAAATGGTTTTTGGTTTAAGTGTTGTCGAAGTGTCCAGGCAAAGGCAAATGTCGCGCCGCGACAATCTGGGCCGCGACGCGACATATAGAGCAAACCAGGATCAGAAAGGGACTTAAGGAGGGTCAATTTTCCTTTGTTACATCGCGCCGCGACGAATTGGCCGCGCCGCGGCAGTCCTAATGGACAGAATCCGGTTCTAGCTCAAATTAAATGACTTTAAGGGGCAAATTGGTAATTTGGTGTATAAATCTGATGGGAGCATTAAATCCCAACCACACACCCATTTCATTTAATTTCTTTTCCCTTTTCTTTCTATTTTCTCTCCCAAAACTCAACACCCATTTAGATTTAAAGTGAGATTTGAGAGTGAAGGATTGAGGGTTGATCTTTGGAGCAAGAATTAAAGTTGTTCCTCTTGTTTCTAGCTACGCGTTGACAGTCTCGGTAAGTTCCAACTCTATGTTTTAAGTTTTAATTGATTAATGGCTAGGGTTTTGGTTACTAGAGACTTGTATGACCCATTTGAGGGTAAAATGGGTGAATTTGGGTTTTGTTGTTGTAATGAATCCCTAATGGCCACAAACTAGGGTTTTGGTCTTATGATTGGAGGTTGTAAGTGTCAAATGGTATTGCTAGTCACTAATACACTTTTGGATTTATGGAAGAAGTGTTAATGGGTAAGTTTGACTTGATTGAGTGGCTAAGTAATTTAAAATGGGTTAAAATGTACTAGTTGACCTAGTTTGGGTGAAATGGGTATGAATTACCCTAAGTTTGTGTTAATTGAAGTTGGTAGACTTTAATGCAATAGCTTTAGTGGTTAAAGTTGGGTCTTGGCCATTTAAGGGCGGTATTAGTGTGATTGAGTCATTTAATGCGAAGTGGGTCATTAAATGCTCAAGTAGGTGCAATGTGGTTAATTCCACTAGTTGTGTATTGAAATTGTACTTAATGTATTAGGTACTTTGCTTTGAAGATCGGAAGTGCATAATCATCACCGAAGTGCTAAGGTGAGTGTGATAATTATGTGCGTGCATATCTGATGTATTTATTTGTGTAGTATGAGTTGTGAAATGTCGAGGTGTTAAGACACCACTTCTCATATGATGGGTGAAGCATCTAGGTGTTAAGATGCCACCAAGGGGTGAAGCATCGAGGTGTTAAGATGCCGCCTAGGGGTGAAGTGTCGAAGTGTTAAGACACCACTCCGTAGAATAGATGGGTGAAGCATCGAGGTGTTAAGATGCCACTCGGGGTGAAGTATCGAAGTGTTAAGATGCCACCCGTGGGGTTAGTGTACGAGGTGTTAAGTGCACTAATGGTTGTTATGAACTCCGACGGTCTTTAAACACCGTTCCCTTGTTCGATTGGTTAACCATGGTTGTGTGTGGTTTGTAGGATATTATATTGTTTAGAATATATGCTATTGTTATGCTAGCTTATGTTGTTGGAGGTTTAGTATTATACTTGCGATGGCATGATTATTTATATTGCTAGCATGTATGCGGAAATGTGTAAGTGATTGCAGGTAAGTAGGTTGTATATGTAAACATATAATTATTGCACTCACTAAGCGTTAGCTTACCCCTCTAGTTGTTTATATTTTTAGATGCAGGTGCGGATTAGGGCAAGGGGGTTGTTGGGCACTAGGTGTCCCTTGTTGACGTTATGTTGAAGTTTTGGAAGTTGGCCTATGTTTTGGGTAGTTTAGTCCCAAACCATGCTCAAGGGGTCGTTTGGATTACAAACTATCATTTGTAGTTGGTCAAACTTGTATCACATTCGTTAATAGCCTTTGTGCCTTTTTGTAAACATTAAACTCGTAGTATGTTTTAATGAAATGTGTGGGATGGTTTACATATTTAATTGGCGCGTAAATGTGTATCATTTTAAAAAAAACTTTAATTATCGTACGGAGTACGGGTTGGGTTGTTTCAAGTGGTATCAGAGCATGGTCTAAGGGATTTAGGCGACTTGAGATAGGTGCCTAGACTTAGACTTTATTGTGCATGCGCTTTTATGCTGGACTTGTAGGACTTTGGGTCTAATTGGGAATTGTTAGTACTTTGGTTTATGTGAACTAACCTCGTGCTAATTGAATTGTGTTGTGTTTAGCAATCATCAAGCGAGATGGACGTTGTACTAGCGAGTTAATGCGACGTGTTCGCGTAACAATGATTAGCTACCATTGTTACGGGCGCAAATCGTGTCAAACAAGTAATGTACGACGATTATTGAGTAAGATGGAGTAGTGTGGGGTATACGTATATGCATACGTGCTATGTCCTTTTGTTCGTTCGTTGTTTAATCCTTTCCGTTTTATAGCATGAAGATGAGAAACGGACACGACACCGAAAATGGGGGTACGAGTGAGGACGTTGAGTTCACGGCCAAAGTTGAGGCCATCTTTAAACGTCAAAAGGCGGAGTTCCTAGAGGATGTTAAGAAAATGTTTCTAGATACGATTGACGAGCAATTAGTCAATGTAGTCAAGGAGCAAGTAAAGGCCGTTCATCAAGAGGATAATGTGGGGAGACGGGACTTTTTCTTTAAGAATTTCAAAGATGCTCAACCACCTATTTTTGAGGGCGAAAGAGACCCGTTAAAGAGTGCCCGGTGGATCTCCGATATGGAGGGGGCCTTTTGAACTTATGAATGCCCAGTTGATAAAAAGACAAGGTATGGTTGTAGCATGCTAAGAGGTGATGCGAAGCTATGGTGGGATGCAAAAATCCAAGTCTATGGCGAGGAACAATGCATGGATTTTACTTGGGATGAGTTCAAAACGGAGTTCTTCCAAGAGTACCGAACTTCGGCAGATCTTACTAGGCTTAAGGACGAGTTGCGTTCCTTGAGGCAAGGGTCGATGGAAATGAATACTCTTAAATCCGTTTACTTGTCAAAAACTCAATTTTGCCCAGAGTATGTCGGGAATGATAAGATGTTGAAGGAAGACTTTTACCGAATCTTGAATGACAATTATCAAGAAAAGATTAGTGTGAACGTGGTGAAGAGTTTTGATGAGTTGTTTGATATGGCCAAAGGGTTTGTGTCGCTCATCTTGAGAAAGAGTGGCTTTACCTTCGGCAAAAAGAAGTTTGAAGCTATTAGTCATTCGAACTTTTCTAACAAGAAGCATAAGAAGGGCTTCGAGAGTGTTGGTAGTGTTAAGAAGGGTGCTTCTGGTGATTTTACTTATGCTTGCTACAATTGTGGGCAAAGGGGGCACATGGCTCGTGAGTGCCCAAAACAATCATCCACAACCAAGCTCACTAGTTTTAATTGCGGTAAAGAAGGGCATAAGAAGCCGGAGTGTCCCGACTTGCGGGGTGATCATGTTAGGAGGTTAGAGAGGGCGGCGGGCACGGCTAAGGGGCAAAATTATTTGATGACCAATGATGAGGCCAAGCATTCCAATGAAGTTGTCTCAGGTACTTTCATGGTTAACTCTAATCCGGCAAAGATATTATTTGATAGCGGTGCTAATTTGTATTTTGTGTCGCCCCGATTTGTGTCTATGATTAACAAACCGCTAGCTAAGTTAAGTCATCCGGTAGAAGTTGAAATAGCGGATGGTAAGACGGTGCTAGGGGTTGATGTGTGTAAAGATTGTAATGTTGTGTTTGGTACCGAAACGTTTAAAATCGATCTCATTCCGATGACTTTGGGTGAGTTTGATATTGTTGTTGGTATGGATTGGCTCGGTCATTATAGAGCCGATATTGCATGCCATGATAAGTTCATTCGTGTCAAGACCCCAAGTGGGGGAGAGTTGATTATACATGGCGATAAACGGAGAAGACTCGTACCATTATGCACTTATGCACGGGCACGACGTTTTCTCAAGAGTGGTGGTGTGTGTTATCTTGCCCATGTAGTTGATACTCGTGATGATCCACCACCTATTCGTGAAATTCCGGTGGTTAACGAATTTGAAGACGTTTTTCTGGATGAGTTACCAGGTGTTCCGGCGGAAAGACAAGTAGAATTTTGCATTGAGTTGGTTTCGGGAGCTACTCCCATTGCTAAAACTCCTTATCGTTTAGCGCCGACGGAAATGCAAGAGTTGTTAAATCAAACCCAAGAGTTGCTTGAGAAGGGTTTCATTCGACCGAGCTCCTCGCCATGGGGTGCTCCGGTTTTGTTTGTGAAAAAGAAAGATGGAAGTATGCGGATGTGCATCGATTATAGGGAGTTGAATAAAGTGACGATCAAGAATCGTTATCCATTACCTCGGATTGACGATTTGTTTGACCAACTCCAAGGTGCAACGTATTTTTCTAAGATTGACTTACGGTCCGGCTATCATCAAGTGCGGGTCCGTGAGGAAGACATAGAGAAAACGGCTTTTCGAATGCGTTACGGGCATTTTGAATTTGTAGTTATGCCTTTTGGTCTTACGAATGCACCGGTGGCATTATGGATCTTATGAACCGAGTGTGCCAACCTATGTTGGACAAGTCGGTTTGTGTTCATCGACGACATACTTGTTTATTCTAAGAGTATGAAGGAACATGAGCACCATTTGCGTGAAGTGTTGAAGACATTGCGGAAGGAGAAGTTGTATTCAAAATTCTCCAAATGTGAATTTTGGCTAAGGGAAGTTCAATTCATTAGCCATATTGTGAATTAAGAAGGAATTCAAGTAGACCCGGGGAAGATAGAAACGGTGAAGAGTTGGGGACAACCGACTACGCCTACGGAAATCCGAAGTTTTCTCGGATTGGTCGGTTATTATCGTGGGTTTATCCAAGACTTTTCTAAGATCGCTTCTTCATTGACAAAGTTGACGAGGAAGAACACGAGATTTAATTGGGAGGACGAGCAAGAAATTACTTTTCAATTGTTAAAAGAGAAATTGTGTCAAGCTCCGGTGTTAGTGTTGCCGGAAGGGGTAGAAGACATGACGGTTTATTGTGATGCTTCTTTAAATGGGCTCGGGTGTGTTCTAATGCAGAGAGGTAAATTCATTGCTTACGCCTCTCGACAATTAAAGGAACAAGAAACGAGATATCCGACTCATGATCTTGAATTGGCGGCGGTGGTTCATGCGTTGAAAATTTGGCACCACTACTTGTATGGTGTCAAGTGTATGATTTATTCGGACCATAAGAGTTTGAAACATCTCTTTACTCAACGAGATTTGAATTATCGTCAACAAGGTGGATGGATGTGGTAAAGGATTATGATTGTGAGATACTTTACCATCCGGGAAAGGCGAACGTGATCGCGGATGCGTTGAGTCAAAAGAGTCAACATCCGGCAATACGAGTAGGATCGTTACGCATGATTATTAATAACGATTTCCTAGTAAAGCTTGGTGAGATTCAAATAGAAGCGTATGTTCACAACAAGCATGAAGAACGGATTGTGGGGCAAACGGAGTTCATTACTATGGGCTCACGTGGTTTATTGTCATTTCAAGAAAGAGTGTGGGTACCTAAGATTGGTGGTAACCGACAAGTGCTACTAGATGAAGCACATAAGTCAAAATATTCCATTCATCCGGGTGTAACAAAGATGTACTATGACTTGAAGAAAGATTATTGGTGGCCCGGTATGAAACGTGATGTGGTTAAGTATGTTGAATAATGCGTCACGTGTTTGCAAGTTAAAGCCGAACACCAAAAGCCGTATGGTAAGTTACAACCCTTGGAAGTCCTGAAATGGAAATGGGAGCACATTACCATGGACTTCATTACTAAGTTACCTAAGACGGCGAGAACCCAATATGATACGATTTGGGTGATAGTTGATCGATTGACGAAAAGTGCTTTGTTTCTTCCCATTCGGGAAACGATATCATCGGAGACTTTATCCAAGTTGTTTATCAAGGAGGTGATATCGAGACATGGGGTTCCTATATCTATTGTTTCGAATCGAGATACTCGTTTTACGTCCCGGTTTTGGAACAAGTTTCATGAAGATATGGGTACTCAATTGAAAATGAGCACGGCGTATCATCCTCAAACGGACGGTCAGACCGAACATACGAATCAAACTTTGGAAGATATGTTACGAGCGTGCATTATTGATTTCGGTGGTAGTTGGGATGAGCATTTGCCTTTGGTGGAATTCTCGTACAATAATAGTTATCATACTAGTATCGGGATGCCACCATATGAGATGCTTTATGGGCGTAGGTGTCGAACCCCGATTTGTTGGGGTGAAGTGGGACAAAAGGAAATCGGGAGTTCCGATTTGGTTTTAGAGACGAATAGTAAAATTGAGATGATTCGGGCTCGACTTAAAGCGGCCCAAGATCGACAAAAGTCTTATGCCGATAAAGGTAGGAGAACGATTGAGTTTCAAGAAGGTGACATGGTAATGCTTAAGGTTTCTCCATGGAAAGGTGTTATTCGGTTTCGAAAGCGAGGAAAGTTAGCTCCTCGGTTTATTGGTCCTTTCAAGGTTTTGGCACATGTTGGTGAGGTTGCTTATCGATTAGAGTTACCCGAAGAACTTGCGGGAATTCATAACACATTTCATGTTTCCCATCTTCGTAAGTGTCTTGCGAATGACTCGACTTGGGTGCCTTTAGATGAAATTACGTTGAATAACAAGCTAGAGTATGCGGAAGAACCGGTTGCAATCCTTGATGAGAAGGTTAAGATGTTGCGGAACAAGGAAATTAGAACTTTCAAGGTGCAATGGCGACATCGAAAGGGTTCTGAGTTTACATGGGAATCCGAAGAGTTTGTTTTGGTTTATCTTCCAGCTTGTCATGCGGCTTGGATCGCGAGGACGCGCTCCGATTCAAGTGGGGGAGAGTTGTAACATCCCGTTTTTCCCGTACGTATCGAAAGGTACATATTTAATCATTTGTACGTTTATAACTCGTTAGCTTACGCGTAAATGTATGAATATATATATGTATGTGTATACTTGATATTGTGTGCATAAGCAAGTCTATATATGAGTTTTGGTTAGCGTTAAGTCTTGTGAAGCTTAGATACGATGTTTAGACGTATATCGGAAGCATGAACGAATTGTAAGTCGTGTAAAATGATTTTTGGTTTAAGTGTTGTTGAAGTGTCCAGGCAAAGGCAAATGTCACGCCGCGACAATCTGGGCCGCGACGCGACATATAGAGCAAACCAGGATCAGAAAGGGACTTAAGGAGGGTCGATTTTCCTTTGTTACGTCACGCCGCGACGAATTGGCCGTGCCGCGGCAGTCCTAATGGACAGAATCCGGTTCTAGCTCAAATTAAATGACTTTAAGGGGCAAATTGGTAATTTGGTGTATAAATCTGATGGGAGCATTAAATCCCAACCACACACCCATTTCATTTAATTTCTTTTCCCTTTTCTTTCTATTTTCTCTCCCAAAACTCAACACCCATTTAGATTTAAAGTGAGATTTGAGAGTGAAGGATTGAGGGTTGATCTTTGGAGCAAGAATTAAAGTTGTTCCTCTTGTTTCTAGCTACGCGTTGATAGTCTCGGTAAGTTCCAACTCTATGTTTTAAGTTTTAATTGATTAATGGCTAGGGTGTTGGTTACTAGAGACTTGTATGACCCATTTGAGGGTAAAATGGGTGAATTTGGGTTATGTTGTTGTAATGAAACCCTAATGGCCACAAACTAGGGTTTTGGTCTTATGATTTGAGGTTGTAAGTGTCAAATGGTATTGCTAGTCACTAATACACTTTTGGATTTATGGAAGAAGTGTTAATGGGTAAGTTTGACTTGATTGAGTGGCTAAGTAATTTAAAATGGGTTAAAATGTACTAGTTGACCTAGTTTGGGTGAAATGGGTATGAATTACCCTAAGTTTGTGTTAATTGAAGTTGGTAGACTTTAATGCAATAGCTTTAGTGGTTAAAGTCGGGTCTTGGCCATTTAAGGGCGGTATTGGTGTGATTGAGTCATTTAATGCGAAGTGGGTCATTAAATGCTCAAGTAGGTGTAATGTGGTTAATTCCACTAGTTGTGTATTGAAATTGTACTTAATGTATTAGGTACTTTGCTTTGAAGCTCGGAAGTGCATAATCATCACCGAAGTGCTAAGGTGAGTGGGATAATTATGTGCGTGCATATATGATGTATTTATTTGTGTAGTATGAGTTGTGAAATGTCGAGGTGTTAAGACACCACTTCTCATATGATGGGTGAAGCATCGAGGTGTTAAGATGCCACCAAGGGGTGAAGCATCGAGGTGTTAAGATGCCACCTAGGGGTGAAGTGTCGAGGTGTTAAGACACCACTCCGTAGAATAGATGGGTGAAGCATCGAGGTGTTAAGATGCCACTCGGGGTGAAGTATCGAAGTGTTAAGATGCCACCCGTGGGGTTAGTGTACGAGGTGTTTAGTGCACTAATGGTTGTTACGAACTCCGACGGTCTTTAAACACTGTTCCCTTGTTCGATTGGTTAACCATGGTTGTGTGTGGTTTGTAGCATATTATATTGTTTAGAATATATACTATTGTTATGCTAGCTTATGTTGTTGGAGGTTTAGTATTATACTTGCGATGGCATGATTATTTATATTGCTAGCATGTATGCGGAAATGTGTAAGTGATTGCAGGTAAGTGGGTTGTATATGTAAACTTATAATTATTGCACTCACTAAGCGTTAGCTTACCCCTCTCGTTGTTTATATTTTTAGATGCAGGTGCGGATTAGGGCAAGGGGGTTGTTGGGCACTAGATGTCCCTTGTTGACGTTATGTTGAAGTTTTGGAAGTTGGCCTATGTTTTGGGTAGTTTAGTCCCAAACCATGCTCAAGGGGTCGTTTGGATTATAAACTATCATTTGTAGTTGGTCAAACTTGTATCGCATTCGTTAATGGCCTTTGTGCCTTTTTGTAAACATTAAACTCGTAGTATGTTTTAATGAAATGTGTGGGATGGTTTACATATTTAATTGGCGCGTAAATGTGTATCATTTTAAAAAAAAACTTTAATTATCGTACGGAGTACGGGTTGGGTTGTTTCAGTTTCTGTAAAGTTATTGCTGGTGCTTTTGTTTTGGATAAAATTAACTGTTTTACCCAATTTATTGTAATATATTTGAAAGAAAGATGGATCTACACGATGAATCAATTCCATCATTAAAAGGAAGTAAAGTCTTCTGAAAAAGAAACGCGCTTCTTGATTTAGGTCATGAAGTTTTCGTCCAGACCAGCTGTAGGTTGACGAAAAATCTAGAAAAGTCATCACTAAAATCAGCAGGAAATCCACGGACCTCAGCATCAAACAGGATCGCCAAGTGGTCATACTTATCCTAACCATGAGAGGATCTGTCTCGTAAAATGGGGAGGGCGCCATGTAAATTAGCTTGATAAGACTAATGAATCAGATCCCCAGAAAGGATTATCTCCTTAAAGATCAAAAATCAGCTTTTAAGACTGATATTACTCAATCCTTGAGATTGACTTTTAAAGATTGAGAATTACAAACTCATGGAATTCGATGATATCTAAACTCGAGCTCGAACGAGAAAATATTTTGATCAAATTAAAACCGATTTGTTTTCTGAAAACCTATTTTCAATGCGTTCATTACCATTGAACGTAAAATCCTAGGAATTCACCTGGAATTCATTAGGTCACCTGAACCAAATTGGGTGTCAACCGTAAAAACAGTGGTTGCATAGCATGGTCGAAGACAGGACCTTGTGCCAGACCGAAAAATTATAGGGTGATCTTTACTATTGCTCCTACAAAGGATAGTAATTGCATCCGACACGTTGTAGACCATGAACATCTGCATGTCATTAGACATTGCCTTAACAGTTGCTTGTTCAACGCTTTCCTTTACAATCGAACGGTAGTTTACCGAAAGGTAATATACAGAGCAAGTATACTGGATGTGTGCTTTTCTATTACAAGGTTAGCAAGTGGGTGACATAAAACCGCAAGTTTTGAGCTAAAATTTTAAAATCTGAAACCCATAAAACCTACAAAAATATTTTGCAAACACCGGTGAAGGGTTATTCCGGAAAACTTATCTAGGGTAAAAGCTAGAATGAATTTTCAAAAGATCAAATGTTTTCATAAAGATCCAATTTCCTTAAGGATCTAAATATTTATAGTCATGTGGGATTGTAAACCACATCGTTACTATCATTGTTTATACCGCTGTATCAAAATCACTAATGTATAAACTGTGAAGAATAAAGAAGTGATTCGTGTGATTTAAATTCAAGTTCTGTATTGCTTGAGGACAAGCAACGCTCAAGTGTAGGGATAATTGATATTGCTCCAAAAGAACATATATTTAGTCGCAATATCATTTCAAAATGTAATGTTTTTAATTGTAATTTCCTTATTTTTAGTTGTAATTGTTTAAAATAAATAAGTGTGAAGACGAAAGATGAAGATCGCTCGAAAACGAAGATTTAAAGTCGAAAATGAAGATTTAAAAGGCGAAAACGTCCAAAATGCTCAAACGTACAAGTTACACTCCAAGTGGTTTAATTTATCGAAGAAAAACGTCTAAAGATTAACAAGAACGCAAGTCACGGAACGCAAATTGCACGATATTAAATTGCACAAAAAGACGTTCGAGAAACCGGAACCGAGACATAAACCGGGCATAAACGTACGAAACATCTGAGCCAAAATTACGAGTCAACTATGCACAAGAATATAATATAATATATATATATAATTATATAAAATTATATATATATTATATATATTTATTAAATATGTCGACAAGCTAGTGTATAAAAAATATGTGAGCTGGATCTGGCGGCCATGCGATCGCATGGGAAATAGGCATAAAACCCATGCGATCGCATGGGTTACTGTAGCAGGCCAAAATGCTATAAATACCATGCCTGTTCTCGAGCTTCAAAGACACTCTTTTATATTTTCAAATTCAGTTTTTAATTTTTATTTTATGTAATTTAGTTTTAGGAGTAGGAGTAGGTTAATTTAGTGGTTACATTTCTACAAGTTTGGGTAGCGTAACGTTTATTTTACGGGTTTTCAAGTCGAAGTTCTGTCTGTGTAAAGCTACGCGATAAATACTCAATGTAAGTTATGTTCTCCTTTTTAAATTAATGTCTTGTAGCTAAGTTATTATTATGCTTATTTAAGACGAAGTAATCATGATGTTGGGCTAAAATATTAAGACGGGGTAATTGAGCTTTGTACCATAATTGGGGTTTGGACAAAAGAACGACACTTGTGGAAATTAGACTATGAGCTATTAATGGGCTTTATATTTGTTTAACTAAATGATAGTTTGTTAATTTTAATATAAAGATTTACAATTAGACGTACCTATAAATAACCATATACACTCGATCGGACACGATGGGCGGGATATTTATAAATACTAATAATTGTTCATTTAACCGGACACGGGAATGGATTAATAGTTAATGGACTTATTAAAACAGGGGTGAATTATATACAAGGATAATTGGTGTAATTATAGTTTAAGTCCCCAATTAGTTGGAATATTTGACTTCGGATATAAGGATAATTTGACTAGGACACTCGCACTTTATATTTATGACTGATGGACTGTTATGGACAAAACTAGACGGACATATTAAATAATCCAGGACAAAGGACAATTAACCCATGGTAATAAACTAAAAACAACACGTCGAACATCATGATTACGGAAGTTTAAATAAGCATAATTCTTTTATTTCATATTTAATTGCACTATTAATTATCGCACTTTTATTTATTGTCATTGTATTTAATTGCACTTTCAATTATCGTACTTTTTATTTACCGTTATTTTATTTATCGCACTTTTATTTATCGCAATTTCATTATCGTTATTTACTTTACGCTTTAAATTAAGTTATATTTATTTTTAATATTTACATTAGGTTTTAACTGAGACTAAAGTTTTAAAATCGACAAACCAGTCATTAAACGGTAAAAACCCCCTTTTATAATAATAATACTACTTATATATATTTTTGTATTTTTACAATTATAAGTTAAAAATATAGCGTTAAGCTTGGCTAAAGTTCCCTGTGGACGAACCAGACTTACTAAAAACTACACTACTGTACGATTAGGTACACTGCCTATAAGTGTTGTAGCAAGGTTTAGGTATATCTCATCTGTAAATAAATATATAAAACTTGTGTAAAATTGTATCATATTTAATAGTATTTCCTTGTAAAAATATAAACTATTTTATATACACCTCTACGCACATCAAATATTTTTGGCACCGCTGCCGGGAATCGGCGAAACGCTATATTTTTAATATATATTTGTAAAAATATAATTGTATATAATTTTTAGAAAAACGATATAAAAAAAAAACTTGAAACCCAGGCCCATGCTATCGAATGAGCCGGGTGTTGTAAAACCATGCGATCGCATGAGTTAACCTGACAGCTCTGATCCGAGCATTAATTACGAAATTAGGTTAAAATATTTAATTATTATTATTATTATTATTAGGGTTTAATTATTATATAGTTTTGATATAATTTGTATTTTAAGTTTTAGTTATTATTATTTACATATTTATATTAATACTTTTATATAAATAATATAAAAATAATATTTTTATAAAAATTGTGCTTTTTACAACTTTAAGTTTTATTTTTATATTTTGTATCTTTTTAATCGTTTCTTCGTAATATTTGTATTTTTCGCTCGTATTTAGTTTTAAGATATAGTTTTTGCCGTAGTTATTTTTATTTCTAGATTTTTAGGCTTTGCCGTAAAATCCCTTAAGAGCTTTTTCTTTAGACTAAGATTTAGGTGCTTTAGAATTTTGCGACGCCGTTTTTATATTTTAGTACCTTTTTAAGTTATTGCCATTTGGGATATAGTATTTCTTTTAAGCTTTAATATTTTAAGACGCAACTTTTAATTCTTAGTTTTTAGTTTTTTTTTTTAAGTTTCGACGCGCTACTTTCTAATTTTTATTTTTCGACGCCTATTATTTTTGACCTTTTATTTTTCAACATTTTTCGACGCGCTCTTTTTCTTTCTTATTTCTCGCCACTCTAGTTTTTAGGACTTAGAATTTTCTCTATTTCTTCTCTAATAATTCAAAAAGAAAAATTATTTTAAGCGGTTAAATTGATTGACATCCAAATTTTCTGCTTCGTAGTAATAGTTGGATTTGTTAGTGGCTGAGTTGTGAGCTTTCGATTTAAAGGGTTCTGGCTCCCTGCTGCATCTATTGGCTATTCGAAACGTGGGCAAAAGCAGAAAAGTCTATTAATTTGATAACTTATATAATTTTTATTTTTATAACTAATAGGATAATTAAGTAAATGCACCGCATTGTAGCTAAAATTTGGTAATAAGCGCATTATGGAAAATCTCGAGAATATTTTGAAAACTCTTTATGACATCCGAAATCAATTTAATCAATACTCTCAAACGGGTGTTGATGACAATTCGTTCGGTCAATCTTGGATCACGAATGACGAAACAATAACTGGTTGTGAAATCTGTGGAGATTATCACTCAACATGGGAATGTTATTATTACGTTCCTATGGAAAATTATGCACCCATGGAACCTGAATGGAATGATTATGAGGAATACAATTCTAATTGGGATTATTTCCAAGAATATATCCAAACTCAACAACCAGAAGACGAGGAAAATTATGTGCCTGAAAATTCTTTAGATTATATGAAAATCAAACTCGAAGAACTTGATGCTCAAAATGAACAAATGAGAGAGTTTGTAAATCGGCAAGCTGAAACTCTATCAGATTACACACCTATTGATCTGAGGAGTCATATGCAAGAAAATCTCATATCATCGAATTTTGATGAATTCGAGAGCTCTGAAATCACCAACTATCCCGATGATACTTTTTATTCAGCTATACCAATTTCACAACATATCGACATATTAGCCTCTACCGACGAAATCATCGATCCATCAATGGATGAAGAAGAAGTAAGGGTGACAAATTTGTACTCTTGGGAAAACGATAACGTTGAAAATTTTACCCCTGAGACCAAAGTGGTGGGACCTATAAGTACCATTAATGAAGAAGAATCTACTTCGATCTCGAAATTCACCATTCCACAACCTTCCAACCCAATATTCTCATTAGACGAGTCATCTACCGAAGATGAACTACAAGCTGTAATAGATATTGACACCTCGAATTTCACCCAATTGGGTAATTGAGGTGAAAACTTTGATCCAGAGAATAAATGGAAGGAAATGTTAGGAATTGTCTACCCTATAGAAATATGTATATCGGTGTATATTGATCCATTTGACCAAGAACCAGAAAAGAGACATATCCATTTACTAAAAGCTAAACTTAAAAAAGAATTAAGTAGTGACGATCGGGTGGTTCTAAACTTTAAACCCATTGATATATTATACACCACCCGAGATGTAAATAACTGGCTCACTATTCTAATTCATGGAACTTATTCTACCGACTTCACATGTCGTCCGCTAAGTGTGGGGAAGTCTAACCCCACTTAATGTTAAAATAGGAGTTCGGGTTAGTGCATAACTCGTTAATAAAAATGCATGATGAGTAAGGATAAAAGTTGCATTTTCAAAGATTAGCAAACAGTTCAGAAAAGAAACCGTTTTTGAAGAAAAACATGGGGGATAAAACAAGAAGGAATGAACGATGAGGTGCACCATCTATCATTCGACGAGCTTTGTAATTACAAACTGGGTATTTTTAATCACTTTTCTACACTAATCACCCTCATGAATTTATAAATATAGTCTGATTTCATACAAATGAGAGCATTGCATGATCTCAAGTGTACGGAAGGGTTATAAATTCTCTCGGGTTTATACTTGTCTTATTTTCTAAATATTGTGAAAATTTTAAAATTTTTTCAACTAAATGAATTCAAAATCATGTTTATACATATTTATGAACGATAAAACTAGGTGTTAATGCCGAAATTATTGTTACCTCGGAAAGAACATAAATTGAGAAACAACTAAAACGCTTGAATTTATTTATTAAGATATAAAAAGACGCATGAAAAAAGCCAAGTGTGGGGAGAATGTACCAAGTTATTCAATTAAAAACTATCTATCACATGTTTCTGTAAAGTTATTGCAGGTGCTTTTGTTTTGGACAAAATTAACCGTTTTACCAGATTTATTGTAATATATTTGAAAGAAAGATGGATATACACGATGAATCAATTCCATCATTAACAGGAAGTAAAGTCTTCCGAAAAAGGAACGCGCTTCTTGATTTAGGTCATGAAGTTATCATCCAGACCAGATGTAGGTTGACGAAAAATCTCGAAAAGTCATCACTAAAATCAGCAGGAAATCCACGGACCTCAGCATCAAACAGGGTCGCCAAGTGGTCATACTTATCCTAACCATGAGAGGATCTGTCTCGTAAAATGGGGAGGGCGCCATGCAAATTTGCTTGATAAGACAAATGAATCAGATCCCCAGAAAGGATTATCTCCTTAAAGATCAAAAATCAGCTTTTAAGACTGATATTACTCAATCCTTGAGATTGACTTTTAAAGATTGAGAATTACAAACTCATGGAATTCGATGATATCTAAACTCGAGCTTGAACGAGAAAATATTTTGATCAAATTAAAACCAATTTGTTTTCTGAAAACCTATTTTCAATTCGTTCATTACCATTGAACGTAAAATCCTAGGAATTCACCTGGAATTCATTAGGTCACCTGAACAAAATTGGGTGTCAACCGTAAAAACGGTGGTTGCATAGCATGGTCGAAGACAGGACCTTGTGCCAGACCGAAAAATTATAGGGTGATCTTTACTATTGCTCCTACAAAGAATAGTAATTGCATCCGATACGTTGTAGACCATGAACATCTGCATGTCATTAGACATTGCCTTAACAGTTGCTTGTTCAACGCTTTCCTTTACAACCGGACGGTAGTTTACCGAAAGGTAATATACGGAGCAAGTATACTGGACGTGTGCTTTCCTAATACAAGGTTAGCAAGTGGGTGACACAAAACCGCAAGTTTTGAGCTAAAATTTTAAAATCTGAAACCCATAAAACCCACAAAAATATTTTGCAAACACCGGTGAAGGGTTATTCTGGAAAACTTATCTAGGGTAAAAGCTAGAATGAATTTTCAAAAGATCAAATGTTTTCATAAAGATCCAATTTCCTTAAGGATCTAAATATTTATAGTAATGTGGGACTGTAAACCACATCGTTACTATCATTGTTTATATCGCCGTATCAAAATCATTAATGTATAAAGTGTGAAGAATAAAGAAGTGATTCGTGTGATTTAATTTCAAGTTCTGTATTTCTTGAGGACAAGCAACGCTCAAGTGTAGGGATAATTGATATTCCTCCAAAAGAACATATATTTAGTCGCAATATCATTCCAAAATGTAATGTTTTTAATTGTAATTTCCTTATTTTTAGTTGTAATTGTTTAAAATAAATAAGTGTGAAGACGAAAGATGAAGATCGCTCGAAAACGAAGATTTAAAGTCGAAAACGAAGATTTAAAAGGCGAAAACGTCCAAAATGCTCAAACGTACAAGTTACACTCCAAGTGGTTTAATTTATCGAAGAAAAACGTCTAAAGATTAACAAGAACGGAAGTCGCGAAATGCAAATGGCACGATATTAAATTGTACGAAAAGACGTTCGAGAAATCGGAACCGAGACATAAACCGGACGTAAACGTACGAAACATCGGAGCCAAAATTACGAGTCAACTATGCACAAGAATATAATATAATATATATATAATTATATAAAATTATATATATATTATATATATTTATTAAATATGTCGACATGCTAGTGTACAAAAAATATGTGAGCTGGATCTGGCGGCCATGCGATCGCATGGGAAATAGGCATAAAACCCATGCGATCGCATGGGTTACTGTAGCAGGCCAAAATGCTATAAATACCAGGCCTGTGCTCGAGCTTCAAAGACACTCTTTTATATTTTCAAATTCAGTTTTTAATTTTTATTTTATGTAATTTAGTTTTAGGAGTAGGAGTAGGTTAATTTAGTGGTTACATTTCTACAAGTTTGGGTAGCGTAACGTTTATTTTACGGGTTTTCAAGTCGAAGTTCTGTCTGTGTAAAGCTACGCGATAAATACTCAATGTAAGTTATGTTCTCCTTTTTAAATTAATGTCTTGTAGCTAAGTTATTATTATGCTTATTTAAGACGAAGTAATCATGATGTTGGGCTAAAATATTAAGACGGGGTAATTGAGCTTTGTACCATAATTGGGGTTTGGACAAAAGAACGACACTTGTGGAAATTAGACTATGAGCTATTAATGGGCTTTATATTTGTTTAACTAAATGATAGTTTGTTAATTTTAATATAAAGATTTACAACTGGACGTACCTATAAATAACCATATGCACTCGATCGGACACGATGGGCGGGATATTTATAAATACTAATAATTGTTCATTTAACTGGACACGGGAATGGATTAATAGTTAATGGACTTATTAAAACAGGGGTGAATTATATACAAGGAAAATTGGTGTAATTATAGTTTAAGTCCCCAATTAGTTGGAATATTTGACTTCGGATATAAGGATAATTTGACGAGGACACTCGCACTTTATATTTATGACTGATGGACTGTTATGGACAAAAACCAGACGGACATATTAAATAATCCAGGACAAAGGAGAATTAACCCATGGTAATAAACTAAAAACAACATGTCGAACATCATGATTACGGAAGTTTAAATAAGCATAATTCTTTTATTTCATATTTAATTGCACTTTTAATTATCGCACTTTTATTTATTGTCATTGTATTTAATTGCACTTTTAATTATCGTACTTTTTATTTACTATTATTTTATTTATCGCACTTTTATTTATCGCAATTTCATTAACGTTATTTACTTTACGCTTTAAATTAAGTTATATTTATTTTTAATATTTTACATTAGGTTTTAACTGAGACTAAAGTTTTAAAATCGACAAACCAGTCATTAAACGGTAAAAACCCCCTTTTATAATAATAATAATACTACTTATATATATTTTTGTATTTTTACAATTATAAGTTAAAAATATAGCGTTAAGCTTGGCTAAAGTTCCCTGTGGACGAACCGGACTTACTAAAAACTACACTACTGTACGATTAGGTACACTGCCTATAAGTGTTGTAGCAAGGTTTAGGTATATCCCATCTGTAAATAAATATATAAAACTTGTGTAAAATTGTATCATATTTAATAGTATTTCCTTGTAAAAATATAAACTATTTTATATACACCTCTACGCACATCAATAATCATGTAATAATTTTTTTAGTTAAACGACTTTTACAACACATTTTAATTGCCAGCAGAAACTTACCTAGCTAACACGTCTAATTGGTAACTTGCAAACACGTCTAATTGCTAACACGTCTATTTGCTAACACGTCTAATTGATAGTCTGTTGTATTTGGCGTGAAATTTTGAATGGTAGTTAATATTAGCGGCTATTTAAAAATTTAAAAATTTAGTATTATATTCTGATATTTAAAAAATTTGGGAAAAAAATGGCGGGCACAAATTAATACGGGACACGACTAATTGGGTTTTCAAATTCATAAAGACAACGTCTAGTTCTTACTAACAACACGACTAATTACACTAACGGAACACGTCCAAATGGCTTTTGACCACGTCTATTTGAAGTAATGGAACACGTCTAACTGGCATAACGGACCATGTCTAATTGAGATAACAGAACACGTCTAACTACCTACCATCTAACCCTCTGTTGAACACGTCTATTTGTTGAGATTCGACACGTCTATATAAGTTTATTAGACCGGTGCAAGGAACCTGTGTAATTGGCAATATCAATTAGAGCTGTGCCATTTAGACGTGTCATTCAACAAGTCTACATGGCCTTTTACACACGTCCAAATATCCCGTTCTGTAGTAGTGTTCATGCCGCTGACATTATGTCTAACCTAAGAAATAATATTTGCATTCATATTGAACATTGTCTAAACCGGTAATCATTGTCATTACAGACAACAGTAACTCTTACTAGAATTATCATACTACATCATAAAAAGTATCACACTTAGAATAACCCTTATTAAAAAATTTCACCACGACATAAGTTCAACAACTAGCTGAGCGTTTATGGTGCAAATTTCCCATTTGACTTTCCCGAAAGTTCGATTAGCTACAACATTAGTTTCCACCACACAGCCTGCATCAACGTCAAACCAATGCCGATTGGTAATTTGTGGAACCTATAAAAAATATCCCTTTCCATGATGGAGCGGACACACCATGAGAATGACATGAGTTCCGATGAATTCGTCACTCACTCTCCGTAACAACGGAGACAATGTTAGCGACCATTTTTTCCAATTTAGCTCCATCTGAAATATTAACCCTTGCATTACCTGTCTTCCCACACCCCCAATATACCCGATTTTTCTTGGAGCATCACTTCTGCACATCCGAACACAAGAGTATTGTATCTTTCGACGATGAGACCCCGTTACCTTCTAGTTTTTTCTCTTTAGATAAGAGCTTGTTAGTAACGTCTTCAAACTTCAATGTTTCTTTCCCGTACATTAGTTTATTAAACACAGCAATAGTTACATTATTACATAAATCCATGTTGTAAGTAACTAGAAGGGGGGGGGGGTTGAATAGTTACTTAATGCGTTTTTAACACTTTTTCGATTGATCACCAAATTCGATTAACTATGATCAACCAATTCAACTCAAACTTGATGTGTGTAGTGTATATGTTCAAAATGATGAATGAAGTAATGTAAAGAACATAGACACAAGGATTTATAGTGGTTCGGGTGGATATTAACTAATCCACCTTAATCCACTCCCCGATTACACTAATCGGGATTTGTTGCTTCACTAAGCACTTTTTTCCAAACCCGGTGGAGATTCGATTTACAAGTCTTCAACTTCTTTGGTAGACAACAAACCTAATCTTCCTATCCCTTTAAAAGACCAACTCCAACCTAGATCAACTTGTCTTAACCTTGGACAAGTATTAATCTGCAAATGAGATTAATCAACTTCCTAAGTCCCTTTAAGGAAGTAGATCACTAAGCTAGCCTATGCTTCTACTAATTGAAGTTACAAGACTTATACACTTTGTAATGATGATCCTCAGAGAATACTAGGACATACATTACACTAAGTAAACTCACAAGATTAATGATTTTGATTAGTAAGTTTACAACAACCAAATTCTATATCTATAAGATCATAGAATCTTCTCTTGCTTGATCACATTTGAGTAGTAATTAGAGCCTTTGTGATCTCTGGAAATAAGCTTTTGAAATATGCAAGAGGGTCAGCTTCAAATGCTCTTCAATGCTTTCATTTTATAGTAGGATACAAAAAATAGCCGTTGTCACACGGTTTCCCTCACGGTCGATCGTGGTTCGACCGTGCGTGCTCCAGTCCAAAATATGTATCCGTTGTATGAATGTTTGACTGAGATTTGAACACCACAATTTGGAACCTTTACTCCATCTAGCACCTGCAAAAGAAACCCAATATCCTATACAAGTACTATATGCATTAAGTGTGTGAGATTTGGTCTTATTGAGTGAAAGTGACAAAACACTCCAATAGTGATAAACCAAATATTCTTGAAGAAGTGTCTTGATTGATATTTTAGGAAATCTTAGTTTGGTCAAGACTTAGTTAGTCACATTAATGCATTTGGTTCAATTCTAAAACTAGTCAATATGTCATTAACTTCCTAGTTTCAATTAATCACAAGTCATGTTCATTTTAAGATTATGTAAAGATTAATTGAATGATGTCTTTCTAAGATAATCATTAAGTGTGCAGAGACATCAAAGTTAAGTCATACTTGAATAAGCAATCATAACTTGTTACTTAGACAAGACCAAATGAACAATTGACTGTAATTCCATTTGAACCATCTTACACTTAATACATTGGAGTAGGCTAGTTACTTGAATCCTAGTATTCTAACTAGTAAGCACATAGCAAGCATATTAATTAAGTTGACAAATTTATGAGTATTAAACATATTAGCAAGTAGTAAGTAATACTCACACATAGCAAGAGATAGTTACTCTAAGATCAATCATATAGACATTTGCACAACTTATAATTTAAGCTTTTAGCAAGCTTACTTGCAATATAACATATTGCATGATAAATGTGTGTAACATCCCGCGTTTTTCCGTTAAATTTATTTTAACACAGTCTTTTTTTTAGATAATATCTTCCATTATCTAAATTCGTAACTTTCGTTAACTAACGTTCTTAATATTTCCGTTATTTGATTTTAACATCTCACGTTTACTCTAGCGTTTTAAAATATTCGTCCGGTTAATTCACGCACCCGCTTTCAAACTCGAGGGACCGAAGTTGCCAAGGGGCCAAACTAGTTGACTAGGTCAACTAGTCAACCCCATCTCATCCATTTATTCATACTTTCACCTCCTCATCTCCTTTTTTCTCTCTAACTCAAGAACACACTTTTTAACATCTTTAAAGAATCATCATCTAAATCAATTCAAGCAAGCAAATCATTAAAACAAATTACATATTCGTGATCCTCTCATCATCCTCTACATTTTGGTACCAATTTCATCTCGTTTGGGTAATATTTCTAAAACTCTATATTTCTCAAATTCGTTTTATAGACTTGAAATGGTGTCAGTTAGTGTTTATGGCTCAAGTCTAATATAAATATGTGTTTAGTTTGCTCGATTTGTTGTTTTGAGTAACTAGCATGAACATTTGAAATGGGTGTGCTTAATCTTGAATTTTAGATGATTAAATGTTGTTTAAATGTTAAAGTTCATGTATTAAATGTGTTACTAGCATCATTAGCTTCATTTTGATGTGTAGGTTGATTTAGAAAAGCTTCATTTGCAAAATGATTGAATTCATGATTTTGGTTAGGGTTTGATGAACTTTAAAATGAATTTTTGATGCCTTGAATGCCATAAAATTTTATTAGTAAGTGTTTAGTTGTATTGTATGTTTAATTACCTTTGAAACGGCATATCATATGTGTAGATTGGATTCCCGAGTCAAGAAATGCTTTTTATGAACTTGAAACTTTGATTTTGAACGTTTAACGATCATTCGACGAGGTTTTTATTGTTTTAAAGGATGAACTTGATTGATGAAAATTGTTTAGTTGTATTCCTTGTCAAAATACCTTTCCAACGATATAAGATACGTGTTTTGAATGTTTACGGTTCATAAGTTATGGTTGTTTGAAGTTGAAATCGTTTAAGTGTTTAAAACTGCCCAGAATGGCTGAACCAGACACAGATGCGGCGCATCTACCTTGGATGCGGCGCATCTGAGGCAGACTGCCCAAAAATATCTGAAAGGACCGCAACTAATCCATCCGGACAAAGTCTTCAACAGTTGGTTCCATTGCGATGATCGACTCCAAATAATATCTTTAGTATGAGCTAATGCACAGCGGAAGACTTAAATCGTACCTGAGAATAACATGCTTTAAAACGTCAACATAAAGTTGGTGAGATATATAGGTTTAATGCTAGCAGCGTTATAACTATGGACCACAAGATTTCATGTTTATACATAATACACTCCTCGTGTATAGAAAAGTCGTTCAGCACTTGGTAACCATACTTAACATTTAAATCACAGCAGCATATTCTTAAATAAACCCTACACCGTACCAAGTGTAGTAACGAAACGAAGTACTGTGCAACCGTTAAAAACTGGTCGTCCAGCCCGGTTGGGGTTGTCAGGCCCGATAGATCTATCAACAGGATTCGCGTTTACGCTCCTCACGTAAATATTAGCTACCAAGTATAAAGAAATATGCCATGGTACAACTCAACGTAGAATTTATTTTTGATCACTTGTGTCCATAACGTGAATCATTTATAAAAACAACGCATGTATTCTCAGCCCAAAAATATTTAGAGTTTAAAAGGGAACTATATACTCACCATACTGTATTTTGTAGTAAAAATACATATAACATCACTGAACAAGTGTAAGATTGGCTTCGGATTCACGAACCTATATCCAGTATATATATTAACACATGTAATAATATTCAAACAAGTTTATTTATTATTATTAATATAATTGTTATCTTAATAATTCATATGTTTTTAATAAATAGATTAATTATAACTATTTTATATATTTCTAATAAATACTTAATATTTTCATATTGGATTCTTATTAGAGTATTTATATATATATATATATATATATATATATATATATATATATATATATATATATATATATATAATGTACAAAAAAAAATTTATATAAATAATTATATAATATGTAACCTAAATAATAACATTTTATTTTATTTTTTATTTTTTTTAAAAAAACACAATATTATGTAATATAATAAATATATTTTTATATAAATATAATTTATTTGTTCAAATAATAATTATACTAATAATAAATTAGTGATAGTAATAATGATAATTAGATTTAATTGTGATAATAATACATAATTAATAATAATAATAATAATAACAATAACAAGATTGGAAAACTACCTCCAAATGGATTCGCTAAAAAGAAATGCCTAGGTAAGGACTCGAACCCATGACCTCTTGAATACCCACAAACACCTCAACCATCTGTACCATGCTGTTTTTCTGTTTTAATTAACAACTTATATCTATTTAATCAGTTTATTCGTCTGTGTTCATCTTCATCAACATTACATACATCAACATTATTACCAATATTAATCGGATCACCACCTCTATAATCATTTCGGTTTATCCCCAACTTCACTTTTATATATCATAATCATATTAAATCGTCACTCATAATCATAATCAATATAACGTATATCATCTTCACAGCAAGAATGGATGGGTCTCGGCCTAATTGATCATACTTCATACGGCCCAACTAAATAAACAAATCCATCTAATAATTTCGGCCCACATAAAATATAAAAAGACTGATCTCGGCCCAGGAGGAAGTTTAATATGAAAATTCGATTGTGCACAGATGTTTGTGGAATTGTAAAGTGGTGTATGATAAAAAAAATAATCCTTCTCATGTCTGTTGCTTTCATGTCCCATACCCCATTAAAAAGAAAAAAAATCGCTATCCCTTTTACATTCTACCCGTTCCCACTACCTTTCTAGCTTCATCTTTTTCTTTTCTTTACAACTTGCCATTATCATGTTTTACTCTCATTGCTTGTTCATCTGTCCCCATCACCAAATTATGATTGTGCCTTCATCTTGTTCACGGTTCATAGCAGCTAGAAATGTTGGTGTCGAAAAATAGAAAACAAAAGGAGGAGTATAAAGGCGACGGTATTAGATGGGTGTGGATGTGGGTTTTGGAGTTCATCAGAAAAGAAAAGAAAAAAAACAGCAACATTAGAAACAATGCAGGTGGTGTTGGTTTGGGTTCACATTCAAGAAGAAGAAAATTAAAGAGGAGATAAAGAGAGTGAGATTTGTATTAGAATGGGTTTCGAGTATATTATGTTACGGATATGATTCAGTAACCAGGTTATAACGAAGAGGTAAGTAAGAGTTACTATTGTTCGAAGGTTTATAATTGGGGTTTGTAAGTGATGATCAAAGGTAAGGGTTATGGAGTGGATTCGTGAAGTGGGTTTCGTTTATGGTGGTTAATGGGTCTGTGGTTCGAGTACACAAAACAACCGATGCTGCAGTTAAGCTTGATATGTTACGTTGGGTTGATAAACGAGAGGAACCAGAAAAGGTTTCGGTTATTGGAAATACGAGGTTGGGTTGGTTTTTACGGTTATAAACAGAAAAATAGTGGTGTTTGGGTTTGTTGGGAGTTTTGGCTATCATGAAATAACGGAAGGGTGGTGAGGGTTGTATCATGAAACCAAAATCCGCAGGTGATCGGGTTTGGTTTGAGATCGAGCAGTTTTTCAAAATTTTATGTGGGTTTCAAATGTCAACAGAGAAATAGTAGATGTAGCAGTTGCAGCGAATAAGCATGATGATGAACAACTTTAAATCGAAACTGCTACGTGGGCTGCAAAAACAATTAGATGACGGGTGATGGAGATGATTCCCGAGAGAAAGGGTGGTATTTTGGGTGATTGTAGGGGATTGTCAAAGAAGGAGAAGGAGTGTGATCGAGCTAGTAGGTGTAGTATGTATATATCATAAATTATTGATGATAGATAGGAATATATATAATATAGATGGAGAATGGAAGTGACAGATAAAAAAAAATAAAATACAAGAAAGTGGGTGATAAGGTGTCATGATTCAGATAACGGGTATAACAGAAATATAGATATCAAATATGTATTTGGAATCGTTTAGGGGACAGATTTAGACAGAAGAATATCACATGAGGTTGATGTTAAATATATTATATGTGATGCCAGCTTTATATATATTAGATTATATATATTATAATTTATAATTAATAATAAATATATGTAATTAATAATAATTCTGTTAATAAACATAATAATAATATGTTATGTCTTAAACCATATTTATATCACTTTTTCATATTTATGTATATATATTTTACATTAATTTTAATAACACAGCCATTAATGTTTAATATTAACAATGATATTAAAACTAATAATAATAATAATATAACTAATACTGATATTAGTTATTGATTTTAATATTATTACAATAAAATACTGATGAAAGTAGTAATGATTTTATTATAACAACTATATATTATTTTATTTTAAATTTCAAATTACTACATATATTTACATTTATTTATATACATATTTATTAAATAATTGTTCGTGAATCGTCGGCATGGTCAGAGGGTATCTGATTGCCCAAATATAGATTTCAAACCTTTCTAGACTCAACAATACATATTTTGCTTATCGTGTCGGAGACATATAAAGATTAGAGTTTAAATTTGGTCGGAAATTTTCGGGTCGTTACAGTACCCACCCGTTAAAAAAAATTTCGTCCCCGAAATTTGATAGAGGTTGTCATAGATAACAATAGAAATGTTTTTATGACAAATATGAGATAATAATGGAGTTTCATCAATATTGAGAGATATGGATAAAACAATTCAATCATGTGAAACGCACGAGTGAAGCTATCACAAAAGAGTGAAATGAGTAAATATGAAATCGTTTTAACCGATGACGTGGTTATGATTGATTTTCGGATTTTAAGGGATTTAATGAAAATCTTACGTAATAAGATTTGGTTCTTCGGCGATTAGAATCTTCTTTGATTTAATGCAGCTATCTGTTTCGATTCCTTTGTCGGATATTTCACTATACATCACCCATTTGCTTCCTTATTTTCATACCTCACATCTTCTATCCTTCCTTACTCAATTCATACCTTAAAGTATTCTTTAAAATGCTCCATCCCGTTCTGATTCTTGTTATACTTCTAACTTTCATATCTTTCATTCTTCTCTTTCATCTGCCGCCAGAAGAATTTATTCACTTTTATGATTTCCTTGGAATTATAATGGTTCTAATTCTCCCGTGTCTTTACGTTGAAATACGTATTGATATACACGGTTTGTAATTTCGAAGTTATTATCGAACTTTATATTCTTCATTATTTCTCGGGCTCCATGCTTTCGTTTTCTCCTTTCGAATTCGAGTCAAGCGAGTAATGGTCCAGAATTCATAGGTATGAAGTTTGGAATGAACATAGCTAATGCTCTTAGAAAAGAATGGTAATCGGCATGATTTTGATTTGTCAAATTACCAAAATTCAGAAGATAGAACTATCAAGATGATATATTCTTGATATGTTTGGAGATTGGATAGAATGTAAGAGCCGTGTAACATGGCACATGATGATGGTACTGTGAATCATCACATTCCATTAGAAACTCAACATGACTTACTGTAATATAATGAAGTTAATCAAGTTTCATTATATTATACTAATTCATGTATCAGTTCCCAACACTGCTTCAGAACATTCCTATTTTAAACTCGAAGGTTTTAGAATTTAGAAACTAACACAGTTTCTTTTATGTTATAATGCAGATAGCGTAGAAAGATAATTAATATCGGAAGAGAATACTTTGAAGATATTTTCAGAATTATTGAGGATATTTTCAATGAAAGATACGATAATATCTTGGAATTTCTAATATCGAAGGATGATGATGAAGTTTTACCCGTAAGGGTTTAGATTCAGAAGTAAGGTGTTTGCTACAGAATCGTCACGATTCTTTATGTACAAGTTTGGTCCTTGTATTTTGTTCGGAGTCTCCTTCATGGTTTGCTCAATCCGGTTTTCAGTACCAAATTTTCTATCGAGCGTTTCTAGCACTTCCTTCTTTTATCATCAACTTTTGGTCATTATGACCATCCATAACATGCTGCTTCGTCAGCATTTTCAAAGTTAACGAATCTGGGTCATTGGTTTTCAAACCGAGGTGGTTTCAAGAGAATTGTGTTTTTAGATGATTAAACGCTGATGGTAGTATGGTGGAATATAAAAGGTTCTCCGGTAACGAGGAGGAAAGCTAATCGTGTGTATCAAAGTTATAATAAGGTTGATTCGAACGAAAAGTCGAAGTTGGCTTGCTGGAGCTGTGACAAAATTTGGCTACTTTGAAAATAAATCGTAAGGTTGTTTTTGCTAATAATTGATAAAGGATTCAACACGGGTACGGATTAAACTATAACTTTGGGTTCGAGAGTTTTTCAGGTGCATAAATATTTTCTTCCGTAGATGAAGTGCGGTTGGTTCAACTTCTCGATCGAGGTATTTTCGAAAATCATGAAAGATTTGAACGCGGATGGTAATTGTCGAGGTACAAATGAGGTTTAAGATGAAATCAAGTGGCAAACTTGAAGAATTGTTTAGTTTCATATGTTATAATCAATATTTTAATTCATTTTACTTGTCCAAAGTTAGCAGTCCAATAGTCCAATTGTCCATTAGTCTAATATATTCATATATAATTTAATATATAATATTCGAATTAAATAATACGTATCGTGACCCATGTACCGGTCTCAGTGTCGATCACAACTCAAAGTATATATATATTTTGGAATCAACTCCGACCCTGTATAGCCAACTCCCACCTTCACATATATAGTGTCAATGGTTGTTCCGAAATATATATATAGATGGGTCAATATGATAAGTCGAAACCTTGTATACGTGTCCCGTTATTTAAAGTGCGTAAATTAAATAAATATATATCATGACCCATTGCACAACGTGTTGTCTCAGAATTAATCCGACGTATTGTTGTACATGTGTCCCGACGGTATGTAAAGTGCGGAAATTAAATAACAATAAATAAAATTGCGAGAATGTAAATTGCGATAAATTAAATGTTAATCAGTTAGCTGGGAATAGTTAGCTAGGAACAGTTAGCGTGGAATCTTAACAATATTTCAATTAGTTAATCCGTTTGTTTCTAACAAATTTTATTATATCCAATGTTTTCTTCATTATGCCACTTGTTGGATTATGATAGGTCAAAATCCAATTATGAAATTTGAACGGAAATGGTTATTATGTGGTGAACGGATACGTATATCGGTGATTGTAAATAGGATAATAGATGACCGTTGAATCAGATTCGAAGAATGTACAATGTAACTTGTTAATGTGAAATCTAAATATTCCTCGGGTACTACCTACCCGTTCAAATATTTTTCATCATCAACAGTTTGTACGAAAGGATTTTTAATTACAATCTCTATGAAAATATACTTGCATTTATATTTTCTTCAGATGTAATCATAGATTTAATGAGTCAATAAGATATTAAACTCATTTGATTTATCGTTGATAATGCTAAAAACGAACATATATTTCATAGCATTATTCCTCAAGAAAGACAAGCTTTTAGTTGCAATTGTTCTATTTACAAGTGATATTCGTTTAAATAATAAAAGGTGAAGACAAAAGACAGATTCGACGAATTGAAGACGCAAACGACCAAAAACCTCAAAAGTACAAAAGACAATAAAAAAGGTTCCAATTATTGATAAGAAACGTCTCGAAATTACAAGAGTACAAGATTCAAAACACAAAGTACAAGATATTAAATTGTACGCAAGGACGTTCGAAAATCCGGAACCGGGACCAGAGTCAACTCTTAACGCTCGACGCAACGGACTAAAAATTACAAGTTAACTATGTATATAAATATAATATAATATATAATTAATTATATTAATTATATATATATTATAATTATAAATAAAAACCGTCGGCAGAGAAAGACTCCAAAGGGTCTGAGCTGTAAATTCATTCTCCGCGACTCGCGGAGTTTGAAGAGGATTTCACCGCGAGTCGCGGAGCCCCAAAATTCGACTTTTCCTATAAAAGCAACCGAATTCTGATCGCAATTCATCAATCTTTTTCTTCCTCATTCATACGTAAAATTTATATTTATATTTATAATTTATATTTTAATTTTAATTATAATTCTAATAATAAGGGTATGTTAGCGAATGTTGTAAGGGTGTAAGTCGAAATTCTGTCCGTGTAAAACTACGCTATTTTTAATCATTGTAAGTTATGTTCAACCTTTTTATATTAATGTCTCGTAGATAAGTTATTATTATGCTTATTTAATCCGAAGTAATCATGATGTTGGGCTAATTACTAAAATTGGGTAATTGGGCTTTGTATCATAATTGGGGTTTGGACAAAAGAACGACACTTGTGGAAATTAGACTATGGGCTATTAATGGGCTTTATATTTGTTTAACTAAATGATAGTTTGTTAATGTTAATATAAAGATTTACAATTGGGCGTCCCTATAAATTACCATATACACTCAATCGGACACGATGGGCGGGGTATTTATATGTACGAATAATCGTTCATTTAACCGGACACGGGAATGGATTAATAGCCACTAGAATAATTAAAACAGGGGTGAAATTACATTCAAGGGTAATTGGTGTAATTGTTAACAAAGTAGTAAAACCTTGGTTTACACGCAGTCGATAACCTGGTGTATTCATTAAACAAAGTATTAAAACCTTGTTACAATTCGAATCCCCAATTACTTGGAATATTTAACTTCGGGTATAAGAATAATTTGACGAGGACACTCGCACTTTATATTTATGACTTATGGACTGTTATGGACAAAAACCAGACGGACATATTAAATAATCCAGGACAAAGGACAATTAACCCATGGGCATAAAACTAAAATCAACACGTCAAACATCATGATTACGGAAGTTTAAATAAGCATAATTCTTTTATTTCATATTTTAATTTCCTTTATTTTTTATTTAATTGCACTTCTAATTATCGCACTTTTATTTATTGTTATTTAATCGCACTTTTAATTATCGTACTTTTTAATTATCGCAATTTTATTTTATCGCACTTTTATTATTCGCAATTTCATTATCGTTATTTACTTTACGCTTTAAATTAAGTCTTTTATTTATTTAATATTTTACATTAGGTTTTAACTGCGACTAAAGTTTTAAAATCGACAAACCGGTCATTAAACGGTAAAAACCCCCCTTTATAATAAAATTACTTATATATATATTTGTATTTTTATAAAAGTAAACTAATATAGCGTTAAGCTTTGTTTAAAGATTTCCCTGTGGAACGAACCGGACTTATTAAAAACTACACTACTTTACGATTAGGTACACTGCCTATAAGTGTTGTTGCAAGGTTTAAGTATATCCATTCTATAAATAAATAAATATCTTGTGTAAAATTGTATCGTATTTAATAGTTTTTCCTAGTAAAATATAAACTATTTCGTATACCTTAGCTTTGACATCAAGTATTTTTGGCGCCGCTGCCGGGGAACACTCTTAAACGCCGGAAGCGCAACGCTAATATAAAAAAAAAAAAAAAAATTTAGTTAACTTTTATTAAAATTCGTTTTTGTAAAAATACGTTTTAATTATTCAAAAATATAAAAAGAAAAACAAAAATATAAGTGTTTTTAAGATTTTGTTAAATATTTAACTTTTATAAGTTTCTTTATTTTTATTTTAGTTTATAAAAATATAAGTTTTAATTAAATATCTTTTATTTATATAAAAACAGAAAACAGAAAAAAAAAAAATAAAGAAAAACGCGTCGAATTTAATAAGATGTCATCTGAATTTCTGAACCCCGCGACTCGCGGGGTTTTCTGTATAAATTACCGCAACTCGCGGAGATAACCTGACACGCCGACAGAAGCCCTAATTCAGCATTAGTTACGGTTAATTATTAATTATTATTATTATTAACCCTGATTATTATTATTATTATAATTAATTTTATTTTAACTTTTACTTTTTATTTAATTTATGTATTTAGTATTAATTAGTTTTATTAAATTGTAAAATTAGTAGTTTTATTAAATAAATAATATAAAAATAATATTTTTATAAAAATTGTACTTTTTACAACTTTTTGTATATTTTTATATTTTGTCCCTTTTTAATCGTTTTAGCGTAATATTTGTATTTTTAGCTCATATTTAATTTTAAACTTAGTTTTTGCTATAGTCATTTTTACTCCTAGATTTTTAGGCTTTGCCGTAGAATTCCTTAAGTGCTTTTTCTTTAGACTAAGATTTAGGTACTCTAGAATTTTGCGACGCCTTTTTAAGTTTTAGTTTCTTTTTAAGTTATTTCCATTTGGGATTTAGTTTTTCCTGTAAGCTTTAATATTTTTAGACGACCTTTTACTATGTATCAATTATCATTCCAATTAGTAATTTCAATTTGCGATTATAATTTTAAGTTAGTTGTAGTAATAAGGTTAGGTTAGTCAAGTATTTTTAAGTTTTTATAAGTTTCTTTTATTTTTCCGTCACCTTTTATTTTTCAACCATTTTTTTTCTTTTTCGACCTTTTTCGACGAACTCTTTTTCTTTCTTATTTCTCGCCATTCTAGTTTTTAGGACTTAGAATTTTTTCTACTTCTTATCTAAATTTTCTTAAAATTACGAAAATTTATTTTAAGTGGTTAAATTGATAGACATCAAAATTTTCTGGTTCGTAGTAATAGTTGGATTTGTACGTGGACCGGGTTATTGGAGCCAAACAGTCCTCAATTATATTGAGACCAAACGAATCCTGCCCCTCTGCTGCATCTTTTGGCAATTCGAAACGTGGGCAAAATCAGAAAAGTCTATTGATTGGATAACTTATTATAATTTTTCTTTCCTTTTAAAAACTAATAGGATATTCAGTGAATGCACCGAGCAAGACGTTCATCACCTTTTGTACGTTCACCACCTGTAACTAGATCAAGACATTTAGCAAATATTACCGTCGTTGATTTTTCTTTAGAATCGTCATCCAGTAGACCAAGTACTTCAGTTCAAATTTCCGATAATCCATTTTTTGAAACCAACCTCACAATTGAGAATCCGGAAAATATTCAGGAACGGTTCGTAGATCCTGAACCACTAAACTTTCCTCCTGAGCCACCAATCATTCAAACAGAGATTGTTGAGGAACGAACCATTAAATCAGAATCATCTAGTGATTCCGATTCAACAAATTCAATTATGGAGAATCTGGAACCTTTAAGTATGGAAGACCGAATGAGAGCTAAACGCACTGGCCAAGGTCACGCAATTACTCATCCAGACATTAATGCGCTAGATTATGAAATCAAAGGACAAATTCTACACATGGTGACTAATCAATGCCAATTTAGTGGTGCGCCGAAGGAAGATCCAAATGAACATCTACGTACCTTTAATAGGATCTGCACACTATTTAAAATCCGAGAAGTGGAGGATGAACAGATATATCTCATGTTATTTCCCTGGACTTTAAAGGGAGAAGCCAAAGATTGGTTGGAATCGTTTCCTGAAGGGGCGATCGATACATGGGATGTTTTAGTTGACAAATTTCTTAAACAATTCTTTCCTGCATCTAAAGCCGTAAGACTTCAAGCAGAAATTGTTACGTTCACACAGAAACCAAATGAAACTCTATATGAGGCGTGGACAAGATATGGAAAGTTATTAAGAGGATGTCCGCAACATGGTTTAGACACCTGTCAAATAGTACAAATATTCTACCAAGGATGCGACATCACTACAAGGAAAGACATAGATATAGCAGCTGGTGGTTCTATTATGAAGAAAACCGAAACTGATGCTTACAAAATTATTGATAACACTGCTTCCCACTCACATGAGTGGCACCAAGAAAAAGACATCATTAGATCATCTAAAGCAGCTAGAGCCGATTCTAGCCATGACTTAGATTCCATTTCCGCAAAGATAGATGCTGTGGAGAGACGAATGGAAAAGATGACTAAGGATATTCACTCAATACGAATTAGTTGTGAGCAGTGTGGAGGACCACATTTGACAAAAGATTGTCTAAGTATTGAATTAACAATGGAACAAAGAGAGAATATTTCATACATAAACCAAAGGCCTGGAAATAATTATCAGAATAATTATCAACCGCCAAGACCGATTTACAATCAAAACCAGAATTATAACCGAAATATTCCATACAACAACCAACAAGGTCCTAGCAATCAACAAGTATCCAATAATACTTATAATCAGCAAAGACCTAATTTTCAAAACAAACCACCACAACAAACCGATGATAAAAAGCCGAATTTAGAAGATATGATGACGAAGCTAGTTGAAACTCAAACGCAGTTTTTCACATCTCAGAAACAAACCAATGAACAAAATGCTCAAGCATTTAGAAATCAACAAGCTTCTATTCAAAATCTAGAACAAGAAGTAAGTAACCTAGCAAGGTTAATAGGTGAAAGAAAACCGGGAAGTCTACCTAGTAATACAAATGCTAACCCCCGGAATGAAACAGCTAAAGCCATTACCACAAGAAGTGGTACAACACTTAAACCACCTGAAATACCTGTAACTTCTGATGAAGCCATTCCTACTCCACAAGAACCACAACCTGATCAAGATAAGGAAAAAGAACCGGTAGTTGAAAAGGTTAATGAAGATAACACAGTTAAGGATAAACCTTATGTTAAACCATACCAACCACCACTTCCTTATCCGAGTAAAATGAAGAAAGAAAAACTTGAAGCCGAGCAATCCAAATTCTTGGATATGTTTAAACAGATAAATGTAAATCTTCCTTTCATTGATGTGATTTCAGGAATGCCTAGATATGCTAAATTCTTGAAAGATCTAATCTCAAATAGAAAGAAAATGGAAGAACTCTCGGCTGTTACTATGAATGCTAATTGTTCAGCAGTGCTGTTGAATAAGATACCAGAAAAATTATCTGATCCAGGAAGTTTCACAATTCCATGTTTTCTGGGTAGTCTTAGTTCAATAGAAGCATTGGCAGACTTAGGTGCTAGTATAAATCTAATGCCGTATTCACTATACGCTAAACTAGACCTTGGAGAATTGAAACCAACCAGAATAAGCATACAACTAGCCGATAGATCAATAAAATATCCTAGAGGGATAATGGAGAACATGCTAGTTAAAGTTGGTACTTTAGTATTTCCAGTAGATTTTGTTGTTCTGGACATGGAAGAAGATTCTCAAGTTCCTCTCATATTAGGAAGACCATTCTTAAACACGGCTAAAGCAATGATAGACGTGTTCGGTAAGAAACTGACCCTAAGTATAGAGGATGAGAGTGTTACCTTTTCAGTTGATAGAGCAATGCAACAACCACAATCTGCAGATGATACATGTTATTATATTCAAACTATAGATGCACATGCAGAATTATTAGAAGAATTTCCAGAATTACAAGGAACAGGAGAATGTTCTTTAGGAGAAGGTAATGAACCAATTGATGAAGCTGAAATGTTAGCTACACTTATAGCTAATGGATATGAACCAACAACAGAAGAAATTCAAATGCTAAAAGAAAAAGACAGATATCGATACAAATCATCGATAGAAGAACCTCCGAAATTAGAGTTAAAGCCACTTCCAAACCATTTGGAATACGCTTATTTACATGGTGAATCTGAATTACCTGTAATAATATCATCTTCTCTTACTGAAAATGAGAAATCACAACTCATTTCTGTATTGAAAGCTCATAAACCAGCCATTGCATGGAAGATTCATGATATTAAAGGAATAAGTCCTTCGTATTGCACACATAAAATCCTTATGGAAGAAGGTCATAAAACGTATGTGCAACGCCAACGAAGACTAAATCCTAATATGCAAGATGTAGTTAAGAAAGAGATTATTAAACTGCTAGATGCAGGTTTGATATATCCAATTTCTGATAGTCCATGGGTAAGCCCAGTTCAATGCGTGCCTAAGAAGGGTGGCATGACTGTCATTACAAATGAGAAAAATGAGCTTATTCCTACTAGGACTGTAACAGGATGGCGTGTATGTATTGATTATAGAAAATTAAATGACGCCACCAGAAAAGATCACTTTCCCTTACCTTTCATAGATCAAATGTTGGAAAGATTAGCCGGAAATAGTTACTATTGTTTTCTAGATGGATTTTCCGGATAATTTCAAATTCCAATAGCACCCGAAGATCAAGAGAAAACCACATTTACGTGCCCTTATGGTACTTTTGCTTACAAACGCATGCCATTTGGACTTTGTAACGCCCCTGCAACCTTTCAAAGGTGTATGATGGCGATTTTTCACGACATGATAGAAGAATGCATGGAAGTATTCATGGATGACTTTTCAGTCTTCGGTGATACATTTAAATCATGTCTAGTTAATCTGGAACGAATGCTAATTAGATGCGAAAAATCAAATCTAGTACTTAATTGGGAGAAATGCCATTTCATGGTTAAAGAAGGCATCGTTCTTGGACATAAAATTTCAAAAGAAGGAATTGAAGTGGATAGAGCTAAAGTAGATGTAATTGCTAAACTTCCACATCCCACCAATGTTAGAGGAGTTAGGAGTTTTCTAGGGCATGCCAGTTTTTACCGACGTTTCATAAAAGATTTTTCTAAAATTGCCACTCCTATGAATAAACTCCTAGAAAAGGATGCGCCATTCATCTTTTCAGATGAATGTATCAAATCTTTTTATATTCTTAAAGAAAAACTCACTAATGCGCCAATCATGATAACACCAAATTGGAATCTACCATTTGAACTAATGTGCGATGCAAGTGATTTTGCAATGGGAGCCGTTTTAGGACAAAGGATTGAAAAACGATTTCAACCTATATATTATGCTAGTAAGACATTACAAGGAGCACAAACGAACTATACAACTACTGAAAAAGAACTCCTTGCTATTGTCTTTGCTTTTGACAAATTTCGATCATATCTCGTTCTAGCAAAAACGGTGGTCTATACCGACCATTCTGCTCTTAGATACCTATTTTCAAAACAAGATGCTAAACCAAGATTAATCCGTTGGATCTTACTCTTACAAGAGTTTGATATTGAAATCCGAGATAAAAGAGGAGCAGAAAATCTCGCCGCTGATCATCTTTCTCGTCTTGAAAATCCCGAATTAGAAGTTCTAAATGAATCGGCCATACAAGACAACTTTCCTGATGAATATCTATTGAAGATAGATTATAATGAAATCCCATGGTTTGCAGACTATGCAAACTACTTAGTTTGTGGATTCCTTGAAAAAGGATTATCGTACCAAAGACGAAAGAAATTCTTCAGTGATATAAAACACTATTTTTGGGAAGATCCACATCTGTTTAAAAGTTGTCCCGATGGAATAATACGCCGATGTGTATTTGGAGATGAAGCTAGTAAAATTTTAAACCATTGTCACACAGGACCAACAGGAGGGCATTATGGGCCTCAACTAACAGCAAGACAAGTTTATGAAGCTGGATTCTATTGGCCTACAATTTACAAAGACGCACACCTTCTTTGCAAATCCTGTGATGCATGTCAAAGGGCCGGAAAAATAAGTCAACGTGATGAAATGCCACAAAATGTCATCCAAGTATGTTAAGTATTTGACATTTGGGGTATTGACTTTATGGGTCCATTTCCAAAATCTCATAATAATCTATATATACTCGTAGCCATTGATTATGTATCTAAATGGGCGGAAGCACAAGCTCTCCCAACTAACGATGCACGAGTCGTAGTCAACTTTTTAAAACGTCTTTTTGCAAGGTTTGGAACACCGAAAGCTTTAATAAGTGATCGGGGTACTCATTTCTGTAATAATCAACTTGAGAAAGTTCTTAAAAGATATGGAGTAACTCATAAAATCTCCACCTCATATCATCCACAAACAAGTGGACAAGTTGAAAATACCAACCGAGCTTTAAAACGTATTCTAGAGAAAACCGTAGGATCAAATCCGAAGGAATGGTCCATTAAATTGGAGGATGCACTCTGGGCTTTTAGAACAGCCTACAAAACTCCAATTGAAACCACACCTTTTAGACTTGTTTATGGAAAAGCATGTCATCTTCCAGTAGAAATTGAACACAAAGCATTTTGGGCTTTGAAGACATGTAATCTTGATTTACATGAAGCCGGACGTCTACGATTAAGTCAACTAAACAATTTAGAAGAATTAAGACATGAAGCATACGAAAATTCGTTAATCTATAAAGAAAGAACGAAGAAATGGCATGATAAAAGAATCAGAAGTTCAAAAGAATTTAAAGAAGGAGACAGAATTCTTCTTTTCAATTCACGATTCAAGCTATTTCCTGGAAAATTGAAATCAAGATGGTCTGGACCATTCATAGTCAAAAGAGTTTTCCCATACGGAACGATAGAATTAATAAATTCAAATGGAATTGAATTTAAAGTTAATGGTCACAGAGTTAAACATTACATACATGGTCCGATGGAAGTCGACAGCGAAGTTAATCACAATTTCGACACCACAGCTAACTAAGTGTGGGGAGAATCAAGTCTTTAAAGGATAATATGTATTTCTGTTAGAGTTAGATTGTCTGTTTTCGTGTAGTTCTTGAAAATGGAACCCGAATGATCTTTCCCTAGCAGACCCTAAAGAACTAGTCTTCTCCCCCCATTCTGAATTTTTATTTTTTTAGGTTTTTACGAAATGAAGACTGCCTGTGAACTAAACCATGGTCTAATGCTACACGCTTTAATCACTAAAAGAAATAATGACATACTACCGAGTGAATTAGTATCAGTAATCAGAGAAAGAATGGACGGAGTTAGAAAAGAATCCAGATGCGAAGATAATAAGTTACAATTTGGTAAAGGAAAATCAAAATCCGCAGCGAAAAAAAGAGCACGACACCTAGAAAGATGTCACAAATGCGGAAAATGGTCACATGGAGGTAAATGTTCAAATAATCAAACCTATTCAAATACCGAATTTGTTACTTTATGCAGAGACGGACCGTTCATATGTTTAGAAGAAAAGACACTGAATGCTCGAGGTTACGCCTATGTAGCCATGGAAAACCAATTAAACCGACTATCTTATGAATGGGATAGATCATATAACTAAGAAATCTATTCCACAGGTATGTATGTACAGTTTTTATTTTTATTTTTAACCTTTTGATAATAAACGCTAATTTGTTCGCTAAAAAGTATTAAATTGGTATTGAATAAAATTAGGTTTGGCGACCGAAATTATTGATATCATTCAAAAATTTATTACATCACTGCGAAATTTAACGTTTATTCTTAAGGTATAAATATCTTTAAACAATCAACCCAAAATATTTCAAAAATTCGTCATAAGTTAAATTAGGTTTTGGAACCGAAATTACTTTACCGAAAAGAGGGGCGCATATTTTTGATAATATTTGATTGATTAAAGTGGGATAAAAAGACAAAAAAAAAAAAAAGATTTTTAATTTTATTTTTACCATGTTTTTAATATTAATATTTAAATCTTAAATTAATATTGTAAACTTTGTAAAAACAATATATTTAAAATTGTAAATATTTAAAAAATTAATATAAGTTTGGTATGAATTTATAAATTTTTAAATTAAGATTGGTGTGAACTTTTAATTTTTAAAATATAAATTTTTAATTTTATGCATTTTAAATTTTAAGTTTGGTGTGAATTTTTAATATTAATTTTGAATTTTATATTTAAGTTGTGTGAATTTAAAAACAAAAATTTACTTTATCTCATTAAGTTAAGAATATGATTTTTAAAATTCGTCGTAAGTTGAAGACTAGGTCTTTGAACCGAAATTGCTTTACCCGAGGGAGGGACGAGAACTTTTATTATCATTATTTTTAATCTTATTGAATTAAAGTATGCCAAAAACATTGAAAAAACCCAAAAATCTTAGCTTTTAAAACAATCGCTACAAAAAGACAAATTTTAAAATTTTGTCGAAGGACGGACTAGGACATCGATCCGAAACGACCTCGTCCTAAATAACAAGGGAAACAAAATTTTAAAATTAATTACTTAATTGTTTTATAAGTTAAAGATTATAAAAAAAAAAAAAAAAAAAAAAAAAAACACTGCGAAGAACACAGCGAAAAAAAACCCCGAAAAACCACCCAAAAACACCCCAAAAATCACAATTTTTAACCGTTAATCACCAAATCTTTTGCTAAAATCATGTTGAGAAGGATGCTATCTAAGAATTACTCAAGAAAAACGGTAAATTTCTACACCTAAACACTATTTAATCCGAAATTTGGTGTTCTTGAGTCATTTTTTTCCCAATTTGATTTTGATGCTTTTTAGTGTAATTAGGCTTAAATTGTTTATGTATTATGTTTGTATAACCTAGATTGATGCTGTTTAACATGATTAGAAGCCTTAAACTTCAAATTTTGAATAATCTAGGGTTTGTGTTCTTGAGCAATTTGGGGCTTTTTGATATAAACAGGTTATGGCCGATTTTTGTCATGAATTGTTGCTAAATTGAGTAGTGTAACATGTCTAGGTAGTTAAATGATCCAAACTTTGAGCCTAAATATGATTTTGAGAATTAAAGTGGACTTTTTCAAGTCTAAAATTCATGAACTTGATTTTTAAAAGATAATGCCATTTGAGACTTGTTTAATTGCTAGTAATGATTATTTTGACATGTTATTTGAGTTGAATGCTTATGAACTTGGCGAACATTTTCGTATATGCTTATTTGAAAAAGTGTAGATTTGATGAAAATATGAAAATGAGCTTAAGTTTGATATAAATTGATAATGTCATTGTAATTATTTTGATTGATGATTTTGCTGACACTAATGCATATTTGGATGCACAAAAATTGTGTTTGATGTGTTTTGCAGAATGAAAGGGGTGAATCTTCATCCCAAGCCCGCAATGCTCCTGCTGAGAATTTGGAACAACAGGAGGTGGATAACTACTACAAGCAGGATATACCTCATCCAGTCATGACTTTTTCCGATATGCACTTGGAAGAGTTGCACCCGAACCTGAGATTTGATAGACTTTGGATAGATTATCCAAAATATCAAAGGGGTTTACATACTCTTCATTCTAAGGTTGTTGAGGTACCGAGGGTCATAGAATGGGGACCCTTAGAAGCTGTAGAATTGGCCGGGACAATTAGGGAATTACTTGTACAGAGGTATGGTAATTCTTCTTTTAATGACTGGGTACGTTTATTCACCATACGTAGACCTGTATATAAAGTATGGTGTGAAGAATTGTTATGTAGTATAGAGTTGAATGATCGGGTAGCTAGTTTAACCGATCGTTCTTTTATTAGATTTTTGTTAGGCGGTTCGATGCGCCACATGTCTTTACTGGACATGGCTCAGGCTTTACGTATATATACGCCTGAGGAGTTAGCGTCTGCCGATTGTAGAGGATTGATACTAAACGGTAGAAAGATAGATGAAAATTTTGATACACACGGTGTGTGGAGTCAAATGACAAGCCATCACCGTTTCAAAGGGGGAAATTACTCTTATTTGGATATAGATAGAGCCGAATTAAGAGTGATTCATAGGTTTTTAGCTAATTCGATTACACAAAGGGGTAAAAACAAGGAAAAAGTAAATGAACAGGATTTGTTTTACCATATGTGTATTCGAGACCCACAAAGCGCTGTAAGTATACCATATTGTGTGGGTTATTATTTATCAGCTATGGTTGGGGGGATGAGACCGCATAGCATAATAGGAGGTGGTATTTTTATTACTTTGATTGGTGAATATCTCGGTGTGGATATAAGTCGGGGGGGATTATTAGTAGAAGAACCGGAACCCCGCGATACTATAGGTTTAAATGTATACCATGGTGCGAAAGTTTTGAAGAGGCGAAATAACGCCGCAGTACGATACCATGGTAGACATCCACAGGTGGAGAGAAACCAGCAGCAAGGTAATGTAGGAGGGGGGAATGAAATGCAAGAAATGCAAAGGTTTATAGCTTCTCAGGAATACGAAAATGCTAGACAGAGAGCATTTGAAGATTGGCAAGTTCATCAGAACCAAATCATAGCTCATTGCCAACATATAGGTAGAAACTATATTCCTACACCGAAACCCATCTTCCCTCCTTGGTCTATAGAGATGCAGCCACCATATCCTACGTATGACCCTGCCGAAGCATTCTATAGCACCTATGGTTATGCCTGGAACCCCTATTGGTACCAATATCATCCTTAGTTTACTTATTAAATTTTTTTTTTTTTTGTAATTTGTAATTATTGATACGTTTAATACTTTTGTTAATATTATAATCATTTTTATAATTATCTAACTTTTATTCTTAGATTTTAATAATTTTTGAATGTGGGGTAATATACCAAACTTCAAAAATATGTATATATGTTTGCAGTTTATCTTATGTACACAACAGGGTAAAACAATGCATTTTCAAAGACTGGCATTAAGTTCAGCAAAAGCAACTAATTTTGACGACAAGATGCAAAATATATGTGAAATAACAACAAGACGGAATGAACAAATGATGTGCACCATTTATCATTCAGCAAACAAACGGCAATATATTTGGAAACTTTGGTAAAAATTTAATCATTTTCACACAAATCACCCTCAATAATTTAAATTATTCCTGATTTCTTGCAAATGAGGGCATTGCAAGATCTTAAATGTGAGAAGGGGTTAAATTCTTTCGGATTTTAAAATTTTTATCTTAAACACTTGGTTACCATTAAAAATACTAGTAAAGCAGTAGTTGTATTAGAATCTAGTGCTCTCTGATAAAAAAGAACAGCCCTAGTCTTATATACTGACTACCCAATTCTAGTAAAATTTTTCAAAATTTTCAATTAAATGAATTCAAAATCATGTTTATACATATTTATGAACGATAAAACTAGGTTTTAACACCGAAATTATTGTTACCTCGGAAAGGACATAAATTGAGAAACAAACCAAAATGTTAAAATTCATTTAAAATGGAATAGAGGACGATAAAAAGAAAAATAAAAGCCAAGTGTGGGAAAATTTACCAAGTTATCTTAAACATATGTCACATATATCTGTAACAAATAACTGAAAATACTTTTGCTTTGGACTAAACTAAACTATTTTACCCAATAAAAGAAAAGAAGAGATGGATCTACACGATGAATCAATTCCATCACTAAAAGGAAGTAAAGTCTTCCGAAAAAGACACGCGCTTCTTGATTTAGGTCATGAAGTTGTCGTCCAGACCAGCTGTAGGTTGACGAAAAATCTAGAAAAGTAATCACTAAAATCAGCAGGAAATCCACGGACCTCAGCATTAAACAGGGTCGCCAAGTGGTCTTATTTATCCTAACCATGAGAAGGATTTATCTCGTACAATGGGGGGGCACCATGCAAATTAGCTGGACAAGACTAATGAATCAGATCCCCAGAAAGGATAATCTCCTTAAAGATTAAAAATCAGCTTTTAAGACTGATATCACTCAATCCTTGAGATTGACCTTAAAGATTGAGAATTACAAACTCATGGAATTCGATGATATCTAAACTCGAGCTTAAACGAGAAAATATTTTGATCAAAATTATAAACCGATTTGTTTTCTGAAAACCCTATTTTCAATGCATTCATTACCATTGAACGTAAAATCCTAGGAATTCACCTGGAATTCATTAGGTCACCTGAACTAAATCGGGTGTCAATCGTAAGAACGGTGGTTGCATAGTGGTCAAAGACAGGACCTTGTGCCATACCGAAAAATTATAAGGGTGAGCTTTACTATTGCTCCTACCAAGGATAGTAATTGCGTCCGACACGTTATAGACCATAATTAAAAGCATGTCAGGGGACATTGCCTTAACAGTTGCTTGTTCAACGCTTTTCTTTACAACCGGACGGTAGTTTACCGAAAGGTAATATACGGGACAAGTAAACTGGACGTGTTGCTTTCCAAATACAAGGTTAGCAAGTGGGTGACACAAAACCGCAAGTTTTGAGCTAAAATTTTCAAATCTGAAACCCACCAAACCCACAAAAATATTTTGCAAACACCGGTAAAGGGTTATTCCGGAAAATTTATCTAGGGTAAAAACTAGATTTCAAAAGATCAAATGTTTTCATAAAGATCCAATTTCCTTAATGGATCTAAATTTTTATAGTCATGTGGGACTGTAAACCATATCGTTACTACCATTGTTTATACCGCCGTATAGAAATCACTGATCTACAAAGTGTGAAGAATAAAGAAGTGATTCTAGTATTTCAAGACGATATTGCTTGAGGACAAGCAACGCTCAAGTGTGGGAATATTTGATAATGCTAAAAACGAACATATATTTCATAGCATTATTCCTCAAGAAAGACAAGCTTTTAGTTGCAATTGTTCTATTTACAAGTGATATTCGTTTAAATAATAAAAGGTGAAGACAAAAGACAGATTCGACGAATTGAAGACGCAAACGACCAAAAAGCTCAAAAGTACAAAAGACAATCAAAAAGGTTCCAATTATTGATAAGAAACGTCTCGAAATTACAAGAGTACAAGATTCAAAACACAAAGTACAAGATATTAAATTGTACGCAAGGACGTTCGAAAATCCGGAACCGGGACCAGAGTCAACTCTTAACGCTCGACGCAACGGACTAAAAATTACAAGTTAACTATGTATATAAATATAATATAATATATAATTAATTATATTAATTATATATATATTATATTTATAAATAAAAACCGTCGGCAGAGAAAGACTCCAAAGGGTCTGAGCTGTAAATTCATTCTCCGCGACTCGCGGAGTTTGAAGAGGATTTCACCGCGAGTCGCGGAGCCCCAAAATTCGACTTTTCCTATAAAAGCAACCGAATTCTGATCGCAATTCATCAATCTTTTTCTTCCTCATTCATACGTAAAATTTATATTTATATTTATAATTTATATTTTAATTTTAATTATAATTCTAATAATAAGGGTATGTTAGCGAATGTTGTAAGGGTGTAAGTCGAAATTCTGTCCGTGTAACGCTACGCTATTTTTAATCATTGTAAGTTATGTTCAACCTTTTGATATTAATGTCTCGTAGCTAAGTTATTATTATGCTTATTTAATCCGAAGTAATCATGATGTTGGGCTAATTACTAAAATTGGGTAATTGGGCTTTGTATCATAATTGGGGTTTGGACAAAAGAACGACACTTGTGGAAATTAGACTATGGGCTATTAATGGGCTTTATATTTGTTTAACTAAATGATAGTTTGTTAATGTTAATATAAAGATTTACAATTGGGCGTCCCTATAAATTACCATATACACTCAATCGGACACGATGGGCGGGGTATTTATATGTACGAATAATCGTTCATTTAACCGGACACGGGAATGGATTAATAGCCACTAGAATAATTAAAACAGGGGTGAAATTACATTCAAGGGTAATTGGTGTAATTGTTAACAAAGTAGTAAAACCTTGGTTTACACGCAGTCGATAACCTGGTATATTCATTAAACAAAGTATTAAAACCTTGTTACAATTCGAATCCCCAATTAGTTGGAATATTTAACTTCGGGTATAAGAATAATTTGACGAGGACACTCGCACTTTATATTTATGACTGATGGACTGTTATGGACAAAAACCAGACGGACATATTAAATAATCCAGGACAAAGGACAATTAACCCATGGGCATAAAACTAAAATCAACACGTCAAACATCATGATTACGGAAGTTTAAATAAGCATAGTTCTTTTATTTCATATTTTAATTTCCTTTATTTTATATTTAATTGCACTTCTAATTATCGCACTTTTATTTATTGTTATTTAATCGCACTTTTAATTATCGTACTTTTTAATTATCGCAATTTTATTTTATCGCACTTTTATTATTCGCAATTTCATTATCGTTATTTACTTTACGCTTTAAATTAAGTATTTTATTTATTTAATATTTTACATTAGGTTTTAACTGCGACTAAAGTTTTAAAATCGACAAACCGGTCATTAAACGGTAAAAACCCCCCTTTATAATAAAATTACTTATATATATATTTGTATTTTTATAAAAGTAAACTAATATAGCGTTAAGCTTTGTTTAAAGATTTCCCTGTGGAACGAACCGGACTTACTAAAAACTACACTACTTTACGATTAGGTACACTGCCTATAAGTGTTGTAGCAAGGTTTAAGTATATCCATTCTATAAATAAATAAATATCTTGTGTAAAATTGTATCGTATTTAATAGTTTTTCCTAGTAAAATATAAACTATTTCGTATACCTTAGCTTTGACATCAATCGTTAATAATAGATTACATAATTTCTAAAGTATTAGAGATTACATAATCGCCAGGTCGAACGAAGATAAATGAGGTAAAACGATACGTAAAGCGAAGATAATCGATGTAGGACGATATATAGAACGAAGATCATACTCGAAGTTCCGATGAGGTTTTTGAGATATGTGATGTTGATATTCGAGATACAGTTTGTGATGTTGATATTTTGGGGGTGATAAGAGTACTGTCGGCGTTGATGATGGTGGTACAGATTATGCTGCTGGTGCTGCTGCTGGTGTTTGCAACCTTCGCACCATGTTCTCCAAAGCCGCCACGCGAGCGCGAAGTTCGTTAACTTCTGCTAGTACACCGGGATGATTGGTGGTTAGAGTGAGCGAATGAACAAGATTTGAAATATGGGATAGTATATAATCGTGACGAGATACTCTAGAAACGAGAGAGAAAATGGTTTCTCGAACAGGTTCGCCGGTAAGTGCTTCAGGTTCATCGCCAAGAGGACAATTTGGTGGATGGAATGGGTCACCCTCTTCTTGTCTCCAATAATTTAGTATATTACGAACCCATCCCCAATTCATCCAGAATAGATGATGGGAGATTGGTTGATCCATTCCGGTGACGCTGCCTTCGGAGCCCGAATGGAAATCCATATCGGCGTAGCTGTCGGAATCGGAGGATTTCGAACTGGACGCGGAGTTCATCTTGTATAGTTGGGAAAATGAATTTTTGGTATGGGATAGATTATAGAAGTGGGATTTGATACTCTTTAATACATAATTCACTTATGTATATATAATACCAAAATCCCGGAAATTACGGAGAATCTTTGAAAAGATGTCGGCCAAAGGTAACAATAACTGATACGCTAAGATATGAATTTTGTCCATACACTATCGATGCAATAAATGCAGTAAGACGTGTTTAGACTTAAAATGATAAGCAGGCAATTTCCTAAGGATGATAAGCAGATGGTTTCCGACTAGATATGATAAGCAAAACTTTTGACATGTAGACATGGTCAAAGTCCAGACTCATTAATGCATCCTAACAACTACTAGTTAGACACACTAATGCAAGACCTGGTTCGCTAAGACCACCGCTCTGATACCAACTGAAAGGACCGCAACTAATCCATCCGGACAAAGTCTTCAACAGTTGGTTCCATTGCGATGATCGACTCCAAGTAATATCTTTAGTATGAGCTAATGCACAGCGGAAGACTTAAATCGTACCTGAGAATAACATGCTTTAAAACGTCAACATAAAGTTGGTGAGATATATAGGTTTAATGCTAGCAGCGTTATAACTATGGACCACAAGATTTCATGTTTATACATAATACACTCCTCGTGTATAGAAAAGTCGTTGAGCACTTGGTAACCATACTTAACATTTAAATCACAGCAGCATATTCTTAAATAAACCCTACACCGTACCAAGTGCAGTAACGAAACGAAGTACTGTGCAACCGTTAAAAACTGGTCGTCCAGCCCGGTTGGGGTTGTCAGGCCCGATAGATCTATCAACAGGATTCGCGTTTACGCTCCTCACGTAAATATTAGCTACCAAGTATAAAGAAATATGCCATGGTACAACTCAACGTAGAATTTATTTTTGATCACTTGTGTCCATAACGTAAATCATTTATAAAAACAACGCATGTATTCTCAGCCCAAAAATATTTAGAGTTTAAAAGGGAACTATATACTCACCATACTGTATTTTGTAGTAAAAATACATATAACATCACTGAACAAGTGTAAGATTGGCTTCGGATTCACGAACCTATATCCAGTATATATATTAACACATGTAATAATATTCAAACAAGTTTATTTATTATTATTAATATAATTGTTATCTTAATAATTCATATGTTTTTAATAAATAGATTAATTATAACTATTTTATATATTTCTAATAAATAGTTAATATTTTCATATTGGATTCTTATTAGAGTATTTATATATATATATAATGTACAAAAAAAAATTTATATAAATAATTATATAATATGTAACCTAAATAATAACATTTTATTTTATTTTTTATTTTTTTTTAAAAAACACAATATTATGTAATATAATAAATATATTTTTATATAAATATAATTTATTTGTTCAAATAATAATTATACTAATAATAAATTAGTGATAGTAATAATGATAATTAGATTTAATTGTGATAATAATACATAATTAATAATAATAATAATAATAACAATAACAAGATTGGAAAACTACCTCCAAATGGATTTGCTAAAAAGAAATGCCTAGGTAAGGACTCGAACCCATGACCTCTTGAATACCCACAAACACCTCAACCATCTGTACCATGCTGTTTTTCTGTTTTAATTAACAACTTATATCTATTTAATCAGTTTATTCGTCTGTGTTCATCTTCATCAACATTACATACATCAACATTATTACCAATATTAATCGGATCACCACCTCTATAATCATTTCGGTTTATCCCCAACTTCACTTTTATATATCATAATCATATTAAATCGTCACTCATAATCATAATCAATATAACGTATATCATCTTCACAGCAAGAATGGATGGGTCTCGGCCCAATTGATCATACTTCATACGGCCCAACTAAATAAACAAATCCATCTAATAATTTCGGCCCACATAAAATATAAAAAGACTGATCTCGGCCCAGGAGGAAGTTTAATATGAAAATTCGATTGTGCACAGATGTTTGTGGAATTGTAAAGTGGTGTATGATAAAAAAAATAATCCTTCTCATGTCTGTTGCTTTCATGTCCCATACCCCATTAAAAAGAAAAAAAATCTCTATCCCTTTTACATTCTACCCGTTCCCACTACCTTTCTAGCTTCATCTTTTTATTTTCTTTACAACTTGCCATTATCATGTTTTACTCTCATTGCTTGTTCATCTGTCCCCATCACCAAATTATGATTGTGCCTTCATCTTGTTCACGGTTCATAGCAACTAGAAATGTTGGTGTCGAAAAACAGAAAACAAAAGGAGGAGTATAAAGGTGACGGTATTAGATGGGTGTGGATGTGGGTTTTGGAGTTCATCAGAAAAGAAAAGAAAAAAAACAGCAACATTAGAAACGATGCAGGTGGTGTTGGTTTGGGTTCACATTCAAGAAGAAGAAAATTAAAGAGGAGATAAAGAGAGTGAGATTTGTATTAGAATGGGTTTCGAGTATATTATGTTACGGATATGATTCAGTAACCAGGTTATAACGAAGAGGTAAGTAAGAGTTACTATTGTTCGAAGGTTTATAATTGGGGTTTGTAAGTGATAATCAAAGGTAAGGGTTATGGAGTGGATTCGTGAAGTGGGTTTCGTTTATGGTGGTTAATGGGTCTGTGGTTCGAGTACACAAAACAACCGATGCTGCAGTTAAGCTTGATATGTTACGTTGGGTTGATAAACGAGAGGAACCAGAAAAGGTTTCGGTTATTGGAAATACGAGGTTGGGTTGGTTTTTACGGTTATAAACAGAAAAATAGTGGTGTTTGGGTTTGTTGGGAGTTTTGGCTATCATGAAATAACAGAAGGGTGGTGAGGGTTGTATCATGAAACCAAAATCCGCAGGTGATCGGGTTTGGTTTGAGATCGAGCAGTTTTTCAAAATTTTATGTGGGTTTCAAATGTCAACAGAGAAATAGTAGATGTAGCAGTTGCAGCGAATAAGCATGATGATGAACAACTTTAAATCGAAACTGCTACGTGGGCTGCAAAAACAATTAGATGACGGGTGATGGAGATGATTCCCGAGAGAAAGGGTGGTATTTTGGGTGATTGTAGGGGAATGTCAAAGAAGGAGAAGGAGTGTGATCGAGCTAGTAGGTGTAGTATGTATATATCATAAATTATTGATGATAGATAGGAATATATATAATATAGATGGAGAATGGAAGTGACAGATAAAAAAAAATAAAATACAAGAAAGTGGGTGATAAGGTGTCATGATTCAGATCACGGGTATAACAGAAATATAGATATCAAATATGTATTTGGAATCGTTTAGGGGACAGATTTAGACAGAAGAATATCACATGAGGTTGATGTTAAATATATTATATGTGATGCCAGCTTTATATATATTAGATTATATATATTATAATTTATAATTAATAATAAATATATGTAATTAATAATAATTCTGTTAATAAACATAATAATAATATGTTATGTCTTAAACCATATTTATATCACTTTTTCATATTTATGTATATATATTTTACATTAATTTTAATAACACAGCCATTAATGTTTAATATTAACAATGATATTAAAACTAATAATAATAATAATATAACTAATACTGATATTAGTTATTGATTTTAATATTAGTACAATAAAATACTGATGAAAGTAGTAATGATTTTATTATAACAACTATATATTATTTTATTTTAAATTTCAAATTACTACATATATTTACATTTAATTATATACATATTTATTAAATAATTGTTCGTGAATCGTCGGCATGGTCAAAGGGTATCTGATTGCCCAAATATAGATTTCAAACCTTTCTAGACTCAACAATACATATTTTGCTTATCGTGTCGGAGACATATAAAGATTAGAGTTTAAATTTGGTCGGAAATTTTCGGGTCGTTACAATATCCGTTTTTGTTTAATTCTAGCTATGCTACGCACCCCCGATTGACATGAAACTTTGCCAACATGCTCATATATGATTTCTAAGCTTAGGAAAATAGTTCGGGACCCGACTCGAACGGGTTGACTTTTTCGTTGACTTTGACCAAGTTTGACTTTTAGTCAAACTTAACCAAACACTTATGCAATCGTTCTAACGTACCTTTATACTTGATTCTTGCATGAAACTTGACAACGTGATTCACATGCTATACTATTCGAGTCATAACGAGCCATAGGACTAATTGAACACATTTCGCCCGACCTTGTGTCGTAACCGGTTAATTGATACAACTTACTTGTTTAGATCAAGGCTAAACAACTTTCATACACACGTTTACTTTGTGAAGTACATTTATAGTCGTGCACTCGAGGTGAGATCATAGTCCCATATTTCAACAACTATTATACTTTTAAATCATGGGATGAGAAACATATACAGTTTATTACTACATACTTTTATGCTTTGAACACAAGTACGAAAACAACATTCCACAGCGAGTTTGAACAAAAATCCTCAATTCAATTATCATTAGTTGCACTTGCGGGTGTAAGCGTGAACTTATGTTGTGTGGATCCATGCGGGCTAGACGTGCCCTCATTCGGACGGTTCGCTACCGTCGGCGGATGAAATATTTTCGATTTTAGTGTATGTTCTAACACAACGTAACAGGGTTTCAAACAGTAAAGTCTTGATAATTGGGTGCTCGCGAACGTACTTTTGGAATGCAAACTATTTGGAAAAATCAACTATATTAAATCTTGTGGTTCAAAAACAACGTTTATTGCAACACCTATGATTTTACCAACGTTTTTCGTTGACAGTTTTCTATATGTTTCTCAGGTTCATATTTGGCTACTTGATACATGCTTCCGCACACTTTGATTACTTGCTTGGAGTCAAGCATACATGCATACGCTAGCAATAGCACTTTTGGATTCAACTTAAAGCATACATACTTACGCTATTTATAGCAACTGTGATTTTTAACTTATATTATATCGCAAGTTATTTCATTTATACATTACTACTTTTGTAAACTTAAAATTGTTGTCGATCCGTTTGGTAATTTAAAACTTTGTAAGTCTTGCACGTTTCAAATGAATGCGACATAATTTTGGTCAAACGTGTCTCATATAGGGACTACGACCACGTAACGGGACCTAAGTTAACGATGCTGTCAATGACGATTTTGTCAGGTTGTTACAGATGGTATCAGAGCGTTGGTTGTAGGGAACTAGGGTATGCATTAGTGTGTCTGACATAGTCGTTAGGACGCATTAGTGAATCTAGACTACAAACGGATAGTAAATCATTGCATTCTGACTTGCATTTGCTATAGATAGCACTTACTTGAATACTTGTGCATATATACTTGAATCTTCTTAGGTGAACTCCATAATGGTACCAAACTTTCATCATACAAATCCGTATTCTGCCACTTTCTGGTAACACACGTAAATTCAAGATTCATACGCGTAAGGACGACGACGACTTCATTAGTCATACTTGTTCGGGAACTCTGTCTCCCAGATTGTTATTCGCCACCGTTTCAACTTACTATCGGTGTCACACCGGTATTCCTTAATATCTACCACTTCTTGTTACTACCATCACTACTCCAGGTGAGTATCGTCATCACTATTTATCACTACGGTTGCGTACTGTTCGTTATCATGATTCGTTACACTTCTCATACCGGAATACATTATTGTATGACTTGAACCGATTGACGTGAACAATCGTTTATACACTTCCCTCAGGGAACGCTTCTTTAGAGTTGCACTAATTCTTTCGATTCAATACGAGTCACGTTAGAGACGTCGTTACACTTTGTTCATTTTAAAACTTCACGATTACACGAACTTGAATCTATGGAGTGATGTGGGAATGGAGGTATGAGTTAGCGTAATATAATGACACTCGATCAACGTGGTTATATTACGGTAAGTCATACCAAAGTTCTAATGACTCGTGATGGTGATTGGACTCGATCAACCTAATCACCACCATGTGCCATGTACATGACTTCATTTTTCTTGTTTGAACATCCAAAAACTCCGAGAATACTGATAACAACCATACCCGGGACACATCTTCGATTATTGTCGAACCATATTTATGCTTCCAAATGAATGGCAAATTCTTTCAACATCAGACGTATGTTACACGTGTATACTATCTCGTTTTTGCACAGTTTTAAAGACGAACTACAACATGCTTGATATGCTCACATCGAGGCAGAAACTTCTCTCTCATTACACTCGTACTTCCGTATAAGGAAATCTTTTATCTAAATTCTCAATGGAGAGAGAGACTCTTCACGTTATACTAGTATTCGTCTCGAGGGTGAATAGTCCTAACGAATGTTTTCGAAAACCGATAAATCTTCCGCGGCGCGAATTTCTTGAGAAACGAAAACTTGTTCAAATATATCTTAAAGAAATGTACCTCGTTTAGGATCGAGATCCTCGTTTCACTTCTAAATTTTGGAGTGCCTTACAAAAAGCCTCGGGACCACGTTTAAACATGAGCACAACACATCAGCTACATCCCGAAGGACCAAACAAGCATACGATTCAAACCTTGGAAACCATAATACGAGTCCGTGTTATCGACTTCAAATTACTTGAGGGAAAGTACTTGCCTTTAGTCAAATTCACTTACTACAAAATTTTCTTTCGTGTATTAACGCCGCACCTTTTCGAAACTTTATATGACCGCAATTATCGTTCTACAATATGTTGGGCCGACGTAGGCAACAATCAAACCACCGGAATCGAACTCATTCATGAAATAACCGTTAAGATCGTTCAAATCCAAGAGAGGCCCAAGACGATCCGTAGTCGCCAAAAGAGCCATGCAAATGTTAGACGTAAACCTCTCGAATTCCAATTGGGAAACCGCGTAACATTAAAAGTCACACCTTGAGGAGGTGTAATCCGTTTCAGAAAACGTAGGAAGCTAAATCCGCGATACATAAATTCTTTTGAAATCTTGGGGCGTATTGGGCCCGTTACTTACCATTTCGAATTCCCAACTCAAACAAATTTCCGTTCACCCTACATTCTGTGTATCAAACTTAAAGACGTGTCTTGCGAACAAGAACGTGTTATCCTTTTCGATGAGCTTACTATCGATGATAAACTTCACTTCCTAGGAGAACCGGTTGAAATTATGGATCGTGAAACCAAACTCTGAAACAACGTAAAATCTCGACTGTCGAAGTTCGTTGAAATGCCCAAGGAAGTACCTTCACATATCCGTAGAATTTGCAACGCAAGGTTTTGAAGAAGAAACAACAACTGCTACTTCCAACTAAATTTCGGGACAAAATTTCTTTTAAGGTGTAGGTAATGTAACATCCCGCGTTTTTCCGTTAAATTTATTTTAACACCATCTTTTTTTATAGATAATATCTTCCATTATCTAAATTTGTAACTTTCATTAACTAACGTTCTTAATATTTTCGTTATTTGATTTTAACATCTCGTGTTTACTCTAGCGTTTTAAAATATTCGTTCGGTTAATTCACACACCCACTTTCAAACTCGAGGGATCGAAGTTGCCAAGGGGCCAAACTAGTTGGCTAGGTCAACTAGTCAACCCCATCTCATCCATTCATTCATACTTTCACCTCCTCATCTCCTTTTTCCTCTCTAACTCAAGAACACATTTTTTAACATCTTCAAAGAATCATCATCTAAATCAATTCAAGCAAGCAAACATAAAAACAAATTACATATTCGTGATCCTCTCATCATCCTCTACATTTTGGTACCAATTTCATCTTGTTTGGGTAACATTTCTAAAAATCTAGATTTCTCAAATTCATTTTATAGACTTGAAATGGTGTTAGTTAGTGTCTATGGCTCAAGTCTAATATGAATATGTGTTTAGTTTGCTCGATTTGTTGTTTTGAGTAACTAGCATGAACATTTAAAATGGGTGTGCTTAATCTTGAATTTTGGATGATTAAATGTTGTTTAAATGTTAAAATTCATGTATTAAATGTGTTACTAGCATCATTAGCTTCATTTTGATGTGTAGGTTGATTTAGAAAAGCTTCATTTGCAAAATGATTGAATTCATGATTTTGGTTAGGGTTTGATGAACTTTGAAATGAATTTTTGATGCCTTGAATGCCATGAAATGTTATTAGTAAGTGTTTAGTTGTATCGTATGTTTAATTACCTTTGAAACGGCATATCATATGTGTAGATTGGATTACCGAGTCAAGAAATGCTTTTTATGAACTTGAAACTTTGATTTTGAACATTTAACGATCATTCGATGAGGTTTTTGTTGTTTTAAATGATGAGCTTAATTGATGAAAAGTTTTTAGTTGTATTCCACGTCAAAATACCTTTCCAACGATATAAGATACGTGTTTTGATTGTTTACGGTTCATAAGTTATGGTTGCTTGAAGTTGAAATCGTAAGTGTTTAAAACTGCCCAGAATGGCTGAACCAGACACAGATGCGGCGCATCTGCCTTGGATGCAGCGCATCTGAAGCAGACTGCTCAAAAATTTCCGTTTTTGTTTAAATCTAGCTATGCTACGCACCCCCGATTGACATGAAACTTGGCCAACATGCTTATATATGATTTCTAAGCTTAGAAAAATAGTTCGGGACCCGACCCGAACGTGTTGACTTTTTCATTGAATTTGACTTTGACCAAGTTTGACTTTTAGTCAAACTTAACCAAACACTTATGCAATCGTTCTAACGTACCTTTATACTTGATTTTTGCATGAAACTTGACAACGTGATTCACATGCTATACTATTCGAGTCATAACGAGCCATAGGACTAATTGAACACATTTCGCCTGACCTTGTGTCGTAACCGATTAATTGATACAACTTACTTGTTTAGATCAAGGCTAAACAACTTTCATACACACGTTTACTTTGTGAAGTACATTTATAGTCGTGCACTCGAGGTGAGATCATAGTCCCATATTTCAACAACTATTATACTTTTAAATCATGGGATGAGAAACATATACAGTTTATTACTACATACTTTTATGCTTTGAACACAAGTACGAAAACAACATTCCACAGCGATTTTGAACAAAAATCCTCAATTCAATTATCATTAGTTGCACTTGCGGGTGTAAGCGTGAACTTATGTTGTGTGGATCCATGCGGGCTAGACGTGCCCTCATTCGGACGGTTCGCTACCGTCGGCAGATGAAATATATTTTCGATTTTAGTGTATGTTCTAACACTACGTAACAGGGTACTAAACAGTAAAGTCTTGATAATTGGATGCTCGCGAACGAACTTTTGGAATGCAAACGATTTGGAAAAATCAACTTTATTAAATCTTGTGGTTCAAAACCAATGTTTATTGCAACACCTATGATTTCACCAACGTTTTTCGTTGACAGTTTTCTATATGTTTCTCAGGTTCATATTTGGCTACTTGATACATGCTTCCGCACACTTTGATTACTTGCTTGGAGTCAAGCATACATGCATACGCTAGCAATAGCACTTTTGGATTCAACTTAAAGCATACATACTTACGCTATTTATAGCAACTGTGATTTTCAACTTATATTATGTCGCAAGTTATTTCATTTATACATTACTACTTTTGTAAACTTAAACTTGTTGTCGATCCGTTTTGTAATTTAAAACATTGTAAGTCTTACACGTTTCAAATGAATGCGACATAATTTTGGTCAAACGTGTCTCATATAGGGACTACGACCACGTAACGGGACCTAAGTTAACGACGCCGTCAATGACGATTTTGTCGGGTCGTTACAATGTGTAAGTACACATTAATGTCTAACACATGCACAAGGGAAGAGCAATCTCTAGTTGGGACTTGGTGACCATCCCAAATGTATCTAAGTGTATTTTAGGATTACAAGTCTTTAGTAGTTACACTTGAAAGCATTGTTCTTCATTTAGCCTTAATTAGTCACTAAGTCATCTTTAATAGTAATTATTGTTCAAGTGACACTGGCTTAAGTGTGTTGGTACTTGATGATCATACTAAGGATGTCTAGATAAGATTTAAGATCACAAGTTGTTGTTTAACACTTATGTGTTATGCCTAATCTTGGTTAATTTTTCATTAAGATGTCATTAGGCGTAATTAACCACGATTAGTGTTTTTATGACCAAAACTCAATTGAGTATGGAGAAGGCATCTATTCTAAGCATGTTGAGAAAGGTTTCATGAATTATAGATGTCGGGAACTAGTCAAACTTAATTGGGTTAAAAGTGGTAACAGAGAAAACTGCGGTCGCACTACGGTTGACCGTGGTGGCGACTGTGCAACTTGTTTTCACAAAACTGCATTGCAATTCAGTTTAAGGTTCTACGGATGGCTATACGGTCGACCGTACCTTTGACCGTGTATTTTGCTGATCTTTAATTCTATTCTTTATGCTATGTTTGACTTGGTCATTTGCAAGATAAAGTATGGATTAGTGACCTTGCGTGTTTTATGTTAAGATGTCGGTCATCACTTATGCATATGTATGTGTCATTATCAAAACATATTCGTTGGTTAATTATTATACTTAACTTTGTTGTTTAGTTCATTAACCAACATTTTCCCCCTTTTTGATGATGACAAACATACAAGTGATGATGGGCATTTTTCTACAAATACGCAAGTTTTAATAATCACTTGTATCCATATTTCTCCCCCTTTTGTCGAAGCAAAAAGGTTAGCTCCCCCTAGAACTATGCTCGCCCTTAGAGCGAAGCTCCCCCTTAAATTGTGCACGTTGAAAAATATTTATTAAAACATAACTAGCACACATTTTATTCACAGCAAATACTAAACATAGATTATTCATGTAGTACATCTCTCAAGTGAGATTTTTACACGAAGTCAGAAAATTTCAATTATTATGATGAGAGGAGTGGCCCTTGTCCATGTCTTCAAGTCGGAACTATCTTCGATGAAGTTTTAGAACGTTTCCATGAATTACACTGTTTTGTCCTTGCATTGGAAGAGAACAAAAGTTGGGTGGATTTTCAAGAGGAGGTTCTTGAATCTGCTTGCTTGAGGCTCTACATATTAGATATGAGGATATTTGAATGGAATGGTGAAACGGAGATGTCATTCCAACATATGTGAATAGTTTGGTCAGATGGAGACCATACGGAAGTGACATATAAGAATGTTGAGCTGCATGTTACATTCTTGATGCCATGAAGTATGCAACATTAACTTTGGTGGAGTTTAGAAGACACCATAAGAAGGTGATTTCATTTATATCAAGTCAATCCAGTAATTCCCCTTTTCCATAAACATTTGCAGTGATGATCAGTTGCCAGAGATCATACGTTGATGCAAGATGTTGACAAAGGAATCCATCCTTTTTGATGTATTCGGGTTTAAGTGTTCCGTTGCACACAATGTCTAGTGCATTGTCTCTCTTAACCCATTCAGGAAATTCATTAAATGAATTTAGTTTTAGAAAGAATCTTCGCCCTTTATTTTGAACATCCATAATATTTCCAAATTCTTAAAGAGTTAATGAATGAATTATTCCATAAAGAGAAAATGAGATTTTCTCATTATTTTTTGAGAATTGAAAATTCTCATAGAGTTCATTGATGTGAAGTGGATAAAGTGGCCCTCTTAGATTTAGAAAAGCATCCCACTTGATGTTTGAGAAGCTTTCAAGAGAGTAGGTAGTAAAATGATGTGTAAGAACTAATCTCCCTTCAACAATAGACCTCATGTGAAGAATTTTTGGTTTGCAAAGAGATATTTGGAATGAGTGACGTGGATGTGAATTGGTTGAATGTATTTGCTTTTATAGACAAATGATGAGTGTTATCTAGCAAACTTGATGAGGTAGGTAGATGAATTGAACTCACCTTGACAGAAATATCAATTTGTACTTTTGTAATCTATTGATCATTGAATTTGTGTAAGAGAGTTAGGACAACACTATTTTGTTAGATGTTCTGCGGTCGAATCATGGTCGACCGTGGGAGTGGCCGCACAAAAGCAAGTTTATCCTTTCACATAGGTATGCAAGCAAAATTAATTTAAACACATAACATCACAAATTGTCTTACACATAATTATTTAGTACCAACATTCAAGTGCTTCAAAATGCACATAAACATTCAATCAGGTTTATTACCCTAAACACAAATTATGTCCTACTACATGAGATTGTTTTCACAAAGCTTTTCAATGCCTTCTTGATCTTGGAGTGATTCTCACTAATCTCCTCTTCTCGTTTAAGAATTCTGTCAATTTTGGTTTCAAAATTTGAGTTCACGAATTCTTGATGTTCATGTAGATTCGCCTACTCATCTTCTATTTCTTCTTCATCTGATTCCTCCTCTGGTTGATAGTTTTCAATTTCATCTGGATCTTCTTAAAGACTTGATCTTCTTCTACGAGAGGTTTCTGGAAGATGACCACTTCGAATGATGGTCAACTTGTCGAGTGGTTCAGACAAAGGTTGTTGAGCGATAGGGTGAGACACTTTGAGGTAGTTAAACAAGCTGTTCAGATGCATACCATAAGGAAGAGACCTAGTTGATTCAGTCATCAAGTTGCTCATTCGAGATGCCATTAGAAAAGCCACATTAATCTCTTCATTTAGTTCAATTACCCACATAACATAGATTTGAGTAACATGGATGTGAGAGTGGTTTCCTAGCCTGCAGTAGATGTTGTGATCAATGATTTTGTTCAGAATATCAAGATCCGAACAAAGATCCTTTTCGGTTAGCCCCTTGGATAGGATTTCTGAGTGATTGGCTTCAGGTTTGCAGAGCAGGGTTAATACATCAGTAGCTTGAATAAATTCAGGAAGATGTTCCACCTTGTGTCTTCTGCTGTAGAACTCCCTTTCCCCAGTAGGTACCCCCAGAATTTCACCAAAGGTTTCGAGGGGGTATTCCCACCATTTTTTGTTAAGATGAAACCTTACAACCTTTGTTTCGGAGTTAAAACTGAAGTTGGCATAGAATTGTCTTACTAGCTCAGGATATATAGGTCCATTGATTAGCACAAAAGACGCAAGATTTCTTTGAAATAGCTTGTCAATTATTTCAGGGAATGCTTCAAGTTTTATAATTCTTCCTTCTCCGATTGTTCTAGTTTTGAGCCATTTCTTGTTGTATAGTGTGCGTTGTCTTGCATCAGCTGGAGGATTATATTATGACGAACCGGATTTTTCCGCCTACTTGATTATACTATTTACATGATTTAATAATTCTGACTTGATAAGCAATGAATTTTAATAAGTCTTGAACCTCCGGAAAGAGTTTTATATAAGCATTTGACCACCCTTTTATTCCTACGATTCACGAACGTCATAACTTGCATTATATATATATATATATATATATATATATATATATATATATATATATATATATATATATATATATATATATATATATATATATATATATTAATTTAAAAATATGATAATTAAATATCTCATTAAGTATATTAACAAGGTATTATATATACATTTTCATAGTACTAATTTAGAGAGTTTTCGAACAATATATATGTTACTATTCAAATGACGTAATTAACTTATGTTAAAATGTATTTACATACAATGTATTATGAGTATAAGTATAACCTTAAAAGTATTAAATACACTTAATAATATACAAAAACATATAAATGATAGCTATACTCGTATTTTCGTTCATTTTTCTCAAGAATCCTACTCGTATTCATACAGTATATATACACGTATTATACGAAGCTTCTAGAAGTATTTACTATTGATATATATTAATAAAAATCTGTATTAATGGAGTATTATGTCATGTATAACATCATCAATCTTATTATGTCATACATGACATCATCAATTTAACTTATACTAGATATTAGTCAAAAAAGACAACATAAAGTATTTACTATTCGTATATACCAATAGTAATTTAAATGATTGATGTATTATGTCATGCATGATATCATCAATCTTATTATGTCATGCATGACCTCATGGTATTTTACTTATCCTAGATATTTGTCATAAAACAATAAAATACAACTAGTATATAAAGACCTTACATGGTATTTTTTTTTTACACACATTTACATCCATTCTACTTTCAATTCTCTTCCAAGTATTCTCTTATTATTTCTCTCTAAAAACACTCTCTAATATCCTCTCTTCAAGTTCTAATAAGCCTTCATTATCTACAACAAAAACTAGTTACAAAAACAATCCATAAACACCATAGAAGTAGTAATCAAGAACACCTCCTTTGATTTAAGTTTTGCTTCCAAGTTTGGTTATCTTTAAGCACCCTTTCAAGGAGTCTTTCAAGCTCTAGAAATTCTCTTCATATTAAGCTACTTCCCTTTCTTAAATCAAGGTATTAGCCTTACCAAAACTCTTGTTCAATTCATATGATTATAGCTATCTATATAAAAGATCATAGTTAATAACAACTAGAACATAGTTTAGATGATTCTGAACTTGTTTAAAAACTAATCTAATCTAACTCTAGCAACAATTATTTATACATAATATGATGTTATATTAAACTAATATAAGAACTTATAACTTGTACATATGAAGAACATCTTAAAAACTTAACATACATCAACTAGTCTCCATGCGGTAAAAGCGGACTGTTTTGGGTTGGGAATTAAAAACCTATCTTAGACTTTGAGTTCGAAGCTAAGACTTTGGAAATATGTTAATATATATAAATAAGGCTTTCAGTAAAATTTTCATGATTTTAGACAAAGTGAAAGTATTTTATCAAAAATCATATATTGGGTGGATATAGGGATTCTTCCAAATCTGTCCACCGGTACAAAAAGAGGGTCAAACTATAAAAATTAATATATGGGCTGAACTTTTCGAAATTGGTTTTGAAAAATTAACTTCTTAAGGAATCCATAGCAATTTGATTCACTTTAAACGGAGTTGTAATGAATTTTTGGCGAGCAAAACAAAATCTGCTAAAATTAACGTTGTATGAATGAAATTTATCTTATAAAAACTATATTAACCATATCCTTGCTAACTTTTCCTATATCCTATATATATTTGGACATGTTATCATTACTATAACAAAATATTATAATCTGCTTAATTCTGAGATTGTATATATATGATAATCTTGGTACGTTCCATGACAATACGTGCACAATACGTTTTGATAAATTCCTAAGTCAACATGTCTCTGGATTGATGCAAGACAATACGTACACAATACGCTGTGGGGTAATTCTAAGATTATATATATATACCGATTACTGGACTGTTGGACTTTTCGGACTATTTTGGACTACTAACAAAGGACTACTAACAATGGACTACTAATATAAAATGTTAAAAATTATTATATAAGTATTATATGAACTTGATATATTAATTTTGTTCATATGTATTATTATCTGAATCGTTATTATTATTATAGGTTTGTGAATCCAAGGACGTCGGCTATATTTTAATAAGTTAAATACTTGTTAAAACTATACTTTTACGACAGTAAGTATATAATCCCATTTTTAAACTCTACAAATATTTTGGGATGAGAATACATGCATCTTTTGTTTTTTGAAATAGACACAAGTACTTAAATATATATTCTATGTTGAGTTGTACCTTTGTATATATCCCTAATAGTCTGGTAAACGAAATAAAAGAAATTACCGAGGAAGAATTTAATAAGGGAAAGAAACCTTTAATCGTCAACCCAGAAATTCTAAAAGCGGAAACTAATAAAACAATTGTTGTACCAAGTGCTCCCGATACTACCACACCTAGTCAACCATGTCTTACCAATACTATAGAAATGTCATCTACTGAACCCCAACCAAAACCTAGACTTACCGCTGAAATACGCACTATGACAGTAGTGAAGCGAAAATTCTATGATTTCCCAGATTTCTTTGAATTCCCAAGGAAGCCTCGTTGTTTCTAATCTGTTTTTGCAGCTATTTATAATAATATATCGTGTGCTATATTTCATCTTACATATGTTTTATGTAAAATAGTGGTATTGAATTATTGTAAAATATTGTACCAAAAGAATAAGCGTGAAGTATTAATGCATTACGTTTTTCATGATAGAATATTATCATGATTGTAGTAGTTAATTTGTGTACTAGCTATTAAGTATGAACTTTAACGGGTAGGTACTACCCGAGCGACAATTATAAAATGCTAATAAGAAGAAAAGGCTTTTATAATAAATGGTTCATATTATTAATATGCTACAAAGTACCATTGACTACTCATAATATTGTATATGATTAATTTATCACTTTTGGCTATTTTTGAAGGAAATGGCACCTGTAACTAGACAAAATATGAGTACCGAGGAACTCCAACCTTTTCTTATCACAACTGTGACCGCAGCAGTAGCTGCAATTAATAACAATAACAATTCCGGGACATCCGGGGGGAGTCATCACCGTAACCATCATGATAACACCGCAGAAAATCGGGTAGGATGCTCCTACAAAACCTTCATAGGTTGTAAACCCCATGAATTTGAAGGAACGGAGGTCCAATTGGACTAAAGCGTTGGATTGAAAAAGTAGAAGCGGTTTTTGCTATAAGTAATTGTGCAGAAGAAGACCGCGAAAATACGCTTCTCATACTTTCAAAAGTAACGCTTTAACGTGGTGGAATACCTACCTAGCAAACGTGGGGGAGAATACTGCTTACGCCTTACCTTGGGCAGCATTTAAACACTTGCTGTGTGAGCAGTATCAACCCAGGAACGAGATGAATAAATTAAAAACAGAGTTGAGGGAATTGCGCACCAAGGGTGATAACATCACTACCTATGAACAACGGTTCACAGAGCTAACATTAATGTGTCCTGGAGTATTTGAAGACCAAGAAGCAAAAGTTGAACAGTTTGTGAAAGGATTACCTGAGATAATCCAAGAAAACATAAGTACATCCAATCCAACAACAATGCACGAAGCAAGCAAGATGGCCCATAAGTTAATGGACCAAATCAAAGAAAGAAACAAGGAAAAGGCATCTGCTGAGGCCAAAACAAATGACCACAAGAGGAAAGGGAACGAAAATCGTGATAGGAATCACAACTATCAACGCCACCACAAGAAACAGGAAGTCTCGCAGGGTGTGAGTAGTAGGAAGAACCAGAATACCTACCAGGGGAAACAACCCCAATGCCAGAAATGCAAGAGACACCACTTTGGGAATTGCACGGTGGTGTGTAAGAATTGCAACAAAGTAGGGCATCATATTCAAAATTGTAGGTTTCCTCTCACAGATGTTAATAAAGCTGCACTTGAAGTTGTTATGTGTTATGAGTGCGGGAAAAAGGGCCATTACAAGAATAAGTGCCCGAATCAAAAGAGAGAAAATGGTCCAGTCCATGGAAGAGCAATTAATATAAATGCTAACAATGCACAAGAAGACCCGGAGCTTGTTACGGGTACGTTTACTATCGATGAATTACCTCCCTATATTTTATTTGATACTGGTGCGGATAGAAGTTATGTAAGTAAGGAATTTTTCTCTAAATTAAATTGCCCCTTAGTGCCCCTGGAGGATAAATGTATTGTAGAATTAACAAATGGTAAACTAGTTAAAGTTGATAAAATCTATCATAAACGTAAGCTTAAATTAACTAGTGAGACATTTGTAATTGATTTGATACCCGTTGAGTTGGGGAGTTTTGATGTAATTATTGGTATGGATTGGATGTCTAAGATGAGAGCGGAAGTTGTTTGTTATGAAAAGGCGATTCATTTTCTATGCGTAAACGGGAAACCATTGTGTAGTGACCCGAACTTTTCCATGTTTATATATATATATTAAATGAAATTGTTATTTACATGATTAAGTGTTTCCAACATGTTAAGCAATCAAACTTGTTAAGACTTGATTAATTGAAATAGGTTTCATATAGACAATTAACCACCCAAGTTGACCGGTGATTCACGAACGTTAAAACTTGTAAAAACTATACGATGACATATATATGGTTATATATATAGTTAACATGATTTTATTATAAGTATGTATCTCATTAGGTATTTTAACAATGAGTTATATACATAAAAATGAGACTATTAATTTAAGAAACTCGAAAACGATATATATAACGATTATCGTTATAACAACGTCTTACTAGGTACATATGAATCATATTAAGATATTGATACACTTGGTTAATTATGTTAAATGATAAGTAAATATATTATTAAGTGTATTAACAATGAAATACATATGTAAAAATAAGACTACTAACTTAATGATTTCGAAACGAGACATATATGTAACGATTATCGTTGTAACGACATTTAACTGTATATATATCATACTAAGATATATTATATATAATAATATCATGATAATATAACAATTTAACATCTCATTTGTTATAATAAACAATGGGTTAACAACATTCAACAAGATCGTTAACCTAAATGTTTCAAAACAACATTTACATGTAATGACTAACGATGACTTAACGACTCAGTTAAAATGTATATACATGTAGTGTTTTAATATTTATTCATACACTTTTGAAAGACTTCAAGACACTTATCAAAATACTTCTACTTAACAAAAATGCTTACAATTACATCCTCGTTCACTTTCATCAACAATTCTACTCGTATGCACCCGTATTCGTACTCGTACAATACACAGCTTTTAGATGTATGTACTATTAGTATATACACTCCAATGATCAGCTCTTAGCAGCCCATGTGAGTCATCTAACACATGTGGAAACCATCATTTGGCAACTAGCATGAAATATCTCATAAAATTACAAAAATATGAGTAATCATTCATGACTTATTTACATGAAAACAAAATTACATATCCTTTATATCTAATCCATACACCAACGACCAAAAACACCTACAAACACTTTCATTCTTCAATTTTCTTCATCTAATTGATCTCTCTCAAGTTCTATCTTCAAATTCTAAGTGTTCTTCATAAATTCCAAAAGTTCTAGTTTCATAAAATCAAGAATACTTCCAAGATTGCAAGTTTACTTCCAAGTTTTCTAAATCCATTCCAAGTAATCATCCAAGATCAAGAAACCTTTGTTACTTATATTAGGTTATCTTTCTAATACAAGGTAATAATCATATTCAAACTTTAATTCAATTTCTATAACTATAACAATCTTATTTCGAGTGGAAATCTTACTTGAAATTGTTTTCGTGTCATGATTCTGCTTCAAGAACTTTCAAGCCATCCAAGGATCCTTTGAAGCTAGATCCATTTTTCTCATTTCCAGTAGGTTTATCCAAGGAACTTGAGGTAGTAATGATGTTCATAACATCATTCGATTCATACATATAAAGCTATCTTATTCGAAGGTTTAAACTTGTAATCACTAGAACATAGTTTAGTTAATTCTAAACTTGTTCGCAAATAAAAGTTAATCCTTCTAAATTGACTTTTAAAATCAACTAAACACATGTTATATATCTATATGATATGCTAACTTAATGATTTAAAACCTGGAAACACGAAAAACACCGTAAAATCGGATTTACGCCGTCGTAGTAACACCGCGGGCTATTTTGGGTTAGTTAATTAAAAACTATGATAAACTTTGATTTAAAAGTTGTTATTTTGTGAAAATGATTTTTATTATGAACATGAAACTATATCAAAAAATTATGGTTAAATTCAAAGTGGAAGTATGTTTTCTAAAATGGTCATCTAGACGTCGTTCTTTCGACTGAAATAACTACCTTTAAAAAAACGACTTGTAACTTATTTTTCTGACTATAAACCTATACTTTTTCTGTTTATATTCATAAAATAGAGTTCAATATAAAACCATAGCAATTTGATTCACTCAAAACGGATTTAAAATGAAGAAGTTATGGGTAAAACAAGATTGGATAATTTTTCTCATTTTAGCTACGTGAAAATTGGTAACAAATCTATTCCAACCATAACTTAATCAACTTGTATTGTATATTATGTAATCTCGAGATACCATAGACACGTATACAATGTTTCGACCTATCATGTCGACACATCTATATATATTTCGGAACAACCATAGACACTCTATATGTGAATGTTGGAGTTAGCTATACAGGGTTGAGGTTGATTCCAAAATATATATAGTTTGAGTTGTGATCAATATTGAGATACGTATACACTGGGTCGTGGATTGATTCAAGATAATATTTATCGATTTATTTCTGTACATCTAACTGTGGACAACAAGTTGTACGTTACTAACGAGGACAGCTGACTTAATAAACTTAAAACATCAAAATATATTAAAAGTGTTGTAAATATATTTTGAACATACTTTGATATATATGTATATATTGTTATAGATTCGTGAATCAACCAGTGGCCAAGTCTTACTTCCCGACGAAGTAAAAATCTGTGAAAGTGAGTTATAGTCCCACTTTTAAAATCTAATATTTTTGAGATGAGAATACATGCAGGTTTTATAAATGATTTATAAAATAGACACAAGTACGTGAAACTACATTCTATGGTTGAATTATCGAAATCAAATATGCCCCTTTTTATTAAGTCTGGTAATCTAAGAATTAGGGAACATACACCCTAATTGACGCGAATCCTAAAGATAATCTATTGGGCCTAACAAACCCCATCCAAAGTAACGGACGCTTTAGTACTTCGAAATTTATATCATATCCGAAGGGTGTCCCGGAATGATGGGGATATTCTTATATATGCATCTTGTTAATATCGGTTACCAGGTGTTCACCATATGAATGATTTTTATCTCTATGTATGGGATGTGTATTGAAATATGAAATCTTGTGGTCTATTGTTACGATTTGATATATATAGGTTAAACCTATAACTCACCAACATTTTTGTTGACGTTTAAAGCATGTTTATTCTCAGGTGAATACTAAGAGCTTCCGCTGTTGCATACTAAAATAAGGACAAGATTTGGAGTCCATGTTTGTATGATATTGTGTAAAAACTGCATTCAAGAAACTGATTTCGATGTAACATATTTATATTGTAAACCATTATGTAATGGTCGTGTGTAAACAGGATATTTTAGATTATCATTATTTGATAATCTACGTAAAGCTTTTTAAACCTTTATTTATGAAATAAAGGTTATGATTTGTTTTAAAAATGAATGCAGTCTTTGAAAAACGTCTCATATAAAGGTCAAAACCTCGCAACGAAATCAATTAATATGGAACGTTTTTAATCAATAAGAACGGGACATTTCAGTTGGTATCCGAGCGTTGGTCTTAGAGAACCAAAAATTTGCATTAGTGTGTCTTATCGAGTTTGTTAGGATGCATTAGTGAGTCTGAACTTTGACCGTGTTTTCTTTAAAAATGATTGCTTAACATTTTTATTGGAAACTATATATTATTAACATGTATATATTATGTGATATATTAATCTCTTAACATATTTGATATTGTGTGATATATGTCTACCTCTAGCACAAATCCCATTGACTCATCTAATAATAACGAAGAGTCGAATATATATTGGACTGATTCACAAGTTCCCGAAGAAGAACCGGAAGAAGAATCAGAACCGGAAGAAGAATCAGAACCGGAAGAGGAGGAACCGGAGGAGGAAATAGAACCGGTGGGGGAAATAATAAAACGGTTAAGTAAAAGAAAATCCTCAACCAACCGACCAAGGTTAATTATGGTCAATGGTGTTTCCGCCAAGGAAGCAAAATATTGGGAGGATTACCAATTCTCCGATGAATCGGATTCCGACGATAATTCCGATGATGTTATAGAAATTTCCCCAACTGAATTTAAAAAGGTAAAAGAAAATAATAAGGGAAAGGGCATAAAAATAGAGAAATCTAATTCCAACCCCGATTAACTTTATATGTATAGTCAACCCCCGAAGCCCTTAAGTTGTAACAATGACCCGGGAACCTCTAAACCACCAGGTTTTTCTAAACCGTTGTGGAAAACGACAGCTCGTATTAGGGGAACATCATATATCCCTAGAAACTTGGCAAAACGAACCAAAACCGAAGAAGAAGAAACGAACGAGTCAGAATAAGATAGTTGTATTCGTGTGGTGTAATATATGTAATATAGTGTGCTTATGCTTTATGATATATGTAAAAATTGCTTGTATTAATAAGTATTTTTTTTATGAATCTAACTCTTGTCTATTTTACAGTATAAAAACACAAAATGGATAGACAACCCAATATTTTAAGAGACCTACCCGGAGACATGATTGATGAAATCTTGTCTAGATTCGGTCAGAATTCTTCGGCACAACTATTTACGGCGAAATCAATTTGTAAGACATTCGAAGAACGTTCCAAGAATGTCTTGGTTTATAAGAGACTTTCGTTTGAAAGATGGGGGATATCACATTGGGAAACCCATAAGTTACGATGTGTTTACTTTGACGCATATATTGCGGGGAACCCAAATGCTATTTTACGCAACGGGTTAAGAAATTATTTTGACTCAATGTATCCGAATATAGGACTTCATGATTTAGAAAAAGCGGCTAACATGCAACATAAAGAAGCATGGTATCCTTACGGGTTAGTAATGTTCGCTTCTCACCAAAGTGAGAAAAAGAACATCGGGCTACAACTATTAAACAAAACGTTCCCACAAGTGACAGAGTCAGTAATTGGGGTAAGAAATGAGGTTTTTAGGTTATTACGAGACTGTTGGTCATTACGTAACCCTCATCCCTTTGACGACGTTACAACACGCTGTCTTATCAACGGCCATAACGGTTATGTTCCACAAGACCAAGGATGGGAAGTAGTCCTAGTAAAACCAGAATGCATGACTTGTTTCTGGACGTATGAATTACGTGTCTTTATTGCCTTTGCTGAACGACTTGTGTACTAGCTAGAATTATCTTCACAACTATCTTGTATCAAAGTTATTGTGTGCTATATTTCATGCTTTATGTAAAATAAGCGGTATTGTAAGTTTGTAAAATATTGTATAAAAGTTTGAACGCGAAATATTATTATAATCAGTTTTTCATATAGAATTGTAGTAGTTGAATTGTATATTAGCTACTAAGTATGAACTTAACGGGTAGGTACTACCCGAATTTAAACTTATAAAATGCTAATATGAAGAAAAAGCTTTTATAAATGAGTTCATATTATGCTACGAAATACTATTAACTACTCTTAATATTCTGTATGATTAACTTGTTCCATTTGACTATTTTGAAGGAAATGGCACCGACTACTCGACACACCGTGAATATGAATGAAGAGGAATTCCGTACTTTTCTAGCTTCAAACATAGCCGCAGTACAGGCTACACTACATACCAACAATAACCTTGGATCTAGCAGTACAGGAAATCGTGTAGGATGCACCTACAAAGAATTCACTGCCTGCAAACCTTTGGAATTTGATGGAACTGAAGGACCAATCGGATTGAAACGGTGGACCTAGAAGGTCGAATCGGTGTTTGCCATAAGTAAGTGTACTGAAGAGGACAAAGTGAAGTACGCTACGCATACCTTCACAGGTTCTGCGTTAACATGGTGGAATACCTATCTAGAGCAAGTGGGATAAGATGATGCGTACGCACTACCGTGGTCAGCATTCAAGCACTTGATGAACGAGAAGTACCGTCCCAGAACCGAGGTCAATAAGCTCAAGACAGAACTTAGAGGGTTACGAACCCAAGGATTTGATATTACCACGTACGAAAGACGATTCACAGAATTGTGCCTATTGTGTCCGGGAGCGTTCGAAGATGAGGAAGAGAAGATCGACGCGTTTGTGGATTACCGGAAAGAATCCAAGAAGATATAAGTTCACACGAGCCCGCTTCCATACAACAGGCATGTAGAATGGCTCACAAACTAGTGAACCAGATTGAGGAAAGAATTAAAGAACAGACGGCTGAAGAGGCCAATGTGAAGCAAGTCAAAAGAAAGTGGGAGGAAAACGGTGATAAGAATCACCAATACAACAACAACAGCAATTACAATAATAATCGCAACAATTATCCCAACAATCGCAACAACAACACGCAACAACAACAACAACAACAACAACAACAACAACAACAACAACAACAACAACAGGAACTACAACAATCATCCCAACAACAATAACAACTGCAACAACAACAACAACAACAACAACAACAACAACAACAACAACAACAATCAGAAGCAGCTATGCCAAAGGTGTGAAAAGTATCACTCGGGGTTCTGCACCAAATTTTGCAACAAGTGTAAAAGAAATGGTCGTAGCGCGGCGAAGTGTGAGGTCTACGCACCAGGGGTTAACAGAACGAAAGGAACAAATGGTGTCGGAACGAGTAATGGTGGAGCAAGTAGTGTCGGAGCAAGTTATGCCAATGTAGTTTGTTATAAAAGTGGAAAACTGGGCCACATTATTAGAAATTGCCCGAACCAGGAGAACACGAATGGACAAGGCCGCGGAAGAGTTTTCAATATTAATGCGGTAGAGGCACAGGAAGACCCGGAGCTTGTTACGGGTACGTTTCTTATTGACAATAAATCTGCTTACGTTTTATTTGACTCGGGTGCGGATAGAAGCTATATGAGTAGAGATTTTTGTGCTAAATTAAGTTGTCCATTGACGCCGTTGGATAGTAAATTTTTACTCGAATTAGCAAACGGTAAATTAATTTCAGCAGATAATATATGCCGAAATTGAGAAATTAAACTGGGTAGCGAAATATTTAAGATTGATTTGATACCAGTAGAGTTAGGGAGTTTTGATGTAATAGTTGGCATGGACTGGCTGAAGAAGGTGAAAGCAGAGATCGTATGTTATAAAAATGCAATTCGCATTGTACGAGAAGAAGGAGAACCCTTAATGGTATATGGAGAAAAAGGCAACATGAAGCTACATCTTATTAGTAATTTGAAGGCACAAAAACTAATAAGAAAAGGTTGCTATGCTGTTCTAGCACATGTCGAGAAAGTACAAACTGAAGAAAAGAGCATCAATGATGTTCCCGTCGCAAAAGAATTTCCCGATGTATTTCCGAAAGAATTATCGGGACTACCTCCACATCCATCTGTTGAATTTCAAATAGATCTTGTACCAGGAGCTGCACCAATAGCTCGTGCTCCTTATAGACTCGCACCCAGCGAGATGAAAGAACTGCAAAGCCAACTGCAAGAACTATTAGAACGTGGTTTCATTCGACCAAGCACATCACCATGGGGAGCTCCTGTTTTGTTTGTCAAGAAGAAGGATGGTACATTTAGGTTGTGTATTGACTACAGAGAGTTGAACAAACTTACCATCAAAAACCGTTATCCACTACCGAGAATTGACGACTTATTTGATCAACTACAAGGCTCGTCGGTTTATTCGAAGATCGATTTACGTTCTGGATATCATCAAATGCGAGTAAAGGAGGATGATATTCCAAAAACAGCTTTTAGGACGCGTTATGGTCATTACGCGTTTATGGTTATGCCGTTTGGATTGACTAACATACCAGCTGTGTTCATGGACCTTATGAACGGAGTGTGTGGGCCATATCTTGACAAGTTTGTCATTGTTTTCATCGATGACATACTTATTTACTCAAAGAATGATCAAGAGCACGAAGAACATTTGAGAAAAGTGCTAGAAGTATTGAGGAAAGAAAAACTGTACGCTAAGTTTTCAAAGTGTGCATTTTGGCTGGAAGAAGTTCAATTCCTCGGTCACATAGTGAACAAAGAAGGTATCCAGGTGGACCCGACAAAGATCAAAACCGTTGAAAAGTGGGAAACCCCAAAAACTCCGAAGCATATACGTCAATTTTTAGGATTGGCTGGTTACTACAGAAGATTCATCCAAGATTTCTCCAAAATAGCAAAACCCTTGACTGCATTAACGCATAAAGGGAAGAAATTTGAATGGAAGGATGAACAAGAGAAGGCGTTTCAATTATTGAAGAAAAAGCTAACTACGGCACCTATATTGTCATTGCCTGAAGGGAATGATGATTTTGTGATTTATTGTGACGCATCAAAGCAAGGTATCGGTTGTGTATTAATGCAACAGACGAAGGTGATTGCTTATGCGTCTAGACAATTGAAGATTCACGAGCAAAATTATACGACGCATGATTTGGAATTAGGCGCGGTTGTTTTTGCATTAAAGACTTGGAGGCACTACTTATATGGGGTCAAAAGTATTATATATACCGACCACAAAAGTCTTCAACACATATTTAATCAGAAACAACTGAATATGAGGCAGCGTAGGTGGATTGAATTATTGAATGATTACGACTTTGAGATTCGTTACCACCCGGGGAAGGCAAATGTGGTAGCCGACGCCTTGAGCAGAAAGGACAGAGAACCCATTCGAGTAAAATCTATGAATATAATGATTCGCACTAACCTTACTACTCAAATAAAGGAGGCGCAACAAGGAGTTTTAAAAGAGGGAAATTTAAAGGATGAAATACCCAAAGGATCGGAGAAGCATCTTAATACTCGAGAAGACGGAACCCGGTATAGGGCTGAAAGAATTTGGGTACCAAAATTTGGAGATATGAGAGAAATGGTACTTAGAGAAGCTCATAAAACCAGATACTCAATACATCCTGGAACGGGGAAGATGTGCAAGGATATTAAGAAACATTTTTGGTGGCCAGGTATAAAAGCCGATATTGCTAAATATGAAGGAGAATGTTTGACGTGTTCTAAGGTCAAAGCTGAACATCAGAAACCATCAGGTCTACTACAACAACCTGAAATCCCGGAATGGAAATGGGAAAACATTACCATAAATTTCATTACTAAATTGCCAAGGACTGCAAGTGGTTATGATACTATTTAGGTAATAGTTGATCATCTCACCAAGTCAGCACACTTCCTGCCAATAAGAGAAGATGACAAGATGGAGAAGTTAGCATGACTGTATTTGAAGGAAGTCATCTCCAGACATAGAATACCAATCTCTATTATCTCTGATAGGGATGGCAGATTTATTTCAAGATTCTGGCAGACATTACAGCAAGCAATGGGAACTCGTCTAGACATGAGTACTGCCTATCATCCACAAACTGATGGGCAGAGCGAAAGGACGATACAAAGGCTTGAAGACATGCTACGAGCTTGTGTTATTGATTTCGGAAATAGTTGGGATCGACATCTACCGTTAGCAGAATTTTCCTACAACAACAACTACCATTCAAGCATTGAGATGGCGCCGTTTGAAGCACTTTATGGTAGAAAGTGCAGGTCCCTGATTTGTTGGAGTGAAGTGGGGGATAGACAGATTACGGGTCCGGAGATAATACAAGAAACTACCGAGAAAATCATCCAAATTCAACAAAGATTGAAAACCGCCCAGAGTCGACAAAAGAGCTACGCGGACAGTAAAAGAAAAGATATAGATTTTGAAATTAGAGAAATGGTCATGCTTAAGGTTTCACCTTGGAAAGGCGTTGTTCGATTTGGTAAACGGGGGAAACTAAATTCAAGGTACATTGGACCATTCAAGATTATAGATCGTGTCGGACCAGTAGCTTACCAACTGGAGCTACCTCAACAACTCGTGGCTATACATAACACTTTCCACGTCTCAAATTTGAAGAAATGTTTTACTAAAGAAGATCTCACTATTCCATTGGACGAAATCCAAATCAATGAAAAACTTCAATTCATTGAAGAACCCGTCAAAATAATGGATCGTGAGGTTAAGAGACATAAACAAAACAAGATACCGATTGTTAAGGTTCGATGGAATGCTCATAGAGGACCCGAGTTCACCTGGGAAAGTGAAGATCAGATGAAGAAGAAATACCCGCATTTATTTCCAGAAGATACGTCAACACCTCCAACTGCTTAAAATTTCGGGACGAAATTTATTTAACGGGTAGGTACTGTAGTGACCCGAACTTTTCCATGTTTATATATATATTAAATGAAATTGTTATTTACATGATTAAGTGTTTCCAACATGTTAAGCAATCAAACTTGTTAAGACTTGATTAATTGAAATAGGTTTCATATAGACAATTGACCACCCAAGTTGACCGGTAATTCACGAATGTTAAAACTTGTAAAAACTATACGATGACATATATATGGTTACATATATATAGTTAACATGATTTTATTATAAGTATGTATCTCATTAGGTATTTTAACAATGAGTTATATACATAAAAATGAGACTATTAATTTAAGAAACTCGAAAACGATATATATAACGATTATCGTTATAACAACGTCTTACTAGGTACATATGAATCATATTAAGATATTGATACACTTGGTTAATTATGTTAAATGATAAGTAAATATATTATTAAGTGTATTAACAATGAAATACATATGTAAAAATAAGACTACTAACTTAATGATTTCGAAACGAGACATATATGTAACGATTATCGTTGTAACGACATTTAACTGTATATATATCATACTAAGATATATTATATATCATAATATCATGATAATATAACAATTTAACATCTCATTTATTATAATAAAAAATGAGTTAACAACATTCAACAAGATCGTTAACCGAAAGGTTTCAAAACAACATTTACATGTAACGACTAACGATGACTTAACGACTCAGTTAAAATGTATATACATGTAGTGTTTTAATATGTATTCATACACTTTTGAAAGACTTCAAGACACTTATCAAAATACTTCTACTTAACAAAAATGCTTACAATTACATCCTCGTTCAGTTTCATCAACAATTCTACTCGTATGCACCCGTATTCGTACTCGTACAATACACAGCTTTTAGATGTATGTACTATTGGTATATACACTCCAATGATTAGCTCTTAGCAAACCATGTGAGTCACCTAACACATGTGGGAACCATCATTTGGCAACTAGCATGAAATATCTCACAAAATTACAAAAATATGAGTAATCATTCATGACTTATTTACATGAAAACAAAATTACATATCCTTTATATCTAATCCATACACCAACAACCAAAAACACCTACAAACACTTTCATTCTTTAATTTTCTTCATCTAATTGATCTCTCTCAAGTTCTATCTTCAAGTTCTAAGTGTTCTTCATAAATTCCAAAAGTTCTAGTTTCATAAAATCAAGAATACTTCCAAGATTGCAAGTTTACTTCCAAGTTTTCTAAATCCATTCCAAGTAATCATCCAAGATCAAGAAACCTTTGTTACTTACAGTAGGTTATCTTTCTAATACAAGGTAATAATCATATTCAAACTTTAATTCAATTTCTATAACTATAACAATCTTATTTCGAGTGGAAATCTTACTTGAAATTGTTTTCGTGTCATGATTCTGCTTCAAGAACTTTCAAACCATTCAAGGATCCTTTGAAGCTAGATCTATTTTTTTCATTTTCAGTAGGTTTATACAAGGAACTTGAGTTAGTAATGATGTTCATAACATCATTCGATTCATACATATAAAGCTATCTTATTCGAAGGTTTAAACTTGTAATCACTAGAACATAGTTTAGTTAATTCTAAACTTGTTCGCAAATAAAAGTTAATCCTTCTAACTTGACTTTCAAAATCAACTAAATACATGTTCTATATCTATATGATATGCTAACTTAATGATTTAAAACCCGGAAACACGAAAAACACCGTAAAACCGGATTTACGCCGTCGTAGTAACACCGCGGGCTGTTTTGGGTTAGTTAATTAAAAACTATGATAAACTTTGATTTAAAAGTTGTTATTCTGGGCAAATGATTTTTATTATGAACATGAAACTATATCCAAAAATTATGGTTAAATTCAAAGTGGAAGTATGTTTTCTAAAATGGTCATCTAGACGTCGTTCTTTCGACTGAAATGACTACCTTTACAAAAATGACTTGTAACTTATTTTTCTGACTATAAACCTATACTTTTTCTGTTTAGATTCATAAAATAGAGTTCAATATGAAACCATAGCAATTTGATTCACTCAAAACGGATTTAAAATGAAGAAGTTATGGGTAAAACAAGATTGGATAATTTTTCTCATTTTAGCTACGTGAAAATTGTTGACAAATCTATTCCAACCATAACTTAATCAACTTGTATTGTATATTATGTAATCTTGAGATACCATAGACACGTATACAATGTTTTGACCTATCATGTCGACACATCTATATATATTTCGGAACAACCATAGACACTCTATATGTGAATGTTGGAGTTAGCTATACAGGGTTGAGGTTGATTCCAAAATATATATAGTTTGAGTTGTGATCAATATTGAGATACGTATACACTGGGTCGTGGATTGATTCAAGATAATATTTATCGATTTATTTCTGTACATCTAACTGTGGACAACAAGTTGTACGTTACTAACGAGGACAGCTGACTTAATAAACTTAAAACATCAAAATATATTAAAAGTGTTGTAAATATATTTTGAACATACTTTGATATATATGTATATATTGTTATAGGTTCATGAATCAACCAGTGGCCAAGTCTTACTTCCCGACGAAGTAAAAATCTGTGAAAGTGAGTTATAGTCCCACTTTTAAAATCTAATATTTTTGGGATGAGAATACATGCAGGTTTTATAAATGATTTACAAAATAGACACAAGTACGTGAAACTACATTCTATGGTTGAATTATCGAAATCGAATATGCCCCTTTTTATTAAGTCTGGTAATCTAAGAATTAGGGAACAGATACCCTAATTGACGCGAAGCCTAAAGATAGATCTATTGGGCCTAACAAACCCCATCTAAAGTACCGGATGCTTTAGTACTTCGAAATTTATATCATATCCGAAGGGTGTCCCGGAATGATGGGGATATTCTTATATATGCATCTTGTTAATGTCGGTTACCAGGTGTTCACCATATGAATGATTTTTATCTCTATGTATGGGATGTGTATTAAAATATGAAATCTTGTGGTCTATTGTTACAATTTGATATATATATATAGGTTAAACCTATAACTCACCAACATTTTTGTTGACGTTTAAAGCATGTTTATTCTCAGGTGAATACTAAGAGCTTCCACTGTTGCATACTAAAATAAGGACAAGATTTGGAGTCCATGTTTGTATGATATTGTGTAAAAACTGCATTCAAGAAACTAATTTCGATGTAACATATTTGTATTGTAAACCATTATGTAATGGTCGTGTGTAAACATGATATTTTAGATTATCATTATTTGATAATCTACGTAAAGATTTTTAAACCTTTATTTATGAAATAAAGGTTATGGTTTGTTTTAAAAATGAATGCAGTCTTTGAAAAACGTCTCATATAGAGGTCAAAACCTCGCAACGAAATCAATTAATATGGAACGTTTTTAATCAATAAGAACGGGACATTTCACATTGATGGTGTTCGGAGAGAAGGGTAATCATAAGCTAAACTTTATTAGCTGTTTGAAGGCCCAAAAGTGCATAAAGAAGGGGTGCTATGCTATTTTAGCACATGTGAAGAATATCGACACGAAGGAAAATAGTATTAGTGACGTGCTTGTGGTAAGAGAATTTCCCGAAGTGTTTCCAGGAGAATTACCGGGATTACCTCCGCATAGATCTGTAGAATTTCAAATAGATCTGGTACCAGGAGCTGCACCGGTGGCTCGTGCTCCGTATAGACTCGCACCGTCTGAAATGAAAGAACTACAAAGTCAGTTGCAAGAATTACTAGATCGTAGATTTATTCGACCGAGTACTTCACCGTGGGGAGCTCCGATCCTATTCGTTAAGAAGAAAGATGGATCCTTTCGAATATGTATAGACTACCGCGAGTTAAATAAGCTAACTATCAAGAATCGGTACCCATTACCGAGAATTGATGACTTGTTTGATCAGCTGCAAGGATCACGTGATTACTCCAAAATTGACCTAAGATCAGGTTTTTTTTACCATCAGTTGCAAGTAAAAGAAGAAGATATTCCGAAGACCGCATTTAGAGCACGCTACGGTCACTACGAATTTCTGGTCATGCCGTTCGGGTTGACAAACGCACCCGCTGTATTCATGGACCTCATGAATCGAGTATGTAGTCCGTATTTGGATAGATTTGTTATCGTCTTTATTGATGATATCCTTATTTACTCCAAGAATGAGCAAGAACACGAGTAACATTTAAGGTTGGTGCTGGAACTGTTAAAAAAAGAACAGTTATACGCCAAATTTTCTAAGTGCGCATTTTGGTTGAAGGAAGTACAATTCCTTGGTCACATCGTTAGTAGTCAAGGAATTCAGGTTGATCCCGCAAAGGTCGAAGCCATTGAGAAATGGGAAACCCCAAAGACTCCGACACAGGTACGCCAATTTATGGGTTTAGCTGGTTATTATAGAAGGTTTATTCAAGATTTTTCCCGAATAGCCAAACCATTAACTGCATTAACCCACAAAGGGAAGAAGTATGAATGGGCCTCCGATCAGGAAACTGCATTTTAGCTTTTGAAAAAGAAAATAACTTCGGCGCCTATTTTATCATTACCTGAAGGAAATGACGACTTCGTGATTTATTGTGACGCGTCGGGACAAGGTTTTGGATGTGTCCTCATGCAACGAACAAAGGATATTGCTTACGCTTCTCGACAATTGAAAACTCATGAACGAAATTATACGACATATGATTTGGAGTTAGGAGCGGTTGTTTTTGCATTGAAAATGTGGAGACACTACTTATATGGGGTCAAATGTACAGTGTACACTGATCACAAGAGTCTTCAACACATATTCGATCAGAAACAATTGAATATGAGGCAACGACGGTGGGTTGAGCTAATAAACGACTATGATTGTGAAATTCGTTATCATCCCGGGAAAGAAAATGTAGTAGCTGACGCTCTAAGCAGGAAAGAAAGATAGCCGATTCGAGTACGAGCAATGAATATGAAAATTCGTACGAATCTCACTACACAAATAAAGGAGGCTCAACGAGGAGCTCTTACTGAAGAAAAGTTTGAAAATGAGATGCTCAAGGGTTTAGACAAGTAACTTGATATACAAGAAGACGGAACTCGATATTTAAATGGACGCATTTAGGTACCAAGTTTTAAAGGGTTAAGAAAATTGGTTTTGGATGAGGCGCATAAGACGAGATATTCGATACATCCTGGAGCTGGAAAGATGTATCAAGATCTTAAGGCACATTTTTAGTGGCCTAATTTAAAGGCGGATATTGCAACATATATAGGGGAGTGCTTAACTTGCTCCAAAGCTAAGGCAAAACACCCGAAACCGTCAGGGTTGATTCAACAACCAGAAATCCCAGAATGGAAATGTGAATGTATTACCATGGATTTCATCACGAAGCTACCAAAGACTGCATGGGGTTACGACACCATTTGGGTAATTGTCGATCGTCTCACCAAATCTGCACATTTCCTACCTATGAAGGAAATGGATAAGATGGAGAAATTGGTACGATTATACATGAAGGAAGTCGTTTCAAGACATGGAGTACCTATCTCCATTATATCCAATCACGACAGTAGTTTTACGTCAAGGTTTTGGCAATCACTACATGAAGCTCTAGGGACTCGTCTGGATATGAGCAATGCATATCATCCTCAAACTGATGGGTAAAGTGAAAGGACCATTCAGACTCTTGAAGACATGCTTAGAGCATGTGTGATCGATTTCGGAAATGGATGGGATAAATATTTACCATTGGCAGAATTCTCGTATAATAATAGTTATCATACGAGTATTAATGTTGCACCATTTGAAACACTTTATGAAAGAAAGTGTAGATCCCCTATCTATTGGAACGAAGTAGGTGACAGACAACTTACTGGTCCTGAGATCATACAGGAGACTACTGAAAATATTGTGCAAATCAAGGAGAGATTGAGAACCACTCAAAGTAGACAAAAGAGCTACGCTGATGTTCGAAGAAAGCCATTGGAATTTTAGGTTGGCGACATGGTTATGTTAAATGTGTCACCTTGGAAAGGTGTGATACGCTTTGGAAAGAGGGTTAAACTTAACCCAAGGTACGTAGGGCCATTTAAAATCATCGAACGCATTGGATCGGTGGCCTATCGACTTGAGTTACCTCAACAACTTGCCGGGGTACATAACACCTTTCATGTTTCAAACTTGAAGAAATGTCTTACAAAAGAAGGCCTCACTATTCTGCTCGAAGAAGTCCAAATCGATGAAAAGTTACATTTTATCGAAGAACCCGTCGAAATTATGGACCGGGATGTCAAGCAACTCAAGCAAAGCAACATACCGATTGTTAGAGTCCGTTGGAACGCTCAGAGAGGACCCAAGTTCACTTGGGAACGAGAAGATCAGATGAATCAGAAGTACCCACATCTGTTTACTGATATCATACATTGAATAGGTACTACTCTAAATTTCGGGACGAAATTTCTTTAACGGGCAGGTACTGTGACGACCCGGATTTTTCCGCCTACTTGATTATACTATTTACATGATTTAATAATTCTGAATTGATAAGCAATGAATTTTAATAAGTCTTGAACCTCCGGAAAGAGTTTTATATAAGCATTTGACCACCCTTTTATTCCTACGATTCACGAACGTCATAACTTGTATTAATTATATATATGTATATATATATATATATATATATATATATATATATATATATATATATATATATATATATATATAATTTAAAAATATGATAATTAAATATCTCATTAAGTATATTAACAAGGTATTATATATACATTTTCATACTACTAATTTAGAGAGTTTTCGAACAATATATATGTTACTATTCAAACGACGTAATTAACTTATTTTAAAATGTATTTACATACAATGTATTATGAGTTTAAATACAACCTTAAAAGTATTAAATACACTTAATAATATACAAAAACATATAAAGGATAGCTATACTCGTATTTTCGTTCATTTTTCTCAAGAATCCTACTTTTATTCATACAGTATATATACACATATTATACGAAGCTTCTAGAAGTATTTACTATTGATATATACTAATAAAAATCTATATTAGTGGAGTATTATGTCATGTATGACATCATCAATCTTATTATGTCATACATGACATCATCAATTTAACTTATACTAGATATTAGTAAAAAAAAGACAACATAAAGTATTTACTATTCGTATATACCAATAGTAATTTGCATGATTGATGTATTATGTCATGCATGACATCATCAATCTTATTATGTCATGCATGACCTCATGGTATTTTACTTATCCTAGATATTTGTCATAAAACAACAAAATACAACTAGTATATAAAGACCTTACATGGTATTTTTTTTTACACACATTTACATCCATTCTACTTTCAATTCTCTTCCAAGTATTCTCTTATTCTTTATCTAAAAACACTCTCTAATATCCTCTCTTCAAGTTCTAATAAGCCTTCATTATCTACAACAAAAACTAGTTACAAAAAAAATCCATAAACACCATAGAAGTAGTAATCAAGAACACCTCCTTTGATTTAAGTTTTGCTTCCAAGTTTGGTTATCTTTAAGCACCCATTCAAGGAGTCTTTCAAGCTCTAGAAATCCTTTACATATTCAGCTACTTCCCTTTCTTAAATCAAGGTATTAGCCTTACCAAAACTCTTGTTCAATTCATATGATTATAGCTATCTATATAAAAGATCATAGTTAATAACCACTAGAACATAGTTTGGATGATTCTAAACTTGTTTGAAAACTAATCTAATCTAACTCTAGCAACACTTATTTATACATATTACGATGTTATATTAAACTATTATAAGAACTTATAACTTGTACATATGAAGAACACCTTAAAAACTTAACATACATCAACTAGTCTCCATGCGGTAAAAGCGGAATGTTTTGGGTTGGGAATTAAAAACCTATCTTAGACTTTAAGTTCGAATCTAAGACTTTGGAAATATGTTAATATATGTAAATAATACTTTCAGTAAATTTTTCATGATTTTAGACAAAGTGGAAGTATTTTATCAAAAATCATATATTGGGTGGATGCCGGGATTCTTCCAAATCTGACCACCGGTACAAAAAGAGGGTAAAACTATAAAAATTAAAATATGGGCTGAACTTTTCGAATTGGTTTTGAAAAACTAACTTCTTAAGGAATCCATAGCAATTTGATTCACTTTAAATGGAGTTGTAATGAATTTTTGGCGAGCAAAATAAAATCTGCTAAAATTAACGTTGTATGGACAAAATTTATCTTATAAAAACTATATTAACCATATCCTTGCTAACTTTTCCTATATCCTATATATATTTGGACATATTATCATTAGTATAACAAAATATTATAATCTTGGGTAATTCTGAGATTGTATATATATGATAATCTTGGTACGTTCCATGACAATACGTGCACAATACGTTTTGATAAATCCTAAGTCAACACGTCTCTGGATTGATGCAAGACAATATGTACACAATACGCCGTGGGGTAATTCTAAGATTATATATATATATATATATATATATATATATATATATATATATATATATATATATATATATATATATATATATATATATATATATATATATATATATATATATATATACCGATTACTGGACTGTTGGACTTTTCGGACTACTAACAAAGGACTACTAACAATGGACTACTAACATAAAATGTTAAAAATTATTATATAAGTATTATATATTATATGAAATTGCTATATTAATTTTGTTCATATGTATTATTATCTGAATCGTTATTATTATTATAGGTTTGTGAATCCAAGGACGTCGGCTATATTTTAATAAGTTGAAAACTTGTTAAAACTATACTTTTACGACAGTGAGTATATAGTCCCATTTTTAAACTCTACAAATATTTTGGGATGAGAATACATGCATCTTTTATTTTTTGAAATAGACACAAGTACTTAAATATATATTCTATGTTGAGTTGTACCTTTGTATATATCCCTAATAGTCTGGTAACTATTTGTTACATGTGGTTAACATGCAAGCGCGAATCCTATTGATAGATCTATTGGGTTTGACAACCCCACTCGTGTAACACCCCAGCTTAACATGACCACAATATTGTCCGCTTTGCCCGCAGGCGCACGGCTTTTTCTTGGAGACCACACACGAGAAGCACTTTCCCAGGAGGTCACCCATCCTGGTAGTGCTCTCGCCTGAGCACGCTTAACCACAGCGTACTCGCACTTCTGCTCTGCCTGTGGTCCCAAAACGCGTTGTGTCATTTAAGCGTGAGTATTACCTTATAATCCCATGATCACTCATGTTCGTGGGCGATGTGGGATTTGCCTAGGGTGTTACATTCATCCCCCCTTAGGGACTCATCGTCCTCGATGAGGTTTGCCCCACCACCCCCAACGGCACATGAGTGGCTCTGATACCATTCTGTAACACCCCAGCTTAACATGACCACAATATTGTCTGCTTTGCCTGCAGGCGCACGGCTTTTTCTTGGAGACCACACACGAGAAGCACTTTCCCAGGAGGTCACCCATCCTGGTAGTGCTCTCACCCGAGCACGCTTAACCACAGCGTACTCGCACTTCTGCTCTGCCTGTGGTCCCAAAACGCGTTGTGTCATTTAAGCGTGAGTATTACCTTATAATCCCATGATTACTCATGTTCGTGGGCGATGTGGGATTTGCCTAGGGTGTTACGACTCGAGCTAGTTAGCACTAGTTCATAACGAGTCTTTAGAACTTCGTTTTACTACACTTGGTACGGTGTAGAGATAACTTTAAAAAGGGAATATGCACGGAAAACATCTGTTAAGTATAGTTACTTGGCGCTCAATAACATATAGAATATCTTTGCTGAAACGTTTATAACATGAAATCTTGTGGTCTATTATTATATCTTATGCTGGCTTTAAAACCTATATCTCACCAACCTTTGTGTTGACTGTTTAAGCATGTTTATTCTCAGGTCCTTAAGAAAGTCTTCCGCTGTTGCATTATCTGAGCAAGCTGTGCATGGAGTCTCATGCTTTTGTTTAAATGAAGTGTTGCATTCAATAAAATCTTTGTCATGTATTATATTCAATTGTTATGTCACGTGTGTAGTATTTAGAAACTAATGTAATATGGGGATTATTCCTTAAATAATCGCCCATTTGTTTAAAACACGTATTATGTATAATAATGGTGTGCTCTTTATGAAACGAATGCAATATTTTCTAAAACGTATCATATAGAGGTCAAATACCTCGCTATGAGACCAATGAATAACGTACCTCGTTTATAGTATTATGGACGGGTCGTTTCATATATCTTTCCTCACCACCTCTTGATTGAGCATCCCTGGTTCTTGCCATTTTCTACACAATGATGTATCAAATTAATTCAGAGTGTATAATTCAATTGTAGGCAACACGTTTTGTAAACTTTAATTATCATCAATACTTAGATGTTTTGATGTTAATGTTCTTCACATTTCCACTTCTTAATTAGTGTTAATGAGTTTGCAACTAGATTATGATTTTCACAAAGTTCATATATGTTCTAGACTTTTGAGATCATCATCAACACATGTTTTGACATCTAACATTATCACACTCAATTTGCAACAATGTTGTTTATATCATATGAACAATGATTCTATGAAAATCTAACCTATATGTATAATGAACCCTAGAATTGTCCAAAGTCAAATCAATGCATAGATATACTACAATCATCACTACAATCGTTTCTAAATTGTTCTTCAAGAACAATTTTGATTGTTTGCATCAAATTAAGTTTTGATTCAATCTAGTTAGAGTTTCTTCATAGCCCTAATTCATTATATAAATACAATTGAATGCAAGGAAAGCAAGGGTTAATCATACCGAAATTAGGAATTGAGATTTAAGGAATGCGTGTTCTTCTTCGTGCTGTCGATCTCCTCAGCCGTGTGCAAGGTGTGTGTGTTTTGAAGTGAGTTTGAATGAAATAAAAGTGAGGGTTTTATTTAATTTAAAACAGAATCAGACCACACACGGTCGAAGCACGGTCGATCGTGGTGTCAGCCGTGAGAGGATTTCCAAACGTATAGGATAAGAATCTGTGATCAAGTATACGGTCAGCCGTGATTCAGCCGTGGATTCTTCTGATCACCAATTTCTTCACTTCTACTTCTTTTGAGCGCGTTTTGACGATTCTTAGGTTCTATAGAATACTTGAGGACAAGTTTTCTTTCCCTAACATTGAATGATTACATCCTCCCGATATTTAATCATCAATGACATGTAATATACTATATTTATATGTATATATATATATATATATATATATATATATATATATATATATATATATATATATATATATATATATATATATATATATATATATATATATATATTATATATATTCAATCATACACATAGTATACACAAAACACATCCATCTTGTATTTAGCATGCAATACATAGTTTCACATAAACACACAATCCTAATGCAAGTAAGCTTCCTTCAATAATTTTTTAAAATCATTTTTCAAAAACAATTTTGCATTTGTAAGAAAAACTTTTCATTAACTCAAAGTCTTTTTGAAAAAGTTATTCTCATTAACATTTTGATCATTGGTTTTGATTGATTTTAAGGTTACCTAATCCTTGACTTATCCCTTCCATTGAATTGCTAGCTTGGACCATTTTTCCCATGTTCTCAATTCTTCTAATAATAGAAAATGGACTTTGATTACATGATTTGTGTTTGCTAGAGTCGTGACACACATTTATTTCAAGTTTATCTTTTGATGAATCATAAATAGTTATCCTTTCAAGTTTTCTTTTCAAAGTGTTATTTTCATCAATTAAAACTTTGTTAAGTTGTCTAACTTTGTGTAATTCTTTCTCTAAAAGTTTTACTTTGTCACGACTACTATCATATACAAATTTAATAGTCTTGTAATCATCTGACAATTTTGTAACATCCCGCCTTTTTTCGTTTACCTTTCCGTCATACTATTTTAAATTCCGTTACGTAATTATAACATCTCCCATTGATACGCGTTTTAAATTATCTCGTTTAGGTAATTCACGCACCGGAATGAAACTAGAGGGACCAAGCTTGCCAAAGTGCCAAACCTTTGACTAGGTCAAAGGGTCAACACCCTTTCTCATCCATTCATTCTATCCATTTCATTTTTCCTTTTCATTTAATACTTTCAAGTATTCTCTCAAATCTTCAAACAAAGAACTCATCATCCATCCAAGATCTAGTAAGTGTTTCACAAAACAAATTACATATTTGGAATCCTTGCAACTTCCTCTTCGATTCCATACCGATTTCATTTCATTTGGGTAATTTCTAAAATCACTAGATTTTGTGTTCTTGATATTTTTAAGTTATAAAGTTGTTAATTAGTGTCTATGGCTCAAGTCTAACATGAATATATGATTTATATGTTCAATTTTGTTATTTGAAGTAACTAGCATGAACATAAACTTTGGTGTGTTTGATTTGGTGATTTGGTTGTTGAATAATGTTAAAATGTTATAAATGCATGTATTAAATGTGTTCCTAATATCAATAGTTTCAATTTGATGTGTAGGTTGTTTTAGAAAACTTCATAAACATGATTAGTGATTTTGATGTTGTTGGTTAGGGTTTGATAGAATTGAATGTGAACATAAAATGCTTTGAATGACATGAAATGTTATTTGTAAGTGTTAGGTTGTATGGTATGCTTGATCACCTTCGAAACGGCATATCATTCATGTAAATTTGTTGCCGAATCATCGAATTTCATTTATGAACTTGAATGCATTTAATGAGGAGCTTTGAATGTGATTTTTGTTATTGTAAAAGTAAATGTGATTGATGAAATGTGTTTAGTTGTTTTCCTTGTCAAAATACCTTTCCGATGATATAAGATACATGCTTTGGTTATTTACGGGTCATAAATGGTGATTGTTTGAAGTTAGGTTGTGCATAAAACTTAAAAATTGCCAGAATTCTCTGCACAGGAAATGGCGCGGCGCGCCATATACCCGTGCGGCGCGCCAAAGTAGGCTGTCCAACTTTATCAATTTTCGAAAAATGTTTGCTATGCTACGCACCTCCGATTCACATGTAACTTGTTCTAACATGCTAATATATGATTAAAAACCTCAGAAAAATAGTTCGGGACCCGACCCGAACGTGTTGACTTTTTCGTTGACTTTGACCGACTAAAGTTTGACTTTTTGTCAACTTAACCAAATGTTTATGCAATCTTTCTAACTTGTTTCTATACTTGTATCTTGCATGAAACTTGACAATTTGATTCACATGCTACATAATCGAGTCGTATTGAGCCATAAGACTAATTGAACATCTTTGACCAATCGTGACTATCGTTATTGATACAACCTAATTGTTTAGGTCGAGACTAGCATTGTTCTTGCACACGTTACTTGTTGGAGTAAATTTACTTTCCTACACTCAAGGTGAGATCATAGCCCCACTTCTCAAATACTTTTATACTTTTAAAATCGTGGGATGAGAAAACATATACATTACATACTTATATATACTTTTCACATGTATATATATACTTTTCATACTTTGATACCTTGAATACTATACGAAAGCAAAGATACATACGAGTTAGAACGAAAATCCTCAAGTCCAATTATCATTAGTTACACTTGCAGAGTGTAAGCGAGAAATTATGTTGTATGGCCATGCGGGTTTGACGAACCCTCATTCAGATGAATGAAACGTACTTTCGATGTATAGTGTAGGTTCTAACACTATTATGCAGAGGCAAGATTCAGTTAAGTTTGATAATTGGGTGCTCGTGATACAAACACATCTTTTGAGATTGATAGTTATGCGAGGGGTATATAAAATACTATTAATTTTTAGCAGGAAATACTATTAAATACGATACAATTTTACACAAGATATTTATTTATTTAGAGAATGGATATACTTAAACCTTGCTACAACACTTATAGGCAGTGTACCTAATCGTACAGTAGTGTAGTTTTTAGTAAGTCCGGTTCGTTCCACTGGGAAAATCTTTAAACAAAGCTTAACGCTATATTAGTTTACTTTTATAAAAATACAAATATATATATAAGTAATATTATTATTATAAAGGGGGGTTTTTACCGTTTAATGACCGGTTTGTCGATTTTAAAACTTTAGTCGCAGGTAAAACCAAATGTAAAATAATAAATAAATACAAGACTTTATTTAAAGCGTAAAGTAAATAACGATAATGAAATTGAGAATAATAAAAGTGCGATAAAATAAACTTGCGATAATTAAAAAGTACGATAATTAAAAGTGCAATTAAATACAATAACAATAAAAATGCGATAATTAGAAGTGCAATTAAATATAAAATAAAGGAAATTAAATATGAAATAAAAGAATTATGCTTATTTAAACTTCCGTAACCATGATGTTTGACGTGTTGATTTTAGTTTTATGCCCATGGGTTAATTGTCCTTTGTCCTGGATTATTTAATATGTCCGTCTGGTTTTTGTCCATAACAGTCCATCAGTCATAAATATAAAGTGCGAGTGTCCTCATCAAATTATCCTTATATCCGAAGTTAAATATTCCAACTAATTGGAGACTTAAACTGTAACAAGATTTTAATACTTTGTTTAATAATTACACCAGGATGTCGACTGAGTGTAACCCAAGGTTTTAATATTTTGTTATCAATTATACCAAGTGTCCTTGTACATAATTTCACCCCTGTTTTAATTATTCTAGTGGCTATTAATCCATTCCCTTGTCCGGTTAAATGAACGATTATTCGTACATATAAATACCCCGCCCATCGTGTCCGATCGAGTGTATATGGTAATTTATAGGGACGCCCAATTGTAAATCTTTATATTAACATTAACAAACTATCATTTAGTTAAACAAATATAAAGCCCATTAATAGCCCATAGTCTAATTTCCACAAGTGTCGTTCTTTTGTCCAAACCCCAATTATGGTACAAAGCCCAATTACCCAATTTTAGTAATTAGCCCAACATCATGATTACTTCGGATTAAATAAGCATAATAATAACTTAGCTACGAGACATTAAATTAAAAAGGTTGAACATAACTTACAATGTTTAAAAATAGCGTAGCGTTACACGGACAGAATTTTGACTTACACCCTTACAACATTTGCTAACATACCCTTATTATTAGGATTTAAAATTAAAATTAAAATTAAAATATAAATTATATATATATATATATATATACGTATATATTGAGAGAGAGATAGATTATGGATTATGAAAATGATCAGAATTCGTTTGCTTTTATAGGAATTTTCGTCCAGGTAATCTCCGCGACTCGCGGTACATTTGGCCTTCGAACTCCGCGAGTCGCGGAGTTCGTTTTTACAGCTCATTCATCCTTGGCTCTTTGTTTGCCGACGATTTTAAATATTAATATAATATATATATAATTTTTAAGAATTATTTATATATTATATTATATTCATGTGCATAGTTGGCTTGTAATTTTTAGTCCGTTGCGTCGAGTGTTGAGAGTTGACTCTGGTCCCGGTTCCGGATTTTCGAATGTCCTTGCGTATAATTTAATATCTTGTACTTTGCGTTTTGAATCTTGTACTCTTGTAATTTCGAGACGTTTCTTATCAATAATTGGAACCTCTTTGATTGTATTTTGTACTTTTGAGCTTTTTGGTCGTTTGCGTCTTCAATTCGTCGAATCTGTCTTTTGTCTTTACCTTTTAATATTTAAACGAATATCACTTGTAAATAGAACAATTGCAACTAAAAGCTTGTCTTTCTTGAGGAATAATGCTATGAAATATATGTTCGTTTTTAGCATTATCAAATATTCCCACACTTGAGCGTTACTTGTCCTCAAGCAATATCGTCTTGAAATACTAGAATCACTTCTTTATTCTTCACACTTTGTACATCAGTGATTTCTATACGGCGGTATAAACAATGGTAGTAACGATGTGGTTTACAGTCCCACATGACTATAAAAATTTAGATCCATTAAGGAAATTGGATCTTTATGAAAACATTTGATCTTTTGAAAATTAAATCTAGCTTTTACCCTAGATAAGTTTTCCGGAATAACCCTTCACCGGTGTTTGCAAAATATTTTTGTGGGTTTGGTGGGTTTCAGATTTGAAAATTTTAGCTCAAAACTTATGGTTTTGTGTCACCTACTTGCTAACCTTGTATTTGAAAAGCAACACGTCCAGTTTACTTGTCCCGTATATTACCTTTCGGTAAACTACCGTCCGGTTGTAAAGGAAAGCGTTGAACAAGCAACTGTTAAGGCAATGTCCCTAGACATGCTTTTAATTATGGTCTATAACGTGTCAGACGCAATTACTATTCTTTGTAGGAGCAATAGTAAAGCTCACCCTTATAATTTGTCGGTCTGGCACAAGGTCCTGTCTTTGACCATGCTATGCAACCACCGTTCTTACAGTTGACACCCGATTTGGTTCAGATGACCTAATGAATTCCCGGTGAATTCCTAGGATTTTACGTTCAATGGTAATGAACGCATTGAAAATGGGTTTTCAGAAAACAAATCGGTTTATAATTTGATCAAAATATTTTCTCGTTCAAGCTCGAGTTTAGATATCATTGAATTCCATGAGTTTGAATTCTCAATCTTTAAGGTCAATCTCTAGGATTGAGTAATATCAGGCTTAAAAGCTGATTTTTAATCTTTAAGGAGATTATCCTTTCTGAGGATCTGATTCATTAGTCTTATCCAGCTAATTTGCACGGTGCCCTCCCCATTTTACAAGACAGATCCTCTCATGGTTAGGATAAGTCTGACCACTTGGTGACCCTGTTTGATGCTGAGGTCCGTGGATTTCCTGCTGATTTTAGTGATGACTTTTCTAGATTTTTCGTCAACCTACAGCTGGTCTGGACGACAACTTCCTGACCTAAATCAAGAAGCGCGTTTCTTTTTCGGAAGACTTTACTTCCTTTTAATGATGGAATTGATTCATCGTGTAGATCCATCTCTTCTTTTCTTTTATCGGGTAAAACAGTTTAGTTTAGTCCAAAGCAAAAGTATTTTCAGTTATTTGTACAAAAATATGTGACATATGTTTTGAATAACTTGGAGAATTTTCCCACACTTGGCTTTTATTTTCCTTTTTATTGTCCTCTATTCCATTTTAAATGAATTTTAACATTTTGGTTTGTTTATCAATTTATGTCCTTTCCGAGGTAACAATAATTTCGGTGTTAAAACCTAGTTTTATCATTCATAAATGTGTATAAACATGATTTTGAGTTCATTTAATTAAAAATTTTGAAAAATTTTACTAGAATTGGGTAGTCAGTATATAAGGCTAGGGCTGTTCTTTATTATCAGAGTGCACTAGATTCTAATACAACTACTACTTTACTAGTATTTCTAATGGTAACCAAGTGTATAAAGTAAAAATTTTAAAATCCGAAAGAATTTAACCCCTTCCCACACTTAAGATCTTGCAATGCCCTCATTTACAAGAAATCAGTAACAATTTAAATTATTGAGGGTGATTTGTGTGAAAATGATTAAATTTTACCAAAGTTTCCAAACATATTTGTGTTTGCTTGCTGAATGATAAATGGTGCATATCATTTGTTCATTCCGTCTTGTTGTTATTTCACATATATTTTGCATCTTGTCGTCAAAATTAGTTGCTTTTGCTGAACTTATTGCCAGTCTTTGAAAATGCGTTGTTTTACCCTGTTGTGTACATAAGATAAACTACAAACATATATACATATTTTTGAAGTTTGGTATATTACCCCACATTCAAAAATTATTAAAATCTAAGAATAAAAGTTAGAAAATTATAACAACTATTACAATATTAACATAAGTATTAAACGTATCAACATTACAAATTACAAAATAAATAAAACTAAGTAGACTAGGGATGATACTGATACCATTAGGGGTTCCATGCATAACCATAGGTGCTATAAAATGCTTCGGCTGGGTTATACGTAGGATACGGTGGTTAAATCTCTATAGACCAGGGAGGGAATATGGGCGATGGAGTAGGAATATAGTTTCTACCTATATGTTGGCAATAAGCTATGATTTGGTTTTGATGAACTTGCCAATCTTCAAATGCTCTATGTCTAGCATTTTCGTACTCCTGTGAAGCTATAAACCTTTGCATTTCTTGCATTTCATTTCCCCCTCCTACATTACCTTGCTGTTGGTTTCTCTCAACCTGTGGATGTCTACCTTGGTATTGTACTGCGGCGTTATTTCGCCTCTTCAAAACTTTCGCACCATGGTATACATTTAAACCTATTGTATCGCGGGGTTCTGGTTCTTCAACTAATAATCCCCTCCGACTTATATCCACACCGAGATATTCAACAATCAAAGTAATAAATATACCACCTCCTATTATGCTATGCGGTCTCATCCCCCTAACCATAGCTGATAAATAATAACCCACACAATAAGGTATACTTACAGCGCTTTGTGGGTCTCGAATACACATATGGTAAAACAAATCCTGTTCATTTACCTTTTCCTTATTCTTACCTCTTTGTGTAATCGAATTAGCTAAAAACCTATGAATTACTCTTAATTCATCTCTATCTGTATCCAAATAAGAGTAATTTCCCCCTTTGAATCGGTGATGGCTTGTCATTTGACTCCATACACCATGTGTATCAAAATTTTCATCTATCTTTCTACCATTTAGTATCAACCCTCTACAATCGGCAGATGCTAACTCCTCAGGCGTATATATACGTAAAGCGTGAGCCATGTCTAGTAAAGACATGTGGCGTATCGAACCTCCTAACAAAAATCTAATAAAAGATCGATCGGTTAAACTAGCTACCCGATCATTTAATTCTATACTACACAACAATTCTTCACACCATACTTTATATACAGGTCTACGCATGGTGAATAAACGTACCCAGTCGTTAAAAGTAGAATTACCATACCTCTGTGCAAGTAATTCCCTAATTGGCCCGGCCAATTCTACAGCTTCTAATGGTCCCCATTCTATGACCCTAGGTACCTCAACAACTTTAGAATGAAGAGTATGCAAACCCCTTTGGTATTTTGGATAATCTATCCAAAGTCTGTCAAATCTCAGGTTCGGGTGCAAATCTTCCAAGTGCATATCAGAAAATGTCATGACTGGATGAGGTATATCTTGTTTGTAGTAGTTATCCACCTCCTGTTGTTCCGCATTTTCAGCAGGAGCATTGCGAGCTTGGGATGAAGATTCACCCCTTTCAGTCTGCAAAACACATCAAATACAATTTTTGTGCATCCAAATATGCATTAGTGTCAGCAAAATCATCAATCAAAATAATTACAATGACATGATCAATTTATATCAAACTTAAGCTCATTTTCATATTTTCATCAAATCTACACTTTTTCAAATAAGCATATACGAAAATGTTCGCCAAGTTCATAAGCATTCAACTCAAATAACATGTTAAAATAATCATTACTAGCAATTAAACAAGTTTCAAATGACATTATCTCTCAAAAATCAAGTTCATGAATTTTAGACTTGAAAAAGTCCACTTTAATTCTCAAAATCATGTTTAGGCTCAAAGTTTGGATCATTTAACTACCTAAACATGTTACACTACTTAATTTAGCAACAATTCATGACAAAAATCGGCCATAACCTGTTTATATCAAAAAGCCCCAAATTGCTCAAGAACACAAACCCTAGATTACTCAAAATTTGAAGTTTAAGGCTTCTAATCATGTTAAATAGCATCAATCTAGGTTATACAAGCATAATACATAAACAATTTAAGCATAATTACACTAAAAAGCATCAAAATCAAATTGGGGAAAAAATTGCTCAAGAACACTAATTTTCGGATTAAATGGTGTTTAGGTGTAGAAATTTACCGTTTTTCTTGAGTAATTCCTTGATAGCATCCTTCTCAACATGATTTTAGTAAAAGATTTGATGATTAACGGTTAAAAATTGTGATTTTGGGGGTGTTTTCTCGGGTTTTTGCGCAGTATTTTCGGGTTTTATTTGTGTTGTGGTGTGCAAATGAACTGCACTTTACGTTTTTTTTTTTCTGGGTTTTGGTCCCTCCGCGAGTCGCGGTGTTTGAACCTTCAAACTCCGCGAGTCGAGGAGTTTGTATAAAATTTTTTTTTTAACATCTTATACTAATTAAAACAATTAAGTAATTAATTTTAAAATTTTGTTTCCCTTGTTATTTATGACGAGGTCGTTTCGGATCGATGTCCTAGTCCGTCCTTTGACAAAATTTTAAAATTTGTCTTTTTGTAGCGATTGTTTTAAAAGCTAAGATTTTTGGGTTTTTTTAATGTTTTTGGCATACTTTAATTCAATAAGATTAAAAATAATGATAATAAAAGTTCTCGTCCCTCCCTTGGGTAAAGCAATTTCGGTTCAAAGACCTAGTCTTCAACTTACGACGAATTTTAAAAATCATATTTTTAACTTAATGAGATAAAGTAAATTTTTGTTTTTAAATTCACACAACTTAAATATAAAATTCAAAATTAATATTAAAAATTCACACCAAACTTAAAATTTGAAATGCATAAAATTAAAAATTCATATTTTAAAATTAAAAATTCACACCAAACTTAATTTAAAAATTCATATTATAAATTCACACCAAACTTATATTAATTTTTCAAATATTTACAATTTTAAATATATTGTTTTTACAAAGTTTACAATATTAATTTAAGATTTATATATTAATTTTAAAAACATGGTAAAAATAAAATTAAAAATCTTTTTGGCTTTTTATCCCACTTTAATCAATCAAATATTATCAAAAATATGCGCCCCTCTTTTCGGTAAAGTAATTTCGGTTCCAAGACATAATTTAACTTATGACGAATTTTTGAAATATTTTGGGTTGATTGATTAAAGATATTTATACCTTAAGAATAAACGTTAAATTTCGCAGTGATGTAATAAATTTTTGAATGATATCAATAATTTCGGTCGCCAAACCTAATTTTATTCAATACCAATTTAATACTTTATAGCGAACAAATTAGCGTTTATTATCAAAAGGTTAAAAAAAAATAAAAAAAAAATAAAAACTGTATAAACATACCTGTGAAATAGATTTCTTAGTTATATGATCTATCCCATTCATAAGATAGTCGGTTTAATTGGTTTTCCATGGCTACATAGGCGTAACCTCGAGCATTCAGTGTTTTTTCTTCTAAACATATGAACGTTCCTTCTCTGCATAAAGTAACAAATTCGGTGTTTGAATAGGTTTGATTATTTGAACATTTACCTCCATGTGACCATTTTCCGCATTTGTGACATCTTTCAAGGTGTCGTGCTCTTCTTTTCGCTGCGGATTTTGATTTTCCTTTACCAAATTGTAACTTATTATCTTCGCATCTGGATTCTTTTCTAACTCCGTCCAATCTTTCTCTGATTACTGATACTATTTCACTCGGAAGTGTGTCATTATTACGTTTATTGATCAAATCGTGTAGCATTAGACCATGGTTTAGTTCACAGGCAGTCTTCATTTCCTAAAAAAAATAAAAATTCAGAATGGGGGGAGAAGACTAGTTCTTTAGGGTCTGCTAGGGAAAGACCGTTCGGGTTCCATTTTCGAGAACTACACGAAAACAGACAATCTAACTCTAACAGAAATACATAAACCCCCTATACTTAGTTAGTTGTGGTATCGAAATTGTGATTAACTTCATTGTCTTCTTTCATCGGACCATGTATGTAATGTTTAACTCTGTGACCATTAACTTTAAATTCAATCCCATTTGAATTTATTAATTCTATCATTCTGTATGGAAAAACTCTTTTGACTATGAATGGTCCAGACCATCTTGATTTCTTTTTTCCAGGAAATAGCTTGAATCGTGAATTGAAAAGAAGAACTCTGTCTCCTTCTTTAAATTCTTTTAAACTTCTGATTCTTTTATCATGTCATTTCTTCGTTCTTTCTTTATAGATTAACGAATTTTCGTATGCTTCATGTCTTAATTCTTCTAATTCGTTTAGTTGACTTAATCGTAGACGTCCGGCTTCATGTAAATCAAGATTACATGTCTTCAAAGCCCAAAATGCTTTGTGTTCAATTTCTACTGGAAGATGACATGCTTTTCCATAAACAAGTCTAAAAAGTGTGGTTCCAATTGGAGTTTTGTAGGCTGTTCTAAAAGCCCAGAGTGCATCCTCCAATTTAATGGACCATTCCTTCGGATTTGATCCTACGATTTTCTCTAGAATACGTTTTAAAGCTCGATTGGTATTTTCAACTTGTCCACTTGTTTGTGGATGATATGCGGTGGAGATTTTATAAGTTACTCCATATCTTTTAAGAACTTTCTCAAGTTGATTATTACAGAAATGAGTAACCCGATCACTTATTAAAGCTTTCGGTGTTCCAAACCTTGCAAAAAGACGTTTTAAAAAGTTGATTACAACTCTTGCATCGTTAGCTGGGAGAGCTTGTGCGTCCGCCCATTTAGATACATAATCAATGGCTACGAGTATATATATATTATTATGAGATTTTGGAAATGGACCCATAAAGTCAATACCCTAAATGTCAAATACTTCACATACTTGGATGACATTTTGTGGCATTTCATCACGTTGACTTATTTTTCTGGCCCTTTGACAAGCATCACAGGATTTGCAAAGAAGGTGTGAGTCTTTGTAAATTGTAGGCCAATAGAATCCAGCATCATAAACTTTTCTTGCTGTTAGTTGAGGCTCATAATGCCCTCCTGTTGGTCCTGTGTGACAATGGTTTAAAATTTTACTAGCTTCATCTCCAAATACACATCGGCGTATTATTCCATCGGGACAACTTTTAAACAGATGTGGATCTTCCCAAAAATAGTGTTTTATATCACTGAAGAATTTCTTTCGTTTTTGGTACGATAATCCTTTTTCAAGGAATCCACAAACTAAGTAGTTTGCATAGTCTGCAAACCATGGAATTTCTTTATAATCTATCTTCAATAGATATTCATCAGGAAAGTTGTCTTGTATGGCCGATTCATTTAGAACTTCTAATTCGGGATTTTCAAGACGAGAAAGATGATCATCGGCGAGATTTTCTGCTCCTCTTTTATCTCGGATTTCAATATCAAACTCTTGTAAGAGTAAGATCCAACGGATTAATCTTGGTTTAGCATCTTGTTTTGAAAATAGGTATCTAAGAGCAGAATGGTCGGTATAGACCACCGTTTTTGCTAGAACGAGATATGATCGAAATTTGTCAAAAGCAAAGACAATAGCAAGGAGTTCTTTTTCAGTAGTTGTATAGTTCGTTTGTGCTCCTTGTAACGTCTTACTAGCATAATATATAGGTTCAAATCGTTTTTCAATCCTTTGTCCTAAAACGGCTCCCATTGCAAAATCACTTGCATCGCACATTAGTTCAAATGGTAGATTCCAATTTGGTGTTATCATGATCGGCGCATTAGTGAGTTTCTCTTTAAGAATATTAAAAGATTTGATACACTCATCTGAAAAGATGAATGGAGCATCCTTTTCTAGGAGTTTATTCATAGGAGTGGCAATTTTAGAAAAATCTTGTATGAAACGTCGGTAAAAACCGGCATGCCCAAGAAAACTCCTAACTCATCTAACATTGGTGGGATGTGGAAGTTTAGCAATTACATCTACTTTAGCTCTATCCACTTCAATTCCTTCTTTTGAAATTTTATGTCCAAGAACGATGCCCTCTTTAACCATGAAATGGCATTTCTCCCAATTAAGAACTAGATTTGATTGTTCGCATCTAATAAGCATTCGTTCAAGATTAGCTAGACATGTTTCAAATGTATCACCGAAGACTGAAAAGTCATCCATGAAAACTTCCATGCATTCTTCTATCATGTCGTGAAAAATCGCCATCATACACCTTTGAAAGGTTGCAGGGGCGTTGCAAAGTCCAAATGGCATGCGTTTGTAAGCAAAAGTACCATAAGGGCACGTGAATGTGGTTTTCTCTTGGTCCTCGGGTGCTATTGGAATTTGAAAATATCCGAAAAATCCATCTACAAAACAATAGTAACTATTTCCGGCTAATCTTTCCAACATTTGATCAATGAAAGGTAAGGGAAAGTGATCTTTTCTGGTGGCGTCATTTAATTTTCTATAATCAATACATACACGCCATCCTGTTACAGTCCTAGTAGGAATAAGCTCATTTTTCTCATTTGTAATGACAGTCATGCCACCCTTCTTAGGCACGCATTGAACTGGGCTTACCCATGGACTATCAGAAATTGGATAAATTAAACCTGCATCTAGCAGTTTAATAATCTCTTTCTTAACTACATCTTGCATATTAGGATTTAGTCTTCGTTGGCGTTACACATACGTTTTATGACCTTCTTCCATAAGGATTTTATGTGTGCAATACGAAGGACTTATTCCTTTAATATCATGAATCTTCCATGCAATGGCTGGTTTATGAGCTTTCAACACAGAAATGAGTTGTGATTTCTCATTTTCAGTAAGAGAAGACGATATTATTACAGGTAATTCAGATTCACCATGTAAATAAGCGTATTCCAAATGGTTTGGAAGTGGCTTTAACTCTAATTTCGGTGGTTCTTCTATCGATGATTTTTATCGATATCTGTCTTCTTCTTTTAGCATTTGAATTTCTTCTGTTGTTGGTTCATATCCATTAGCTATAAGTGTAGCTAACATTTCAACTTCATCAATTGGTTCATTACCTTCTCCTAAAGAACATTCTCCTGTTCCTTGTAATTTTGGAAATTCTTCTAATAATTCTGCATGTGAATCTATAGTTTGAATATAATAGCATGTATCATCTGCAGATTGAGGTTGTTGCATTGCTCTATCAACTGAAAAGGTAACACTCTCATCCTCTATACTTAGGGTCAATTTCTTACCGAACACGTCTATCATTGCTTTATCCGTGTTTAAGAATGGTCTTCCTAATATGAGAGGAACTTGAGAATCTTCTTCCATGTCCAGAACAACAAAATCTACTGGAAATACTAAAGTACCAACTTTAACTAGCATGTTCTCCATTATCCCTCTAGGATATTTTATTGATCTATCGGCTAGTTGTATGCTTATTCTGGTTGGTTTCAATTCTCCAAGGTCTAGTTTAGCGTATAGTGAATATGGCATTAGATTTATACTAGCACCTAAATCTGCCAATGCTTCTATTGAACTAAGACTACCCAGAAAACATGGAATTGTGAAACTTCCTGGATCAGATAGTTTTTCTGGTATCTTATTCAACAGCACTGCTGAACAATTAGCATTCATGGTAACAGCCGAGAGTTCTTTCATTTTCTTTCTATTTGAGATTAGATCTTTCAAGAATTTAGCATATCTAGGCATTCCTGAAATCACATCAATGAAAGGAAGATTTACATTTATCTGTTTAAACATATCCAAGAATTTGGATTGCTCGGCTTCAAGTTTCTCTTTCTTCATTTTACTCGGGTAAGGAAGTGGTGGTTGGTATGGTTTAACATAAGGTTTAGCCTTAACTGTGTTATCTTCATTAACCTTTTCAACTACCAGTTCTTTTTCCTTATCTTTATTAGGTTGTGGTTCTTGTGGAGTAGGAATAGCTTCATCAGAAGTTACAAGTATTTCAGGTGGTTTAAGTGTTGTACCACTTCTTGTGGTAATTTCTTTAGCTGTTTCATTCCGGGGGTTAGCATTTGTATCACTAGGTAGACTTCCCGGTTTTCTTTCACCTATTAACCTTGCTAGGTTACTTACTTCTTGTTCCAGATTTTGAATAGAAGCTTGTTGATTTCTAAATGCTTGAGCATTTTGTTCATTGGTTTGTTTTTGAGATGTGAAAAACTGCGTTTGAGTTTCAACTAGCTTCGTCATCATATCTTCTAAATTCGGCTTTTTATCATCAGTTTGTTGTGGTGGTTTGTTTTGAAAATTAGGTCTTTGCTGATTGTAATTATTATTGGATACTTGTTGATTGCTAGGACCTTGTTGGTTGTTGTATGGAATATTTCGGTCATAATTCTGGTTTTGATTGTAAATATGTCTTGGCGGTTGATAATTATTCTGATAATTATTTCCAGGCCTTTGGTTTATGTATGAAATATTCTCTCTTTGTTCCATTGTTAATTCAATACTGAGACAATCTTTTGTCAAATGTGGTCCTCCACACTGCTCACAACTAATTCGTATTGAGTGAATATCCTTAGTCATCTTTTCCATTCGTCTCTCCACAGCATCTATCTTTGCGGAAATGGAATCTAAGTCATGGCTAGAATCGGCTCTAGCTGTTTTAGATGATCTAACAATATCTTTTTCTTGGTGCCACTCATGTGAGTGGGAAGCAGTGTTATCAATAATTTTGTAAGCATCAGTTTCATTTTTCTTCATAATAGAACCACCAGCTGCTATATCTATGTCTTTCCTTGTAGTGATGTCGCATCCTTGGTAGAATATTTGTACTATTTGATAGGTATCTAAACCATGTTGCGGACATCCTCTCAATAACTTTCCAAATCTAGTCCACGCCTCATATAGAGTTTCATTCGGCTTCTGTGTGAATGTAACAATTTCTCCTTGAAGTCTTACGGCTTTAGATGCAGAAAAGAATTGTTTAAGAAATTTTTCAACTAAAACGTCCCATGTATCAATCGCCCCTTCAGGTAACGATTCCAACCAATCTTTGGCTTCTCCCTTTAAAGTCCTGGGAAATAACATGAGATATATCTGTTCATCCTCTACTTCTCGGATTTTAAATAGTGTGCAGATCCTATTAAAGGTACGTAAATGTTCATTTGGATCTTCCTTCGGCGCACCACTAAATTGGCATTGATTAGTCACCATGTGTAGAATTTGTCCTTTGATTTCATAATCTGGCGCATTAATGTCTGGATGAGTAATTGCGTGACCTTGGCCAGTGCGTTTAGCTCTCATTCGGTCTTCCATACTTAATGGTTCTGTTACTTCCATAATTGAATTTGTTGAATCGGAATCACTAGAGGATTCTGATTTAATGGTTCGTTCCTCAACAATCTCTGTTTGAATGATTGGTGGTTCCGGAGGAAAGTTTAGTGGTTCAGGATCTACGAATCGTCCCTGAATATTCTCCGGATTCTCAATTGTGAGGTCGGGTTCAAAAAATGGATTATCGAAAATTTGAACTGGAGTACTTGGTCGACTGGATGACGATTCTAAAGAAAAATCAACGGCGGTAATATTTGCTAAATGTCTTGATCTAGTTACAGGTGGTGAACGTACAAAAGGTGGTGAACGTCTTGCTCGGTGCATTCACTGAATATCCTATTAGTTTTTAAAAGGAAAGAAAAATTATAATAAGTTATCCAATCAATAGACTTTTCTGATTTTGCCCACGTTTCGAATAGCCAAAAGATGCAGCAGAGGGGCAGGATTCATTTGGTCTCAATATAATTGAGGACTGTTTGGCTCCAATAACCCGATCCACGTACAAATCCAACTATTACTACGAACCAGAAAATTTTGATGTCTATCAATTTAACCACTTAAAATAAATTTTCGTAATTTTAAGAAATTTAGATAAGAAGTAGAATAAAAACCTATGTCCTAAAAACTAGAATAGCGAGAAATAAGAAAGAAAAAGAGCGTCGAAAAAGGTCGAAAAATAAAAATAAGAAAGAAAAAGAGTGACTTATAGAACTTAAAAACACTAGACTAACCCAACCTTATTACTACCACTAACTTAAAATTATAATCGCAAATTGAGATTACTAATTGGAATGATAATTGATACATAGTAAAAGGTGTCTAAAAATATTAAAGCTTACAAGAAAAACTATATCCCAAATGGCAATAACTTAAAAAGAAACTAAAACTTAAAAAGGTGTCGCAAAATTCTAAAGTACCTAAATCTTAGTCTAAAGAAAAACACTTAAGGGATTTGATGGCAAAGCCTAGAAATCTATAAATAAAAATAACTATGGCAAAAACTATGAATTAAAACTAAATACGAGCGAAAAATACAAATATTACGCTAAAACGATTAAAAAGGGACAAAATATAAAAATATACAAAAAGTTGTAAAAAGTACAATTTTTATAAAAATATTATTTTTATATTAATTATTTATTAAAACTATTAATTTTATATTTTATTAAACTAATTAAAACAAAATAAACTAATAAAAACTAAATATTATAATAAATATACCCTAATTAGGGTTTAAGATTAAATATAATTAATAAAAACCCGTAATTAATGCTGCTACGGCTTCTGTGTACCCGTGTCAGACTGTCTCCGCGAGTCGCGGTATTCGAGGCTGCAAACTCCGCGAGTCGCGGGGTTCCAAAATTCAACTCTGGTACAGTTTTTTAATTCGACATTTTTTTTTCTTTTTTTTCTTTTTAATCTGTTTTCTGTTTTAAAATCTAAAATATTTATATAATAAAAACTTATATTTTTATAAAATAAAAAGAAAGAAACTTTATAAAACTTAAATATTTAATAAAATCTTTAAAATATATAAATTTTTTTTGTTTTTCTTTTTATATTTTCGAATAACTAAAAACGTATTTTTACAAAAGTGAATTTTAATAAAAGTAAACTAAAAATAAAAATCTTTTTTTTTATATATTAGCGTTGCGCTTCCGGCTTTTAAGCAAATCCCCGGCAGCGGCGCCAAAAATACTTGATAGTTATGCGAGGGGTATATAAAATACTATTAATTTTTAGCATAAAATACTATTAAATACGATACAATTTTACACAAGATATTTATTTATTTAGAGAATGAATATACTTAAACCTTGCTACAACACTTATAGGCAGTGTACCTAATCGTACAGTAGTGTAGTTTTTAGTAAGTCCGGTTCGTTCCACAGGGAAAATCTTTAAACAAAGCTTAACGCTAGATTATTTTACTTTTATAAAAATACAAATATATATATAAGTAATATTATTATTATAAAGGGGGGTTTTTACCGTTTAATGACCGGTTTGTCGATTTTAAAACTTTAGTCGCAGTTAAAACCAAATGTAAAATAATAAATGAATACAAGACTTTATTTAAAGCGTAAAGTAAATAACGATAATAAAATTGCGAATAATAAAAGTGCGATAAAATAAACTTGCGATAATTAAAAAGTACGATAATTAAAAGTGCAATTAAATACAATAACAATAAAAATGCGATAATTAGAAGTGCAATTAAGTATAAAATAAAGGAAATTAAATATGAAATAAAAGAATTATGCTTACTTAAACTTCCGTAACCATGATGTTTGACGTGTTGATTTTAGTTTTATGCTCATGGGTTAATTGTCCTTTGTCCTGAATTATTTAATATGTCCGTCTGGTTTTTGTCCATAACAGTCCATCAGTCATAAATATAAAGTGCGAGTGTCCTCATCAAATTATCCTTATACCCGAAGTTAAATATTCCAACTAATTGGGGACTTAAACTGTAACAAGATTTTAATACTTTGTTTAATAATTACACCAGGATGTCGACTGAGTGTAACCCAAGGTTTTAATATTTTGTTATCAATTATACCAAGTGTCCTTGTACATAATTTCACCCCTGTTTTAATTATTCTAGTGGCTATTAATCCATTCCCGTGTCCGGTTAAATGAACGATTATTCGTACATATAAATACCCCGCCCATCGTGTCCGATCGAGTGTATATGGTAATTTATAGGGACGCCTAATTGTAAATCTTTATATTAACATTAACAAACTATCATTTAGTTTAACAAATATAAAGCCCATTAATAGCCCATAGTCTAATTTCCACAAGTGTCGTTCTTTTGTCCAAACCCCAATTATGGTACAAAGCCCAATTACCCAATTTTAGTAATTAGCCTAACATCATGATTACTTCGGATTAAATAAGCATAATAATAACTTAGCTACGAGACATTAAATTAAAAAGGTTGAACATAACTTACAATGATTAAAAATAGCGTAGCGTTACACGGACAGAATTTCGACTTACACCCTTACAACATTTGCTAACATACCCTTATTATTAGAATTTAAAATTAAAATTAAAATTAAAATATAAATTATATATATATATATTTACGTATATATTGAGAGAGAGATAGATTATGGATTATGAAAATGATCAGAATTCGTTTGCTTTTATAGGAATTTTCGTCCAGGTAATCTCCGCGACTCGCGGTACATTTGGCCTTCGAACTCCGCGAGTCGCGGAGTTCGTTTTTACAGCTCATTCATCCTTGGATCTTTGTTTGCCGACGATTTTAAATATTAATATAATATATATATAATTTTTAAGAATTATTTATATATTATATTATATTCATGTGCATAGTTTGAAATGTCCCGTTCTTATTGATTAAAAACGTTCCATATTAATTGATTTCGTTGCGAGGTTTTGACCTCTATATGAGACGTTTTTCAAAGACTGCATTCATTTTAAAACAAACCATAACCTTTATTTCATCAATAAAGGTTTAAAAAGCTTTACGTAGATTATCAAATAATGATAATCTAAAATATCCTGTTTGCACACGACCATTACATAATGGTTTACAATACAAATATGTTACAACAAAATAAGTTTCTTGAATGCAGTTTTTACACAATATCATACAAGCATGGACTCCAAATCTCGTCCTTATTTAAGTATGCGACAGAGGATGCTCTTAATAATCACCTGAGAATAAACATGCTTAAAACGTCAACAAAAATGTTGGTGAGTTATAGGTTTAACCTATATATATCAAATCATAATAATAGACCACAAGATTTCATATTTCAATACACATCCCATACATAGAGATAAAAATCATTCATATGGTGAACACCTGGTAACCGACATTAACAAGATGCATATATAAGAATATCCCCATCATTCCGGGACACCCTTCGGATATGATATAAATTTCGAAGTACTAAAGCATCCGGTACTTTGAATGGGGTTTGTTAGGCCCAATAGATCTATCTTTAGGATTCGCGTCAATTAGGGTGTCTGTTCCCTAATTCTTAGATTACCAGACTTAATAAAAAGGGGCATATTCGATTTCGATAATTCAACCATAGAATTTAGTTTCACGTACTTGTGTCTATTTTGTAAATCATTTATAAAACCTGCATGTATTCTCATCCCAAAAATATTAGATTTTAAAAGTGGGACTATAACTCACTTTCACAGATTTTTACTTCGTCGGGAAGTAAGACTTGGCCACTGGTTGATTCACGAACCTATAACAATATATACATATATATCAAAGTATGTTCAAAATATATTTACAACACTTTTAATATATTTTGATGTTTTAAGTTTATTAAGTCAGCTGTCCTCGTTAGTAACCAGTGGCCAACTAGTTGTAGGTTACTAACGAGGACAGCTGACTTAATAAACTTAAAACATCAAAATATATTAAAAGTGTTGTAAATATATTTTGAACATACTTTGATATACATGTATATATTGTTATAGGTTCGTGAATCAACCAGTGGCCAAGTCTTACTTCCCGACGAAGTAAAACTCTGTGAAAGTGAGTTATAGTCCCACTTTTAAAATCTAATATTTTTGGGATGAGAATACATGCAGGTTTTATAAATGATTTACAAAATAGACACAAGTACGTGAAACTACATTCTATGGTTGAATTATCGAAATCGAATATGCCCCTTTTTATTAAGTCTGGTAATCTAAGAATTAGGGAACAGACACCCTAATTGACGCGAATCCTAAAGATAGATCTATTGGGCCTAACAAACCCCATCCAAAGTACCGGATGCTTTAGTACTTCGAAATTTATATCATATCCGAAGGGTGTCCCGGAATGATGGGGATATTCTTATATATGCATCTTGTTAATGTCGGTTACCAGGTTTTCACCATATGAATGATTTTTATCTCTATGTATGGGATGTGTATTGAAATATGAAATCTTGTGGTCTATTATTATGATTTGATATATATAGGTTAAACCTATAACTCACCAACATTTTTGTTGACGTTTTAAGCATGTTTATTCTCAAGTGATTATTAAGAGCTTCCGCTGTCGCATACTTAAATAAGGACGAGATTTGGAGTCCATACTTGTATGATATTGTGTAAAAACTGCATTCAAGAAACTTATTTTGTTGTAACATATTTGTATTGTAAACCATTATGTAATGGTCGTGTGTAAACAGGATATTTTAGATTATCATTATTTGATAATCTACGTAAAGCTTTTTAAAACCTTTATCTATGAAATAAAGGTTATGGTTTGTTTTAAAAATGAATGCAGTCTTTGAAAAACGTCTCATATAGAGGTCAAAACCTCGCAACGAAATAAATTAATATGGAACGTTTTTAATCAATAAGAACGGGACATTTCAGGTGGTATCCGAGCGTTGGTCTTAGAGAACCAGAATTTTTCATTAGTGTGTCTTATCGAGTTTGTTAGGATGCATTAGTGAGTCTGGACTTCGACCGTGTTTACTTGAAAAATGATTGCTTAACAAATTTTGTTGGAAACTATATATTTTTAACATGTGAATATTATGTGATATATTAATCTCTTAACGCGTTTGATATTATGTGATAGATGTCTACCTCTAGAACAAGTCCCATTGACTCACCTAATAATAATGAAGAGTCAAATGTAAATTGGAATGATTCGTGGACTGATTCACAAGTTCCCGAAGAGGAACCGGAAGAAGAGTCGGAACCGGAAGAAGAATCGGAACCGGAAGAAGAATCGGAACCGGATGAAGAAATAGAACCGGTGGGGGAAATAATAAAACGGTTAAGTAAAAGAAAATCCTCAACCAACCGACCAAGGTTAATTATGGTCAATGGTGTTTCCGCCAAGGAAGCAAAATATTGGGAGGATTACCAATTCTCCGATGAATCGGATTCCGACGAGAATTCCGATGATGTTATAGAAATTACCCCAACTGAATTTAAAAAGGCAAAAGAAAATAATAAGGGAAATGGCATAAAAATAGAGAAATCTAATTCCAACCCCGATGAACTTTATATGTATCGTCAACCCCCGAAGTCCTTAAGTTGTAACAATGACCCGGGAACCTCTAAACCACCAGGTTTTTCTAAACCAATGTGGATCACGACGGCTCGTATTAGAGGAACATCATATATCCCTAGAAACTTGGCAAAACGAACCAAAACCGAAGAAGAAGAAACAAGCGAGTCGGAATAAGATAGTTGTATTCGTGTGGTGTAATATATGTAATATAGTGTGCTTATGCTTTATGATATATGTAAAAATTGCTTGTATTAATAAGTATTTTTTTTTATGAATCTAACTCTTGTCTATTTTACAGTATAAAAACACAAAATGGATAGACAACCCAATATTTTAAGAGACCTACCCGGAGACATGATTGATGAAATCTTGTCTAGAGTCGGTCAGAATTCTTCGGCACAACTATTTAAGGCAAGATCAGTTTGTAAGACATTCGAAGAACGTTCCAAGAATGCCTTGGTTTATAAAAGGCTTTCGTTCGAAAGATGGGGGATATCACATTGGGAAATCCATAAGTTACGATGTGTTTACTTTGACGCATATATTGCGGGGAACCCAAATGCTATTTTACGCAATGGGTTAAGAAATTATTTTGACTCAATTTATCCGAATATTGGACTTCGTGATTTAGAAAAAGCGGCTAACATGCAACATAAAGAAGCATGTTATGCTTACGGATTAGTAATGTTCGCTTCTCACCAAAGTGAGAACAAGAACATCGGGCTACAACTATTAAACAAAACGTTCCCACAAGTGACGGAGTCGGTAATTGGGGTAAGAAATGAGGTATTTAGATTGTTACGGGACTGTTGGACATTACGTAACCCTCGTCCCTTTGACGACGTTACAACACGCTGTCTTATCAACGGCCATAACGGTTATGTTCCACAAGACCAAGGATGGGAAGTAATCCTAGTAAAACAAGAATGCATGACTTGTTTCTGGACGTATGAATTACGTGTCTTTATTGCCTTTGCTGAACGACTTGTGTACTAGCTAGAATTATCTTCACAACCATCTTGTATCAAATTTATTGTGTGATATATTTCATGCTATATGTAAAATAAGCGGTATTGTAAGTTTGTAAAATATTGTGTAAAAGTTTGAACGCGAAATATTATTATAATCAGTTTTTCATATAGAATTGTAGTAGTTGAATTGTATATTAGCTACTAAGTATGAACTTAACGGGTAGGTACTACCCGAATTTAAACTTATAAAACGCTAATATGAAGAAAAAGCTTTTATAAATGAGTTCATATTATGCTACGAAATACTATTAACTACTCTTAATATTCTGTATGATTAACTTGTTCCATTTAACTATTTTGAAGGAAATGGCACCGACTACTCGACACACCATGAATATGAATGAAGAGGAATTCCGTACTTTTCTAGCTTCAAACATAGCCGCAGTACAGGCTGCGCTACATACCAACAATAACCTTGGATCTAGCAGTACAGGAAATCGTGTAGGATACACCTACAAAGAATTCACTGCCTGCAAACCTTTGGAATTTGATGGAACCGAAGGACCGATCGGAATGAAACGGTGGACCGAGAAGGTCGAATCGGTGTTTGCCATAAGTAAGTGTACTGAAGAGGACAAAGTAAAGTACGCTATGCATACCTTCACAGGTTCTGCGTTAACATGGTGGAATACCTATCTAGAGCAAGTGGGACAAGACGATGCGTACGCACTACCGTGGTCAGCATTCAAGCACTTGATGAACGAGAAGTACCGTCCCAGAACCGAGGTCAATAAGCTCAAGACAGAACTTAGAGGGTTACGAACCCAAGGATTTGATATTACCACGTACGAAAGACGATTCACAGAATTGTGCCTATTGTGTCCGGGAGCATTCGAAGATGAGGAAGAGAAGATCGACGCGTTTGTGAAAGGATTACCGGAAAGAATCCAAGAAGATATAAGTTCACACGAGCCCGCCTCCATACAACAGGCATGTAGAATGGCTCACAAACTCGTGAACCAGATTGAAGAAAGAATTAAAGAACAGACTGCTGAAGAGGCCAATGTGAAGCAAGTTAAAAGAAAGTGGGAGGAAAACAGTGATAAGAATCACCAATACAACAACAACAGCAATTACAACAATAATCGCAAAAATTATCCCAACAATCGCAACATCAATCGCAACTACAACAAACGGCCCAACAACAACAACAACAACAACAACAACAACAACAACAACAACAACAACAGCAACTACAACAATCATCCCAACAATAATAATAACCGCAACAACAACAACAACAATCAGAAGCAGCTATGCCAAAGGTGTGAAAAGAATCACTCGGGGTTCTGCACCAAATTTTGCAACAAGTGTAAAAGAAATGGTCATAGCGCGGCGAAGTGTGAGGTCTACGGACCAGGGGTTAATAGAACGAAAGGAACAAATGGTGTCGGAACGAGTAATGGCGGAGCAAGTAGTGTCGGAGCAAGTTATGCCAATGTAGTTTGTTATAAATGTGGAAAACCGGGCCACATTATTAGAAATTGCCCGAACCAGGAGAACACGAATGGACAAGGCCGTGGAAGAGTTTTCAATATTAATGCGGCAGAGGCACAGGAAGACCCAGAGCTTGTTACGGGTACGTTTCTTATTGACAATAAATCTGCTTACGTTTTATTTGATTCGGGTGCGGATAGAAGCTATATGAGTAGAGATTTTTGTGCTAAATTAAGTTGTCCATTGACGCCTTTGGATAGTAAATTTTTACTCGAATTAGCAAATGGTAAATTAATTTCAGCAGATAATATATGTCGGAATCGAGAAATTAAACTGGTTAGCGAAACATTTAAGATTGATTTGATACCAGTAGAGTTAGGGAGTTTTGATGTGATAATCGGTATGGACTGGTTGAAAGAAGTGAAAGCGGAGATCGTTTGTTACAAAAATGCAATTCGCATTATACGAGAAAAAGGAAAACCCTTAATGGTGTACGGAGAAAAGGGCAACACGAAGCTACATCTTATTAGTAATTTGAAGGCACAAAAACTAATAAGAAAAGGTTGCTATGCTGTTCTAGCACACGTCGAGAAAGTACAAACTGAAGAAAAGAGCATCAATGATGTTCCCGTCGCAAAAGAATTTCCTGATGTATTTCCGAAAGAATTACCGGGATTACCCCCACATCGATCCGTTGAATTTCAAATAGATCTTGTACCAGGAGCTGCACCAATAGCTCGTGCTCCTTACAGACTCGCACCCAGCTAGATGAAAGAACTACAAAGCCAATTACAAGAACTTTTAGAGCGTGGTTTCATTCGACCAAGCACATCACCGTGGGGAGCTCCTGTTTTGTTTGTCAAGAAGAAAGATGGTACATTCAGGTTGTGTATCGACTACCGAGAGTTGAACAAACTTACCATCAAGAACCGCTACCCACTACCGAGAATCGATGACTTATTTGATCAACTACAAGGCTCGTCTGTTTATTCAAAGATTGACTTACGTTCCGGGTATCATCAAATGAGGGTGAAAGAAGATGATATTCCAAAGACTGCTTTCAGAACACGTTACGGTCATTACGAGTTTATGGTCATGCCGTTTGGTTTAACTAATGCACCAGCTGTGTTCATGGACCTTATGAACCGAGTGTGTGGACCATACCTTGACAATTTTGTCATTGTTTTCATTGATGACATACTTATTTACTCAAAGAATGACCAAGAACACGGTGAACATTTGAGAAAGGTGTTAGAAGTATTGAGGAAGGAAAAATTGTACGCTAAGTTTTCAAAGTGTGCATTTTGGTTGGAAGAAGTTCAATTCCTCGGTCACATAGTGAACAAAGAAGGTATTAAGGTGGATCCGGCAAAGATAGAAACTGTTGAAAAGTGGGAAACCCCAAAAAAACTCCGAAACACATACGCCAGTTTTTAGGACTAGCTGGTTACTACAGAAGGTTCATCCAAGACTTTTCCAGAATAGCAAAACCCTTGACTGCATTAACGCATAAAGGGAAGAAATTTGAATGGAATGATGAACAAGAGAAAGCGTTTCAGTTATTGAAGAAAAAGCTAACTACGGCACCTATATTGTCATTGCCTGAAGGGAATAATGATTTTGTGATTTATTGTGATGTATCAAAGCAAGGTCTCAGTTGTGTATTAATGCAACGAACGAAGGTGATTGCTTATGCGTCTAGACAATTGAAGATTCATGAACAAAATTATACGACGCATGATTTGGAATTAGGCGCGGTTGTTTTTGCATTAAAGACTTGGAGGCACTACTTATATGGGGTCAAAAGTATTATATATACCGACCACAAAAGTCTTCAACACATATTTAATCAGAAACAACTGAATATGAGGCAGCGTAGGTGGATTGAATTATTGAATGATTACGACTTTGAGATTCGTTACCACCCGGGGAAGGCAAATGTGGTAGCCGATGCCTTGAGCAGGAAGGACAGAGAACCCATTCGAGTAAAATCTATGAATATAATGATTCATAATAACATTACTACTCAAATAAAGGAGGCGCAACAAGGAGTTTTAAAAGAGGGAAATTTAAAGGATGAAATACCCAAAGGATCGGAGAAGCATCTTAATATTCGGGAAGACGGAACCCGGTATAGGGCTGAAAGGATTTGGGTACCAAAATTTGGAGATATGAGAGAAATGGTACTTAGAGAAGCTCATAAAACCAGATACTCAATACATCCTGGAACGGGGAAGATGTACAAGGATCTCAAGAAACATTTTTGGTGGCCGGGTATGAAAGCCGATGTTGCTAAATATGTAGGAGAATGTTTGACGTGTTCTAAGGTCAAAGCTGAGCATCAGAAACCATCAGGTCTACTTCAACAACCCGAAATCCCGGAATGGAAATGGGAAAACATTACCATGGATTTCATCACTAAATTGCCAAGGACTGCAAGTGGTTTTGATACTATTTGGGTAATAGTTGATCGTCTCACCAAATCAGCACACTTCCTACCAATAAGAGAAGATGACAAGATGGAGAAGTTAGCAAGACTGTATTTGAAGGAAGTCGTCTCCAGACATGGAATACCAATCTCTATTATCTCTGATAGGGATGGCAGATTTATTTCAAGATTCTGGCAGACATTACAGCAAGCATTAGGAACACGTCTAGACATGAGTACTGCCTATCATCCACAAACTGATGGGCAGAGCGAAAGGACGATACAAACACTTGAAGACATGCTACGAGCATGTGTTATTGATTTCGGAAACAGTTGGGATCGACATCTACCGTTAGCAGAATTTTCCTACAACAACAGCTACCATTCAAGCATTGAGATGGCGCCGTTTGAAGCACTTTATGGTAGAAAGTGCAGGTCTTCGATTTGTTGGAGTGAAGTGGGGGATAGACAGATTACGGGTCCGGAGATTATACAAGAAACTACCGAGAAGATCATCCAAATTCAACAACGGTTGAAAACCGCCCAAAGTCGACAAAAGAGCTACGCTGACATTAAAAGAAAAGATATAGAATTTGAAATTGGAGAGATGGTCATGCTTAAAGTTGCACCTTGGAAAGGTGTTGTTCGATTTGGTAAACGAGGGAAATTAAATCCAAGGTATATTGGACCATTCAAGATTATTGATCGTGTCGGACCAGTAGCTTACCGACTAGAGTTACCTCAATAACTCGCGGCTGTACATAACACTTTCCACGTCTCGAATTTGAAGAAATGTTTTGCTAAAGAAGATCTCACTATTTCGTTAGATGAAATCCAAATCAACGAAAAACTTCAATTCATCGAAGAACCCATCGAAATAATGGATCGTGAGGTTAAAAGACTTAAGCAAAACAAGATACCAATTGTTAAGGTTCAATGGAATGCTCGTAGAGGACCCGAGTTCACCTGGGAGCGTGAAGATCAGATGAAGAAGAAATACCCGCATCTATTTCTAGAAGATTCGTCAACACCTTCAACAGCTTAAAATTTCGGGATGAAATTTATTTAACGGGTAGGTACTGTAGTGACCCGAACTTTTCCATGTTTATATATATTAATTGAGATTGATATTTACATGATTAAACGTTTCCAACATGTTAAGCAATCAAACTTATTAAGACTTGATTAATTGAAATATGTTTCATATAGACAATTGACCACCCAAGTTGACCGGTGATTCACGAACGTTAAAACTTGTAAAAACTATATGATGACATATATATGGATATATATATAGTTAACATGATACTATGATAAGTAAACATATCATTAAGTATATTAACAATGAACTACATATGTAAAAACAAGACTACTAACTTAATGATTTTTAAACGAGACATATATGTAACGATTATCATTGTAAAGACATTTAATGTATATATATCATATTAAGAGATATTCATACATGATAATATCATGATAATATAATAATTTAAAATCTCATTTGATATTATAAACATTGGGTTAACAACATTTAACAAGATCGTTAACCTAAAGGTTTGAAAACAACACTTACATGTAACGACTAACGATGACTTAACGACTCAGTTAAAATGTATATACATGTAGTGTTTTAATATGTATTTATACACTTTTGAAAGACTTCAATACACTTATCAAAATACTTCTACTTAACAAAAATGCTTACAATTACATCCTCGTTCAGTTTCATCAACAATTCTACTCGTATGCACCCGTATTCGTACTCGTACAATACACAGCTTTTAGATGTATGTACTATTGGTATATACACTCCAATGATCAGCTCTTAGCAGCCCATGTGAGTCACCTAACACATGTGGGAACCATCATTTGGCAACTAGCATGAAATATCTCATAAAATTACAAAAATATGAGTAATCATTCATGACTTATTTACATGAAAACAAAATTACATATCCTTTATATCTAATCCATACACCAACGACCAAAAACACCTACAAACACTTTCATTCTTCAATTTTCTTCATCTAATTGATCTCTCTCAAGTTCTATCTTCAAGTTCTAAGTGTTCTTCATAAATTCCAAAAGTTCTAGTTTCATAAAATCAAGAATACTTTCAAGTTTGCTAGCTCACTTCCAATCTTGTAAGGTAATCATCCAACCTCAAGAAATCTTTGTTTCTTACAGTAGGTTATCATTATAATACAAGGTAATAATCATATTCAAACTTTGGTTCAATTTCTATAACTATAACAATCTTATTTCAAGTGATGATCTTACTTGAACTTGTTTTCGTGTCATGATTCTGCTTCAAGAACTTCGAGCCATCCAAGGATCCATTGAAGCTAGATCCATTTTTATCTTTTCCAGTAGGTTTATCCATGGAACTTAAGGTAGTAATTATGTTCATAACATCATTCGATTCATACATATAAAGCTATCTTATTCGAAGGTTTAAACTTGTAATCACTAGAACATAGTTTAGTTAATTCTAAACTTGTTCGCAAACAAAAGTTAATCCTTCTAACTTGACTTTTAAAATCAACTAAACACATGTTCTATATCTATATGATATGCTAACTTAATGATTTAAAACCTGGAAACACGAAAAACACCGTAAAACCGGATTTACGCCGTCGTAGTAACACCGCGGGCTGTTTTGGGTTAGTTAATTAAAAACTATGATAAAATTTGATTTAAAAGTTGTTATTCTGAGTAAATGATTTTTATTATGAACATGAAACTATATCCAAAAATTATGGTTAAACTCAAAGTGGAAGTATGTTTTCTAAAATGGTCATCTAGACGTCGTTCTTTCGACTGAAATGACTACCTTTACAAAAACGACAAGTAACTTATTTTTCCGACTATAAACCTATACTTTTTCTGTTTAGATTCATAAAATAGAGTTCAATATGAAACCATAGCAATTGGATTCACTCAAAACGGATTTAAAATGAAGAAGTTATGGGTAAAACAAGATTGGATAATTTTTCTCATTTTAGCTACGTGAAAATTGGTAACAAATCTATTCCAACCATAACTTAATCAACTTGTATTGTATATTATGTAATCTTGAGATACCATAGACACGTATACAATGTTTCGACCTATCATGTCGACACATCTATATATATTTCGGAACAACCATAGACACTCTATATGTGAATGTTGGAGTTAGCTATACAGGGTTGAGGTTGATTCCAAAATATATATAGTTTGAGTTGTGATCAATACTGAGATACGTATACACTGGGTCGTGGATTGATTCAAGATAATATTTATCGATTTATTTCTGTACATCTAACTGTGGACAACTAGTTGTAGGTTACTAACGAGGACAGCTGACTTAATAAACTTAAAACATCAAAATATATTAAAAGTGTTGTAAATATATTTTGAACATACTTTGATATACATGTATATATTGTTATAGGTTCGTGAATCAACCAGTGGCCAAGTCTTACTTCCCGACGAAGTAAAACTCTGTGAAAGTGAGTTATAGTCCCACTTTTAAAATCTAATATTTTTGGGATGAGAATACATGCAGGTTTTATAAATGATTTACAAAATAGACACAAGTACGTGAAACTACATTCTATGGTTGAATTATCGAAATCGAATATGCCCCTTTTTATTAAGTCTGGTAATCTAAGAATTAGGGAACAGACACCCTAATTGACGCGAATCCTAAAGATAGATCTATTGGGCCTAACAAACCCCATCCAAAGTACCGGATGCTTTAGTACTTCGAAATTTATATCATATCCGAAGGGTGTCCCGGAATGATGGGGATATTCTTATATATGCATCTTGTTAATGTCGGTTACCAGGTTTTCACCATATGAATGATTTTTATCTCTATGTATGGGATGTGTATTGAAATATGAAATCTTGTGGTCTATTATTATGATTTGATATATATAGGTTAAACCTATAACTCACCAACATTTTTGTTGACGTTTTAAGCATGTTTATTCTCAGGTGATTATTAAGAGCTTCCGCTGTCGCATACTTAAATAAGGACGAGATTTGGAGTCCATACTTTTATGATATTGTGTAAAAACTGCATTCAAGAAACTTATTTTGTTGTAACATATTTGTATTGTAAACCATTATGTAATGGTCGTGTGTAAACAGGATATTTTAGATTATCATTATTTGATAATCTACGTAAAGCTTTTTAAAACCTTTATCTATGAAATAAAGGTTATGGTTTGTTTTAAAAATGAATGCAGTCTTTGAAAAACGTCTCATATAGAGGTCAAAACCTCGCAACGAAATAAATTAATATGGAACATTTTTAATCAATAAGAACGGGACATTTCAGCTGGTGAATTAGTTAAACCAAACGGCATGACCATAAACTCGTAATGACCGTAACGTGTTCTGAAAGCAGTCTTTGGAATATCATCTTCTTTCACCCGCATTTGATGATACCCGGAACGTAAGTCAATCTTTGAATAAACAGACGAGCCTTGTAGTTGATCAAATAAGTCGTCGATTCTCGGTAGTGGGTAGCGGTTCTTGATGGTAAGTTTGTTCAACTCTCGGTAGTCGATACACAACCTGAATGTACCATCTTTCTTCTTGACAAACAAAACAGGAGCTCCCCACGGTGATGTGCTTGGTCGAATGAAACCACGCTCTAAAAGTTCTTGTAATTGGCTTTGCAGTTCTTTCATCTCGCTGGGTGCGAGTCTGTAAGGAGCACGAGCTATTGGTGCAGCTCCTGGTACAAGATCTATTTGAAATTCAACGGATCGATGTGGGGGTAATCCCGGTAATTCTTTCGGAAATACATCGGGAAATTCTTTTGCAATGGGAACATCATTGATGCTCTTTTCTTCAGTTTGTACTTTCTCGACGTGTGCTAGAACAGCATAGCAACCTTTTCTTATTAGTTTTTGTGCCTTCAAATTACTAATAAGATGTAGCTTCGTGTTGCCCTTTTCTCCGTACACCATTAAGGGTTTTCCTTTTTCTCGTATAATGCGAATTGCATTTTTGTAACAAACGATCTCTACTTTCACTTCTTTCAACCAGTCCATACCGATTATCACATCAAAACTCCCTAACTCTACTGGTATCAAATCAATCTTAAATGTTTCGCTAGCCAGTTTAATTTCTCGATTCCGACATATATTATCTGCTGAAATTAATTTACCATTTGCTAATTCGAGTAAAAATTTACTATCCAAAGGCGTCAATGGACAACTTAATTTAGCACAAAAATCTCTACTCATATAGCTTCTATCCGCACCCGAATCAAATAAAACGTAAGCAGATTTATTGTCAATAAGAAACGTACCCGTAACAAGCTCCGGGTCTTCCTGTGCCTCTGCCGCATTAATATTGAAAACTCTTCCGCGGCCTTGTCCATTCGTGTTCTCCTGGTTCTGGCAATTTCTAATAATGTGGCCCGGTTTTCCACATTTATAACAAACTACATTGGCATAACTTGCTCCGACACTACTTGCTCCGCCATTACTCGTTCTGACACCATTTGTTCCTTTCGTTCTATTAACCCCTGGTCCGTAGACCTCACACTTCGCTGCGCTATGACCATTTCTTTTACACTTGTTGCAAAATTTGGTACAGAACCCCGAGTGATACTTTTCACACCTTTGGCATAGCTGCTTCTGATTGTTGTTGTTGTTGCAGTTATTATTGTTGTTGGGATGATTGTTGTAGTTGCTGCTGTTGTTGTTGTTGTTGTTGTTGTTGTTGTTGTTGTTGTTGTTGTTGTTGGGCCATTTGTTGTAGTTGCGATTGATGTTGCGATTGTTGGGATAATTGTTGCGATTATTGTTGTAATTGCTGTTGTTGTTGTATTGGTGATTCTTATCACCGTTTTCCTCCCACTTTCTTTTGACTTGCTTCACATTGGCCTCTTCAGCAGTCTGTTCTTTAATTCTTTCTTCAATCTAGTTCACTAGTTTGTGAGCCATTCTACATGCCTGTTGTATGGAGGCGGGCTCGTGTGAACTTATATCTTCTTGGATTCTTTCCGGTAATCCTTTCACAAACGTGTCGATCTTTTCTTCCTCATCTTCGAATGCTCCCGGACACAATAGGCACAATTCTGTGAATCGTCTTTCGTACGTGGTAATATCAAATCCTTGGGTTCGTAACCCTCTAAGTTCTGTCTTGAGCTTATTGACCTCTGTTCTGGGATGGTACTTCTCGTTCATCAAGTGCTTGAATGCTGACCACGGTAGTGCGTACGCATCGTCTTGTCCCACTTGCTCTAGATAGGTATTCCACCATGTTAACGCAGAACCTGTGAAGGTATGCGTAGCGTACTTCACTTTGTCCTCTTCAGTACACTTACTTATGGCAAACACCGATTCGACCTTCTCAGTCCACCGTTTCAATCCGATCGGTCCTTCGGTTCCATCAAATTCCAAAGGTTTGCAGGCAGTGAATTCTTTGTAGGTGCATCCTACACGATTTCCTGTTCTGCTAGATCCAAGGTTATTGTTGGTATGTAGCGCAGCCTGTACTGCGGCTATGTTTGAAGCTAGAAAAGTACGGAATTCCTCTTCATTCATATTCACGGTGTGTCGAGTAGTCGGTGCCATTTCCTTCAAAATAGTCAAATGGAACAAGTTAATCATACAGAATATTAAGAGTAGTTAATAGTATTTCGTAGCATAATATGAACTCATTTATAAAATCTTTTTCTTCATATTAGCGTTTTATAAGTTTAAATTCGGGTAGTACCTACCCGTTAAGTTCATACTTAGTAGCTAATATACAATTCAACTACTACAATTCTATATGAAAAACTGATTATAATAATATTTCGCGTTCAAACTTTTACACAATATTTTACAAACTTATAATACCACTTATTTTACATATAGCATGAAATATAGCACACAATAAATTTAATACAAGATGGTTGTGAAGATAATTCTAGCTAGTACACAAGTCGTTCAGCAAAGGCAATAAAGACACGTAATTCATACGTCCAGAAACAAGTCATGCATTCTGGTTTTACTAGGATTACTTCCCATCCTTGGTCTTGTGGAACATAACCGTTATGGCCGTTGATAAGACAGCGTGTTGTAACGTCGTCAAAGGGACGAGGGTTACGTAATGTCCAACAGTCCCGTAACAATATAAAAACCTCATTTCTTACCCCAATTACCGACTCCGTCACTTGTGGGAACGTTTTGTTTAATAGTTGTAGCCCGATGTTCTTGTTCTCACTTTGGTGAGAAGCGAACATTACTAATCCGTAAGCATAACATGCTTCTTTATGTTGCATGTTAGCCGCTTTTTCTAAATCACGAAGTCCAATATTCGGATATATTGACTCAAAATAATTTCTTAACCCATTGCGTAAAATAGCATTTGGGTTCCCCGCAATATATGCGTCAAAGTAAACACATCATAACTTATGGATTTCCCAATGTGATATCCCCCATCTTTCGAACGAAAGCCTTTTATAAACCAAGGCATTCTTGGAACGTTCTTCGAATGTCTTACAAACTGATCTCGCCTTAAATAGTTGTGCCGAAGAATTCTGACCGACTCTAGACAAGATTTTATCAATCATGTCTCCGGGTAGGTCTCTTAAAATATTGGGTTGTCTATCCATTTTGTGTTTTTATACTGTAAAATAGACAAGAGTTAGATTCATAAAAAAAATACTTATTAATACAAGCAATTTTTACATATATCATAAAGCATAAGCACACTATATTACATATATTACACCACACGAATACAACTATCTTATTCCGACTCGCTTGTTTCTTCTTCTTCGGTTTTGGTTCGTTTTGCCAAGTTTCTAGGGATATATGATGTTCCCCTAATACGAGCCGTCATTTTCCACATTGGTTTAGAAAAACCTGGTGGTTTAGAGGTTCCCGGGTCATTGTTACAACTTAAGGACTTCGGGGGTTGATGATACATATAAAGTTCATCGGGGTTGGAATTAGATTTTTCTATTTTTATGCCATTTCCCTTATTATTTTCTTTTGACTTTTTAAATTCAGTTGGGGTAATTCCTATAACATCATCGGAATTCTCGTCGGAATCCGATTCATCGGAGAATTGGTAATCCTCCCAATATTTTGCTTCCTTGGCGGAAACACCATTGACCATAATTAACCTTGGTCAGTTGGTTGAGGATTTTCTTTTACTTAACCGTTTTATTATTTCCCCCACCGGTTCTATTTCTTCATCCGGTTCCGATTCTTCTTCCGGTTCCGATTCTTCTTCCGGTTCCGACTCTTCTTCCGGTTCCTCTTCGGGAACTTGTGAATCAGTCCACGAATCATTCCAATTTACATTTGACTCTTTATTATTATTAGGTGAGTCAATGGGACTTGTTCTAGAGGTAGACATCTATCACATAATATCAAACGCGTTAAGAGATTAATATATCACATAATATTCACATGTTAAAAATATATAGTTTCCAACAAAATTTGTTAAGCAATCATTTTTCAAGTAAACACGGTCGAAGTCCAGACTCACTAATGCATCCTAACAAACTCGATAAGACACACTAATGCAAAATTCTGGTTCTCTAAGACCAACGCTCTGATACCAACTGAAATGTCCCGTTCTTATTGATTAAAAATGTTCCATATTAATTGATTTCGTTGCGAGGTTTTGACCTCTATATGAGATGTTTTTCAAAGACTGCATTCATTTTAAAACAAACCATAACCTTTATTTCATCAATAAAGGTTTAAAAAGCTTTACGTAGATTATCAAATAATGATAATCTAAAATATCCTGTTTACACACGACCATTACATAATGGTTTACAATATAAATATGTTACAACAAAATAAGTTTCTTGAATGCAGTTTTTACACAATATCATACAAGCATGGACTCCAAATCTCGTCCTTATTTAAGTATGCGATAGCGGAAGCTCTTAATATAGATCTATCTTTAGGATTCGCATCAATTAGGGTGTCTGTTCCCTAATTCTTAGATTACCAGACTTAATAAAAAGGGGCATATTCGATTTCGATAATTCAACCATAGAATGTAGTTTCACGTACTTGTGTCTATTTTGTAAATCATTTATAAAACCTGCATGTATTCTCATCCCAAAAATATTAGATTTTAAAAGTGGGACTATAACTCACTTTCACAGATTTTTACTTCGTCGGGAAGTAAGACTTGGCCACTGGTTGATTCACGAACCTATTACAATATATACATATATATCAAAGTATGTTCAAAATATATTTACAACACTTTTAATATATTTTGATGTTTTAAGTTTATTAAGTCAGCTGTCCTCGTTAGTAACCTACAACTAGTTGTCCACAGTTAGATGTACAGAAATAAATCGATAAATATTATCTTGAATCAATCCACGACCCAGTGTATACGTATCTCAGTATTGATCACAACTCAAACTATATATATTTTGGAATCAACCTCAACCCTGTATAGCTAACTCCAACATTCACATATAGAGTGTCTATGGTTGTTCCGAAATATATATAGATGTGTCGACATGATAGGTCGAAACATTGTATACGTGTCTATGGTATCTCAAGATTACATAATATACAATACAAGTTGATTAAGTTATGGTTGGAATAGATTAGTTACCAATTTTCACGTAGCTAAAATGAGAAAAATTATCCAATCTTGTTTTACCCATAACTTCTTCATTTTAAATCCGTTTTGAGTGAATCAAATTGCTATGGTTTCATATTGAACTCTATTTTATGAATCTAAACAGAAAAAGTATAGGTTTATAGTCGGAAAAATAAGTTACAAGTCATTTTTGTAAAGGTAGTCATTTCAGTCGAAAGAACGACGTCTAGATGACCATTTTAGAAAACATACTTCCACTTTGAGTTTAACCATAATTTTTGGATATAGTTTCATGTTCATAATAAAAATAATTTTCTCAGAATAACAACTTTTAAATCAAAGTTTATCATAGTTTTTAATTAACTAACCCAAAACAGCCCGCGGTGTTACTACGACGGCGTAAATCCGGTTTTACGGTGTTTTTCGTGTTTCCAGGTTTTAAATCATTAAGTTAGAATATCATATAGATATAGAACATGTGTTTAGTTGATTTTAAAAGTCAAGTTATAAGGATTAACTTTTGTTTGCGAACAAGTTTAGAATTAACTAAACTATGTTCTAGTGATTACAAGTTTAAACCTTCGAATAAGTTAGCTTTATATGTATGAATCGAATGATGTTATGAACATCATTACTACCTTAAGATCCTTGGATAAACCTACTGGAAAAGAGAAAAATGGATCTAGCTTCAACGGATCCTTGGATGTCTCAAAGTTCTTGAAGCAGAATCATGACACGAAAACAAGTTCAAGTAAGATCATCACTTGAAATAAGATTGTTATAGTTATAGAAATTGAACCAAAGTTCGAATATGATTATTACCTTGTATTAGAATGATAACCTACTGTAATAAACAAAGATTTCTTGTGGTTGGATGATCACCTTACAAGATTGGAAGTGAGCTAGCAAACTTGAAAGTATTCTTGATTTTATGTAACTAGAACTTGTAGAATTTATGAAGAACACTTAGAACTTAAAGATAGAACTTGAGAGAGATCAATTAGATGAAGAAAATTGAAGAATGAAAGCGTTTGTAGGTGTTTTTGATCGTTGGTGTATGGATTAGATATAAAGGATATGTAATTTTGTTTTCATGTAAATAAGTCATGAATGATTACTCATATTTTTGTAATTTTATGAGATATTTCATGCTAGTTGCCAAATGATGGTTCCTACATGTGTTAGGTGACTCACATGGGCTGCTAAGAGCTGATCATTGGAGTGTATATACCAATAGTACATACATCTAAAAGCTGTGTATTGTACGAGTACGAATACGGGTGCATACGAGTAGAATTGTTGATGAAACTGAACGAGGATGTAATTGTAAGCATTTTTGTTAAGTAGAAGTATTTTGATAATTGTATTGAAGTCTTTCAAAAGTGAATAAATACATATTAAAACACTACATGTATATACATTTTAACTGAGTCGTTAAGTCATCGTTAGTCGTTACATGTAAGTGTTGTTTTGAAACCTTTAGGTTAACGATCTTGTTAAATGTTGTTAACCCAATGTTTATAATATCAAATGAGATTTTAAATTATTATATTATCATGATATTATCATGTATGAATATCTCTTAATATGATATATATACATTAAATGTCTTTACAACGATAATCGTTACATATATGTCTCGTTTAAAAATCATTAAGTTAGTAGTCTTGTTTTTACATATGTAGTTCATTGTTAATATACTTAATGATATGTTTACTTATCATAGTATCATGTTAACTATATATATATCCATATATATGTCATCATATAGTTTTTACAAGTTTTAACGTTCGTGAATCACCGGTCAACTTGGGTGGTCAATTGTCTATATGAAACATATTTCAATTAATCAAGTCTTAACAAGTTTGATTGCTTAACATGTTGGAAACATTTAATCATGTAAATATCAATCTCAATTAATATATATAAACATGGAAAAGTTCGGGTCACTACATAGTTGACTTGTAATTTTTAGTCCGTTGCGTCGAGCGTTGAGAGTTGACTCTGGTCCCGGTTCCGGATTTTCGAACGTCCTTGCGTACAATTTAATATCTTGTACTTTGAATTTTGAATCTTGTACTCTTGTAATTTCGAGACGTTTCTTATCAATAATTGGAACCTCTTTGATTGTATTTTGTACTTTTGAGCTTTTTGGTCGTTTGCGTCTTCAATTCGTCGAATCTGTCTTTTGTCTTTACCTTTTAATATTTAAATGAATATCACTTGTAAATAGAACAATTGCAACTAAAAGCTTGTCTTTCTTGAGGAATAATGCTATGAAATATATGTTCGTTTTTAGAATTATCAGAGGTGTATACGCTTGATAAACGATTTATACTAAACCTTGTGATACAAATATACTTTATGCATACAACTATGATTTCACCAACGTTTTCGTTGACAGATTCTTTTATGTTTTCTCAGGTCCTTGAATGCTTAATGATACATGCTTCCGCTCATTCTTTTTGATACTTGCATTGAATGTCGAGTATACTTACATACGTGGAGCGTCTTTTGACTATTTTCAAATTGTGTCGCATATGTTTCATTGTACTTTAAACTTTGTTATGTAACTAGTTGTCGAACTACTTTGTAAACCTTGAAACATCCATACTTATGAAATGAATGCGACATGTTTTTCGGTCAAAAGTTATCTTAAAGACTTATGACCATGTAATGGGACCTACGTAGACGGCGCCGTCAAACATGATTTGGTCGGGTCGCTACAGATGGTATCAGAGCATTGGTTGTAGGGATTTAGAGTTTATTGGTGTCGACCCCGAGTCATAGGGTACGTTTGTGAGTCTAGACTACAACCGACATATAGACTTGACGTAGGAATTACTTGACTATTTGTGCATTTATACTCGAACTCTCCTACTCATATCTATCCTTATTCTACCTTAATCTCACGTTGACTAATTTAATTGACCCGCCACCTTGACTTAGTGAAATAATGTCGAATGCACATATGAATTAGGGTAATATAATTTCCGGGATTATATTACGGTGACTCATATGAACGTTCCGATATTATGGCATAAAGAATTTAAGGTGAGTCAAGGAAAATTTTCTCTCTATCTTTATTCCATATCATGATTAGTATTATTGAAAATACTAATAAACGGTATTCTTGTGTTTTGAAGGAACAATGCCTTCTCGTCGCGTGCCACGCCATGAGACATACGAACAAGCACTACAACGAATGGTGGCCACTGCCATAGAGGCGGCAATGGCCGGTCACTCCTCCAACAACAACGATAACAACAACCAAAGGGCCGGTAACTCTAGCGAAGGGTGCTCCTACAATGCTTTTATGGGGTGCAAACCTCACACTTATGATGGAACCGGGGGACCGGTTACTCTCACTCGATGGTTCAAACAAACGGAGGCCGTCTTTAGCATAAGCGGTTGTCGGGACTAAGACAAGGTCAAATACTCCACTCACACTTTCACCGGTGTCGCCCTCACGTGGTGGAACACCTATGTTCAATCGGTGGGTACCGATGAAGCTCATGCCCTCTCTTGGGCCGACTTAAGGGAGAAGATTATTGTTGAATACTTCCCTCGTGAAGAAACCCGAAAGCTCGAACAAGAGCTAAGAACTTTGAAGGCGGTCGGAAACGATCTCAAGGTCTATAACCAACGCTTCGCCGAGCTATCCTTGATGTGTCCTAATCTCGTGAACCCCGAATCTCAAAGGGTTGAACTCTATATGGATGGTCTTCCAAAGAGCATCAAACAAGGTGTGATGTCCTCCAAACCCGCTAATCATCAAGCCGCTTTGAACATGGCCTACCAATTGATAGAAACAGTGGATGAAGTAGTAGTGCCAGCTCCTAAGGCCGAGGATAAAACGGGCAGCAAAAAAAGAAAGTGGGAACCCTCTCAATCAAGCAACTACATCAACAATCCCGTCAAGAAGCCTTTCACTCCCGACGGTAAGAAAGGTTATGCCGAAACTTTACCGTTTTCAACAAGTGCCACAAACATCATTTGGGTGAATGTGGAAGGCCGTATTGCATCAAGTGTCAAAAGAGTGGCCATTTAGCCCACGAATGTAGAAACGCCGCTCCCGTTGCTCAAAAGGGGCCTAATGCACCAAGACCGGGTGTTTTCTATGAATGTGGCCAACCGGGTCACTATAGAAATGCATGCCTGAAGAAGAAAGCCAACCCCAACACACACGACCGAACTTTCAACATCAACACCGAGGAAGCCCGAGATGACAATGAATTAGTCACGGGTACGTTTCTTCTCAACAACACTTATGTTACTTGTTTATTCGATTCGGGTGCTGATAAATGTTTTGTATCCAAGACTTTGATTCATTCTTTTAGCACTCCACCACTCCCACTAGATACCACTTATACCATTGAAGTGGCCAATGGGAAACTATTGAGTGCCGACACATATTACCGGGGGTATACGTTAAACATTTTGGGTAATGAGTTTGAAATTGACTTGATACCCATGGAACTAGGAAGCTTCGATGTAATAATCGGTATGAATTGGCTAGCCAAAACGAACTCTCACATTCTTTGTGATCTTAACGCAATCCGAATTCCTATCGAGAATGGTGAACCTTTGATTGTTTATGGCGATAAGAGTTGCACCGGACTTAACCTCGTTTCGTGCATTAAAGTTATAAAACTACTCCGTAAGGGTTGTTTTGCGATCCTTGCTCACCTTAAGAAAGTCGAGTCCGATGAGAAGCACATCGATGATGTGCCAATTGTTAGTGACTATTCTGATGTATTTCCTGACGAATTGCCGGGTCTTCCACCTCATCGACCGGTTGAATTCCAAATCGATCTTATTCCGGGAGCCGCACCCGTAGCACGTGCACCATATAGACTCGCTCCATCCAAAATGCAAGAATTACAAAGTCAACTCCAAGAACTACTTGATCGTGGTTTTATCCAACCTAGTCATTCACCTTGGAGCGCTCCGATTTTGTTTGTTAAAAAGAAAGACGGATCCCTACGAATGTGCATCGATTATCATGAACTAAACAAATTAACGGTTAAGAACCGATATCCTCTTCCTCGCATCGATGACCTCTTTGATCAACTACAAGGGTCTTGTGTATATTCAAAAATCGATCTCCGCTCGGGATATCATCAATTAAGGGTTAAGGGGGAAGATATCTCCAAAACCGCTTTCCGGACTCGTTATGGTAGTTATGAATTTCTTGTAATGCCATTTGGTCTCACTAACACACCGGCGGTGTTCATGGACCTTATGAACTGCGTGTGCAAACCGTATCTCGATAAGTTCGTTATTGTATTCATCGATGACATCTTGGTCTATTCTAAAAGCGAAGAAGAACACGAACAACATCTCTGACTTGTGCTTGAACTATTGAGACAAGAACGACTCTATGCCAAATTCTCCAAGTGTGAATTTTGGTTGAAGGAAGGTCAATTTCTTGGTCATGTTGTAAGTGATCAAGGTATTAAAGTCGATCCATTAAAAATCGAAGCCATTAGTAAATGGGAGACTCCTACTACTCCTACTCACATTCGTCAATTTTTGGGTCTCGCCGGATACTACCGTAGATTCATCAAGGATTTCTCTTTGGTTGCTCGTCCTCTAACCGCGTTAACTCACAAGGGAAAGAAATTCATTTGGGCGACCGAACAAGAATCCGCATTTCAAATCTTGAAAACAAAGCTAACCACCGCTCCTATCTTGTCACTTCCCGAAGGCAATGACGATTTTGTTGTATATTGCGATGCCTCGAAACATGGTTTTGGGTGTGTATTGATGCAATGAAAGAAAGTCATTGCTTATGCTTCTCGACAACTCAAAATTCATGAACGAAACTACACGACACATGATCTCGAACTCAGAGCCGTTGTCTTTGCACTTAAAATGTGGAGACACTATCTTTATGGAACCAAGAGTACTATCTTTACCGATCACAAAAGTCTCCAACACATCTTCGATCAAAAGCAACTAAACATGAGACAACGAAGGTGGATTGAAACCTTAAACGATTACGATTGCGAGCTTTGTTACCATCCCGGAAAGGCAAATGTAGTAGCCGATGCTTTAAGTCAAAAAGAAAGAGCGGTGCCTCTTCGTGTACGAGCTTTAAACATTACCATCCACACAAACCTTAATAGACAAATTCGGGTAGCCCAAGATGAGGCTCTCAAAGATGAAAACGTTTCACACGAGCTCTTGAATATTCTCGTCTCTCGATTCGAAGTTAGGGAGACCGGACTTCGATATTTCGCCGGAAGGATTTGGGTGCCTAGATATGGGACCTACGAAGTCTTATTTTAGATGAAGCCCATAAGTCACAATACTCGATTCACCCCGGTGCCAATAAGATGTACCACGACCTTAAACAACAATATTGGTGGCCGAACATCAAAAGGGACATAGCTACTTATGTTTCCAAGTGTTTGACATGTTCCAAAGTCAAATCCGAACACCAAAGACCGTCCGGGTTACTTCAACAACCCGAAATCCCGCAATGGAAGTGGGAAAGGATAACGATGGATTTTATCACCAAACTACCAAAAACGACGGGCAGTTATGATACCATTTGGGTTATTGTTGACTGTCTCACCAAATCCGCACACTTTCTCACCATGAAGGAGACCGGAAAAATGGAGAAACTTGCACAACTTTACATTAAGGAGATTGTAGCCCGACACGGTGTACCTTTATCGATTATCTCCGACCGAGATGGCCATTTCGTTTCTAGATTTTGGCGTACATTACAAGAAGTGTTGGGAACGTTTTTAGACATGAGCACCGCATATCATCCCCAAATCGATGGACAAAGCGAACGCACAATTCAAACCTTGGAGGACATGTTACGAGCTTGCGTGGTTGATTTTGGAAAAGTTTGGGACAAGCACTTACCTCTCGCCGAGTTCTCTTACAACAATAGTTATCACGCGAGTATTAAAGCCGCACCTTTAGAAGCGCTATAAGGCTGAAAATGTCGTTCACCTCTTTGTTGGGCCGAGGTAGGTGACGTACAAATCACCGGACCCGAACTCATCCACGAAACCACCGAGAAGATCGTACAAATCCGAGATAGGCTTCGGACGGCCTGGGGTCGTCAAAAGTGCTATACCAACAAAAGACGCAATGACCTCGAATTTCAAGTCGGTGACCGAGTAATGTTAAAACTCGAGCCTTGGAAAGGTGTAATTCGTTTTGGAAAACGTGGGAAATTAAATCCGCGGTATATTGGTCCTTTCGAAATCTTGGAGCGTATTGGAATCGTTTCTTATCATTTAGATCTTCCGCCTCAATTGAACTCCGTTCATCCTACCTTCCATGTATCTAACTTGAAAAAGTATCTTGCCGAACCCGATATCGTCATCCCTCTCGAGGAACTTACAATTGATGACAAACTTCATTTTGTGGAGGAACCGGTTGAAATTGTGGACACCTCCGTCAAGACATTGAAACAAAGCCAAATTCCGATTGTTAAAGTCCGTTGGAACGCCAAAAGGGGACCCAAGTTTACTTGGGAAAGGCAAGACCAAATGCAAAAGAAATACCCTCACTTGTTCCCGGTTCCGAAAACGTAAGATCCCGAGGAGGAAACAACGATTACTACGCCTGCTTAAATTTCGGGACGAAATTTCTTTTAAGGAGTAGGTAATGTAACATCCCGCCTTTTTCCGTTTACCTTTCCGTCATACTATTTTAAATTCCGTTATGTAATTATAACATCTCCCGTTGATACGCGTTTTAAATTATCTCGTTTAGGTAATTCACGCACCCGAATGAAACTAGAGGGACCAAGCTTGCCAAAGTGCCAAACCTTTGACTAGGTCAAAGGGTCAACACCCTTTTTCATCCATTCATTCTATCCATTTCATTTTTCCTTTTCATTTAATACTTTCAAGTATTCTCTCAAATCTTCAAACAAAGAACTCATCATCCATCCAAGATCTAGCAAGTGTTTCACAAAACAAATTACATATTTGGAATCCTTGCAACTTCCTCTTCGATTCCATACCGATTTCGTTTCATTTGGGTAACTTTCTAAAATCACTAGATTTTGTGTTCTTGATGTTTTTAAGTTATAAAGTTATTAATTAGTGTCTATGGCTCAAGTCTAACATGAATATATGATTTATATGTTCGATTTTGTTATTTGAAGTAACTAGCATGAACATAAACTTTGGTGTGTTTGATTTGGTGATTTGGTTGCTGAATGATGTTAAAATGTTATAAATGCAAGTATTAAATGTGTTCCTAACATCAATAGTTTCAATTTGATGTGTAGGTTGTTTTAGAAAACTTCATAAACATGATTAGTGATTTTGATATTGTTGGTTAGGGTTTGATAGAATTGAATGTGAACATTAAATGCTTTGAATGACATGAAATGTTATTTGTAAGTGTTAGGTTGTATGGTATGCTTGATCACCTTCGAAACGGCATATCATTCATGTAAATTTGTTGCCGAATCATCGAATTTCATTTATGAACTTGAATGCATTTAAGGAGGAGCTTTGAATGTGATTTTTGTTGTTGTAAAAGTAAATGTAATTGATGAAATGTGTTTAGTTGTTTTCCTTGTCAAAATACCTTTCCGATGATATAAGATACATGCTTTGGTTGTTTGCGGGTCATAAATGGTGATTGTTTGAAGTTAGGTTCGTGCATAAAACTTAAAAACTGCCAGAATTCTCTGCACATGAAATGGCGCGGCGCGCCATATACCCACGCGGCGCGCCAAAGTGGGCTGTCCAACTTTGCCAATTTTCGAAAAATGTTTGCTATGCTACGCACCTCCGATTCACATGTAACTTGTTTAAACATGCTAATATATGATTAAACACCTCAGAAAAATAGCTCGGGACCCGACCCGAACGTGTTGACTTTTTCATTGACTTTGACCGACCAAAGTTTGACTTTTTGTGAACTTAACCAAATGTTTATGCAATCTTTCTAATTTGTTTCTATACTTTTATCTTGCATGAAACTTGACAATTTGATTCACATGCTACATAATCGAGTCGTATTGAGCCATAGGACTAATTAAACATCTTTGACCAATCGTGACTATCGTTATTGATACAACCTAATTGTTTAGGTCGAGACTAGCATTGTTCTTGCACACGTTACTTGTTGGAGTAAATTTACGTTCCTACACTCAAGCTGAGATCATAGCCCCACTTCTCAAATACTTTTATACTTTTAAAATCGTGGGATGAGAAAACATATACATTACATACTTATATATACTTTTCACATGTATATATATACTTTTCATACTTTGATACCTTGAATACTATACGAAAGCAAAGATACATACTAGTTAGAACGAAAATCCTCAAGTCCAATTATCATTAGTTACACTTGCAGAGTGTAAGCGAGAAATTATATTGTGTGGCCATGCGGGTTTGACGAACCCTCATTCAGATGAATGAAACGTACTTTCGATGTATAGTGTAGGTTCTAACACTATTATACAGAGGCAAGATTCAGTTAAGTTTGATAATTGGATGCTCGTGATGCAAACACATCTTTTGAGATGTATACGCTTGATAAACGATTTATACTAAACCTTGTGATACAAATATACTTTATGCATACAACTATGATTTCACCAACGTTTTCGTTGACAGATTCTTTTATGTTTTCTCAGGTCCTTGAATGCTTAATGATACATGCTTCCGCTCATTCTTTTTGATACTTGCATTGGATGTCGAGTATACTTGCATACGTGGAGCGTCTTTTGACTACTTTCAAATTGTGTCGCATATGTTTCATTGTACTTTAAACTTTGTTATGTAACTAGTTGTCGAACTACTTTGTAAACCTTGAAACATCCATACTTATGAAATGAATGCGACATGTTTTTCGGTCAAACGTTATCTTAAAGACTTATTACAATGTAATGGGACCTACGTAGACGGCGCCGTCAAACATGATTTGGTCGGGTCGCTACAGATGGTATCAGAGCATTGGTTGTAGGGATATAGAGTTCATTGGTGTCGACCCCGAGTCATAGGGTACGTTGGTGAGTCTAGACTACAACCGGCATATAGACTTGACGTAGGAATTACTTGACTACTTGTACATTTATACTCGAACTCTCCTACTCATATCTATCCTTATTCTACCTTAATCTCACGTTGACTAATTTAATTGACACGCCACCTTGACTTAGTGAAATAATGTCGAATGCACATATGAATTAGGGTAATATAATTTCTGGGATTATATTACGGTGACTCATATGAACGTTCCGATATTATGGCATAAAGAATTTAAGGCGAGTCAAGGAAAATTTTCTCTCTATCTTTATTCCATATCATGATTAGTATTATTGAAAATACTAATCAATGATATTCTTGTGTTTTGAAGGAACAATGCCTCCTCGTCGCGTGCCACGCCATGAGACTCCCGAATAAGCACTACAACGAATGGTGGCCACCTCCGTAGAGGCGGCAATGGCCGGTCACTCCTCCAACAACAACGATAACAACAACCAAGGGTCCGGTAACTCTAGCGAAGGGTGCTCCTACAAAGCTTTTATGGGGTGTAAACCTCACACTTATGATGGAACCGGGGGACCGGTTACTCTCACTCGATGGTTCGAACAAACGGAGGCCGTCTTTAGCATAAGCGGTTGTCGGGACCAAGACAAGGTCAAATACTCCACTCACACTTTCGCCGGTGTTGCCCTCACGTGGTGGAACACCTATGTTCAATCGGTGGGTACCGATGAAGCTCATGCCCTCTCTTGGGCCGACTTAAGGGAGAAGATGATTGTTGAATACTTCCCTTGAAGAAACCTGAAAGCTCGAACAAGAGCTAAGAACTTTGAAGGCGGTCGGAAACGATCTCAAGGCCTATAACCAATGCTTCGCCGAGCTATCCTTGATGTGTCCTAATCTCATGAACCCCGAATCTCAAAGGGTTGAACTCTATATGGATGGTCTTCCAAAGAGCATCAAACAAGGTGTGATGTCCTCCAAACCCGCTAATCATCAAGCCGCTTTGAACATGGCCCGCCAATTGATAGAAACGGTGGGTGAAGTAGTAGTGCCGGCTCCTAAGGCCGAGGATAAAACGGGCGGCAACAAAAGAAAGTGGGAACCCTCTCAATCAATCAACTACATCAACAACCCCGCCAAGAAGCCTTTCACTCCCGACGATAAGAAAGGTTATGCCGGAACTTTACCGTTTTGCAACAAGTGCCACAAACATCATTTGGGTGAATGTGGAAGGCCGTATTGCATCAAGTGTCAAAAGAGTGGCCATTTGTCCCACGAATGTAGAAACACCACTCCCGTTGCTCAAAAGGGGCCCAATGCACCAAGACCGGGTGTTTGCTATGAATGTGGCCAACCCGGGTCACTATAGAAATGCATGCCCGAAGAAGAAAGCCAACTCCAACACACGTGGCCAAGCTTTCAACATCAACACCAGGGAAGCCCGAGATGAAAATGAGTTAGTCACGGGTACGTTTCTTCTCAACAACACTTATGTTACTTGTTTATTCGATTCGGGTGCTGATAAATGTTTTGTATCCAAGACTTTGATTAATTCTTTTAGCACTCCACCACTCCCACTAGATACCACTTATACCATTGAAGTGGCCAATGGAAAACTATTGAGTGCCGACACATATTACCGGGGGTATACGTTAAACATTTTGGGTAATGAGTTTGAAATTGACTTGATACCCATGGAACTAGGAAGCTTCGATGTAATAATCGGTATGAATTGGCTAGCCAAAACGAACTCTCACATTATTTGTGATCTTAACGCAATCCGAATTCCTATCGAGAATGGTGAACCTTTGATTGTTTATGGCGATAAGAGTTGCACTGGACTTAACCTCGTTTCGTGCATTAAAGTTAAAAAACTACTCCGTAAGGGTTGTTTTGCGATCCTTGCTCACCTTAAGAAAGTCGAGTCCGATGAGAAGCACATCGATGATGTGCCAATTGTTAGTGACTATTCTGATGTATTTCCCGATGAATTGCCGGGTCTTCCACCTCATCGACCAGTTGAATTCCAAATCGATCTTATTCCGGGAGCCGCACCCGTAGCACGTGCACCATATAGACTCGCTCCATCCGAAATGCAAGAATTACAAAGTCAACTCCAAGAACTACTTGATCGTGGTTTTATCCAACCTAGTCATTCACCTTGGGGCGCTCCGATTTTGTTTGTTAAAAAGAAAGATGGATCCCTACGAATGTGCATCGATTATCATGAACTAAACAAATTGATGGTTAAGAACCGATATCCTCTTCCTCATATCGATGACCTCTTTGATCAACTACAAGGGTCTTGTGTATATTCAAAAATCGATCTCCGCTCGGGATATCATCAATTAAGGGTTAAGGGGAAAGATATCTCCAAAACCGCTTTACGGACTCGTTATGGTAGTTATGAATTTCTTGTAATGCCATTTAGTCTCACTAACGCACCGGCGGTGTTCATGGATCTTATGAACTGCGTGTGCAAACCGTATCTCGATAAGTTCGTTATTGTATTCATCAATGACATCTTGGTCTATTCTAAAAGCGAAGAAGAACACGAACAACATCTCTGACTTGTGCTTGAACTATCGAGACAAGAACGACTCTATACCAAATTCTCCAAGTGTGAATTTTGGTTGAAGGAAGTTCAATTTCTTGGTCATGTTGTAAGTGATCAAGGTATTAAAGTCGATTCATCAAAAATCGAAGCCATTAGTAAATGGGAGACTCCTACTACTCCTACTCACATTTGTCAATTTTTGGGTCTCGCCGGATACTACCGTAGATTCATCAAGGATTTCTCTTTGGTTGCTCGTCCTCTAACCGCGTTAACTCACAAGGGAAAGAAATTCATTTGGTCGACCGAACAAGAATTCGCATTTCAAATCTTGAAAACAAAGCTAACCACCGCTCCTATCTTGTCACTTTCCGAAGGCAATGACGATTTTGTTGTATATTGCGATGCCTCGAAACATGGTTTTGGGTGTGTATTGATGCAACGAAAGAAAGTCATCGCTTATGCTTCTCGACAACTCAAAATTCATGAACGAAACCACACGACACATGATCTCGAACTCGGAGCCGTTGTCTTTGCACTTAAAATGTGGAGACACTATCTTTATGGAACCAAGAGTACTATCTTTACCGATCACAAAAGTCTCCAACACATCTTCGATCAAAAGCAACTAAACATGAGACAATGAAGGTGGATTGAAACCTTAAACGATTACGATTGCGAGCTTCGTTACCATCCCAGAAAGGCAAATGTAGTAGCCGATGCTTTAAGTCAAAAAGAAACAGCAGTGCCTCTTCGTGTACGAGCTTTAAACATTACCATCCATATAAACCTTAATAGCCAAATTCGGGTAGCCCAATATGAGGCTCTCAAAGATGAAAATGTTTCACACGAGCTCTTGAATATTCTCGTCTCTCGATTCGAAGTTAGGGAGACCGGACTTCGATATTTTGCCGGAAGGATTTGGGTGCCTAGATATGGGGACCTACGAAATCTTATTTTAGATGAAGCCCATAAGTCACGATACTCGATTCACCCCGGTGCCAATAAGATGTACCACGACCTTAAACAACAATATTGGTGGTCGAACATCAAAAGGGACGTAGCTACTTATGTTTCCAAGTGTTTGACATGTTCCAAAGTCAAAGCCAAACACCAAAGACCGTCAGGGTTACTTCAACAACCCGAAATCCCGCAATGGAAGTGGGAAAGGATAACGATGGATTTTATCACCAAACTGAAAGGACCCGTTCATATACATTATAAACGATTCACAATAGTTGATTACATCGCGAGGTATTTGACCTCTATATGATACGTTTTACAAACATTGCATTCGTTTTTAAAAGACAAACTTTCTTTACATCAAAAATTAACGGCATGCATACCATTTCATATTACATCCAACTATAATTGACTTAATATTAATCTTGATGAACTCAATGACTCGAATGCAATGTATTTCAAAGTATGTCATGAATGACTCCAGGTAATATCCTTAAAATGAGCTAATGCACAGCGGAAGATTTCTTTAATACCTGAGAATAAACATGCTTTAAAGTGTCAACCAAAAGTTTGGTGAGTTTATTAGTTTATCATAATCAATCATTTCCGTAATAGTAATAGACCACAAGATTTCAGTTTCCATAAATTTCTGTACACTCGCAAGTGTATAAAAGTATTCTATAAGTTGTTGAGCGCTTCAGTAACCATACTTAACAATTAATGTAGCATATTCCCTTTATTATGAAATCTCCCTACACTGTACCAAGTGTAGTAAAAACGAAGTACTATGCAACCGTTTACGATACTAGAGCGACTAGCCCGGTTAGGGTTGTCAAACCCCATAGATCTATCAATAGGATTCGCACTTACATGCTCTTACAACATGTAAATATTAGTTACCAAGCTGTTAGGGAAAAATATGCAAAGTGGTACAACTCAACGTATAATATGTTTTTAGTACTTGTGTCCATTTCGTAAAACAGTTATAAAACAGTGCATGTATTCTCAGCCCAAAAATATATATAAAAAGGGAGTAATGAAACTCACAATACTGTATTTCGTAGCAATTATGTATATGACGGCACTGAACAAGTGCAGGGTTTGTCTCGGATTCACGAACGTATCAATATTGTGATTCAATATTGCAGGAAAGTACGTAGACGCAACGAAAATGATAAACGTTAGGTTGACCTCATGAGCAATACCCTCGATCAATACCCATAACCTCCATAGCTATAACCCATAATTTCCTTAGCTCTATCCCGTTTGAAAACTTATTTTGAAATCGTCTGAATATAACTCCGTCGTAGTATTTTATGTATACTAATAATATCTTGAAATAATACAAAGAAAATATATATATGTAATTCGATTGAGAGAGTTTAGAGAAATATATATTCAAGTTTCTATGAAATAATGAAACCTATTGAATTCTATTTATAATAGATTTTGAATTATTAAAGTGAATTATTAAAGTGTGAATTATTAAAGTATGAATTATTAAAGTGAATTATTAAAGTATGAATTATTAAAGTGAATTATTAAAGTATGAATTATTAGAGTGAATTATTAAAGTGAATTATTAAAGTAAATTATTAAAGTATGAATTATTAAAGTGAATTATTAAAGTATAGATTATTAAAGTGAATTATTAAAGTATGAATTATTAAAGTGAATTATTAAAGTGAATTATTAAAGTATGAATTATTAAAGTGAATTATTAAAGTATGAATTATTAAAGTTAAAGTAAAGTAAAAGTAAAGTAAAGGTAAAGTTAAAGTATAGTAAAAGTATAAAACTATGTACGTATACTACGCGTATAAATATATATAATATTAATTTAAATCGTTATATATATTTAATAAAATAAAATATAAATATCGTTATCTTTATCATACTGGTTAAGTAATGAGTTGTCAAAAGTGATTCTAGATATTTATAAAAGATATATACGTTTTAATAATAAAGTTCTTTTTAAACTGAAAACGTTTTTTGTACTTTTGAAACTAAATCAAATAAATATGATAATTTTGTTTTCCAAAACTAAATATATTTAAGAATCATTTTGTTAAAAGGTTAAAATAATGGAAATCGTTATATCATAAAACATTTTAGAAAAGTAGAATTATATATATTCATAATAGGTTTCAAGTTTTTAAATTACAGTCTGTTGGTGAAGCATGAGATAAAGTCCAAAGGTTAAATAAACATATGAAATCATCTTAATGAAAAATGTCGAGTAACTTAACTTGTCGATATCCAACATCTAAGTTATTTACACTCCACGTTCTTATTTTCATATTAAATAAAATGAAAGTTTACATAGTTATCTTATCAAGGTCAAGAGGAAAATATTATAAAACATGCCTTGGAAATTAAACAGGAATTTTCACTAACCCTTATCTATTTCCCATTAATTGACACATTTGTTCTTACTTATAAATCACTTTACCATTTTCCGAATGTTGTCAAAAAGAATAGATTTCTTAAATCACAGTGGACCTCATAACATAGGCCCGTAATCATATCATAATGTATCTGATAATTCAATCATTTGATATTATCTCTTAATTCTGTCGATAAATATATCGAAACAAATACGTTCATGTAAAGTATCATATAACTAATACTTTGTTAATGTTTTCAGTTAATATTATATATTATATATACATATCTATATACTCATAATTGTTCGTGAATCGTCGAACAAGGTCAAAGGGTAATTGATTACATGAATGCAGTTCCAAACTTTTTGAGATTCAACATTACAAATTCTGCTTATCGTGTAGGAAACATATAATGGTTAAGTTTAAATTTGGTCGGAAATTTCCGGGTCGTCACAGTACCTACCCGTTAAAGAAATTTCGTCCCGAAATTTGATCGAGGTCGTCATGGCTAACTATAAAAATGTTTTCATGACGAATATGAGTTGATAAATAGAGTTTTATCATCATTGAGTAATATAGATAAAACTATTTGATTACGCTGATAATGTTAAAAACGAACATATATTTCATAGCATTATTCCTCAAGAAAGACAAGTTTTTAGTTGCAATTGTTCTATTTACAAGTGATATTCGTTTGTATAATAAAAGGTGAAGACAAAAGACAGATTCGACTAATTTTAGACGCAAACGACCAAAAAGCTCAAAAGTACAAAAGACAATCAAAAAGGTTCCAATTATTGATAAGAAACGTCTCGAAATTACAAAAGTACAAGATTCAAAACGCAAAGTACAAGATATTAAATTGTACGCGAGGACGTTCGAAAATCCGGAACCGGGACCAGAGTCAACTCTCAACGCTCGACACAACGGACTAAAAATTACAAGTTAACTATGTATATAAATATAATATAATATATAATTAATTATATTAATTATATATATTATATTTATATATAAAAAACCGTCGGCAGAGAAAGACTCCAAGATGTGAGCTGGAATTTCAAACTCCGCGACTCGCGGAGTTTGAAGGCCAAAATGGCCGCGAGTCGCGGAGACCCAAAATGAAAAAATGCCTATAAAGCCAACCGAATTCTGAACGCAAAAATCATCTTTTTCTTCTCTTATCATACGTAAAATTTATATTTATATATATAATTTATATTTTAATTTTAATTTTAATTCTAATAATAAGGGTATGTTAGCGAATGTTGTAAGGGTGTAAGTCGAAATTCTGTCTGTGTAACGCTACGCTATTTTTAATCATTGTAAGTTATGTTCAACCTTTTTACATTAATGTCTCGTAGCTAAGTTATTATTATGCTTATTTAAAACGAAGTAATCATGATGTTGGGCTAATTACTAAAATTGGGTAATTGGGCTTTGTACCATAATTGGGGTTTGGACAAAAGAACGACACTTGTGGAAATTAGACTATGGGCTATTAATGGGCTTTATATTTGTTTAACTAAATGAAAGTTTGTTAATGTTAATATAAAGATTTACAATTGGGCGTCCCTATAAATTACCATATACACTCGATCGGACACGATGGGCGGGGTATTTATATGTACGAATAATCGTTCATTTAACCGGACACGGGAATGGATTAATAGCCACTAGAATAATTAAAACAGGGGTGAATTTACATTCAAGGGTAATTGGTGTAATTGTTAACAAAGTAGTAAAACCTTGGTTTACACGCAGTCGATAACCTGGTGTATTCATTAAACAAAGTATTAAAACCTTGTTACAATTCGAATCCCCAATTAGTTGGAATATTTAACTTCGGGTATAAGAATAATTTGACGAGGACACTCGCACTTTATATTTATGACTGATGGACTGTTATGGACAAAAACCAGACGGACAGATTAAATAATCCAGGACAAAGGACAATTAACCCATGGGCATAAAACTAAAATCAACACGTCAAACATCATGATTACGGAAGTTTAAATAAGCATAATTCTTTTATTTCATATTTAATTTCCTTTATTTTATATTTAATTGCACTTCTAATTATCGCACTTTTATTTATTGTTATTTAATCGCACTTTTAATTATCGTACTTTTTAATTATCGTAAGTTTATTTTATCGCACTTTTATTATTCGCAATTTCATTATCGTTATTTACTTTACGCTTTAATTTAAGTCTTGTATTTATTTTATATTTTACATTAGGTTTTAACTGCGACTAAAGTCTTAAAATCGACAAACCGGTCATTAAACGGTAAAAACCCCCCTTTATAATAATAATATTACTTATATATATATTTGTATTTTTATAAAAGTAAACTAATATAGCGTTGAGCTTTGTTTAAAGATTTCCCTGTGGAACGAACCGGACTTACTAAAAACTACACTACTGTACGATTAGGTACACTGCCTATAAGTGTTGTAGCAAGGTTTAAGTATATCCATTCTATAAATAAATAAATATCTTGTGTAAAATTGTATCGTATTTAATAGTTTTTCCTAGTAAAATATAAACTATTTTATATACACCTCGCATAACATCAAGTATTTTTGGCGCCGCTGCCGGGGAAATTTATCTTAAAAGCCGGAAACGCAACGCTAAAATATATAAAAAAAAAAAAAGATTTTTAGTTAACTTTTATTAAAATTCGTTTTTGTAAAAATACGTTTTAATTATTCAAAAATATAAAAAGAAAAACAAAAATATATGTATTTTTAAGATTTTGTTAAATATTTAAGTTTTATAAGTTTCTTTATTTTTATTTTAGTTTATAAAAAATATAAGTTTTATTTTTCTAAAAACAGAAAACAGAAAATAAAAAAAAATAATAAAGAAAAACGCGTAAAAATTCAAACCTGTCAGCTGAATTCTGGAACCCCGCGACTCGCGGGGTTTGATGCAATAAATGCCGCGACTCGCGGAGCCTTTCTGACAGGCGACAAAAAACCCTAAACCAGCATTAATTACGGGTTTTAATTAATTATTATTATTATTTAAACCTAATTATTATTATTATTATTATTAATTTTCTTTTAAGATTTACTTTTTATTTAATTTGTTTTATTTAGTATTAATTAGTTTAATTAACTTGTAAAATTAGTAGTTTTATTAAATAAATAATATAAAAATAATATTTTTATAAAAATTGTACTTATTACAACTTTTTGTATATTTTTATATTTTGTCCCTTTTTAATCGTTGTAGCGTAATATTTGTATTTTTAGCTCATATTTAATTTTAAACTTAGTTTTTGCTATAGTTATTTTTACTCCTAGATTTTTAGGCTTTGCCGTAGAATTCCTTAAGTGCTTTTTCTTTAGACTAAGATTTAGGTACTTTAGAATTTTGCGACGCCTTTTTAAGTTTTAGTTTCTTTTTAAGTTATTTCCATTTGGGATTTAGTTTTTCCTTGTAAGCTTTAATAATTTTAGACCTTTTACTATGTATCAATTATCATTCCAATTAGTAATCTCAATTTGCGATTATAATTTTAAGTTAGTTGTAGTAATAAGGTTAGGTTAGTCAAGTATTTTTAAGTTTTTATAATTTTCTTTTATTTTTCCGTCACCTTTTATTTTTCAACCATTTTTTTTCTTTTTCTACCTTTTTCGACGAACTCTTTTTCTCTCTTATTTCTCGCTATTCTAGTTTTTAGGACTTAGAATTTTTTCTACTTCTTATCTAAATTTCTTAAAATTACGAAAATTTATTTTGAGTGGTTAAATTGATAGACATCAAAATTTTCTGGTTCGTAGTAATAGTTGGATTTGTACGTGGACCGGGTTATTGGAGCCAAACAGTCCTCAATTATATTGAGACCAAACGAATCCTGCCCCTCTGCTGCATCTTTTGGCTATTCGAAACGTGGGCAAAATCAGAAAAGTCTATTGATTGGATAACTTATTATAATTTTTCTTTCCTTTTAAAAACTAATAGGATATTCAGTGAATGCACCGAGCAAGACGTTCACCACCTTTTGTACGTTCACCACCTGTAACTAGATCAAGACATTTAGCAAATATAACCGCCGTTGATTTTTCTTTAGAATCGTCATCCAGTCGACCAAGTACTTCAGTTCAAATTTCCGATAATCCATTTTTTGAACCCGACATCACAATTGAGAATCCGGAGAATATTCAGGAACGGTTCGTAGATCCTGAACCATTAAACTTTCCTCCGGAACCACCAATCATTCAAACAGAGATTGTTGAGGAACGAACCATTAAATCAGAATCATCTAGTGATACCGATTCAACAAATTCAATTATGGAGAATCTGGAACCTTTAAGTATGGAAGACCGAATGAGAGCTAAACGCACTGGCCAAGGTCACGCAATTACTCATCCAGACATTAATGCGCCAGATTATGAAATCAAAGGACAAATTCTACACATGGTGACTAATCAATGCCAATTTAGTGGTGCGCCGAAGGAAGATCCAAATGAACATCTACGTACCTTTAATAGAATCTGCACACTATTTAAAATACGAGAAGTGGAGGATGAACAGATATATCTCATGTTATTTCCCTGGACTTTAAAGGGAGAAGCCAAAGATTGGTTGGAATCGTTACCTGAAGGGGCGATCGATACATGGGACGTTTTAATTGACAAATTTCTTAAACAATTCTTTCCTGCATCTAAAGCTGTAAGACTTCAAGCAGAAATTGTTACGTTCACACAGAAACCAATTGAAACTCTATATGAGGCGTGGACAAGATATGGAAAGTTATTAAGAGGATGTCCGCAACATGGTTTAGACACCTGTCAAATAGTACAAATATTCTACCAAGGATGCGACATCACTACAAGAAAAGACATAGATATAGCAGCTGGTGGTTCTATTATGAAGAAAACCGAAACTGATGCTTACAAAATTATTGATAACACTGCTTCCCACTCACATGAGTGGCACCAAGAAAAAGACATCATTAGATCATCTAAAGCAGCTAGAGCCGATTCTAGTCATGACTTAGATTCCATTTCCGCAAAGATAGATGCTGTGGAGAGACGAATGGAAAAGATGACTAAGGATATTCACTCAATACGAATTAGTTGTGAGCAGTGTGGAGGACCACATTTGACAAAAGATTGTCTCAGTATTGAATTAACAATGGAACAAAGAGAGAATATTTCATACATAAACCAAAGGCCTGGAAATAATTATCAGAATAATTATCAACCGCCAAGACCGATTTACAATCAAAACCAGAATTATAACCGAAATATTCCATACAACAACCAACAAGGTCCTAGCAATCAACAAGTATCCAATAATACTTATAATCAACAAAGACCGAATTTTCAAAACAAACCACCACAACAAACCGATGATAAAAAGCCAAATTTAGAAGATATGATGACAAAGCTAGTTGAAAGTCAAACACAGTTTTTCACATCTCAGAAACAAACTAATGAACAAAATGCTCAAGCATTTAGAAATCAACAAGCTTCTATTCAAAATCTGGAACAAGAAGTGAGTAACCTAGCAAGGTTAATAGGTGAAAGAAAACCGGGAAGTCTACCTAGTGATACAAATGCTAACCCCCGGAATGAAACAGCTAAAGCCATTACCACAAGAAGTGGTACAACACTTAAACCACCTGAAATACCTGTAACTTCTGATGAAACCATTCCTACTCCACAAGAACCACAACCTGATCAAGATAAGGAAAAAGAACCGGTAGTTGAGAAGGTTAATGAAGATAACACAGTTAAGGATAAACCTTATGTTAAACCATACCAACCACCACTTCCTTACCCGAGTAAAATGAAGAAAGAAAAACTTGAAGCCGAGCAATCCAAATTCTTGGATATGTTTAAACAGATAAATGTAAATCTTCCTTTCATTGATGTGATTTCAGGAATGCCAAGATATGCTAAATTCTTGAAAGATCTAATCTCCAATAGAAAGAAAATGGAAGAACTCTCGGCTGTTACTATGAATGCTAATTATTCAGCAGTGCTGTTGAATAAGATACCAGAAAAACTATCTGATCCAGGAAGTTTCACAATTCCATGTTTTCTGGGTAGTCTTAGTTCAATAGAAGCATTAGCAGATTTAGGTGCTAGTATAAATCTAATGCCGTATTCATTATACACTAAACTAGACCTTGGAGAATTGAAACCAACCAGAATAAGCATACAACTAGCCGATAGATCAATAAAATATCCTAGAAGGATAATGGAGAACATGCTAGTTAAAGTTGGTACTTTAGTATTTCCAGTAGATTTTGTTGTTTTGGACATGGAAGAAGATTCTCAAGTTCCTCTCATATTAGGAAGACCATTCTTAAACACGGCTAAAGCAATGATAGACGTGTTCGGTAAGAAACTGACCCTAAGTATAGAGGATGAGAGTGTTACCTTTTCAGTTGATAGAGCAATGCAACAACCACAATCTGCAGATGATACATGTTATTATATTCAAACTATAGATGCACATGCAGAATTATTAGAAGAATTTCCAGAATTACAAGGAACAGGAGAATGTTCTTTAGGAGAAGGTAATGAACCAATTGATGAAGCTGAAATGTTAGCTACACTTATAGCTAATGGATATGAACCAACAACAGAAGAAATTCAAATGTTAAAAGAAGAAGACAGATATCGATATAAATCATCGATAGAAGAACCTCCGAAATTAGAGTTAAATCCACTTCCAAACCATTTGGAATACGCTTATTTACATGGTGAATCTGAATTACCGGTAATAATATCGTCTTCTCTTACTGAAAATGAGAAATCACAACTCATTTCTGTGTTGAAAGCTCATAAACCAGCCATTGCATGGAAGATTCATGATATTAAAGGAATAAGTCCTTCGTATTGCACACATAAAATCCTTATGGAAGAAGGTCATAAAACGTATGTGCAACGCCAACGAAGACTAAATCCTAATATGCAAGATGTAGTTAAGAAAGAGATTATTAAACTGCTAGATGCAGGTTTGATATATCCAATTTCTGATAGTCCATGGGTAAGCCCAGTTCAATGCGTACCTAAGAAGGGTGGCATGACTGTCATTACAAATGAGAAAAATGAGCTTATTCCTACTAGGACTGTAACAGGATGGCGTGTATGTATTGATTATAGAAAATTAAATGACGCCACCAGAAAAGATCACTTTCCCTTACCTTTCATAGATCAAATGTTGGAAAGATTAGCCGGAAATAGTTACTATTGTTTTCTAGATGGATTTTCCGGATATTTTCAAATTCCAATAGCACCCGAGGACCAAGAGAAAACCACTTTCACGTGCCCTTATGATACTTTTGCTTACAAACGCATGCCATTTGGACTTTGTAACGCCCCTGCAACCTTTCAAAGGTGTATGATGGCGATTTTTCACGACATGATAGAAGAATGCATGGAAGTTTTCATGGATGACTTTTCAGTCTTTGGTGATACATTTAAATCATGTCTAGTTAATCTGGAACGAATGCTAATTAGATGCGAAAAATCAAATCTAGTACTTAATTGGGAGAAATGCCATTTCATGGTTAAAGAAGGCATCGTTCTTGGACATAAAATTTCAAAAGAAGGAATTGAAGTGGATAGAGCTAAAGTAGATGTAATTGCTAAACTTCCACATCCCACAAATGTTAGAGGAGTTAGGAGTTTTCTAGGGCATGCCGGTTTTTACCGACGTTTTATAAAAGATTTTTCTAAAATTGCCACTCCTATGAATAAACTCCTAGAAAAGGATGCTCCATTCATCTTTTCAGATGAATGTATCAAATCTTTTAATATTCTTAAAGAAAAACTCACTAATGCACCAATCATGATAACACCAAATTGGAATCTACCATTTGAACTAATGTGCGATGCAAGTGATTTTGCAATGGGAGCCGTTTTAGGACAAAGGATTGAAAAACGATTTCAACCTATATATTATGCTAGTAAGACATTACAAGGAGCATAAACGAACTATACAGCTACTGAAAAAGAACTCCTTGCTATTGTCTTTGCTTTTGACAAATTTCGATCATATCTCGTTCTAGCAAAAACGGTGGTCTATACCGACCATTCTGCTCTTAGATACCTATTTTCAAAACAAGATGCTAAACCAAGATTAATCCGTTGGATCTTACTCTTACAAGAGTTTGATATTGAAATCCGAGATAAAAGAGGAGCAGAAAATCTCGCCGCTGATCATCTTTCTCGTCTTGAAAATCCCGAATTAGAAGTTCTGAATGAATCGGCCATACAAGACAACTTTCCTGATGAATATCTATTGAAGATAGATTATAAAGAAATCCCATGGTTTGCAGACTATGCAAACTACTTAGTTTGTGGATTCCTTGAAAAAGGTTTAACGTACCAAAGACGAAAGAAATTCTTCAGTGATATAAAACACTATTTCTGGGAAGATCCACATCTGTTTAAAAGTTGTCCCGATGGAATAATACGCCGATGTGTATTTGGAGATGAAGCTAGTAAAATTTTAAACCATTGTCACACAGGACCAACAGGAGGGCATTATGGGCCTCAACTAACAGCAAGAAAAGTTTATGAAGCTGGATTCTATTGGCCTACAATTTACAAAGACGCACACCTTCTTTGCAAATCCTGTGATGCATGTCAAAGGGCCGGAAAAATAAGTCAACGTGATGAAATGCCACAAAATGTCATCCAAGTATGTGAAGTATTTGACATTTGGGGTATTGACTTTATGGGTCCATTTCCAAAATCTCATAATAATCTATATATACTCGTAGCCATTGATTATGTATCTAAATGGGCGGAAGCACAAGCTCTCCCAACTAACGATGCACGAGTTGTAGTCAACTTTTTAAAACGTCTTTTTGCAAGGTTTGGAACACCGAAAGCTTTAATAAGTGATCGGGGTACTCATTTCTGTAATAATCAACTTGAGAAAGTTCTTAAAAGATATGGAGTAACTCATAAAATCTCCACCGCATATCATCCACAAACAAGTGGACAAGATGAAAATACCAACCGAGCTTTAAAACGTATTCTAGAGAAAACCGTAGGATCAAATCCGAAGGAATGGTCCATTAAATTGGAGGATGCACTCTGGGCTTTTAGAACAGCCTACAAAACTCCAATTGGAACCACACCTTTTAGACTTGTTTATGGAAAAACATGTCATCTTCCAGTAGAAATTGAACACAAAGCATTTTGGGCTTTGAAGACATGTAATCTTGATTTACATGAAGCCGGACGTCTACGATTAAGTCAACTAAATGAATTAGAAGAATTAAGACATGAAGCATACGAAAATTCGTTAATCTATAAAGAAAGAACGAAGAAATGGCATTATAAAAGAATCAGAAGTTCAAAAGAATTTAAAGAAGGAGACAGAGTTCTTCTTTTCAATTCACGATTCAAGCTATTTCCTGGAAAATTGAAATCAAGATGGTCTGGACCATTCATAGTCAAAAGAGTTTTCCCATACGGAACGATAGAATTGATAAATTCAAATGGGATTGAATTTAAAGTTAATGGTCACAGAGTTAAACATTACATACATGGTCCGATGGAAGTCGACAACGAAGTTAATCACAATTTCGACACCACAGCTAACTAAGTGTGGGGAGAATCAAGTCTTTAAAGGATAATATGTATTTCTGTTAGAGTTAGATTGTCTGTTTTCGTGTAGTTCTCGAAAATGGAACCCGAATGGTGTTTCCCTAGCAGACCCTAAAGAACTAGTCTTCTCCCCCCATTCTGAATTTTTATGTTTTTTTAGGTTTTTACAAAATGAAGACTGCCTGTGAACTAAACCATGGTCTAATGCTACACGCTTTGATCACTAAAAGAAATAATGATATACTCCCTAGTGAAATAGTATCAGTAATCAGAGAAAGAATGGACGGAGTTAGAAAAGAATCCAGATGCGAAGATAATAAGTTACAATTTGGTAAAGGAAAATCAAAATCCGCAGCGAAAAGAAGAGCACGACACCTAGAAAGATGTCACAAATGCGAAAAATGGTCACATGGAGGTAAATGTTCAAATAATCAAACCTATTCAAATACCGAATTTGTTACTTTATGCAGAGACGGACCGTTCATATGTTTAGAAGAAAAGATACTGAATGCTCGAGGTTACGCCTATGTAGCCATGGAAAACCAATTAAACCGACTATCTTATGAATGGGATAGATCATATAACTAAGAAATCTATTTCACAGGTATGTCTGTACAGTTTTTATTTTTATTTTTATTTTTAACCTTTTGATAATAAACGCTAATTTGTTCGCTAAAAAGTATTAAATTGGTATTGAATAAAATTAGGTTTGGCGACCGAAATTATTGATATCATTCAAAAATTTATTACATCACTGCGAAATTTAACGTTTATTCTTAAGGTATAAATATCTTTAAACAATCAACCCAAAATATTTCAAAAATTCGTCATGAGTTAAATTAGGTCTTGGAACCGAAATTACTTTACCGAAAAAAGGGGCGCATATTTTTGATAATATTTGATTGATTAAAGTGGGATAAAAAGACAAAAAGATTTTTAATTTTATTTTTACCATTAATATTTAAATCTTAAATTAATATTGTAAACTTTGTAAAAACAATATATTTAAAATTGTAAATATTTGAAAAATTAATATAAGTTTGATATGAATTTATAAATTTTTAAATTAAGTTTGGTGTGAATTTTTAATTTTTAAAATATAAAATTTTAATTTTATGCATTTTAAATTTTGAGTTTGGTGTGAATTTTTAATATTAATTTTGAATTTTATATTTAAGTTGTGTGAATTTAAAAACAAAAATTTACTTTATCTCATTAAGTTAAGAATATGATTTTTAAAATTCGTCGTAAGTTGAAGACTAGGTCTTTGAACCGAAATTGCTTTACCCAAGGGAGGGACGAGAACTTTTATTATCATTATTTTTAATCTTATTAATTTAAAGTATGCCAAAAACATTGAAAAAAAAAAAAATCTTAGCTTTTAAAACAATCGCTACAAAAAGATAAATTTTAAAATTTTGTCGAGGGACGGACTAGGACATCGATCCGAAACGACCTCGTCCTAAATAACAAGGGAAACAAAATTTTAAAATTAATTTCTTAATTGTTTTCAAAAGTTAATGATTAAAAAAAAAAAAAAAAAAAACTCCGCGAGTCGCGGAGTTTGAAGTGTATTTTGCCGCGACTCGCGGAGGTACCGAAAATCAGAAAAAAAAAAAATTAAAAGAGCTGAACGATCAGTACACTCCACAACTCAAAAACACAGCGAATTTCACAGCGAAAAAACCCGGAAAAACCCGAGAAAAAACCCCAAAAATCACAATTTTTAACCGTTAATCACCAAATCTTTTGCTAAAATCATGTTGAGAAGGATGCTATCTAAGAATTACTCAAGAAAAACGGTAAATTTCTACACCTAAACACCATTTAATTCGAAATTTGGTGTTCTTGAGCTATTTTTTCCCCAATTTGATTTTGATGCTTTTTAGTGTAATTAGACTTAAATTGTTTATGTATTATGCTTGTATAACCTAGATTGATGCTGTTTAACATGATTAGAAGCCTTAAACTTCAAATTTTGAATAATCTAGGGTTTGTGTTCTTGAGCAAATTTGGGGCTTTTTGATATAAACAGGTTATGGCCGATTTTTGTCATGAATTGTTGCTAAATTGAGTAGTGTAACATGTCTAGGTAGTTAAATGATCCAAACTTTGAGCCTAAACATGATTTTGAGAATTAAAGTGGACTTTTTCAAGTCCAAAATTCATGAACTTGATTTTTGAAAGATAATGCCATTTGAGACTTGTTTGATTGCTAGTAATGATTATTTTGACATGTTATTTGAGTTGAATGCTTATGAACTTGGCAAAAATTTTCGTATATGCTTATTTGAAAAAGTGTAGATTTGATAAAAATGTGAAAATAAGCTTAAGTTTGATATAAATTGATAATGTCATTGTAATTATTTTGATTGATGATTTTGCTGACACTAATGCATATTTGGATGCACAAAATTTGTGTTTGATGTGTTTTGCAGAATGAAAGGGGTGAATCTTCATCCCAAGCCCGCAATGCTCCTGCTGAGAATTTGGAACAACAGGAGGTAGATAACTACTACAAGCAGGATATACCTCATCCAGTCATGACCTTTTCCGATATGCACTTGGAAGAGTTGCACCCGAACCTGAGATTTGACAGACTTTGGATAGATTATCCAAAATATCAACGGGGTTTGCATACTCTTCACTCTAAGGTTGTTGAGGTACCGAGGGTCATAGAATGGGGACCCTTAGAAGCTGTAGAATTGGCCGGGCCAATTAGGGAATTACTTGTACAGAGGTATGGTAATTCTTCTTTTAATGACTGGATATGTTTATTCACCATACGTAGACCTGTATATAAAGTATGGTGTGAAGAATTGTTATGTAGTATAGAGTTGAATGATCGGGTAGCTAGTTTAACCGATCGTTCTTTTATTAGATTTTTGTTAGGCGGTTCGATGCGCCACATGTCTTTACGGGACATGGCTCAGGCTTTACGTATATATACGCCTGAGGAGTTAGCGTCTGCCGATTGTAGAGGATTGATACTAAACGGTAGAAAGATAGATGAGAATTTTGATACACACGGTGTGTGGAGTCAAATGACAAGCCATCACCGTTTCAAAGGGGGAAATTACTCTTATTTGGATATAGATAGAGCCGAATTAAGAGTGATACATAGGTTTTTAGCTAATTCGATTACACAAAGGGGTAAAAACAAGGAAAAAGTAAATGAACAGGATTTGTTTTACCATATGTGTATTCGAGACCCACAAAGCGCTGTAAGTATACCATATTGTGTGGGTTATTATTTATCAGCTATGGTTCGGGGGATGCGACCACATAGCATAATAGGAGGTGGTATTTTTATTACTTTGATTGGTGAATATCTCGGTGTGGATATAAGTCGGGGGGGATTATTACTAGAAGAGCCGGAACCCCGCGATACTATAGGTTTAAATGTATATCATGGTGCGAAAGTTTTGAAGAGGCGAAATAACGCCGCAGTACGATACCATGGTAGACATCCACAGGTGGAGAGAAACCAGCAGCAAGGTAATGTAGGAGGGGGGAATGAGATGCAAGAAATGCATAGGTTTATAGCTTCTCAGGAATACGAAAATGCTAGACAGAGAGCATTTGAAGATTGGCAAGTTCATCAGAACCAGATCATAGCTCATTGCCAACATATAGGTAGAAACTATATTCCTACACCGAAACCGTCTTCCCTCCTTGGTCTATAGAGATGCAGCCACCATATCCTACGTATGACCCTGCCGAAGCATTCTATAGCACTTATGGTTATGCCTGGAACCCCTATTGGTACCAATATCATCCTTAGTTTACTTATTATTTTTTTTTATTTTGTAATTTGTAATTATTGATACGTTTAATACTTTTGTTAATATTGTAATCATTTTTATAATTATCTAACTTTTATTCTTAGATTTTAATAATTTTTGAATGTGGGGTAATATACCAAACTTCAAAAATATGTATATATGTTTGCAGTTTATCTTATGTACACAACAGGGTAAAACAACGCATTTTCAAAGACTGGCATTAAGTTCAGCAAAAGCAACTAATTTTGACGACAAGATGCAAAATATATGTGAAATAACAACAAGACGGAATGAACAAATGATGTGCACCATTTATCATTCAGCAAACAAACGCCAATATATTTGGAAACTTTGGTAAAAATTTAATCATTTTCACACAAATCACCCTCAATAATTTAAATTGTTACTGATTTCTTGTAAATGAGGGCATTGCAAGATCTTAAGTGTGGGAAGGGGATAAATTCTTTCGGATTTTAAAATTTTTTACTTTATACACTTGGTTACCATTAAAAATACTAGTAAAGCAGTAGTTGTATTAGAATCTAGTGCTCTCTGATAAAAAAGAACAGCCCTAGTCTTATATACTGACTACCCAATTCTAGTAAAATTTTTCAATTAAATGAATTCAAATCATGTTTATACATATTTATGAACGATAAAACTAGGTTTTAACACCGAAATTATTGTTATCTCAGAAAGAACATAAATTAAGAAACAAACTAAAATGTCAAAATTCATTTAAAATGGAATAGAGGACGATAAAAAGGAAAATAAAAGCCAAGTGTGGGAGAATTTACCAAGTTATTTTAAACATATGTCACATATATCTGTAACAAATAACTGAAAATACTTTTGCTTTGGACTAAACTAAACTGTTTTACCCGATGAAAGAAAAGAAGAGATGGATCTACACGATGAATCAATTCCATCATTAAAAGGAAGTAAAGTCTTCCGAAAAAGACACGCGCTTCTTGATTTAGGTCATGAAGTTGTCGTCCAGACCAGCTGTAGGTTGACGAAAAATCTAGAAAAGTCATCACTAAAATCAGCAGGAAATCCACGGACCTCAGCATTAAACAGGGTCGCCAAGTGGTCAGATTTATCCTAACCATGAGAAGGATTTATCTCGTACAATGGGGGGGCACCATGCAAATTAGCTGGATAAGACTAATGAATCAGATCCCCAGAAAGGATAATCTCCTTAAAGATTAAAAATCAGCTTTTAAGACTGATATTACTCAATCCTAGAGATTGACCTTAAAGATTGAGAATTACAAACTCATGGAATTCAATGATATCTAAACTCGAGCTTGAACGAGAAAATATTTTGATCAAAATTACAAACCGATTTGTTTTCTGAAAACCCATTTTCAATGCGTTCATTACCATTGAACGTAAAATCCTAGGAATTCACCTGGAATTCATTAGGTCACCTGAACTAAATCGGGTGTCAACCGTAAGAACGGTGGTTGCATAGTGGTCAAAGACAGGACCTTGTGCCAGGCCGAAAAATTATAAGGGTGAGCTTTACTATTGCTCCTACCAAGGATAGTAATTGCGTCCGACACGTTATAGACCATAATCAAAAGCATGTCACGGGACATTGCCTTAAACAGTTGCTTGTTCAACGCTTTCCTTTACAACCGGACGGTAGTTTACCGAAAGGTAATATACGGGACAAGTAAACTGGACGTGTTGCTTTCCAAATACAAGGGTAGCAAGTGGGTGACACAAAACCATAAGTTTTGAGCTAAAATTTTCAAATCTGAAACCCACCAAACCCACAAAAATATTTTGCAAACACCGGTAAAGGGTTATCCCGGAAAACTTATCTAGGGTAAAAACTAGATTTAATTTTCAAAAGATCAAATGTTTTCATAAAGATCCAATTTTCTTAATGGATCTAATTTTTTATAGTCATATGGGACTGTAAACCATATCGTTACTACCATTGTTTATACCGCCATATAGAAATCACTGATGTACAAAGTGTGAAGAATAAAGAAGTGATTCTAGTATTTCAAGACAATATTGCTTGAGGACAAGCAACGCTCAAGTGTGGGAATATTTGATAATGCTAGAAACGAACATATATTTCATAGCATTATTCCTCAAGAAAGACAAGTTTTTAGTTGCAATTGTTCTATTTACAAGTGATATTCGTTTGTATAATAAAAGGTGAAGACAAAAGACAGATTCGACGAATTTTAGACGCAAACGACCAAAAAGCTCAAAAGTACAAAAGACAATCAAAAAGGTTCCAATTATTGATAAGAAACGTCTCGAAATTACAAAATTACAAGATTCAAAATGCAAAGTACAAGATATTAAATTGTACGCGAGGACGTTCGAAAATCCGGAACCGGGACCAGAGTCAACTCTCAACGCTCGACGCAACGGACTAAAAATTACAAGTTAACTATGTATATAAATATAATATAATATATAATTAATTATATTAATTATATATATATTATATTTATATATAAAAAACCGTCGGCAGAGAAAGACTCCAAGATGTGAGCTGGAATTTCAAACTCCGCGACTCGCGGAGTTTGAAGGCCGAAATGGCCGCGAGTCGCGGAGACCCAAAATGAAAAAATGCCTATAAAGCCAACCGAATTCTGAACGCAAAAATCATCTTTTTCTTCTCTTATCATACGTAAAATTTATATATATATATATATAATTTATATTTTAATTTTAATTTTAATTCTAATAATAAGGGTATGTTAGCGAATGTTGTAAGGGTGTAAGTCGAAATTCTGTCCGTGTAACGCTACGCTATTTTTAATCATTGTAAGTTATGTTCAACCTTTTTACATTAATGTCTCGTAGCTAAGTTATTATTATGCTTATTTAAAATGAAGTAATCATGATGTTGGGCTAATTACTAAAATTGGGTAATTGGGCTTTGTACCATAATTGGGGTTTGGACAAAAGAACGACACTTGTGGAAATTAGACTATGGGCTATTAATGGGCTTTATATTTGTTTAACTAAATGAAAGTTTGTTAATGTTAATATAAAGATTTACAATTGGGCGTCCCTATAAATTACCATATACACTCGATCGGACACGATGGGCGGGGTATTTATATGTACGAATAATCGTTCATTTAACCGGACACGGGAATGGATTAATAGCCACTAGAATAATTAAAACAGGGGTGAAATTACATTCAAGGGTAATTGGTGTAATTGTTAACAAAGTAGTAAAACCTTGGTTTACACGCAGTCGATAACCTGGTGTATTCATTAAACAAAGTATTAAAACCTTGTTACAATTTGAATCCCCAATTAGTTGGAATATTTAACTTCGGGTATAAGAATAATTTGACGAGGACACTCGCACTTTATATTTATGACTGATGGACTGTTATGGACAAAAACCAGACGGACAGATTAAATAATCCAGGACAAAGGACAATTAACCCATGGGCATAAAACTAAAATCAACACGTCAAACATCATGATTACGGAAGTTTAAATAAGCATAATTCTTTTATTTCATATTTAATTTCCTTTATTTTATATTTAATTGCACTTCTAATTATCGCACTTTTATTTATTGTTATTTAATCGCACTTTTAATTATCGTACTTTTTAATTATCGTAAGTTTATTTTATCGCACTTTTATTATTCGCAATTTCATTATCGTTATTTACTTTACGCTTTAATTTAAGTCTTGTATTTATTTTATATTTTACATTAGGTTTTAACTGCGACTAAAGTCTTAAAATCGACAAACCGGTCATTAAACGGTAAAAACCCCCCTTTATAATAATAATATTACTTATATATATATTTGTATTTTTATAAAAGTAAACTAATATAGCGTTGAGCTTTGTTTAAAGATTTCCCTGTGGAACGAACCGGACTTACTAAAAACTACACTACTGTACGATTAGGTACACTGCCTATAAGTGTTGTAGCAAGGTTTAAGTATATCCATTCTATAAATAAATAAATATCTTGTGTAAAATTGTATCGTATTTAATAGTTTTTCCTAGTAAAATATAAACTATTTTATATACACCTCGCATAACATCATACGCGAAGAGTATAAGTGAAGCTATCGCAAGAGAGTGAAATGAGTAAACGTATATTTGTTTTAACCGATGACGTAGTTATGATTGATTTTCGGAATTCATGGGATTTAAAGAAAATCTTTGCAATAAGATTTGGTTCTTCGGCAATTAAGGAAATCATGATCTTCTTTGATTAAATGCGATAATCTATCTCGATTTCTCTGTCTGATATTTTACTATAAATCCACCCCCTTCGTTTCTTTATTTCCACAGCTCACACCTTCTAGTCTTTCTCCCTAATTCATACTTTAAAGCATTCGTTAATATGCTTCATCCAGTATTGATTCTTGATATACTCTTAACTTTCATATGTGTCATTCTTCATTTTCATCTACCACCGGAGGAAGTTATTTTCTTCTACCATTACCTTGGAGTTATTGTGTTTTTCATTCTCCCGTGTCTTTATATTGCTATACGCATTGATATACACGGTTTGTAAATTTCGGGGTTGTTATCGGGCTTTATATTCTCCATTATATTTCGGAGCTTCATGCTTTCGTTTTCTCTTCCCGGTCTTAAGTCAAGTGGATAATGGTCCAGAATTCGTAGATATGAATTTTTGGATGAACATAGTTAATGTTTCAAGAAGAAAATTGTAATGGCACGATCTTGATTTGGCAAATTACCAGAATATCCGAAAATATAGAGCTATCAAGATGATATGTTCTTAATATGTTTGGAAATTGGGTAGAATGTACGTGTAAATAGTACATGATGACGGTATGTTCTGTGAATCATCACGTTCCATTAGAAACTCAGCATGACTTACTGTAATATAATCACGTTGATCAAGTGTCATTATATTATACTAACTCATGCTTCAGTTCCCAACACTACTTTAAAAACATTCCTATTTTAAATTCGAATTTTTTTTTCAGAATTTAGAAACTAACACAGTTTCTTTTTATGTTTTAACGTAGATATTGCGAAGAGATAAAAGATTTCGGATAAGGATAGTTGTGAAATTATCTTCAGGAATATCGAAGATATTTATAATAAAAGATACGATAATATCTTAGAATTCTTAACATAGATGGATGATGAAGAAGATTTGTCTGTGAAGGTTTAGAATAAGAAGTAAGGTGTTTGCTAACTATTTCAGTAGACACTGAATCATTTGGATCCTTTGAAGGCAGGTTTAGTCTTTGTGATTTGTTCATAGCCTCCTTCATGGTCTGCTCAATCCGTTTTCCAGTTTCAAACCTTCTCTTTTTCTCAGCTTTACCACCATACTATTCTTTATCATCAAACTTTTGACTGTTAAAGTCGTTTACAGTTTTTGCTACTTCATCAGCGTTTTTCCAATTTCGAAGAACTAGTTCATAGTTTGGGATGTTTTTCAGAAAATTCACATTCGAAGTATGTAAGTCTAGGAGATAGACGTTATATGTATACATATAACTTTTGATGTAAAATTGTCGCGAAATTCAAAATACTGATTGCTAATTCCCAGTAGTTGGTGTGACAATTATTGTTACAGGATGTAGGTGAGTACATGATGGGGTTTTAATGAATAAGTATAGTGGCTTTTCGGAGAGGCTTAAGTCGAAGGTTAATGAAGTTGTTGATAAGTTTACTGCTAATGTGGCGAGATATGAAAGGTTCCCCGGTAACCATGATGAAGGGTTTATTCGTATAAACAAATGAAGGTGATTTGCTGGAGCTGTGACAAAACTGTCTATTTTGGAAAGAGATTGAAAAATTATATTTGGTAATAAATATCAAAGGATCTGAGACGGATACGTGTTAAACTATAACTTTGGTTTTGAGAGCTTTTCAGGTGCATGACAGTGGGTAGTGTGTGGTTGGATCATCATCTCGCATGTCTTTAGGAATTTTGAAGTGTTTGAACACATATTGTAATTGTTAATATACATATAATGTTCTAAGATTTTGAATGATACAAATATTTTTGTGAGTTCCATGAATAGAAATGAGGTTCTAGGACAGTTTTGAAGTCAAAGTATAGTTTTGAAAGATGTAGGAATCTAGGAGTGATGATTTCGGTTATATCTTGAATCGAATTCTGAGATTTCAAAATCAGAATATGTAATTAGATTTTGAATGAGCATGGTTATTTTAATTTCTATAAAAGAATGTATATTGTTGTGAAAGTAGGGAGTATAATGGATGACTTGCTGATTCAGATTCGAAGAATGTAACATATTAATTGTGAATTTATATATCTCTCGGGTATTACCTACCCGTAAAAAAAAAATTCACAATTAATATTTTGTACAAAAGAATTTTATTACAGTCTTTATGGAAATATATATGTGTATATTTCTTCAGATGTAATATAGATTTAATGAGTTAATATTAAATTAAACTCATTTGATTTATGGTTAAGGCTAGGATAGATAATTTCTAAACTTTAGAAATTACATAATCGTCGTAGAATATTTCTCCAATGAAGTTATGAATCAATACTTCATCGTTGTGGTATTCCTTGGTATCTACATGGCGTATGACGTCGATGCTCGTGGGACAGATTGTGAAGTTGAGGTTTGCGATGCGGTTGTTGTTGGTGGTGGTAATGGTACTGTTGATGTTGTTGATGGTGATACTGGTTATACTGCTGGTGCTGCTGCTGGTGTTTGTAACCTTTCACCATATTCTCCAAAGCCACTACCCGAGCGCGAAGCTCGTTGACTTCTTCTATTTGTCGGTTCGGACGAGCGGATAAATAAGATCTAGAATTTGGTGTAGTATATAATCATGACGAGATACTCTGGAAATGGGAGAGAAAATGGTGTTTCGGACAGGTTCGCCGGTAAGTGCTTCAGGTTCATTACCAAGAGGGCAATGTGGTGGATGAAAGGGATCACCTTCTTCTTGTCTCCAATGGTTAAGTACATTACGAACCCATCCCCAATTCATCCAGAATAGATGATGGCTAATTGGTTGATCCATTCCAGTCACGCTACTTTTGGAGCTCATGTGGAAATCCATATCGGCATAGCTGTCGGAATCCGAGGAACTCGAAGTGGTTGAGGGATCCATCTTGTATGATCAGGGAAAGAATTTTTTTGTATGAAATAGATTGTAGAATTTAGATTTGGTATTCTTCAATACATAATTTACATATGTATATATAATACCAAAATCCCATAAATTACGAAGAAATCTTTGAAAGATGTCAGTCAAAGTTCACAGTAACAGATATGCTAAGATAAGAATTCGTCTATACACTATTTTACAATAAATGTAGGAAAACGCGTCTAGACTTAAGAATGATAAGCAGGTAATTTCCTAAGGATGGTAAGTAGGTGATTTCCGACTAAAAATGATAAGCAAAACTTTTGACATGCAGACACGGTCGAAATCCAGACTCACTAATGCATCTTAACAACTATTAGTTAGACACACTAATGCAAGAGCTGGTTCGCTAAGACCACCGCTCTGATACCAACTGAAAGGACCCGTTCATATACATTATAAACGATTCACAATAATTGATTACATCGCGAGGTATTTGACCTCTATATGATACGTTTTACAAACATTGCATTCGTTTTTAAAAGACAAACTTTCTTTACATCAAAAATTGACGGCATGCATACCATTTCATATTACATCCAACTATAATTGACTTAACATTAATCTTGATGAACACAACGACTCGAATGCAACGTATTTCAAAGTATGTCATGAATGACTCCAGGTAATATCCTTAAAATGAGCTAATGCACAGCGGAAGATTTCTTTAATACCTGAGAATAAACCTGCTTTAAAGTGTCAACCAAAAGGTTGGTGAGTTTATTAGTTTATCATAATCAATCATTTCCGTAATATTAATAAACCACAAGATTTCAGTTTCCATAAATTTCTGTACACTCGCAAGTGTATAAAAGTATTCTATAAGTTGTTGAGCGCTTCGGTAACCATACTTAACAATTAATGTGGCATATTCCCTTTATTATGAAATCTCCCTACACTGTACCAAGTGTAGTAAAAACGAAGTACTATGCAACCGTTTACGATACTAGAGCGACTAGCCCGGTTGGGGTTGTCAAACCCGATAGATCTATCAATAGGATTCGCGCTTTCATGCTCTTACAACATGTAAATATTAGTTACCAAGCTATTAGGGAAAAATATGCAAAGTGGTATAACTCAACGTAGAATATGTTTTTAGTACTTGTGTCCATTTCGTAAAACAGTTATAAAACAGTGCATGTATTCTCAGCCCAAAAATATATATAAAAAGGGAGTAATGAAACTCACAATACTGTATTTTGTAGCAATTATGTATATGACGGCACTGAACAAGTGCAGGGTTTGTCTCGGATTCACGAACGTATCAATATTGTGATTCAATATTGCAGGAAAGTACGTAGACGCAACGAAAATGATAAATGTTAGGTTGACCTCACGAGCAATACCCTCGATCAATACCCATAACCTCCATAGCTATAACCCATAATTTCCTTAGCTCTATCCCGTTTGAAAACTTATTTTGAAATCGTCTAAATATAACTCCGTCGTAGTATTTTATATATACTAATAATATCTTGAAATAATACAAAGAAAATATATATATGTAATTCGATTGAGAGAGTTTAGAGAAATATATTTTCAAGTTTCTATGAAATAATGAAACCTATTGAATTCTATTTATAATAGATTTTTGAATTATTAAAGTGAATTATTAAAGTGAATTATTAAAGTGTGAATTATTAAATTGAATTATTAAAGTATGAATTATTAAAGTGAATTATTAAAGTATAAATTATTAAAGTGAATTATTAAAGTAAATTATTAAAGTATGAATTATTAAAGTGAATTATTAAAGTATAAATTATTAAAGTGAATTATTAAAGTATGAATTATTAAAGTGAATTATTAAAGTGAATTATTAAAGTATGAATTATTAAAGTGAATTATTAAAGTATGAATTATTAAAGTGAATTATTAAAGTGTGAATTATTAAAGTTAAAGTAAAGTAAAAGTAAAGTAAAGGTAAAGTTAAAGTATAGTAAAAGTATAAAACTATGTACGTATACTACGCGTATAAATATATATAATATTAATTTAAATCGTTATATATATTTAATAAAATAAAATATAAATATCGTTATCTTTATCATACTGGTTAAGTAATGAGTTGTCAAAAGTGGTTCTAGATATTTATAAAAGATATATACGTTTTAATAATAAAGTTCTTTTTAAACTGAAAACGTTTTTTGTACTTTTGAAACTAAATCAAATAAATATGATAATTTTGTTTTCCAAAACTAAATATATTTAAGAATCATTTTGTTAAAAGGTTAAAATAATGGAAATCGTTATATCATAAAACATTTTAGAAAAGTAGAATTATATATATTCATAATAGGTTTCAAGTTTTTAAATTACAGTCTGTTGGAGAAGCATGGGATAAAGTCCAAAGGTTAAATAAACATATGAAATCATCTTAATGAAAAATGTCGAGTTACTTAACTTGTCGATATACAACATCTAAGTTAGTTACACTCCACGTTCTTATTTTCATATTAAATAAAATGAAAGTTTACATAGTTATCTTATCAAGGTTACGAGGAAAATATTATAAAACATGCCTTGGAAATTAAACGGGAATTTCCACTAACCCTTGTCTAGTTCCCGTTAATTGACACATTTGTTCTTACTTATAAATCACTTTACCATTTTTCGAATGTTGTCAAAAAGAATAGATTTCTTAAATCACAGTGGACCTCATAACATAGGCCCGTAATCATATCATAATGTATCTGATAATTCAATCATTTGATATTATCTCTTAATTCTGTCGATAAATATATCGAAACAAATACGTTCATGTAAAGTATCATATATCTAATACTTTGTTAATGTTTTCAGTTAATATTATATATTATATATACATATCTATATACTCATAATTGTTCGTGAATCGTCGAACACGGTCAAAGGGTAATTGATTACATGAATGTAGTTCCAAACTTTTTGAGATTCAACATTACAAATTCTGCTTATCGTGTAGGAAACATAAAAAGGTTAAGTTTAAATTTGGTCAGAAATTTCCGGGTCGTCACACAAACTACCAAAAACGACGGGCGGTTATGATACCATTTGGGTTATTGTTGACCGTCTCACCAAAAACGACGACGGGCGGTTACTCCTTTACCCTTTAAGCTCCTAGAGTTTTCTTCTCCTTGAGAGCATAGTGAATCCCAACATTCTTTTGTACTTTCACATGAGATAATCTTTATTCTTTCTTCGTTAGGAAGAACTCCATGAATTAGTGAAATTGCATCAATTTTTTTTCAAAATATCATTGTTTTGAAATGTTGACTTCACTAGTCTTGAACTAGCTTGTGGAACAAAGTCTCTTACTTTGATTTTCCTCCACAAGTAGTATGTGACAACCCAAAAATTTCCGACCAAACTGTGCTCGACGATTCACGAACATTTATGTGTATATAGATATGTATATATAATATATAGTTATATTAATTAAAAATGTTAACAAAGTATTAGATGTATAATACTTTACATGAACGTATTTGTTTCAATATATGTTTAATATATTTATCGAAGAAATTAAAAGATAATATCAAAATATTGAATTACCAGATACATTGTGATATGATTACAGGTCTATGTTATGAGGTCCACTGTGATTTAAGAAATCTATTCTTTTTGATAATATTCGGAAAATGGTAAAGTGATTTTTAAGTAAGAACAAATATGTCAATTAACGGAAACTAGACAAGGGTTAGTAGAGATTCCTGTTTAATTTCCAATTCATGTTTTATAATATTTTCCTCGTGACTTTGATAAGATAACTATATTAACTTTCATTTTATTTAATATGAAAGTAAGAACGTGGAGTGTAAATAACTTAGATGTTGGATATCGACAAGTTAAGTAACTCGACATTTTTCATTAAGATGATTTCATACATTTATTTAACCTTTGGACTTTATCCCATGCTTCACCAACAGACTATAATTTAAAAACTTGAAACCTATTATGAATATATATAATTCTACTTTTCTAAAACGTTTTATGATATAACGATTTCCATTATTTTAACCTTTTAACAAAATGATTCTTAAATATATTTAGTTTTGGAAAACAAAATTATCATATTTATTTGATTTAGTTTCAGACGTACAAAAACGTTTTCAGTTTAAAAAGAACTTATTTATTATTAAAACGTATAAAACTTTTATACATATCTAGAACCACTTTTGACAACTCATTACTTAACCAGTATGATAAAGATAACGATATTTATATTTTATTTTATTAAATATATATAACGAATTAAATTAATATTATATATTGAATTCAATAGGTTTCATTATTTCATAGAAACTTGAAAATATATTTCTCTAAACTCGTTATTTCAAGATATTATTAGTATACATAAAATACTACGACGAGGTTCTGCTCGCATGTTTTCAAAATGGTTTTTGCGAGCGGGATAGGGCTAAGGAAATTATGGGTTATAGCTATGGAGGTTATGGATAATGTTCGGGAGTATGCTCATGAGGTCAAACTAGTGTTTATCATCTCCGTTGCGTCTACGTACTTTCCTGCAATATTGAATCACAATATTGATACGTGAGCACTCATAACTTAACTTTTATATATTAGTAATGTATCCCTGACTAGTGCTCAAGTATATATGATTATGCATGCTTGTATGTTTAATTTCATCGTTAAATAGTTTATGATAGATCATGAGTTTAATATACATACTACTGAGATAAGGTATATGATATGCATGTCGTTTAAAAGCTGGCGAAAAATCAATAACTTTTCATTTAGATATCGAATAGTTTCGATGAACGGATTAAAAGATGTAGTCAATTGAATTATCTATAATTTTAATTATTATTTTTAAAATAATTATTATTATTACTGTCGTCGTTATTATCGTCGTTATTATTATTAACTAATAATAATAATAATAATAATTATTATTATTATTATTATTATTATTATTATTATTATTATTATTATTATCATTATCGTTATAAATGTTATCATTAAAAATTGTCATTTACATTAGTATTACTATTGTTATTATCATCAAGATTATTAATAACATTATAATTATTATTATTATTATTATTTTATTTATTATCATTAAAATAGTTATTAGTATTATCATTAATGTTATTATAATATTTATTATTATTAGTATCATTATCATTAAAAATTAATATTAGTATCATCTAATTATTATGACTAATATTATTTTCATTATTATGAATGCGATTTAAAAGAGGACTAAAAGCTATTAAACAAATCGATTAGGAAATAACGAGTATAAGTATCATGATGAAATTAAAATATTGTATGATATTGATTTAAGAGAAAAATATCCTTTTTCATTATTTTTATCATTATTATTAAAAGTATCATTTATATTAAACTATCATTTTTATTAAAATTTTCATTTTTAATAGAAATGTCATTGTTATTATAAAATATCATTTTTATTATCATTTTAGTATATTAAAAATTATCATTTTGAATAGAATTATTACTATTATATAAGATATTATTATTATTACAGTTAATATTAAAAAGTATCGTTATAATTATCATGATTAGAATTATCATTTTATCATATTTAATATCATCATTTGTAAATATAAATATTGTTATTATTATTAGTAGAATAATAATAATAATTATTATTATTATTACAAAATAATACATCTGTTAGTTATTATTATTATTATCAATATTATTTTATCAAACAAATATGTGATACAAAGATATTTTTACCACACGTAATATAATTACATTAATAATACATATCACCATGTTTTTATAATATTGAGTGAACTGTATAAATTTTATTACTTAAGATATATAAAAGTATATTTTTATATATAAATTTTAATATAAATTTTTATTTATTAATAAATGACTTGTATTATTATTTACTCTAATAAAATTTGATAAATATATTTAAATATATATATATAACAACTATATTTAAGCTATATAATAAACACGTATGAATTTTTGGAAGTCATTTTGGGTCAAATTGATTTTTTGTTGACTTTTGCATGATAATCTCGAGCGTTAGGATTGTGATACACTACGACTTGACCTGAATTTGTTAGACAGATATTGACCAATATATAAATATATATACTTAATATAGGTTCATGAATTCGAGGCCAACCCTGCACTTGTTCAGTGCCGTCATACACATAATTGCTACGAAACACAGTATAGTGAGTTTCATTTGCTCCCTTTTTAAATGATTTTGCAATATACATTTTTGGGATTGAGAATACATGCACTTTTATAAATGTTTGACGAAATAGACACAAGTAATCGAAACTACATTCTATGGTAGAATTGTTATACCGGATATCGCCCTTGTTGAACTTGGTAGCCTAAGAATTGGTGTTTATTATAATTGCCACCAATTAACGTGAATCCTAAAGATAGATCTATGGGCTTTGACACGCCCCAATCAGAGAATTTGAACTGCTTTAGTACTTCAATTTTTATATGTTTGGGGATATTCTAGATGCATTTTGTTAATGTCGGTTACCAGGTGTTCAATCCATACGAATGAATTTTAAAAACTTGCGAGTGTATGATTATTGATTAAATGAAATCTTGTGATCTATTAAAATTATGGAAATGATTGAGTACGATAAACTAATGAACTCACCAACCTTTTGGTTGACACTTTAAAGCATGTTTATTCTCAGGTATTAAAGAAATCTTCCGCTGTGCATTAGCTCATTTTAAGGATATTACTTGGAGTCATTCATGGCATATTTCAAAGGACGTTGCATTCGAGTCATTGAGTTCATCAAGATTATTATTAAGTCAATTATAGTTGGATGTATTATGAAATGGTATGCATGCTGTCAACTTTCGATGTAAAGAAAATTTGTCTTTTAAAAACGAATGCAATGTTTGTAAAATGTATCATATAGAGGTCAAATACCTCGTGATGTAATCAACTATTGTGAATCGTTTATAATGTATATGAACGGGGCATTTCATAGTAACCCTTAGATTTGAGATAATCCTCAAATCTTGATTTCCACACATCAATATCTTCTTTATCAAATATTGGTGCTTCTTTCACCAATTCTTCCAAGTATCCCATAGTTTGAGTTGATCCGAGAATCTTTGACTCAAGTTTTTGCACGAAACGAATTTTGACACTTCCAAAAACGTTTATAGAGCAATGATTTGAGCAACTGCTCTGATACCAATTATAAGTAACTAGAGGGGGGGGTGAAGAGTTACTTAATGCGTTTTTAACACTTTTTCGATTGATCACTGATGTTATGCGAGGTGTATATAAAATAGTTTATATTTTACAAGGAAAATACTATTAAATACGATACAATTTTACACAAGTTATTTATTTATTTATAGAGTGGATATACCTAAACCTTGCTACAACACTTATAGGCAGTGTACACAATCGTACAGTAGTGTAGTTTTTAGTAATTCCGGTTCGTTCCACAGGGATCTAATAAACTAGTTTAACGCTATATTAGTTTTAACTTATAATTGTAAAAATACAAATATATATATAAGTAATATTATTATTATAAAAGGGGGGTTTTACCGTTTAATGACCGGTTTGTCGATTTTAAAACTTTAGTCGCAGTTAAAACCTAATGTAAAATATTAAAAATAAAAATAACTTAATTTAAAGCGGAAATTAAATAACGATAATGAAATTGCGATAAAATAAAATGATAATAAATAAAGTGCGATAATTAAAAAGTACGATAATTAAAAGTGCAATTAAATACAATGACAGTAAATAAAAGTGCGATAATTAAAAGTGCAATTAAATATTAAATATATAATTATGCTTATTTAAACTTCCGTAATCATGATGTTTGACGTGTTAATTTTAGTTTATTCCCATGGGTTAATTGTCATTTGTCCTGGATTATTCAATATTTCCGTCTGGTTTTTGTCCATAACAGTCCATCAGTCATAAATATAAAGTGCGAGTGTCTTCGTCAAATTATCCTTATATCTGAAGTCAAATATTCCAACTAATTGGGGACTTAAACTGTAACAAGGTCTTAATACTTTGTTTAATAATTACACCAGGATATCGACTGCGTGTAACCCAAGGTTTTAATACTTTGTTAACAATTACGCCAAGTGTCCTTGTACATAATTTACCCCTATTTTAATAAGTCCAATAACTATTAATCCATTCCCATGTCCGGTTAAATGAACGATTATTAGTACTTATAAATATCCCGCCCATCGTGTCCGATCGAGTGTATATGGTTATTTATAGGTACGTCCAATTGTAAATCTTTATATTAAATTAACAAACTATCATTTAATTAAACAAATATAAAGCCCATTAATAGCCCATAGTCTAATTTCCACAAGTGTCGTTCTTTTGTCCAAACCCCAATTATGGTACAAAGCCCAATTACCCAATTTTAAATATTTTAGCCCAACCTCACGATTACTTCGGCTTAAATAAGCATAATAATAACTTAGCTACGAGACATTAATTAAAAAAAATTGAACATAACTTACAATGATTAATAATAGCGTAGCGTTACACGGACAGAATTTCGACTTACACCCTTACAACATTCGCTAACATACCCTTATTATTATTAAAATTAAAAGTAAAATTAAAATTATAATATATATATATATATATATATATATATATATATATATATATATATATATATATATATATATATATATATATATATATATATACGTGAGAGAGGTAGAAGAGAAAGATGTGTTTTAGTTCGCTCAACAAACGGCTTTTTATAGGGATGTGGCCTGACTTTTTGGGTCATGCGACCGCATGAAGATTACACTTCCAGGCCATGCGATCGCATGGCCTGGGATTCCAGCTCAGGATCACTTGTTTTCTTGTTTGCCGACAGTTTAATTAAATATATATAATATATAAATAATTTTAAGAATTATTTAAATATTATATTATATTTATGTGCATAGTTGACTTGTAATTTTTAGTCCGTTGCGTCGAGCATTGAGAGTTGACTTTGGTCCCGGTTTCGGATTTTCGAACGTCCTTGCGTACAATTTAATATCTTGTATTTTGCGTTTTGCGTCTTCTACTCTTGTAATTTCGAGATGTTTCTCATCAATAATTAGAACCACTTTGATTGTAGTTTGTACTTTTGAGCTTTTTGGTCGTTTGCGTCTTTAATTCATCGAATCTGTCTTTTGCCTTCACCTTTTATTATTTAAACGAATATCACTTGTGAATAGAACAATTGCAACTAAAATGTAGTGACCCGAATTTTTCCATGTTTATATATATTAATTGAGATTGATATTTACATGACTAAATGTTTCCAACGTGTTAAGCAATCAAACTTGTTAAGACTTGATTAAATGAAATAAGTTTCATATAGACAATTGATCACCCAAGTTGACCGACGATTCACGAACGTTACAAATTTGTAAAAACTACATGTTGTGGTATATATAGACATATATATATGGTTGACATGAGATTATGATGAGTAAGTATCTCACCAAGTATATTAACAATGTGTGATATACATAAGAAATGAGATTACTAAGTTAAGAAACTCGAAATGATATATATAACGATTATCGTTATGATAACGTCTACTAAATACATATGTATCATATTAAGATATTGATACACTATATTTAACATGATAAAATGATATTTAAATATATCATTAAGTGTGTTAACAATGAACTACATATGTAAAAACAAGACTACTAACTCAAGAATTATGAAACGAGACTTATATGTAACGATTATCATTGTAACGATATTTTAATGTATATATCATATTAAGAGATATTCATACGTCATAATATCATGATAACATAATAATTTAACATCTAATTTGATATAATAAACATTGGGTTAACAACATTAATTGAGATCGTTAACTTAAAGGTTTCAAAACAACACTTACATGTAACGACTAACGAAGACTTAACGACTCCATTAGAATGTATATACATGTTGTGTTTTGATATGTATTCTTACACTTTTTAAAGACTTCAAGACACATATCAAAGTACTTTTACTTAACAAAAATGCTTACAATTACATCCTCGTTCAGTTTCATCAACAATTCTACTCGTATGCAACCGTATTCGTACTCATACAATACACAGCTTTTAGATGTATGTACTATTGGTATATACACTCCAATGATCAGCTCTTAGCAGCTCATGTGAGTCACCTAACATATGTTGGAACCATCATTTGGCAACTAGCATGAAATATCTCATAAAATTACAAAAATATTAGTAATCATTCATGACTTATTTACATGAAAACAAAATTACATATCCTTTATATCTAATCCATATACCAACGACCAAAAGCACCTACAAACACTTTCATTCTTAAATTTTCTTCATCTAATTGATCTCTCTCAAGTTCCATCTTCATGTTCTAAGTATTCTTCATAAATTCCATAAGTATAGTTTCATAAAAATCAAGAATACTTCCAAGTTTGCAAGTCTACTTCCAAGCTTTCTAATCCATTCCAAGTAATCATCTAAGATCAAGGAACCTTTGTTATTTACAGTAGGTTACCTTTCTAATTCAAGGTAATATTCATATTCAAACTTTGATTTAATTTCTACAACTATAACAATCTTATTTCGAGTGAAAATCTTACTTGAACTATTTTCGTGTCATGATTCAGCTTCAAGAACTTTCAAGCCATCCAAGGATCCTTTGAAGCTAGATCCATTTTTCTCATTTCCAGTAGTTTTATCCAGAAAACTTGATTTAGTAATGATGTTCATAACATCATTCGATTCATACATATAAAGCTATCTTATTCGAAGGTTTAAACTTGTAATCACTAGAACATAGTTTAGTTAATTCTAAACTTGTTCGCAAACAAAAGTTAGTCCTTCTAACTTGACTTTTAAAATCAACTAAACACATGTTCTATATCTATATGATATGCTAACTTAATGATTTAAAACCTGGAAACACGATGAACACCATAAAATCGAATATACGCCGTCGTAGTGAAACCGGGGGCTGTTTTGGTTTGGATAATTAAAAACTATGATAAACTATGATAAACTTTGATTTAAAAGTTTTTCTTCTTGGAAAATGATTTTTCATATGAACATGAAACTATATCCAAAAATCTTGGTTAAACTCAAAGTGAAAGTATGTTTTTCAAAATGGTCATCAAGATGTCGTTCTTTCGACGAAAATGACTACCTCTTTAGTAATTGACATGTAACTTAAATTTCTGACTATAAACCTATACTTTTTCTGTTTGGATTCTTAAATTAGAGTTCAATATGAAACCATAGCAATTTGATTCACTCAAAATGGATTTAAAATGAAGAAGTTATGGGTAAAACAAGATTGGATATTTTTGATCTTTTTAGCTACGGGAAATGTTTAACAAATCTATCCAAATCATATCCTAGCTAACTTATATTGTATTATACATGTATTCTAATATATTATATAATCTTGGGATACCATAGACACGTATGCAAATGTTTTGACATATCATATCGACCCATGTATATATATTATTTGGAACAACCATAGACACTCTATATGCAGTAATGTTGAAGTTAGCTATACAGTGTTGAGGTTGATTCCAAAAATATATATACTTTGAGTTGTGATCTAGCCTGAGACATGTATACACTGAGTTGTGGATTTATTCAAGATAATATATATCGATTTATTTCTGTACATCTAACTGTGGATAACTAGTTGTAGGTTATTAACGAGGACAGCTGCCTTAATACACTCAAATATTTAAAACATAATAAAAATGGTTGTAATTATATTTTGATCATACTTTGATATATATGTACATATTTGTATAGGTTCGTGAATCGATCCGTGGCCAAGTCTTATTTCTGAGGAAGGAAATATCTGTGAAAGTGAGTTATAGTCCCACTTTTGAAATCTAATATTTTTGGGATGAGAATACATGCAGGTTTTATAAATGATTTACAAAATAGACACAAATACGTGAAACTACATTCTATGGTTGAATTATCGAAATCGAATATGCCCCTTTTTTATTAAGTCTGGTAATCTAAGAATTAGGGAACAGACACCCTAATTGATGCGAATCCTAAAGATAGATCTATTGGGCCTAACAAACCCCATCCAAAGTATCGGATGCTTTAGTACTTCGAAATTTATATCATATCCGAAGGGTGTCCCGGAATGATGGGGATATTCTTATTATGCATCTTGTTAATGTCGGTTACCAGGTGTTCACCATATAAATGATTTTTATCTCTATGTATGGGATGTGTATTGAAATATGAAATCTTGTGGTCTATTGTTACGATTTGATATATATAGGTTAAACCTATAACTCACCAACATTTTTTATTGACGTTTAAAGTATGTTTATTCTCAGGTGAATACTAAGAGCTTCCGCTGTTGCATACTAAAATAAGGACAAGATTTGGAGTCCATGTTTGTATGATATTGTGAAAAAACTGCATTCAAGAAACATATGTCGATGTAATATATTTCTATTGTAAACCACTATGTAATGGTCATGTGTAAACAGTATATTTTAGATTATCATTATTTGATAATCTACGTAATGCTTTTAAAACCTTTATTGATAAAATAAAGGTTATGGTTGTTTTAAAAATGAATGCAGTCTTTGAAAAACGTCTCATATAGAGGTCAAAACCTCGCAACGAAATCAATTAATATGGAACATTTATAATCAATATGAACGGGACATTTCAGTTGGTATCAGAACTGGTATAACGCCGTCCATGTGTGGCGGGTTAGTCGTAAAGGAGGTTCTCACAGTGTTACCTGTGATGAAGCATTGGCTCTTACTCCTTGCGATCCCTTACGAGGGTTGGCAGTAGCCGAGAGGCAGGCCCTAAAATCGGTATCTGAGGTACACTCAGTGGTCACCAGGCGGTTAGCTGGGAAGGCACTGGGTGGGACGGTGGTTGTCCCCAACTGTATTTCAGTTGGTATCCGAGCGTTGGTCTTAGAGAACCAGAAAATTTGCATTAGTGTGTCTTATCGAGTTTGTTAGGATGCATTAGTAAGTCTGGACTTCGACCATATTTTCTTTAAAAATGATTGCTTAACATTTTTGTTGGAAACTATATATTATTAACATGTAAATATTATGTGATATATTAATCTCTTAACATGTTTAATATTGTGTGATAGATGTCTAACTCTAGCACAAATCCCATTGACTCACCTAATAATAACGAAGAGTTGAATATATATTGGCAAGATTCACAAGTTCCCGAAGAACCGGAAGAAGAGGAAACGGAACCGGAAGAAGAGGAACCGGAAGAAGAGGAACCAGAAGAAGAGGAACCGGAAGAAGAAGAGGTTCCGGAGGGGGAATAGTAGGAACCACAGAAAACCGGTCAAATAAAAGAAAATCCTCAACCAATGGACCAAAGTTAATAATGGTCAATGGTGTTTCCGCTAAGGAAGCAAAATATTGGGAAAATTACCTATTTTCCGATGAATCGAATCCTGATGAGGATTCAGATGATGTTATAGAAATTACCCCGACCTAATTTAATGAAGCAAAAGAAAATAATAAGGGAAAAGGCATCAAAATAGAGAAATCTAATTCCGACCCCGATGAACTTTATATATACCGTCAACACCCGTATTTTCAATATCGTGACAATAACCCGGGAACCTCTAAACCACCAGGTTTTTCTAAACCAATGTGGAAAAAGACGGCTCGTATTAGAGGAACATCATATATCCCTAGAAAATTAGGAAAACGAACCAAGTCCGAAAAAGAAGAAACCAGTGATTCAGATTAGAGGGCTGTGAGCATGTTGTGTAATAAATGTATTGTAGTGTGCTTGTACTTTTTTGTTCTATGTAAAAATTGCTTGTATTGTTTGTTATTACGAATCTAATCCTTGTCTATTTTACAGTATAAAAACAAAATGGACGTTAAGGGTAGACAACCGAATATTTTAGAAGACCTACCAGAGGATATGATTGAGGAAATCTTGTCTAGAGTCGGTCAGAATTCATCAGCACATTTAGTTATGGAGAAATTAACTTGTCAAACATTTGAAAGACTTTCCAGAAATGCCTTAGTTTATAAAAGGCTTTCCTTTGATAGGTGGGGTATATCACATTGGGGAGACTTTAAGTTATGCTGTATTTTCTGTAAAGCGTTAAATGCGGGGAACCCAAATGCAATTTTATGCTACGGGTTAAGAACCTATTTTGACTCAACATATCCCAACATAGGATTTCGTGAATTAGAAAGAGCTTCTAACATGCAACATAAAGAAGCATGTTATGCTTACGGGTTAGTGATGTTCGCTTCTTACCAAAGGGAGAAAAAGAACATCGGATTGCAGCTTTTAAATAAAACTTTCCCACAAGTGACGGTTTCAGTAGTTGGGGTGAGAAACAAGGTTTTTAGATTATTACGGGACTGTTGGACATTAAAAATCCTCGTCCTTTTGACGACATTACAATATGCTGCCTAGCCAATGGTCATAACGGTTATTTTCCACAAGACCAAGGATGGAAAGTCGTCTTAGTAAAACCAGAATGCATGACTTGTTTCTGGACTTATGAATTACGTGTCTTTATTTCCTTTGCTAAACAACTTGCGTATTAACTAGATTTATCTTCAAAACTGTCATGTATCATAGTGTACTATATTTCATGTTATATGTAATATAGCGAAGTTGTAAGTTTGAAGAATATTTGTATGTGATATATTATTATAATCAATTTTTCATATGGAATTGTAGTAGTTGAATTGTATATTAGCTACTATGTATGAACTTAACGGGTAGGTAGTACCCGAATTTAAACTTATAAAACGCTAATATGAAGAAAAAGCTTTTATAAATGAGTTCATATTATGCTACGCGATACTATTGACTACTCTTAATATTCTGTATGATTAACTTGTTTCATTTGACTATTTTGAAGGAAATGGCACCAACTACTCGACACACCTTGAATATGAGCGAAGAGGAATTTCGTGCCTTTCTTGCTTCAAACATAGCTGCAGTACAGGCCGCGCTACATACCAACAATAACTCTGAATCTAGTAATACAGCTAACGTTGCAAGAAATAGTGTAAGATGCTCCTACAAGGAATTCACAGCCTGCAAACCTTCAGAATTTGATGGGACCGAAGGACCAATCGGATTAAAACGGTGGACTGAGAAAGTTGAATCGGTGTTTGCCATAAGTAAGTGTGCTGAAGGAGACAAAGTGAAGTACGCTACGCATACCTTCACAGGTATTGCGTTAACATGGTGGAATACCTATCTAGAGCAAGTGGGACAAGATGCTGCTTACGCGCTACCGTGGTCAGCATTCAAGCACTTGATGAAATAGAAGTACCATCCCAGAACCGAGGTCAATAAGTTCAAGTCAGAACTTAGAGGGTTACGAACACAGGGATTCGATATTACTTCGTACGAAAGACGATTCACAGAATTGTGCCTATTGTCTCCGAGAGGGTTCGAAGATGAGGAAGAGAAGATCGACGCGTTTGTGAAAGGGTTACCGGAGAGAATCCAAGAAGATATAAGTTCACACGAGCATGCCTCCATACAAAAGGCATGTAGAATGGCTCACAAACTAGTGAACCAGATTGAGGGAAGAATTAAAGAACAGGCGGCCGAAGAGGCCAACGTGAAGCTAGTCAAAAGAAAGTGGGAGGAAAATGGTGATAAAAGTCACCAATACAACAACAACTATCCCAACAATCGCAACACCAATCGCAACTACAACAAACAGCACAACAACAATAACAACAACTACAACAATCATCCCAACAACAATAACAACCGTAACAACAATAACAATCAGAAGCAGCTATGCCAAAGGTGTGAAAAGTATCACTCGGGGTTCTGCACCAAATTTTGCAACAAGTGTAAAATAAATGGTCATAGTGCGATGAAGTGTGAGGTCTACGGACCAGGGGTTAACAGAACGAAAGGAACAAATGGTGTCGAAACGAGTAATGGCGGCACAAGTAGTGCCGGAGCAAGTTATGCCAATGTAGTTTGTTATAAATGTGGAAAACCGGGCCACATTATTAGAAATTGCCCGAACCAGGAGAACACGAATGGACAAGGCCGCGGAAGAGTTTTCAATATTAATGCGGCAGAGGTACAGGAAGACCCAGAACTTGTCACGGGTACGTTTCTTATTGACAATAAATCTGCTTACGTTTTATTTGATTCGGGTGCGGATAGAAGCTATATGAGTAGAGATTTTTGTGCTAAATTAAGTTGTCCATTGACGCCGTTGGATAGTAAATTTTTACTCGAATTAGCAAACGGTAAATTAATTTCAGCAGATTATATATGCCGGAATCGAGAAATTAAACTGGGTAGCGAAATATTTAAGATTGATTTGATACCAGTAGAGTTAGGGAGTTTTGATGTAATAGTTGGCATGGACTGGCTGAAGAAGATGAAAGCAGAGATCGTATGATACAAAAATGCAATTCACATTGTACGAGAAGAAGGAGAACCCTTAATGGTGTACGGAGAAAAGGGCAACAAGAAGCTACATCTTATTAGTAATTTGAAGGCACAAAAACTAATAAGAAAAGGTTGCTATGCTGTTCTAGCACACGTCGAGTAAGTACAAACTGAAGAAAAGAGCATCAGAGATGTTCCCGTCGCAAAAGAATTTCCCGATGTATTTTCGAAAGAATTACCGGGACTACCTCCACATCGATCTGTTGAATTTCAAATAGACCTTGTACCAGGAGCTGCACCAATAGCTCGTGCTCCTTACAGACTCGCACCCAGTGAGATGAAAGAACTGCAAAGCCAATTGCAAGAACTATTAGAACATGATTTCATTCGACCAAGCACATCACCATGGGGAGCTCCTGTTTTGTTTATCAAGAAGAAGGATGGTACATTTAGGTTGTGTATTGACTACAGAGAGTTGAATAAACTTACCATCAAAAACCGTTATCCACTGCCGAGAATTGACGACTTATTTGATCAACTACAAGGCTCGTCGGTTTATTCGAAAATCGATTTACATTCTGGATATCATCAAATGCGAGTAAAGGAGGATGATATTCCAAAAACTGCTTTTAGGACGTGTTATGGTCATTACGAGTTTATAGTTATGCCGTTTGGATTGACTAACGCACCAGCTGTGTTCATGGACCTTATGAACCGAGTGTGTGGGCCATATCTTGACAAGTTTGTCATTGTTTTCATCGATGACATACTTATTTACTCAAAGAATGATCAAGAGCACGAAGAACATTTGAGAAAAGTGCTAGAAGTATTGAGGAAAGAAAAACTGTACGCTAAGTTTTCAAAGTGTGCATTTTGGTTGGAAGAAGTTCAATTCCTCGGTCACATAGTGAACAAAGAAGGTATCCAGGTGGACCCGACAAAGATCGAAACCGTTGAAAAGTGGGAAACCCCAAAAAACTCCGAAGCATATACGTCAATTTTTAGGATTGGTTGGTTACTACAGAAGATTCATCCAAGATTTCTCCAAAATAGCAAAACCCTTGACTGCATTAACGTATAAAGGGAAGAAATTTGAATGGAAGGATGAACAAGAGAAGGCGTTTCAGTTATTGAAGAAAAAGCTAACTACGGCACCTATATTGTCATTGCCGGAAGGGAATGATGATTTTGTGATTTATTGTGACGCATCAAAGCAAGGTTTCGGTTGTTTATTAATGCAACGAACGAAGGTGATTGCTTATGCGTCTAGACAATTGAAGATTCACGAGCAAAATTATAGGACTCACGATTTGGAATTGGGTGCTGTTGTTTTTGCATTAAAGACTTGGAGGCATTATTTATATGGGGTCAAAAGTATTATATATACCGACCACAAAAGTCTCCAACATATATTTAATCAGAAGCAACTGAATATGAGACAACGCAGGTGGATTGAACTGTTGAATGATTATGATTTTGAGATTCGATACCACCCAGGGAAGGTGAATGTGGTAGCTGACGCTATGAGTAGAAAGGACAGAGAACCTATACGGGTAAAAACTATGAATATAATTATTCGTACTAACCTTACTACTCAAATAAAGGAGGCTCAACAGGGGGTTGTAAAAGAAGTAATTTTGAAGAATGAGATACCCAAAGGATCAGAGAAACATCTTAATATTCGGGAAGACAGAACCCGGTATAGGGCTGATAGAATTTGGGTACCAAGGTTTGGAGATGTGAGAGAAATGGTACTTAAGGAAGCACATAAAACCAGATATTCAATACATCCCGGAGCGGGAAAGATGTATAAAGATCTCAAGAAACACTTTTGGTGGCCGGGTATGAAAGCCGATATTGCTAAATATGTAGGAGAATGTTTGACGTGTTCTAAGGTCAAAGCTGAACATCAAAAACCATCAGGTCTACTACAACAACCTGAAATTCCAGAATGGAAATGGGAAAACATTACCATGGATTTCATTACTAAATTGCCAAGGACTGCAAGTAGTTATGATACTATTTGGGTAATAGTTGATCGTCTCACCAAGTCAACACACTTCCTGCCAATGATAGAAGATGACAAAATGGAGAAGTTGGCGCGATTGTATTTGAAGGAGGTTGTCTCCAGACATGGAATACCCATCTCTATTATCTCTGATAGGGATGGTAGATTTGTTTCAAGGTTCTGGCAGACGTTGCAACAAGCATTGGGGACTCGTCTAGACATGAGTACTGCCTATGATCCACAAACTGATGGGCAGAGAGAAAGGAAGATACAAATGCTTGAAGACATGCTACGAGCATGTGTTATTGATTTTGGAAACAGTTGGGATCGACACCTACCGTTAGCAGAATTTTCCTACAACAATAGTTATCATTCTAGTATTGAGATGGCGCCGTTTGAGGCACTTTATGGTAGAAAGTGCAGGTCTCCGATTTGTTGGAATGAAGTGGGGGATAGACAGATTACGGGTCCGGAGATAATACAAGAAACTACCGAGAAAATCATCCAAATTCAACAACGATTGAAAACCGCACAGAGTCAACAAAAGAGCTACGCGGACAGTAAAAGAAAAGATATAGAGTTTGAAATTGGAGAAATGGTCATGCTTAAGGTTTCACCTTGGAAAGGCGTTGTTCGATTTGGTAAACGGGGGAAACTAAATCCAAGGTACATTGGACCATTCAAGATTATAGATCGTGTCGGACCAGTAGCTTACCAACTGGAGCTACCTCAACAACTCGCGAATGTACATAACACTTTCCACGTCTCGAATTTGAAGAAATGTTTTGCTAAAGAAGATCTCACTATTCCGTTGGACGAAATCCAAATCAATGAAAAACTTTAATTCATTGAAGAACACATCGAAATAATGGATCGTGAGGTTAAGAGACTTAAGCAAAACAAGATACCGATTGTTAAGGTTCGATGGAATGCTCGTAGAGGACCCGAGTTCACCTGGGAGCATGAAGATCAGATGAAGAAGAAATACCCGCATCTATTTCCAGAAGATTCATCAACACCTTCAACAGCTTAAAATTTCGGGACGAAATTTATTTAACGGGTAGGTACTGTAGTGACCCGAACATTTCCATGTTTATATATATTAATTGAGATTGATATTTACATGACTAAATGTTTCCAACGTGTTAAGCAATCAAACTTGTTAAGACTTGATTAAATGAAATAAGTTTCATATAGACAATTGATCACCCAAGTTGACCGGCGATTCACGAACGTTACAAATTTGTAAAAACTACATGTTGTGGTATATATAGACATATATATATGGTTGACATGATATTATGATGAGTAAGTATCTCACCAAGTATATTAACAATGTGTGATATACATAAGAAATGAGATTACTAAGTTAAGAAACTCGAAATGATATATATAACGATTATCGTTATGATAACGTCTACTAAATACATATGTATCATATTAAGATATTGATACACTATATTTAACATGATAAAATGATATTCAAATATATCATTAAGTGTGTTAACAATGAACTACATATGTAAAAACAAGACTACTAACTCAAGAATTATGAAACGAGACTTATATGTAACGATTATCGTTGTAACAATATTTTAATGTATATATCATATTAAGAGATATTCATACATCATAATATCATGATAACATAATAATTTAACATCTCATTTGATATAATAAACATTGGGTTAACAACATTAATTGAGATCGTTAACTTAAAGGTTTCAAAACAACACTTACATGTAACGACTAACGAAGACTTAACGACTCCATTAGAATGTCTATACATGTTGTGTTTTGATATGTATTCTTACACTTTTGAAACACTTCAAGACACATATCAAAGTACTTCTACTTAACAAAAATGCTTACAATTACATCCTCATTCAGTTTCATCAACAATTCTACTCGTATGCACCCGTATTCGTACTCGTACAATACACAGCTTTTAGATGTATGTACTATTGGTATATACACTCCAATGATCAGCTCTTAGAAACCCATGTGAGTCACCTAACACATGTGGGAACCATCATTTGGCAACTAGCATGAAATATCTCATAAAATTACAAAAATATTAGTAATTATTCATGACTTATTTACATGAAAACAAAATTACATATCCTTTATATCTAATCCATATACCAACGATCAAAAACACCTACAAACACTTTCATTCTTCAATTTTCTTCATCTAATTGATCTCTCTCAAGTTCCATCTTCAAGTTCTAAGTGTTCTTCATAAATTCCATAAGTATAGTTTCATAAAAATCAAGAATACTTCCAAGTTTGCAAGTCTACTACCAAGCTTTCTAATCCATTCCAAGTAATCATCTAAGATCAAGGAACCTTTGTTATTTACAGTAGGTTATCTTTCTAATTCAAGGAAATATTCATATAAAAACTTTGATTCAATTTCTACAACTATAACAACCTTATTTCGAGTGAAAATCTTACTTGAAATGTTTTCGTGTCATGATTCTGCTTCAAGAACTTTCAAGTCACCCAAGGATCCTTTGAAGCTAGATCCATTTTTTTCATTTCCAGTAGTTTTATCCAGAAAAATTGAGGTAGTAATGATGTTCATAACATCATTCGATTTATACATATAAAGCTATCTTATTCGAAGGTTTAAACTTGTAATCACTAGAACATAGTTTAGTTAATTCTAAACTTGTTCACAAACAAAAGTTAATCCTTATAACTTGACTTTTAAAATCAACTAAACACATGTTCTATATCTATATGATATGCTAACTTAATGATTTAAAACCTGGAAACACGGTGAACACCATAAAATCGGATATACGCCGTCGTAGTGAAACCGGGGGCTGTTTTGGTTTGGATAATTAAAAACTATGATAAACTTTGATTTAAAAGTTGTTCTTCTTGGAAAATGATTTTTCATATGAACATGAAACTATATCCAAAAATCTTGATTAAACTCAAAGTGAAAGTATGTTTTTCAAAATGGTCATCAAGATGTCGTTCTTTCAACGGAAATGACTACCTCTTTAGTAATTGACATGTAACTTAAATTTCCGACTATAAACCTATACTTTTTCTGTTAGGATTTTTAAATTAGAGTTCAATATGAAACCATAGCAATTTGATTCACTCAAAACGGATTTAAAATGAAGAAGTTATGGGTAAAACAAGATTGGATATTTTTAATCTTTTTAGCTACGGGAAATGTTTAACAAATCTTTACAAATCATATCCTAGCTAACTTATATTGTATTATACATGTATTCTAATATATTATGTAATCTTGGGATACCATAGACACGTATGCAAATGTTTTGGCATATCATATCGACCCATGTATATATATTATTTGGAACAACCATAGACACTCTATATGCAGTAATGTTGGAGTTAGCTATACAGTGTTGCGGTTGATTCCAAAAATATATATACTTTGAGTTATGATCTAGCCTGAGACGTGTATACACTGGGTCGTGGATTGATTCAAGATAATATATATCGATTTATTTCTATACATCTAACTGTGAACAACTAGTTGTAGGTTATTAACGAGGACAGCTGACTTAATACACTCAAATCTTTAAAACATAATAAAAATGGTTGTAATTATATTTTGATCATACTTTGATATATATGTACATATTTGTATAGGTTAGTGAATCGATCTGTGACCAAGTCTTATTTCCGAGGAAGGAAATATCTGTGAAAGTGAGTTATAGTCCCACTTTTAAAATCTAATATTTTTGGGATGAGAATACATGCAGGTTTTATAAATGATTTATAAAATAGACACAAGTACGTGAAACTACATTCTATGGTTGAATTATCGAAATCGAATATGCCCCTTTTTATTAAGTCTGGTAATCTAAGAATTAGGGAACAGATAACCTATTTGACGCGAATCCTAAAGATAGATCTATTGGGCCTAACAAACCCCATCCAAAGTACCGGATGCTTTATTACTTTGAAATTTATATCATATCCGAAGGGTGTCCCGGAATGATGGGGATATTCTTATATATGCATCTTGTTAATGTCGGTTAACAGGTGTTCACCATATGAATGATTTTTATCTTTATGTATGGGATATGTATTGAAATATGAAATCTTGTGGTCTATTGTTACGATTTGATATATATAGGTTAAACCTATAACTCACCAACATTTTTTGTTGACGTTTAAAGCATGTTTATTCTCAGGTGAATACTAAGAGCTTCTGCTGTTGCATACTAAAATAAGGACAAGATTTGGAGTCCATGTTTGTATGATATTGTGTAAAAACTGCATTCAAGAAACATATGTCGATGTAATATATTTCTATTGTAAACTACTATGTAATGGTCATGTGTAAACAGTATATTTTAGATTATCATTATTTGATAATCTACATAATGCTTTTAAAACCTTTATTGATAAAATAAAGGTTATGGTTGTTTTAAAAATGAATTCAGTCTTTGAAAAACGTCTCATATAGAGGTTAAAACCTCGCAACGAAATCAATTAATATGGAACGTTTATATTCAATATGAACGGGACATTTCATAAAAGCTTGCCTTTCTTGAGGGATAATGCTATGAAATATATGTTCGTTTTTAGCATTATCAAATATTCCCACACTTGAGCGTTGCTTGTCCTCAAGCAATATAGTCTTGAAATAAAAATACTAGAAACACTTCTTTATTCTTCACACTTTGTATATCAGTGATTTCTATCCGGCGGTATAAAAAATGATAGTAACGTTGTGGTTTACAGTCCCATATGACTATGAAATTTTAGATCCATAAGGAAATTGGATCTTTATGAAAACATTTGATCTTTTTGAAAATTAAATCTAGCTTTTACCCTAGATAAGTTTTCCGGAATAACCCTTCACCGGTGTTTGCGAAATTATTTTTGTGGGTTTGGTGGGTTTCAGATTTGAAAATTTTAGCTCAAAACTTGCGGTTTTGTGTCACCCACTTGCTAACCTTGTATTGGGAAAGCAACACGTCCAGTATACTTGCTCCGTATATTACCTTTCGATAAACTACCATCCGGTTGTAAAGGAAAGCGTTGAACAAGCAACTGTTAAGGCAATGTCCCGTGACATGCTTTTAATTATGGTCTATAACGTGTCGGATGTAATTACTATCCTTTGTAGGAGCAATAGTAAAGCTCACCCTATAGTTTTTCGGTCTGGCACGAGGTCCTGTCTTCGAGCATGCTATGCAACCACCGTTCTTACGGTTGACACCCGATTTGGTTCAGGTGACCTAATGAATTCCAGGTGAATTCCTAGGATTTTACGTTCAATGGTAATGAACGCATTAAAAATGGGTTTTCAGAAAACAAATCGGTTTGTAATTTTGATCAAAGTATTTTCTCGTTCAAGCTCGAGTTTAGATATCATCGAATTCCATGAGTTTGTAATTCTCAATCTTTAAAAGTCAATCTCTAGGATTGAGTAATATCAGGCTTAAAAGCTGATTTTTAATCTTTTAAAGAGATTATCCTTTTCTGGGGGTCTGATTCATTAGTCTTATCAAGCTAATTTGTACGGCGCCCTCCCCATTTTACGAGACAGATCCCCTCATGGTTAGGATAAGTCTGACCACTTGGCGACCCAATTTGATGCTGAGGTCCGTGGATTTCTGCTGATTTTAGTGATGACTTTTCTAGATTTTTCGTCAACCTACAGCTGGTCTGGATGACAACTTCCTGACCTAAATCAAGAAGCGCGTGTCTTTTTCGGAAGACTTTACTTCCTTTTAATGATGGAATTGATTCATCGTGTAGATCCATCTTTCTTTCAAATATATTACAGTTTTTCGGGTAAAACAGTTAATTTTGTCCAAAACAAAAGTATCTTTAATTATTTGTACAAAAATATGTGATATATGTTCAAAATAACTTGGTAAATTTTTCCCACACTTGGCTTTTATTTTCCTTTCTTTGCCTTTTTATTGTCCTCTATTCCATTTTAAATGAATTTTAACATTTTGGGTTGTTTCTCAATTTATGTCCTTTCCGAGGTAACAATAATTTCGGTGTTTTAACACCTAGTTTTATCGTTCATAAATATGTATAAACATGATTTTGAGTTCATTTAATTGAAAATTTTGTAAAATTTTACTAGAATTGGGTAGTCAGTATATAAGACTAGGGCTGTTCTTTATTATCAGAGAGCACTAGATTCTAATACAACTACTGCGTTACTAGTATTTTTAATGGTAACCAAGTGTATAAGTTAAAATTTTTAAAAATCCGAAAGAATTTAACCCATTCCCACACTTAAGATCTTGCAATGCCCTCATTTGCAAGAAATCAGTAACAATTTAAATTATTGATGGTGATTAGCGTAGAAAAATGATTAAATTTTTACCAAAGTTTCCAAACATATTGGCGTTTGTTTGTTGAATGATAAATGGTGCACATCATTTGTTCATTCCATCTTGTTGTTACATCACATTTGTTTTTCATTTTGTCGTCAAAATCAGTAGCTTTTGCTGAACTTAATACCAGTCTTTGAAAATGCCCTGTTTTACCCTGTTGTGTACAATTGACAATATACATACATACAAATAATAACATGCATGGTAATTTGAAATGGGACTTAAAATCCCACTTTCAAATCAAATATGAAATATTAGTACAACATAATAAATATATTAAACATACATAAAAGTATCAAAATATAATGTGTTTAAACATAAATAAATAAAAATAATAAAAAGATAAAAATCATAAAAATCACCAACAGGAACTATATCAATCTGGATAGGGGTTCCAGTTCATGTCATCGGTCGGGTTCCATGGTTGGTGATAGGTATACTGGTAGGCCTGGTTAGGGTCGTAGAGAGTATTTGGTGGTCTCATCTCGGGCTGGTGTGGAGGATAGTAAGCAGGTCGGGTCGGTACGTAGTGATCCTGAGGTGACAGCTGGCTCATGATCTGACACTGATGATAGTCCCATCTATCATGCTGTCATTGCCTGGAATGCTCGTAATCATTCCGGGCTTGCCACTGCTGCATCCGACTAAATCTCTCCTCGTTTGTCATTTCCACCTCATCTAGACGCTGGTAGACGTCAGTCATAGCCTCCCTAATGACATCCCTAATGTCATTCGCTTCCTCCATTTCCTCATCTGAACCTCTCTCTACCTGAGGATGATTACCAACATAGGGTATTGCCTGATTGCATCTGCTTTTTAATACCTTAGCACCCTGATAGACCCTCAATCCTAAAGGCTCAACCTGTTCCCTACATTCCAAAAGTGGACCCCCTTGGTCCCGATCTACACCCAAATACTCTCCAATGAGAGTAACAAAAATACCTCCTCCTATTATTCCCCCTTCCTGTATTCCTTCCACCATCTTAGACAAATAAAAACCAACACAGTAAGGGATATTAACAAAGCCTCTTGGGTCTCGAATACACTTTAGGTAAAATAAATCATATAAAGTCATTTTCTCCTTATTGTGACCTCTCTGTGTAATCGAGTTAGCCAAAAATCTATGAATTATACGAAGCTCGGCTTTATTAATATGTAAGTAGGAGTGTTTTCCTCCCAGCGTAAAAATATTATAATCTGACATACGCCTCCAGACGGCGTTTGCGTCAAAATTCCTATCTACCCTTTCACCACGATAAATCAAATTCATACAATCGGGTAGTAGTAATTCACCAGGAGTATATATCTGCAAAGCCCTGGCCATGTCCAGCATTGACATCCTGTACATCCTACGGCCAAGTATAAATCTAAGAAAACTTCTATCATCTAACCTATCTACATCCGCATTTAACGCTATAGTACTCATAAGCTCAATGCACCATTCCTTATATACAGGTCTATGAATGGTGAATAAACGTTCCCAATCGTGAAAAGAAGAGCTGCCATACCTTTGGATCAAATGCTGTCTAACTGAGTTAGCAAGTTGGACCCTTTCCAAAGGCTCCCAATCGATTACCCTTGGCACTTCTACATTTTTCGGTATCAGTTTGAATTTGTTACTTTGATATGTCGGGTTATCTCTCCAGCTTCTATCGAATCTCAGATTAGGATGCAACGTGTGTTCAGGAATCGTTGGGTATTCTACTGGCGGATGCATCGAAAATACTATAAAGGCATCAACAAATTGTAGCGGATCATAATAAGGTAGGTGTTGATCAGGTTGATGTTGTTATTCCTGTTGTGGTTCTTGTTCGGGTTCTGGTTCGTATTGCAATTCTGGCTCAGGTTCCGGTTGTGGTTGTCTAGATGATGATGATGCAACTCCAGTTTCAGTATATTTCTGCAAAATACATTAAACACAAAATTTGTGCATCCAAATATGCATTAGTGTTAGCAAAATAACAACTTAAAACAATCACAATGACATGTTTAATCTATACTAAACTTATGCTCATTTTCATATTTTTATTAAAATCTACACTTTTTCAAATAAGCATATATGAAAATGTATACAAAGTTCATAAGCATTTAACTCAAATAACATGTCAAAATAGTCATTACTAACAATTAAACAAGTCTCAAATGGCAATTTTATCAAATTAATCAAGTTCATGAATTTTAGACTTAAAAAGTCCACTTTAATTCTCAAAAATCATGTTTAGGATCAAAGTTTGGATCATTTAGCTACCTAAACATGTTACACTACTTAATTTAGCAATAATTCATGACAAAAATCGGCCATAACCTGTTTATATCAAAAAGCCCCAAATTGCTCAAGAACACAAACCCTAGATTCTAAAAATTTTGAAGTTTTTGGCTTCAAATTATGTTAAATAGCATCAATCTAGGTTATACATGCATAATATACTAACAATTTAACACTAATTACACTAGAAATTAACAAAATTAAATTAGGTAAAATATTGGTAAATATCACAAAAATTATGAAATTTAAGAGTTTAGGGGTGTAATTTTTACTTCTTGTTGAAAAATCCGAATCTAGGCATGATTGTAGCGGATTGTAGGACGAAATTTAGTGAATTTTGGTGAAAAAATGATGAAATTTGAGAGGTTTTTGGGAGAGTTTCGTATGTGTTTGTGTGTGTGAAAGTGTGGAGACAGAACAAGCTCGCTGCCATTTTGTTCCTGACCTGAATTTCAGCTCCATGCGATCGCATGGTTCTGAAGTTCAAAACCCATGCGATCGCATGGGGTACCTGGTTTTTTTTTTTTTTATAAAAACCTTACACTTTTTAAAACATATAATTAAATTAAATTTTAAAAATTTGTTTCTTTTTAGGATGAGGGCGTTTCAGAACGATGTCCTAGTCCGTCCCTCGACAAAATTTTAAAATTTGTCATTTTTAAGCGTTGTTTTAAAAGCAAAGTTTTTTGGGTTTTTTAAATGTTTTTGGCATACTTTAATTCAATAAGATTAAAAATAATGATAATAAAAGTTCTCGTCCCTCCCTTGGGTAGAGCAATTTCGGTTCAAAGACCTAGTTTTCAACTCACGACGAATTTTAAATATCAAATTTTTAACTTAGTGAAATAAAGTAAATTTTTGTTTTTAACATCACACCAAACTTAAATTTAAAATGCATAAAATTAAAAATTCATATTATTAAAATTAAAAATTCACAACAAATTTATATTTTTGTTTTTATATATACAAACTTATATTAAAAATATTAATTTTTCAAATATTTACAAACTTAATTATATAGATTTTAAAAAGTTTACAATAATAATTTAATATTTATATATTAATTTTAAAAACATAGTAAAATTAAAAATTAAAAATCTTTTTGGTCTTTTATCCCACTTTAATCAATCAAATATTATCAAAAATATACGCCCCTCTTTTCGGTAAAGTAATTTCAGCTATATTACCTAGTTTTACTCCTGACGAATTTTTGAAATATTTTGGGTTGATTGATTAAAGATATTTATACCTTAAGAATAAACGGTAAATTTCGCAGTGATGTAATAAATTTTTGTATCATATCAATAATTTCGATTACGCATACCTAATTTTATTGAATACCAATTTAATACTTTATATCGAGCGATTCAGCGTTTATTATCAAAAGGTTAAAAGCAATAAAAAAAATAAAAACTGTACATACTTACCTATGAGAAAGAATTCTCAGAGACCTGCTTTAGCCGACTCATAGGAGAGTCGTGTGATTTGGTTCTCCATAGCTACGTACGCATAACCTCGACTCTTCAATATCTTTTCTTCTAAACATATAAACGGTCCTTCTCTGCATAGAGTAACAAATTCGGTATTTGAATATGTTTGATTATTTGAACATTTACCTTCGTGTCACCATTTTCCGCATTTATAACATCTTTCAAGGTGTCGTGCTCTTCTTTTTGTTGCGGATTTTGATTTTCCTTTACCAAAATGTATCTTATGATGATCTTTTCTGAGTTCTTTTCTTACTCCATCCATTTTGTCTCTTATAAATGATACCAGTTCACTCGGAAGTGTGTCATTATTACGTTTAGTAATCATAGCGTGTAGCATTAGACCATGGTTCAGATCAAAGGAATACTTCATCTCGTAAAACCTAAAAAAAATAAAAAAATTCAGAATGGGGGGAGAAGACTATTTCTTTAGGGTCTGCTAGGGAAAGACCATTCGGATTCCCTTCTCGAAAACTACACGAAAACAGAATATCTAACTCTAAAAGAAATACATATTACCCTAAAAAGATTCGAACCTTCCCACACTTAGTTAGCTGTGGTGTCGAAATTGTGATTAACTTCATCTTCAACTTCCATTGGACTATCTATGTAATGTTTAACTCTGTGACCATTAACTTTAAATTCAATCTCATTTGAATTTATTAACTCTATTGTTCCGTACGGGAAAACTCTTTTGACTATGAATGGTCCAGACCATCTTGATTTCAATTTTCCAAAAAATAGCTTGAATCGTGAATTAAAAAGAAGAACTCTGTCTCCTTCTTTAAATTCTTTTGAACTTCTGATTCTTTTATCATGCCATTTCTTCGTTCTTTCTTTATAGATTAACGAATTTTCATATGCTTCATGTCTTAATTCTTCTAATTCGTTTAATTGACTTAACCGTAGACGTCCGGCTTCATGTATATCAAGATTACATGTCTTCAAAGCCCAAAATGCTTTGTGCTCAATTTCTACTGGAAGATGACATGCTTTTCCGTAAACGAGTCTAAAAGGTGTGGTTCCAATTGGAGTTTTGTAGGCTGTTCTAAAAGCCCAGAGTGCATCCTCCAATTTCATGGACCATTCCTTCGGATTTGATCCTACGGTTTTCTCTAGAATACGTTTTAAAGCTCGGTTGGTATTTTCAACTTGTCCACTTGTCTGTGGATGATAAGCAGTGGAGATTTTATGACTTACTCCATATCTTTTGAGAACTTTCTCAAGTTGATTATTACAAAAATGAGTACCCCGATCACTTATTAAAGCTTTCGGTGTTCCAAACCTTGCAAAAAGATGTTTTAAAAAGTTGACTACAACTCATGCATCATTAGTTGGGAGAGCTTGTGCTTCCGCCCATTTAGATACATAATCAATGGCAACGAGAAAGTAAAGATTATTATGAGATTTTGGAAATGGACCCATAAAGTCAATACCCCAAATGTCAAATACTTCACATACTTGAATGACATTTTGTGGCATTTCATCACGATGACTTATTTTTCCGGCCCTTTGACAAGCATCACAGGATTTGCAAAGAAGGTGTGCGTATTTGAAAATTGTAGGCCAATAGAATCCAGCATCGTAAACTTTTCTTGCTGTGAGTTGAGGCCCATAATGCCCTCCTGTTGGTCCTGTGTGACAATGGTTTAAGATTTTACTAGCTTCATCTCCGAATACACATCGGCGTATTATTCCATCGGGACAACTTTAAACAAATGTGGATCTTCCCAGAAATAGTGTTTTATATCACTAAAGAATTTCTTTCGTTTTTGGTACGATAATCCTTTTTCAAGGAATCCACATACTAAGTAGTTTGCATAGTCTGCAAACCATGGAATTTCATTATAATCTATCTTCAATAGATATTCATCAGGAAAGTTGTCTTGTATGGCTGATTCATTCAGAACTTCTAATTTGGGATTTTCAAGACGAGAAAGATGATCAGCGGCGAGATTTTCTGCTCCCTTTTTGTCTCGGATTTCTATATCAAACTCTTGTAAGAGTAAGATCCAACGGATTAATCTTGGTTTAGCATCTTGTTTCGAAAATAGGTATCTAAGAGCAGAATGGTCGGTATAGACCACCGTTTTAGCTAGAACGAAATATGAACGAAATTTGTCAAAAGCAAAGACAATAGCAAGGAGTTCTTTTTCAGTAGTTATATAATTCGTTTGTGCTCCTTGTAACATCTTACTAGCATAATAAATAGGTTGAAATCGTTTTTCAATCCTTTGTCCTAAAACGGCTCCCATTGCAAAATCACTTGCATCGCACATAAGTTCAAACGGTAGATTCCAATTTGGAGTTATCATGATCGACGCATTAGTGAGTTTTTCTCTAAGAATATTAAAAGATTTGATGCATTCATCTGAAAAGATGAATGGAGCATCCTTTTCTAGGAGTTTATTCATAGGAGTGGCAATTTTAGAAAAATCTTTTATGAAACGTCAGTAAAAACCGGCATGCCCTAGAAAACTCCTAACTCCTCTAACATTGGTGGGATGTGGAAGTTTAGCAATTACATCTACTTTAGCTCTATCCACTTCAATTCCTTCCTTTGAAATTTTATGTCCAAGAACGATGCCTTCTTTAACCATGAAATGGCATTTCTCCCAATTAAGAACTAGATTTGATTGTTCGCATCTAATAAGCATTCGTTCAAGATTAACTAGACATGATTCAAAAGTATCACCGAAGACTGAAAAGTCATCCATGAAAACTTCCATGCATTCTTCTATCATGTCGTGAAAAATCACCATCATGCACCTTTGAAAGGTTACAGGGGCGTTGCAAAGTCCAAATGGCATGCGTTTGTAAGCAAAAGTACCATAAGGGCACGTGAATGTGGTTTTCTCTTGGTCCTCGGGTGCTATTGGAATTTGAAAATATCCGGAAAAACCATCAAGAAAATAATAGTAACTATTTCCGGCTTATCTTTCCAACATTTGATCAATGAAAGGTAAGGGAAAGTGATCTTTTCTAGTGGCGTCATTTAATTTTCTATAATCAATACAAACACGCCATCCTGTTACAGTCCTAGTAGGAATAAACTCATTTTTTTCATTTGAGATGACAGTCATGCCACCCTTCGTAGGTACGCATTAAACTGGGCTTACCCATGGACTATCAGAGATTGGATAAATTAAGCCTGCATCAAGCAGTTTAATAATTTCTTTCTTAACAACATCTTGCATATTAGGATTTAGTCTTCATTGACGTTGCACATACGTTTTATGACCTTCTTCCATAAGGATTTTATGTGTGCAATACGAAGGACTTATTCCTTTAATATCATGAATCTTCCATGCAATAGCTGGTTTATGAGCTTTTAGCACAGAAATGAGTTGAGAATTTTCATTTTCCGTAAGAGAAGATGATATTATTACAGGTAATTCGGATTCACCATGTAAATAAGCGTATTCCAAATGGTTTGGAAGTGGCTTTAATTCTAATGTCGGTGGTTCTCCTATTGATGATTTATATCGATATCTGTCTTCTTCTTTTAGCATTTGAATTTCTTCTGTTGTTGGTTCATATCCATTAGTCATAAGTGCGGCTAACATTTCAATTTCATCAATTGGTTTAGTTCCTTCTCGTAAAGAACATTCTCCTGTTCCTTGTAATTCTGTAAATTCTTCCAAAAATTCTGCATGTGAATTTATAGTTTGAATATAATAACATGTATCATCTGCAGATTACGGTTGTTGCATGGCTCTATCAACTGAAAAAGGTAACACTCTCGTCCTCTATACTTAGGGTCAGTTTCTTACCAAACACGTCTATTATTGCTTTGGCCGTGTTTAAGAATGGTCTTCCTAATATGAGAGGAACTCGAGAATCTTCTTCCATGTCCAGAATAACAAAATCTACTGGAAATACTAAAGTACCAACTTTAACTAGCATGTTCTCCATTATCCCTCTAGGATATTTTACTGATCGATCTGCTAGTTGTATACTTATTCATGTTGGTTTCAATTCTCCAAGGTCTAGTTTAGCGTATAGTAAATACGGCATTAAATTTATACTAGCACCTAAATCTGCCAATGCTTCTATTGAACTAAGACTACCCAGAAAACATAGAATTGTGAAACTTCCTGGATCTGATAATTTTTCTGGTATCTTATTCAATAGTACTGCAGAGCAATTAGCATTCATAGTAACAGCCGAAAGTTCTTCCATTTTCTTTCTATTTGTGATTAGATCTTTCAAGAATTTGGCATATCTGGGCATTCTTGAAATCACATCAATGAAAGGAAGATTAACATTTATCTGTTTCAACATATCCAAGAATTTGGATTGCTCGGCTTCAAGTCTCTCTTTTTTTATTTTACTCGGGTAAGGAAGTGGTGGTTGGTATGGTTTAACATAAGGTTTAGCCTTAATTGTGTTATCTTCATTAACCTTTTCAACTACCGGTTCTTTTTCCTTATCTTGTTCAGGTTGTGGTTCTTTTGGAGTAGGAATAGCGTCCTTAGAAATTACAGGCATTTCTGGTGGTTTAAGTGTAATACCACTTCTTGTGGTAATGGCTTTAGCTGTTTCATTCCGGGGGTTAGCATTTGTATCACTAGGTAGACTTCCTGGTTTTCTTTCACCTATTAACCTTGCTAGGTTGCTTACTTCTTGTTCCAAATTTTGAATAGAAGCTTGTTGATTTCTAAATGCTTGAGCATTTTGTTCATTGGTTTGTTTCTGAGATGTGAAAAATTGAGTTTGAGATTCAACTTGCTTCGACATCATATCTTCTAAATTTGGCTTTTTATCATCGGTTTGTGGTGGTTTGTTTTGAAAAATAGGTCTTTGCTGATTGTAAGTATTGTTGGATACTTGTTGATTGCTGGGACCTTGTTGGTTGTTGTATGGAACATTTCGGTTATAATTCTGGTTTTGATTGTAGATTGGTCTTGGCAGTTGATAATTATTCTGATAATTATTTCCAGGCCTTTGATTTAGATATGAAACATTCTCTCTTTGTTCCATTGTTTGTTCAATACTGAGACAATCTTTTGTCAAATGTGGTCCTCTACTGCTCACAACTAATTCGTATTGAGTGAATATCTTTAGTCATCTTTTCCATTCGTCTTTCGACATCATCTATCTTTGCGGAAATGGAATCTAAGTCATGGCTAGAATCGGCTCTAGCTGCTTTAGATGATCTAACGATATCTTTTTCTTGATGCCACTCATGTGAGTGGGAAGCAGTGTTATCAATAATTTTGTAAGCGTCAGTTGCGGTTTTCTTCATAATGGAACCACCAGCTGCTATATCGATGTCTTTCCTGGTAGTGATGTCGCATCCTTGGTAGAATATTTGTACTATTTGACAAGTGTCTAAACCATGTTGCGGACATCCTCTCAATAACTTTCCAAATCTGGTCCACGCCTCATATAGAGTTTCATTTGGCTTTTGTGTGAACGCAATAATTTCTCCTTGAAGTCTCACGGCTTTAGATGCTGGAAAGAATTATTTAAGAAATTTTTCAACTAAAACGTCCCATGTATCAATCGCCCCTTCAGGTAACGATTCTAACCAATCTTTGGCTTCTCCCTTTAAAGTCCAGGGAAATAACATGAGATAGATCTGTTCATCCTCTACTTCTCGGATTTTAAATAAAGTACAGATCCTATTAAATGTACAAAGATGTTCATTTAGATCTTCCTTCATCGCACCACTAAATTGTCATTGATTTGTTACCATGTGTGAGATTTGTCCTTTAATTTCATAATCTGGCGCATTAATGTCTGGTTGAGTAATTGCGTGACCTTGGCCAGTGCGTTTAGCTCACATTCGGTCTTCCATACTTAGAGGTTCCAGATTTTCCATGATTGAATTTGTTGAATCTGAATCACTAGAGGATTCTGATTTAATGGTTGGTTCCTCGACAATCTCTGTTTGAATGATTAGTGGTTCCGGAGGAAAGATTAATGGTTCAGGATCTCTGAATTGTCCCTGAATATCCTCCGGATTCTCAATTGTGAGGTTGGGTTCAAAAAATGGATTTTCGGAAATTTGAATTGGAGTACTTGGTCGACTTGATGACGATTCTAAAGAAAAATCAACGGCGACAATATTGGCTAGATGTCTTGATCTGGTTACAGGTGGTGAACGTACAAAAGGTGGTGAACATTTTGCTCGGTGCATTCACTGAATATCCTATTAGTTATAAAAGATAAAAATTATATAAGTTATCAAATTAATAGACTTTTCTGATTTTGTCCACGTTTCGAATAGCCAATAGATGCAGCAGGTAGCCAGGACCCTTTAAATCGGAAGCCCACAACTCGCCACTAACAAATCCAACTATTACTACGAACCAGAAGATTTTGGATGTCTATCAATTTAACCACTTAAAATAATTTTTCGTTGAAATTTCAGAGAATAAATAGAAAATTCTATGTCCTAAAAACTAGAGCGTCGAGAAATAAGATAGAAAAAGAGCGCGTCGAAACTTAAAAAAGAACTAAAAACTAAGAATTAAAAGTTATGTCTAAAAATATTAAAGCTTAAAAGAAATACTATATCCCAAATGGCAATAACTTAAAGAGTACTAAAATCTTAGAATGGCGTCGCAAAATTCTAAAGCACCTAAATCTTAGTCTAAAGAAAAAGTACTTAAGGGATTTTACGGCAAAGCCTAAAAATCTAGAAATAAAAATAACTATGGCAAAAACTATGACTTAAAACTAAATACGAACGAAAAATACAAAATTACGCTAAAACAAATAAAAAGATATAAAATATAAAAATAAACTTAAAGTTGTAAAAAGTACAATTTTTATAAAAATATTATTTTTATATTATTTATTTATAAAAGTATTAAGTTTATATATTTAATAAAACTAATTAAACTAAAAATACAAACTAAATAATAAATCTAAACTAAATAATAAAATAATTATAACCAAATTAGGGTTTTTAATTAATAATAATTATAATTATAAACCCAAATTTCGTACAGCTTATGTTTCAGACGAGTCAAATCACTCCATGCGATCGCATGGAGTGTATGTTATATATTCATGCGATCGCATGACCTACGGATCCGGGCCAAATGCTGGGCTGCTACAGTACCAGGCCCAAATAGTTTTACTTTTTTTTGTTTTTCTGTTTTTAATATAAATAAATATTTATATAAAATAATAAAATACTTATATTTAAAAACAAAAATAGATATAAAAATACTTTTTAACTTTATATATTTTAAACAAACTCTTAAAAATAAATATATAGATATTTTTCTTTTTATATTTTTGTATTTTTAAAATTAAAAACGTATTTTTACAAAAGCGTAATTTTACAAAAGTAAGCTAAGAATTTTTTTTTTATATATATAGCGTTTCGCTTTCGGCGTTTTAGTCTCCCCGGCAGCGGCGCCAAAAATACTTGATGTTATGCGAGGTGTATATAAAATAGTTTATATTTTACAAGGAAAATACTATTAAATACGATACAATTTTACACAAGTTATTTATTTATTTATAGAGTGGATATACTTAAACCTTGCTACAACACTTATAGGCAGTGTACCTAATCGTACAGTAGTGTAGTTTTTAATAAGTCCGGTTCGTTCCACAGGGATCTAATAAACTAGTTCAATGATATATTAGTTTTAACTTATAATTGTAAAAATATAAATATATATATAAGTAATATTATTATTATAAAAGGGGGTTTTTACCGTTTAATGACCGGTTTGTCTATTTTAAAACTTTAGTCGCAGTTAAAACCTAATGTAAAATATTAAAAATAAAAATAACTTAATTTAAAGCGGAAATTAAATAACGATAATGAAATTGCGATAAAATAAAATGACAATAAATAAAGTGCGATAATTAAAAAGTACGATAATTAAAAGTGCATTTAAATACAATGACAGTAAATAAAAGTGCGATAATTAAAAGTGCAATTAAATATGAAATATATAATTATGCTTATTTAAACTTCCGTAATCATGATGTTTGACGTGTTAATTTTAGTTTATTCACATGGGTTAATTGTCCTTTGTCCTGGATTATTCAATATGTCCGTCTGGTTTTTGTCCATAACAGTCCATCAGTCATAAATATAAAGTGCGAGTGTCCTCGTCAAATTATCCTTATATCCGAAGTCAAATATTCCAACTAATTGGGGACTTAAACTGTAACAAGGTCTTAATACTTTGTTTAATAATTACACCAGGATATCGACTGCGTGTAACCCAAGGTTTTAATACTTTGTTAACAATTATGCCAAGTGTCCTTGTACATAATTCACCCCTGTTTTAATAAGTCCAATAACTATTAATCCATTCCCGTGTCCGGTTAAATGAACGATTATTAGTACTTACAAATATCCTGCCCATCGTGTCCGATCGAGTGTATATGGTTATTTATAGGTACGTCCAATTGTAAATCTTTATATTAAATTAACAAACTATCATTTAATTAAACAAATATAAAGCCCATTAATAGCCCATAGTCTAATTTCCACAAGTGTCGTTCTTTTGTCCAAACCCCAATTATGGTACAAAGCCCAATTACCCAATTTTAAATATTTTAGCCCAACATCACGATTACTTCGGCTTAAATAAGCATAATAATAACTTAGCTACGAGACATTAATTAAAAAAAATTGAACATACCTTACAATGATTAATAATAGCGTAGCGTTACACGGACAGAATTTTGACTTACACCCTTATAACATTCGCTAACATACCCTTATTATTATTAAAATTAAAATTAAAATTAAAATTATAATATATATATATATATATATATATATATATATATATATACATATATATATATATATATATATGTATGTATACGTGAGAGAGATAGAAAAAAAAGATGTGTTTTAGTTCGCTCAACAAACAGCTTTTTATAGAGATGTGGCCTGACTTTTTGGGTCATGCGACCGCATGAAGATTACACTTCCAGGCCATGCGATCGTATGCCCTGGGATTCCAGTTCAGGATCGCTTGTTTTATTGTTTGCCGACAGTTTAATTAAATATATATAATATATAAATAATTTTAAGAATTATTTAAATATTATATTATATTTATGTGCATAGTTGACTTGTAATTTTTAGTCCGTTGCGTCGAGCGTTGAGAGTTGACTCTGGTCCCGGTTCCAGATTTTCGAACGTTCTTGCGTACAATTTAATATCTTGTATTTTGCATTTTGCGTCTTGAACTCTTGTAATTTCTAGATGTTTCTCATCAATAATTGGAACCACTTTGATTGTAGTTTGTACTTTTGAGCTTTTTGGTCGTTTGCGTCTTTAATTCGTCGAATCTGTCTTTTGTCTTCACCTTTTATTATTTAAACGAATATCACTTGTGAATAGAACAATTGCAACTAAAATCTTGCCTTTCTTGAGGGATAATGCTATGAAATATATGTTCGTTTTTAGCATTATCAATCACCAAATTCGATTAACTATGATCAACCAATTTAACTCAAACTTGATGTGTGTAGTGTATATGTTCAAAATGATGAATGAAGTAATGTAAAGAACATAGACACAAGGATTTATAGTGATTCGGGTGGATGTTAACTAATCCACCTTAATTCACTCCCCGATTACACTAATCAGGATTTGTTGCTTCACTAAGCACTTTTCTCCAAACCCGGTGGAGATTCGATTTACAAGTCTTCAACTTCTTTGGTAGACAACAAACCTAATCTTCCCATCCCTTTGAAAGATCAACTCCAACATAGATCAGCTTGTCTTCACCTTGGACAAGTATTAATCTCCAAATGAGATTAATCAACTTCCTAAGTCCCTTTAAGGAAGTAGATCACTAAGCTAGCCTATGATTCCACTAATTGAAGTTACAAGACTTATACACTTTTTAACGATGATCCTAAGACAATACTAGGACATACATTACACTAAGTAAACTCACAAGATTAATGATTTTGATTAGTAAGTTTACAACAACCAAATTCTATATGTATAAGATCATAGAATATTCTCTTGCTTGATCACATTTGAGTAGTAATTAGAGCCTTTGTGATCTCTGGAAATAAGCTTTTGAAATATGCAAGAGAGTCAGCTTCAAATGCTCTTCAATGCTTTCCTTTTATAGTAGGATTCAAAAAATAGCCGTTGTCACACGTTTGCCCTCACGGTCGACCGTGGTTCGACCGTGCGTGCTCCAGTCCAAAATATGTATCCGTTGTATGAACGTTTGACTGAGATTTGAACACCACAATTTGGAACCTTTACTCCATCTAGCACCTGCAAAAGAAAACCAACATCCTATACAAGTACTATATGCATTAAGTGTGTGAGATTTGATTTTATTGAGTGAAAGTGACATAACACTCCAATAGTGGTAAATCAAACATTCTTGGAGAAGTGTCTTGATTGATATTTTAGGAAATCTCAGTTTGGTCAAGACTTAGTTAGTCACATTAATGCATTTGGATCAATTCTAAAGACTAGTCAATATGTCATTAACTTCCTAGTTTCACTTAATCACAAGTCATGTTCATTTTAAGATTATGTAAAGATTAATTGAATGATGTCTTTCTAAGATAATCATTAAGTGTGTAGAGACATCAAAGTTAAGTCATACTTGAATAAGCAATCACAACTTGTTACTTAGACAAGACCAAATGAACAATTGACTATAATTCCATTTTGAACCATTTTACACTTAATACATTGGAGTAGGCTAGTTACTTGAATCCTAGTATTCTAACTAGTAAGCACATAGCAAGCATATTAATTAAGTTGACAAATTTATGAGTATTAAACATATTGACAAGTACCAAGTAATACTCACACATAGCAAGAGATAGTTACTCTAAGATTAATCATATAGACATTTGCACAACTTATAATTTAAGCTTTTAGCAAGCTTACTTACAATATAACATATTGCATGATTAATGTGTAAGCATACATTAATGTCCAACACATGCACAATGGAAGAGCAATCTCTAGTTGGGACTTGGTGACCATCCTAAATGTATCTAAGTGTATTTTAGGATTACAAGTCTTTACTAGTTACACTTGAAAGCATTGTTCTTTATTTAGCCTTAATTAATCACTAAGTCATCTTTAATAGTAATTATTGTTCAAGTGAAATTGGCTTAAGTGTGTTGGTACTTGATGATCATACTAAGGATGTCTAGATAAGATTTAAGATCACAAGTTATTGTTTAACACTTATGTGTTATGCCTAATCTTGGTTAATTTGTCATTAAGATGTCATTAGGCGTAATTAATCACGATTAGTGTTTTTATGATCAAAACTCAATTGAGTATGGAGAAGGCATCTATTCTAAGCATGTTGAGAAAGGTTTCATGAATTATAGATGTCGGGAACTAGTCAAACTTAATTAGGTCAAAAGTGGTAACAGAGAAAACTGCGGTCGCACTGCGGTTGACCGTGGTGGCGACCGTGCAACTTGTTTTCACAAAACTGCATTTGCAATTCAGTTTAAGGTTCTACGGCTGGCTATGCGGTCGACTGTACCTTTGACCGTGTATTTTGCTGATCTTTAATTCTATTATTTAAGCTATGCTTGACTTGGTCATTTACAAGATAAAGTATGGATTAGTGACCTTGCGTGTTTTATGTTAAGATGTTGGTCATCACTTATGCATATGTATGTGTCATCATCAAAACATGTTCTTTGGTTAATCATTATACTTAACTTTGTCGTTTAGTTCATTAACCAACATTCAACTAACACACGTCATAGCGTTTAACGTTTACAAACGGTGTTACTTATGATAAAATACATGTCACAAAGTCCACATCAGAGTCTGTCGTCAAACATGTCTTCTTACACCAGCACACAGCTCAATTAGCAGAACCTAGACCTACAAGGGTGGAAATGTAGGCGAGTTAGCACAACGCTAAGTAGATGAAATCTATCATACGTAACAAGCTTAAGCACCACACATGCAATCAACATCCCTAACATGCTATCTACCAACTGCATACAAGTACGGACAATACGAGGATCGGCGGCTTGTACGGACACACGACTCTAGCTGATCGGGCTAGAGTCTACCGATAGTCCTTCCTGTTGAATCAGTACACAGACAACAGGATATGAACCCAACCTCCCTTGGCTTGGTTGACCTCATACGGACTACAACCTCCCTAGGAACGGTTGAAAGTCCCCAGCCTCCCTAGGCACGACTTGTGTTAAACACAGTACGCACATAAAATCACATAACAACAATAAGCATGCAATATCCAACTAACATAGCAACCATTATATAAACATGGCAATAATATCATAATAACGCATGATACTAGAGTAAATCACAGTAGCATGGCATGCTACTTAAACTCTATCCGGAGATAGACCCACTCACTAATTACCAGCTACAGCTCAATTATCTAACTTTTGAGCTTCTTCCTTGTTCTTATCGCATGAGAACAATATAAACCAAGTTAGTATAATGCTCTAATTAAAATTAGACACACGGGCAGCATAATGGCTAAAATATGACACTTGGTAAAATTTCCACTTCCAACGACCATCGGTCAACTGTTAACACAATGGTCTAACCCATCGGTCGATTGTCAAAGTCAAACTCCCTCGATCAACTGTCAAACACCATCGATCGACTATCAGAGACAGTCACCGTCTGTCAACTACCATCGGTCGATGGTCAAAGACCATCGGCCGACTATGTTCTTCAGCAGCATCTGCTGCAGACGGGTTTTCACAAAAATCCACCAAATCTCGACTTTGAACATGTTTTTGACCTCAAAACCAACCACATTTTATACACTATAAACCCACAAATTTCAAGTCCAAACAACATCAAATTTCACTAATTCGACACCAAAATCCGTTTTAACAAAAGCTAACCAAAAATAATAAATTTGAGACTGATTTGATCATAGATCGAAACAATTCTTAACTTGTTAGAACACTAGAAATCACAAGACACTTGATTCCAACACGTAAACAAAGATCAACAACAAGATTTGGAGATTAGGGTTTCAAGTAGGTGAATTTTAGTGAGGGAGAGTGTGTTTTATGAAATTTCTAGAACTGAAATAAAGAAGCAGCTCATAAACACTTATTTGGGTTCTAAACACATACTCCATCACACACGAGTATTTATCAGTTATCTAATATCTCCTTTACTTCATTAGGCAGCCCTAACGGAGTCCAAATTAAATAAACAAACATGTTATGTAACCCTTGTCACGAATTGGTCTCAACCAAATGATAAAATAACACTATAACATATTTAAACCACATATTTAAACCTAAGGGCAAAAATGTCATCTTACATCTAGCCCAATAGCCTCCAGTTCCGAAACAATAGCATTACGAATAGTCATATGATATAAAATCCTGAACTCCCATCCATACGCAAAGTATGGAATTATTCCTTAAGACACAACCGATTTGAGATGCCCTGGTCCTGGTATAACTGCTCCAGTTTGTTCCAAAGCTCCTTAGCCATTGATAATCCGTGCACATTTGCAAGCACATTCTTTGCAAGACACAAATGAATCACACTTGCCGCTCTCAGATCCATATCATCCCGTTCTTCTTCATCGAACATGCTGCCAGAAACAAAGGTAGGTCTACCTTTCAATGACTTGTGTAACCCAGATTGAATCAAGACATCCTTGACTTGAACTTGCTACAAACCAAATTTGATTCTCCTATCAAATTTCTCTACATCAAACCTCATTGGACTGAACTTCAATATCGTATCCGCACCTTATATAATAGTATTGTATGCTAGAAGAATAATTCTATCGTATACAAACCAACCAACTAGAAAATTCGTTTCCAACGTGAAAGCTCAGACAAAGCCGTGACCACAGAGAATACTCCAAATCGCTGAAACCCAGATACCCTATACAATTAATAGAAGTATTTTCTTATGTGGAAGCTCAGACAAAGCCGCGATCACAGAGCATACTCCGACCTTCTATAACCGAGACCCCTTAAACCTGACGCTCTGATATCTGTTGTCGAGAAATAATGGTCTCACTAATTCTCAACACACGTCTAATGAAAAACAGTGAAGAAATAAAGATACAAGAGTTTAACGTGAAAACTTCAAAACTGGAGAAAAACCACGAGCCTTAAAAGAGAGAAATTTACTATATGATGAATTGTTACAATGACATATACCACTCTCTTAAGTCAACAACACTCACAAAAAATTTGACTAATATAACTCTCAAATAAGAGTAAGAAATAAAATAATAATCAAATACTTAAAGTGTATTTGATTGGTTAAGGTCAATCATTTCCTGACCAAAACTATAACCAACAAATCTCGTAGTTACAAGGGATTAATATTTACATTTTAATATATTCGAACACTTTAATTACTTTCAACCAATTTATTACCACTCAATAATTACTTCACATATTATACACATCAACAACTATTTGTAAAAGTTGCGAGTTTTAAACTCAGAACTTTTGTATTAACGAATTTGTCACCAAAATCCAGATTAATGATCTTTAAGTTATATGTATCAACATGAAAATAGTTAAAATTGTGTATTTTGTCCTCCATATTTATTAGAGTACGTTAATATTATGTTCGGTTAACTGTGATATTTATACAATTTGGACATTAAGAGCTAATCGATTTTCTTTGTTACATCTTTTCTTTCAAAACCCAAAAGAGTATTAACCGAAGTGTTCGATTTTAACAAGTTGATCATTGTTGGGTCTTAGAGTCTCTAATATTCACATCTCATACTGTACTCATAAAGTATTTAGCCAAAAAAAAAAAAAAAAAAAAAAAAAAAAAAAAAAAAAAAATTAACCCATTAGACTCAAATTCAGCTAATCAGATTAATAACTTGAGTTCGAATATTATCTCTTGATTTTATACTAATAGAAATAGAAATTTTACGACATGAATACAGAGTTCTAAACCGTTTCGTTGCTATTTCCAACCCGGAACGCCGCTATCACCATTTTCGTACTCCTTGGGGCCATTCCAATTGCCGTTCCGGAGCCCGTATTTTTGTTAATCGGTTGTCATTTTGTGACGGAGAATAAAAAGTGTTGATAATATTCTCGTATAACTTGACTAGTCAAGTTACTTTTTTACGTAGTTATTTTTTTTTATTTTTTATATATTTTTTATTTTGTTTGGCTAAAAACGAAACTATATATAACTAACTCTTTTTTCTCGAAAAGAGAAAAGAGAAACAAACAAGGAGCAACAAAACGGAAAATCTGACGAGCCTCGGAAATAGAAAACTACTTGAACATAAGCTAACTAAAGTCGAGCCACGCCACTAACCAAACACCTACAATTACAACAACAAACACAAAAATCCCCTAAACAATACAAACTAGAAAGCAAACCCCCTAACCGGCAACGTCATCCTCTGCACAAACAGAATGAGCCGACAAACGATCCAAAACGCAATTGATGTTGTTAACACCTCTATCCGCGCAAGCCTTGAAAGAGAAAGACGAATCATTGCCGGTCCCGTCACCACCAGGAGAACCCGAAGAAAGTGACCTCATCCCAAGAGAGCGGTATAAGTCGAATATTCGAAACTATCAATTGTCCTAGAGTTTGTTTGACTTGGGGGGGGGGGGGGGGGGGTTGATTGATTTTGATTAACAACTAAAACTTGCACAATTAAACAAACTTAAACTTAACAAATAAACTAATAGCAAGTAACAAGTAACGAAGTATTACAAACTTAAATCAAATTAACTAAGTAGTGTTCACTTATCTAATCCTCTCTATGCTTGGATTGCCCCGTTTTTCCCAAATTGCTCTCGCACTAGTTGTTGAACTATTAAATGTTTAGCAATACTACCAAACCTTAATCAAATAACACTCCGCGAATTCATATAAGCATTGAATTCTAAGATCAAGTTAAGCATGATTGGTTATTGAGATTATGTTTCGGTTGAAATCACTTAAAACCCTCCAATTATCGAAATCACTTAAGATAATCGGCACTACTATGTTGACTAAATGCCAATTGAAAACCAACCTAGATCAAGAACACAATCACTTGAAATTCTTAAGCTAGTTGTCTAGATCACTCAAGGTGTTGAAGCACACATTGATTCACTTCTCAAATCACTAAGAGAGCTACTCAACATATGTAATCAAAGTAAAGGCTAAAACAAATGCATAACAATGGATCTTTAGCTAACACAATAACACTTGATCATGTAATTCATTCAAACAACATCATTCAATTGATATTGGGGCAAACACTTGCATTAGAGATTCATAGATAAGCAAACACAAGAGATTTAGCCAATCATGGCTAAGATTACACTAATAATAAGCATAGAAACATAAACAAACATCATCTTAGAGTTATTACAAGTAATAAATTCAAAATAAATGAAGAAAAGTGGAGATTACAACCCAAAATATAAGAGATGAAGATCAAGAGCTGAATCTATGATGGATCTTGAGCTAGCTTCCTTGAATCCACCTTCAAACACCAATGGATGATGAAATTAGAGTTTTTTAGGTGAAATTCGTACTTAGAATAGATGATCTCCAAAGACACATATCAAAATGACCTAATCTCGTTCCTTTTATAGTGCTAAAATCTGGGCTGAATCAGCGACAAGAGCGCCGATTTTGGAGCAGGAGCAGCTCTTTTGGCTTCAGAAAGGAGCTGCACTTTTGACTTAGGAGCGCCGCTTTTGGCTTCTTCAGGGGCGGCGCTTTTGTCTGAGGAGCGCCGCTTTTGGCTGGATAGGAGCAGCACTTTTGGCGATAGGAACGGCGCTTCTGGCCACTGGTGGAAAATGGAACTAAAACGTGCATAAGAACGTCGCTTTTGGAATAGGTGCGGCGCTTTTGCTCCACAGGAGCGGCGCTCTTAGTTGAAGAGCGGCGCTTTTGATGCTGAATTCTGCACTTGTCATTTCCTTTGCCACTTTTGGTCAAGATTAGGTCAATTTTACACCAAATCAAGTCTTTAGCCCCCAAATTGCCATTTAGCTTATAAGCACACCAAATAGGCTCCATAATCATCGAAAACTGAACAAAGTGAGGGAGATATCGCGAGATAAAACATGTATAAATAGAGCGATATCAAACCCCCTACATTTGAACCTTTGCTTGTCCTCAAGCAAACAAATCGACAAACAAGCTTTAGAGATAGATAACAAATAGGTGATCAAAGTCAAAGCGCAAAAAGTTTGGACACAAATCGATACCTTACATGAATATGCACTTGATGGCAAGAGTGACCTCCAAAACTTGCACTTGCTTAGGATCAAGCACAAGCATCATCTTCTTCTTCTAACACAAACTCAATGTGAGCTTCAAACAATCTCTTCAACTAGCATGACTTCAAGTCTTCAATCCTCAACCATCAACACCAACATATTTCAAGCCTAAGTCTACCCGAATCAATCATTCCCCCGACCAAAGTCAACTTCATCTTCGAGAAAATCATCAAACATCAATCACCAAGTATAAAATCTTCACAAACTCGAACCTAGACCTCCTTGACCTTGACTAAATATATAGGATTCACGGAATAGCCATAAACTCATCAAACTAATTAATCACATCAAACCTCAAAATTATGAACAATATACTCAAACTCACTCAAAAAAACTCAAGGTGTACCCAAAATGATCCCAATGCACCCAAAATGAATAAGGGCCATGAATATCAACAAATCACCACTCACCAAGAGATACATCATGTAAAGAATATGCCTCTAAAAAGTATGTTCACCTCATCAACCCGCGATGGCTATCCCTCTTCCACCTCCATGCCCCTAAAACACCTACTTTCGTCAATTCCACACACCTATAATCGTTAATTCTAAATAGTATTCATCAATTCCAAGTTTAGGGTTAAGGTGGGTGTGCCAAAGGTAAGGGACTGGGTACCCCACCTTTATAGGTCAACCAGGGATCGGGATGACCAGCACTCATCAAGCTTTCTATCACAACTCTATGGTTTCTCTCATAGTAGGGCGAAAGCATTGACAGATGTTCGTGGAAATAGAGCCCCACGTGACTAAATAAGAGAGTCCATCAATTCCAAAATGTGAAGCACTAGGAAGACTTTAACTTCCTTAAAAAAAAAGGACCGAGCTTGACTTAGGAGACTTTACTCCCAAGCTTGAAACACAACATAACTTGAAAGACTTTACTTCCAAGTTTGGAAGACTTGACTTCCAAATGAAACGATGGGAGGACTTAACTCTCCCGGGAGTGTCAAAGCTTGAAGCTTTTATTCACTTGTCTACTTCCCACATAACAAACTTTTATGCTTATGTTGAGAAAAGGTATAAAGTAGTTACTACCTTTTCGTTAGTTGATTACACAAGTGTGCCATAGCTTTTGGCTATGATGTGTGTTGTCTAGCAACACTAGCACGAAGCCATTGCTCTTCATCAAGAAGATAGCACACGGTGAAGCTCGGTGGCTCCTCTTCCGACGGTATGATACATCGGTTGAAACATCGTGAAATGATGAGACAACCAATGTCAATATAAAATGGTGTGGATTAGAAAGTCTCCCACACCAAGTAAGATGAAATTAGGGAGACTTGACTCCCTACAATGGATGGACTTGATTCATCCGAAAGTGTTAAAGCATAATGCTTTAAACACTTGGATTTGAAATACCGCATGGAAGACTTTACTCCCATGCACAAGCAACGAAAAGACTTTACTTTTCCCAAAAAATTTCAAAATTTTACAAGTTTTAACCATTTTAGTGATTATGATATGAATTAATGTAATGGTTAAAAACTTGTTCCAAAAATTTATCAACATTGCAAGCTTTAATCTTTGTAGTGTATGTGATACGTTTACCCGAAAAAGTTCAAAATGGCCCGATATTTTAACTCTCCCCCTACATTTAGTTTGATGCAATGCCCTCATTGCATTAAAACGATAGAATAAGTAAAAATGAGGGGCATTTTGATAATAGAACAGATGAGAGAGGAGAAAATAAAAACCAGATAAGATCAAATGATCTTTGTTGTCACCATTTGGATAGTATGTAGTCGCCAAAGTCGCTTACATGTCGTTGTACCACTTGTTGAGCCAAAAGAAGGAGCCAAGTGCATATGGCATTCCCTACAATTGAAGTATGCTCACAAGGTACAAAATGTGTGGGGAAATACTCGAGGGAGTATGTGCACCCACAATAAAATCACAACGTTCCAAAATCATCAACAAAGTAATACAAACACCCATCAACATAATGAGATTCTCAATCAAACAACTAAATCAACAAGATCACATACAAATGATAGTCTCTATGCTTCAATAAACAAGCATAAGATAGTAATGACCATCAACACACATGCACAATCTAACGAATCAATCAACATATTAATCAACATCATATGCACAACAAGAACAAATATAAACATAACGAACCAATTTCAAGTTATTACAAACCAAATTCAAATTCATAATTGTTTTATCCAGGAATCACATACCCTCCGGATTTAAATAACTACCATCATTTACCGTAATCAAACACAAACGAAATTGTTTCATCACACAAATAAATCAACATACCCATCATCAAATTGTTTAAATCTCCCAAACCATCCTCCCGCAATTATTACATACCAAATGTTTCAAGACAAGTTTCACAAATCAAGAATCAAAAGTTTTAACTAAACCAACAATAAAAGGAGCGAGAGCACAACCATTAAAGTTACCACCAATTATAACCTCTGTAGTATGAACTCCTGGATTGGTCAGGGTTTGGAGAATCCTCATAATTAGGTGGTCTACTCCATTTATATTGCTCTTGTTGTTGTTGTCGCCTCAATCGCTCAAAATGCTCAAATTCTTCGGCTCTCCTTAAAGCTTCATTGCGGTCATAGTCAATAAGAGGTTGGCTCATTGGGTGTTCATAATCATACAGGTTATAGGTGGGAGCAAAAGGCATAGGGGCATTTGGGTCCGCGCTGTTTAGTTGGTTGCAATGGACTTGCCATTTTGAAACTGCTCGGAGGCCCGAAAAGTTATAGCGTGCCTCGTACTCTTGGTTGCTTTGAATGATATTAAGTTGGTTAAATTGGTTAGCAATCCAAGATTGATCATATCCCCCCGGGACACTACTGCCCGCACCCGGTGCTCCGCTACTCGACCCTATATTTCCCGTTTCATACCAGTGCATAACCTTTTCTTCCTCTTCTTGTTCGTTCTCTTCCTCCACATTGATATTCCCAAGATAAAACCATCTCCTCATCACGTTATTTTGGTCCTGCTTAAGAATCTTTCCCCCTTTATAGTCAACATACCCAAATCTACCCATTTCCTTAGCCGCATACCCTTCTATATCAATCCCCAATTGATTAGCTATCCTAGTCACGAAAACACCACCCACCGTGCCCTTTTTACCCTTGGTCCCATGTTTATCAAATAGATAATCGGCTATAACATGCGGGACATGGACGTGTTCCTTGTAAAAGATTCGGTTAGTGAGCCAAATGTCCAAATGAGACATTTTTTCATTGCTATGAAAACGGTAGTTGATCGTGTTAGCAATAAAACGGGCTATGATTCGATGTGGAATGGTTCGTAGGGTGTTGGCTACGGTCTTCCCTGTGCTAAATGTGACGACCCGGAAAATTTCGACCAAATTTAAACTTAATATTATTATATGATTTCGACACAATAAGCAAAGTCTGTAAGATTGAGTCTCAAAAAGTTTGAACTGTTTCATAAATTCAATTGACCTTCGACTGCTCTCGACGATTCACGAACAATATATATATATATAATAATTGAAAATATAATTTGAAATATTATATGTTGTTGATAATAAAATTAATTATGTAAAATAAAATAAAAATATGATATTATGAAAATTATTATTTAAAACACATACATATAAATAAAATATATAGAATATATATTTTGTGATTTCGAAGTTATTTAGTAAACGACGGTAACGCTAAATTGTAATTCGATTGATAATAAATGAGTTAAAAAGGAACTTATGTGATTTTAAAATAAACGGTGATTCGAAAATGAGTTATATAAAATATAGCCTTATTAAAAATATATTTAGGAACTATTTATTGAGTTTTAATTTTTTTTATATTCTACTTGAGGTTGGGAGTGAATAATTAATGTAATTTTTATTTAATAGTTAATGCTTGAATTTTATACCATGACGACCAAAATAAATAAATATACTTAATTTAAAAATATGGAATTTTTCTGAACACTTTTATCCTCTACTAATTTACTGTTTTGTTACTATTTGCTTTTTGATTTCAATTCAACAACGAATCCATCTATTTCCTATCAACAACATATATATATATATATATATATATATATATATATATATATATATATATATATATATATATATATATATATATATATATATATATATATATATATATATATATATATATATATATATATGCACATACTGCAACTCACCAATCCATATTCTTCTTCATATCACTTCTTTCATCACCACCAAACTAAGTTCATCCCAGCCGCCATCCGCCACCATCGGCTACCACCTTTGGTTCATAACCTCAAACCCATTTAAAACAACACCACCTATACGCTATATTATTGTTACTGTTTATGTTTCGAACCAACCTCTGCTACACTTCAATCTATCTTTCTGTTTCTATTCTATATAATTATGTTCGAAGATCGACACCCAACTAAACTGCTGCTCGGTCCGTTTTATTTTCTATTATCATCGAAAACTCTATCACACCAAACCATATTACCATCTTTATTCTTTTCTTCAATACTTGATCAAAAACCCATTAAAAATACTACTGAAGCTGCCTGTTTTGTTAAGAACAACAAACCTACTTCTACTATCTATTTTTGTTCCCTTTATGTCGGTCTACACTCAAACACCACAAATCACTTTCTAACTTTTTGAAGTAGTGGGATTACTATTTTTTATTTATGATTAATTAATTTGCAGAACCAAACCCCACAGTCCATAACACAATTAACTATTCGATTATGTTTGGATGTTTCTGTTGGAATGAAAATGCATATTAGAGTATATTGATAACCTGCGTATTTTTTTCCTGGTTCCACTCCACTGCCGTTCGAATCAGAACCGATCAAATTATTACTTCTGCTTGTGGACCGATCCATTATCGGGCTTTATTTAGATTTAGGAATTTATTAAATGGGCTCAAGAACTAATTGGAGTTATGTTCATACGGGCTGAAATTGGGCTTCACACATATTGACATGTTGGGGTATAGCAACCCACTTGTTTCCTATTTGCAAAACCGTAATACAAACATGGCTGTTTTATGTTTTTGTGGGTTTCAATCTTGTTGCAGACCCCAGTATAGTTGAACGACTAGGATAAAGGAAAATGATGTAACGATATGATTATAATTATGATCACGGATAATGATGTATAAAGGGTGATAATCGAATGAAGTTAGATGATACTTATATACATGGAATGATGATGATGTTATTATGATAATAATTAGTTAAGGATGATGATGATATAGCGGTTATGATAAAGATTATGAAAAGATGATGATGTAATCCATTGATGATGAATTGATTAGTGAAGAAGAAAAAGAAACAGATAGATATATATATAGGTTATATAATCCGTGAATTAAACAGAAAAACTGGAATGGAGGAGTCGTATAGAGTATTGACGGGTTAGCGGGACGTCGCGGGTTCAAACCACGGCTTGGGCATTTTTTTAGGGCTACTTCTTTGAGGTAGTATTATTATTATTATTATTATTATTATTATTATTATTATTATTATTATTATTATTATTATTATTATTATTATTATTATTATTTTATTATATCTAATAGACAAAAGTTATGAATAGTAACCAGGGGTATTTTCGACTTTTCACCTTTTTTTATTTTAATTAAATTTCATTTAACCAACAAAGCCCCCTCACACTTTTTTCAAAAACTCAAATCGACACCTCAAACAGGGGGGTAAAGTGTCAACTAACCATTTTCATAAAAAATCTTAAATAAACTTCACCCGAATATTCAACGGGTCATATCTTCTTGCTAGCAACGAGTTAAATTTTTTCGACACCATCGTTAAACTCGAAATAATTTTAGGAACACAATGTCACTAATTATACGCAAAACGGACGCTTTTTAAAAAATGCTAAATAATACACGTTGATTTTTCATTAAATTTTTAAAAGTTGACAATTTCATAGCGAAACGCGGAGATGCACATATATTGTTAATTTAAAATAACATTTAAATCTTTCACGGGTTATAACTTTTAGTTCGACTCGAGTTACGCTTCCACAACATCATCGTCAGCTACGAAATAATTTACAAACTAAACGCAATATTATACATTGAAAACCGAACCCCCGGCGCGAAACAAGGGTTCGAAAACTAGTTATTATTATTATTGTTATTATTATTATTATTATTATTATTATTATTATTATTATTATTATTATTATTATTATTATTATTATTATTATTATTATTATTATTATTATCATCATCATCATCATTATAAGTATTTTTATAAAGTATTATCATTAAGGTTATTATTAGTAGTATTATTATGATTAAAATCATCATTATTATTATTATCATTATTATTATTGTCACTATTTTAGTATTAAAAATATTACTTTAATAAATAAACGATATTTATGTAAAAATATATTATACATCTATATTAATATTAAATACTATTTTGTTTTAATAAAATGTTAGTATAATTAAGTTACAAATAATATATAAATATATGTTAAATTGAATCATATATATAAATAGTAAATCTTAATAAATAACTAAAAATATATAAATTGTTTGATTATGACTATATGTATTAATATACATAAATGATATAGGTTCGTGAATCCGAGATCAACCCTGCATTGTTCAGCTCCGTCGTATGCATATTTTTACTACAAAATATCGTATTGTGAGTTCATTTGCTCCCTTTTACTCTTTACATTTTTGGGACTGAGAATACATGCGCTGTTTTTATAACTGTTTTACATCTGCTTTATTAAATGCCTTTGAAATCTATATATTTGGACTGAGATGCTTTTATAAATTTTTGACGAGATAGACACAAGCAAAACATTCCTCGAATGAATTATTATGCACACAGAAGTTCTGTGGATTATTATTGAATTAATTTAACGTGATAATTGCCACTAATTGTTGTGAATATTTTTCCCTGTTTATTATTGCTTGGTAACCTAAGAATTAGAATCGGGTATGACCTTAATTCATGCGAATCCTAAAGGTAGCTACCGGGTTTAACACCCCCACCCAGAATGTTCACTAGATGGAAGAGCTAGTGGGCGTGGTGTTTAGTACTTCGAAGTTTATATATTTATACAGACGAGATGTTCTGTTTTTGGGGATATTATTGATGCGCATTGTAACGACCCTGGATTTTCCAACGTTTATTTATTAGTAATTATTATTATTAATACGTGTGATTTAAACAAATGTATGTTATTACATTTACTTGTTGCCATGATTGCCCGTACTTGATTCTTTAATGCCCGAAACGTCTTTGTGACACCTGGAACTTACACGAATAATATTTTCACATATTATTTACATTCATGATTAGTTTTAGTAATCATTTTGACTAACTATGGTGATTAGTTAGTTACTTGGGCTTTAATTGGATTTATTTGTTAAATACTTGAACTTGGGCTTGACAAAGCTAATAGACTCATGAATAAGGCTTATAAGCCCACCCTACATATTAAATGGACTTAAATTAGCCCATTATACATGTAAGTAATACTTCCAATTTTAATAAGATTAATTAAGTTAGTGGAAATTCTAGTCACATAACACTTACAACTAGTCCCCATACATGCAACCATAAGACATAGATTTTGAGCCAATGCATGAAGCTTTTAGTGAACACTCTCCCCCCTTTGTGGCACCCAAGACCCACGGCCAAGATGGCCTTGGGGAGTGTCTTTGACCATCAAACCTTGCTACTTAATACTAGCTCTCTCTCATACTTCATTCATTCCAAAAACACACTCTTACTTGCAACTTTCTTTTCTCTCATTTTCTCTCCATTCTTGTAAGTAACTTGAGCTTCTTCTTCTCCTCTTTCTCTTGTAAAAACCGTAGCCAATGGCTACATAATCATCATCATCCTTTGTTCTTTGTTGTTAATTACTTATAGTTTTAGTTGTTGTTATTTACTTACATGTTACCAAGGATCAAACTTACTAGTTTGTTCTTCATTTATCTTGTTCATAACAAGAACATGCAAGAACTAAACTTCCTAGTTTATGTTCTACATCTAATGTCATGAAAGATTAAAGTTCATGGGTTGTAAAAATCATTACTTGAATGCATGTTAGTAAACTTAAAAGTTTACTTTCTAAAGATCAAGACTTAGGCTTGCATCTTTAAAAGTATGAAACCCATGAACTTACTACTTGTGTAATTAGTTTATTTCTCCATTTGTTCATGTATTAAAATCGTGATTTTGGTTGTAGATGGTCAAATGTTACAAGTTAACTTTGATCTCATTTTTCTTGAACTAAAGATAAACTTTAAAAGGTTCAAGAACATAAAAATTTACTTAATAACTTTTGGGTATTGGATCTTCAAGATCAAACCAAGATCTTGATTAGTTAGTTTATTTTCAAGTTTGAAGTACAATATTACTTTTCTAATTCATGCATGTGTTAAATCTATGATCTTGATGCAACTTTGGTTCATCAAACTTCATACAACTCTTAAGTGAGTTGTGCTTCATATCATAGACTTACACTAGTGTTATGATGGTCAAATCTTGGTTAAGATGATGCAAACACATCAAAGAGTTATACACTTGAAGCTATATGCATCAAGGATGAGAACCATGATGAACATCAAGCACCAAGACCACCGGAACTCACTTTTAACTTCCTGTTTTCTGTTTACAGCCCTCTGTCCTACTGTTTCTGTAACAGACCAGTAGACCTGTGTGACGACCCGGAAATTTCCAACCAAATTTAAGCTTAATCTACATATGATTTCGATACGATAAGCAAAGTCTGTAATGTTGAGTCTCGAACATTTTGAAACTATGTTTATATATTCAATTGACCTTTGACTGTTCCCAACGATTCACGAACAACTATTGGTAAATAGATTCATATATATTTAAGTATGTATATATATATGTACATGAATATTAATTGTAAATATATAAGATTAAATATTAAATTTAATTATTTGAAAACATATACTTAATGTATTTAACAAAACCTGAATCTGTATATATATATATAAAGTATATTAAAAATAAATATTAAATGATTGTTATACTCGTCTGATGTTCCGATTGATATTAAGTAAGTTAAATTCAAACATATGTAGTTTTAAAATAAACGGTGATACGAAAGTGAGTTCTATAAATTTTAGGCTTATTAAAAATGGATTTAGGAACTATTTGTTAAGTTTTAACACTTTTTATATTTTACTCATAAATGAGAGGGACGGCTGATGTAATTTTTATTATTAAATTAATGATCAAATTTTATACCAAAATGACCAAAATAAATAAATATAGTTAATTTAAAAATATGGGATTTTTCTGAAGAATTTTATCCGCTACTAATTATCAACGGAGCGACATCGCACTCCGTAAAAAAAAAAAAAAAAAAAAAAAAAACTGTCGGCACAATGATAGAATTTAGAGGCTGCCAACTTGGTTCATTCACATGTTCTTTTCCATTATATGCAATTATCATCATTATATGACTACTTTAATTTATTATTAAATCTTATATTATTTATCTTATATTGTATATATACATACATACTTACACTTCTTGGAACACAAGCCGCCAATGAAACCACTAATTCTAATCACACTTTTCTATTTCTATTCCTAATTTGACTAACACACCCACATGTACAATTCCTTTTCACCCATGTTTGTTGGTTGAAGGATTACTGTGTTTAATTCAATCATGTGGATGATATTTTTTAATTGTTACTATTATTAATCTAACTTTATATATACACGTATACTATATAATTAACCATATAGACAAACTAATCGATGGCCTTAGTGCTCCATATCATTTTATGCATGATTGATAGAATAATCTGTTACATTTCATCTCACCTATCACTATCTATATCTATTATGACATATATATATATTGACATATATATATATATATAAAAAACAAAAAAAGGAGAAAGCACCCCTACCCCCACCATCCACCATTTCATTATTTCTCTATACATTTTCAATTACTGCTTTTTATTCTAATATGATTAGGATATATATACATAAAACACAGAAATGGAATGGGAGACTACTTCATAATTGTTTCTATTTCTTCTTCAACAACTCACCACCTTAATCGCCATCTTAAACCACCGTCGGCCACCATATCCGAGAGCCACCACTACTCAATCACCCACACCTTCAATCCATCGCCATCACCATGGTTCACCACCACCACACCCACCACAACCGTCATCTTTCCACAACAAACCACCTCCCACCACTTGACAACAACCGGCTACCACTAAATACCCATTTCTGTCGTTACTATTCTGTTGTCATGAGCAAGAACTAAACACCATCGTGAACCGCCATTAAACTCCATCACCACCACCTTGAACACCCATAACTACCATCATACATCGTAATATATTTTTTTCTCTTTCTTTTGTTAGAAAATGTCCCACGACCAACCACCACCTATTTCTTTTTTTTTTTTCCTGTTTTTGCCGTGAACCGTCGCCATCCAAAACAGCCTTGCAATTGTTTCTGTTCTAGCTTCTTTTACATCTGTTTCGTTCAACTGTTGTTGCTACTGCAGCTCGTTGGTTACTGTTTCTGTTATTGTTCGAAGAACCCATTTAAATGACGATGAACAGTGATAATTGAAGGAAGATGATGACCAACAAAGAAGGAGAAGAGATACTGTTGCTGCCATGATTGTGTTCCTGCTTCGGTTCCTGTTAAGATGAATGATACATGTATATAGGTAACGAAATGATGATGAAGAAGTTGGAGGAAAAGGATAACTGTTTTGCGTATATTATATATTTAAATCGCGATATATTACAAGAAATAAGTAACGGATGAATGGTTAGGGTGTTTGCGTTTAACAGAGAGGTCTCGGGTTCGAGTCCCGGTAGTGGCGTTCTTTTTTTGAGCTTTTCTTCAAAGGTTGTAACCCTTTATTTATTTATTATTTTTTTTATTATTATTATTATTATTATTATTATTATTATTATTATTATTATTATTATTATTATTATTATTATTATTATTATTATTATTGTTGTTGTTAGTAGTATTGTTATTATTAGTTGTTAGTATTATTACAAGTAATATAAGTATTATTATTATAAATGCTAAAACAAGTATTAAGAATCATTCATTATTAATAATATAGTTATAACTAAAATTATAATTAACATTATTAACATTATTAACAAATATGATTTTTTTCCATTTTATTATTATTATTAGGATAAGTATTATTGACATTATTATTATTAATATAGTTATTAGCATTGTTATTACTAGACTTATTATCGCTAGTAATAAAAGTATTATTGTAGTTAATATTAGTATCAGTATTATTACTATTATAATTATTATTATCAAAAGTATCATTTTAATGAAAACTATCAAAGTTATCATATTGTTTTAAACTATCTTTTATTTAAAATTAACATTTTGACTCGAGTTATTATACATATTAAAAATTATCATTTTTAAAGAATTATGTTTATCTTTATTATTACTATTATTATTATCATTATTATTAACAATAAAATTAATATTTTACAGCTATTATTATAAATATCATTATTATTATCTTTAATATAAATATTACCTTTATTAGTAAAACCAAGTATTATAACTATTATCATTTTTAATAAAATTAATATTTTTAATAAAAATATGAAATATATATATATTATTTAATATAAAAAGGATATAACTAATGAATTTATATATATATAAAGTTGTTCGAATTTAATTATGTGTTTTAATGTAATTACAACTAATATAGGTTCGTGAATCCGAGGCCAACCCTGCATTGTTCAATATAGTCATATGTATTTTTACTACAAAATACATTAGGTGAGTTCATTTGCTCCCTTTTACTCTTTACATTTTTGGGACTGAGAATACATGCGCTGCTTTTATAAATGTTTTACGAAATAGACACAAGTAATCGAAACTACATTCTATGGTTGAATTATCGAAATCGAATATGCCCCTTTTATTAAGTCTGGTAATCTAAGAATTAGGGAACAGACACCCTAATTAACGCGAATCCTAAAGATAGATCTATCGGGCCCAACAAGCCCCATCCAAAGTACCTGATGCTTTAGTGCTTCGAAATTTATATCATGTCCGAAGGAGGATCCCGGAATGATGGGGATATTCTTATATGCATCTTGTGAATGTCGGTTACCAGGTGTTCAATCCATATGAATGATATTTTTGTCTCTATGCATGGGACGTATGTTTATGAGTAATGGAAATATGAAATCTTGTGGTCTATTAAAATTATGAAATGATTATTTATGTTAAACTAATGAAGTCACCAACCTTTTGGTTGACACTGTAAAGCATGTTTATTCTCAGGTACGAAAGAAATCTTCCGCTGTGCTTTTGCTCATTTTAGAGATATTAATTGGAGTCATTCATGACATATTTCAAAAGACGTTGCATTCGAGTCGTTGAGTTCATCAAGAGTATTATGAAATCAATTATAGAAGGATATGTTATGAAATGGTATACATATCGTCAACTTTAGATGTAATGAAAGATTGTCTTTTTAAAACGAATGCAATGTTTGTAAAATGTATCATATAGAGGTCAAGTACCTCGCGATGAAATCAACTGTTGTGAATCGTTTGTAATTAAGATGGACTTTGTCCGGATGGATTAGGACGGGGCATTTCAGTTGGTATCAGAGCGGTGGTCTTAGTGAACCGGGTCTGCATTAGTGTGTCTAACTGATAAGTCGTTAGGATGCATTGGTGAGTCTGGACTTCGACCGTGTCTGCATGTCAAAAGTTTTGCTTATCAATTTGTGTCAAAAATTATCTGCTTATCATTCTTAGAGAATCACTTGCTTATCATTCTTAGTCTAGACACGTTTTACTGCATTGACTGCATGAATAGTGTATAGACATAATTCATATCTTAGCATATCTGCTACTTCATATCTTAGCGTATCTGTTACTGTAACTTTGCCTGACAGCTTCCGTAGATTCCTCCGTAACTTATGGGATTTTAGTATTATATATGCATATGTAAATTATGTATTGCAGGGTACTAATCTATATCCTATAATCTATTTCTTATCAAAAATCCTTCATCTGATCGTACGAGATGAATCCTGCAACCAGTTCGAGTCCCTCAGATTCCGATAGCTATTCCGATAGTTATTCCGACAGCTATTCCGACATAGATGTTCACCTAAGCTCCGAAAGCAGCGTCACCGGCATGAATCAACCAATCAGCCATTATCAATTCATCTGATAGGTTCGTAGTCGACTTAATTAATGGAGATGCGCAGAAGGCAATCCCTTCCACCAACCGAATTCACCTCTTGGCAATGAACCAGAAGCGTTTACCGGCGAACTTGTTCGAGACACCATTTTCAGTCTCATTTCCAGGGTAACTCGACAAGATTATATTCTATCCACAATTCTGAACCTTATTCATCCGCTCGTTCTGACCGACAATCATCCTGGAGTAATAAGTCAACGAACTTCGCGCTCGAATAATCAATTCGAAGAATATGGTGCAAAATGTACCAGCTTCAGCAACATCACCGGCACCAACAGTACCATCAGTAACAGCACCAGTACCATCAACAATCCATGCTTCAATATCACTATCTGTACTTCGAGTATGATCTTCGTTCTACGTATCGTTCTACCTCATTTATCTTCGTTCGACATGGCGAATATGTAATCTCTAAAGTTTTAGAGATTATTTATTCTAGTTCCAACCGAAAACTAAATGAGTTTAATATTATATTAACTCATTAAATTCATGAATACATCTGAAGAAAATATATATGTATATATGTTTTCATAAAAATTGTAATTAAAAATTCTTTTGTACAAACTGTTAATGGTGAAAATTTTTTAACGGGTAGGTAATACCCGAGGAATATTTAGATTTCACATTAATAAGTTACATTTTACATTCTTTGAATCTGATTCAACAGTCCTTTACTATCCTATTTACAACCACCAATATATGTATCCGTTCACCGCAGAATAACCATTTTCATTCAATTTCAGATTTGAATTTTGACCTATCAGAATCCAATAAGTGGCATAATGAAGAAAACATTTGACGAAATAAAAATTTGATAGAAACAAACAAATTAACTATGAGAAAGTCTGTTAAGAATCCACGCTAACTGTTCCTAGCTAATTGTTCCCAGCTAACTGATTACACTTTATTTATCGCAATTTAATTATCGCAATTTACATTCTTGCAATTTTATTTATCGTCATTTAATTTCTGTATTTATTTTACGTACTTTAAATATCGGGACACGTATACAAGGTTTTGACATATCATATCGACGCATCTATATATATTATTTGGAATAACCATTGACACTCCATATGTAGTAATGATCGAGTTCTCTATACAGGGTTGAGGTTTATTCTATAATAATATATATAGTTTGAGTTGTGATCGAGTCTGAGACATGTACACGGGTCACGATACGTATTAATTAATTCGAATATTATAAATTAAATTATATATGAATTATTGAATTCCTAACTGTGGACTATTGACTGTGGACTAATACCATTAGACAATTAAAATGAATTAAAATATTGATTATAACATATGAAACTAAATAATTCTTCAAGGTTGCCACTTGATTTCATCTTAAACCTCATTGTATCTTGACGATTACAATCTGCGTTCAAACCTTTCATGATTCTTGAAAACACCCCAATCTAGAAGATGAACCAACCGCACTTTATCTACGGAAGGAAAGATTGAAGCATATAGTTATGCACCTGAAAACTCTCGGAACCTGAGTAAATGTTTAACACGTATCTGTGCTAATTCCTTTAGTGTTATTATTACCCAAAATAACTTGGTGATTTCCTTTCAAAGTAGCAAATTTTGTCACAGCTCCAGCAAGTCAACTTCGACTTTTCGTTTGAAACAACCTTATTAACACCTTGATATATACGTGTGCTCTTTTATTGTTACCAGGAAACCTTTTATATTCCACCATATTACTATCAGCGTTTAATCATCTAAATACAAAATTCTCTTGAAACCACCTCAGATTGATAACCGACGATTCAGATATGGCTGCATTAAATGCAGAGGAAACAGTAAAATTGTAGATGGCCTAAATGGTCAAAAGTTTGATGATAAAGAATGGAGTGTTAGGAACGCTCGATAGAAAATTTGGTACTGAACAATGGATTGAGCTAACCATGAAGGAAACAAAGAACAAATACAAGGATCAAACCCTATATTCAAAGAATCCAGGTAAATCTGGATCCGATGAAATCTTTAGAGAATATCTTGCTCCGTACCCTCGTTAAAATCTTGCGGAAAATCTTTCTTCACCAACCATCGAACTTAGAAACTCTAAAATATCATCACAAATATCTTCGATATTTCTGAGGGTATTTTCATAAATATTCTTGTCCGAAATTATCTACCTCTTCGTGTTTTCTGTATTCCATTATATTGGAAATTTCTGTAAAATCTAAGTATAAATTATGAATGAATTGTGGAGAAGTGTTGGGAATTGAAGCATGAGTTAGTATAATATAATGCGCTTGGCCAACGTGATTATATTACATTAAGTCATGCTGAGTTTCTAATGAAACGTGATGATGGTTCACAGTAGATCATATCAGCATCACGTGCCATGTTACTTAACTCTTTCATTCTACATAACCTCCGAACATATTAAGAAGAATATATTCTTGATAGTTCTATCTCCTTTAATTTTGTTAAATTTGAAAATCAAATCGTGCTATCATGTTCCTTCCTGCTTGGAACATTATAATCATTCGAAACTTTATATCTACAAATTTTGGACCATTATTCGCTTGAATTGAAGTCGGGAAGAGAAAAACAAGAGCATGGAGCTCCGAACATAACAAGAAATATAAAGCCGATCATAAACACGGAAATTACAAACCGTGTATATCAATACGTATAGCAAGATAAAGACACGGAAGAATCAAAAACATTATAACCCCAAGAGCGAAGTAGAAGAAAACATATTCCTCCGGTGGTAATTGGAAAAGGAGAATGATTGTTGCGATAGTGAGGATAAGAACAAGAATCAAAACTGGATTAAGCATTTTCACAATCGTTTAGATGTATGAACTAAGAAAGAAAGTATAGTAGTGGTGAGAAGTAATGGAACGGGAGAAGTTCATATATAGTGGAAATATCGGACCGAACAATGGAGGCAGATCAACGCATTTAATTAAAGAGATCTTATTTTTCTTATTCGCCAAAGAATCAGATCTTATAGATTTCGAGGATTTTCTTTAAATCCCTTGAATTTCGGAATTCAATCGTGACTACGTCAAAAGTTAAAGTTGAATCTTTACTCTTCTCATTTCACTATTTAGTGATAGCTTCACTCGTATGATTTGAACAATCGAATTGTCTTATCCATATTATTCAATGATATTAAAACTCTATTTATCAACTCATATTCGTCAGGAAAACATTCTCATTGTTAACCATGACCACCTCACTCAAATTTCGGGACGAAATTTCTTTAACGGGTAGGTACTGTGACGACCCGAAAATTTCCGACCAAATTTAAGCTTAATCTACATATGATTTCGATACGATAAGCAAAGTCTGTAATGTTGAGTCTCGAACATTTTGAAACTATGTTTATATATTCAATTGACCTTCGACTGTTCCCAACGATTCACGAACAACTATTGGTAAATAGATTCATATATATTTAAGTATGTATATATATATATGTACATGAATATTAATTGTAAATATATAAGATTAAATATTAAATTTAATTATTTGAAAACATATACTTAATGTATTTAACAAAACCTGAATCTGTATATATATATATATATAAAGTATATTAAAAATAAATATTAAATGATTGTTATACTCGTCTGATGTTCCGATTGATATTAAGCAAGTTAAATTCAAACATATGTAGTTTTAAAATAAACGGTGATACGAAAGTGAGTTCTATAAATTTTAGGCTTATTAAAAATGGATTTAGGAACTATTTGTTAAGTTTTAACACTTTTTATATTTTACTCATAAATGAGAGGGACGGCTGATGTAATTTTTATTATTAAATTAATGATCAAATTTTATACCAAAATGACCAAAATAAATAAATATAGTTAATTTAAAAATATGGGATTTTTCTGAAGAATTTTATCCGCTACTAATTATCAACGGAGCGACATCGCACTCCGTAAAAAAAAAAAAAAAAAAAAAAAAAAACTGTCGGCACAATGATAGAATTTAGAGGCTGCCAACTTGGTTCATTCACATGTTCTTTTCCATTATATGCAATTATCATCATTATATGACTACTTTAATTTATTATTAAATCTTATATTATTTATCTTATATTGTATATATACATACATACTTACACTTCTTGGAACACAAGCCGCCAATGAAACCACTAATTCTAATCACACTTTTCTATTTCTATTCCTAATTTGACTAACACACCCACATGTACAATTCCTTTTCACCCATGTTTGTTGGTTGAAGGATTACTGTGTTTAATTCAATCATGTGGATGATATTTTTTAATTGTTACTATTATTAATCTAACTTTATATATACACGTATACTATATAATTAACCATATAGACAAACTAATCGATGGCCTTAGTGCTCCATATCATTTTATGCATGATTGATAGAATAATCTGTTACATTTCATCTCACCTATCACTATCTATATCTATTATGACATATATATATATATTGACATATATATATATATATATATATATATATATATATATATATATATATATATATATATATATATATATATATATATATATATATATATATATATATATATATATATAAAAACAAAAAAAGGAGATAGCACCCCTACCCCCACCATCCACCATTTCATTATTTCTCTATACGTTTTCAATTACTGCTTTTTATTCTAATATGATTAGGATATATATACATAAAACACAGAAATGGAATGGGAGACTACTTCATAATTGTTTCTATTTCTTCTTCAACAACTCACCACCTTAATCGCCATCTTAAACCACCGTCGGCCACCATATCCGAGAGCCACCACTACTCAATCACCCACACCATCAATCCATCGCCACCACCATGGTTCACCACCACCACACCCACCACAACCGTCATCTTTCCACAACAAACCACCTCCCACCACTTGACAACAACCGGCTACCACTAAATACCCATTTCTGTCGTTACTATTCTGTTGTCATGAGCAAGAACTAAACACCATCGTGAACCGCCATTAAACTCCATCACCACCACCTTGAACACCCATAACTACCATCATACATCGTAATATATTTTTTTTCTCTTTCTTTTGTTAGAAAATGTCCCACGACCAACCACCACCTATTTCTTTTTTTTTTCCTGTTTTTGCCGTGAACCGTCGCCATCCAAAACAGCCTTGCAATTGTTTCTGTTCTAGCTTCTTTTACATCTGTTTCGTTCAACTGTTGTTGCTACTGCAGCTCGTTGGTTACTGTTTCTGTTATTGTTCGAAGAACCCATTTAAATGACGATGAACAGTGATAATTGAAGGAAGATGATGACCAACAAAGAAGGAGAAGAGATACTGTTGCTGCCATGATTGTGTTCCTGCTTCGGTTCCTGTTAAGATGAATGATACATGTATATAGGTAACGAAATGATGATGAAGAAGTTGGAGGAAAAGGATAACTGTTTTGCGTATATTATATATTTAAATCGCGATATATTACAAGAAATAAGTAACGGATGAATGGTTAGGGTGTTTGCGTTTAACAGAGAGGTCTCGGGTTCGAGTCCCGGTAGTGGCGTTCTTTTTTTGAGCTTTTCTTCAAAGGTTGTAACCCTTTATTTATTTATTCATTATTATTATTATTAATATTATTATTATTATTATTATTATTATTATTATTATTATTATTATTATTATTATTATTATTATTATTATTATTATTATTATTATTATTATTATTGTTGTTGTTGTTGTTGTTATTAGTATTGTTATTATTAGTTGTTAGTATTATTACAAGTAATATAAGTATTATTATTATAAATGCTAAAATAAGTATTAGGAATCATTCATTATTAATAATATAGTTATAACTAAAATTATAATTAACATTATTAACATTATTAACAAATATGATTTTTTTTCCATTTTATTATTATTATTAGGATAAGTATTATTGACATTATTATTATTAATATAGTTATAGTTATAGTTATTAGCATTGTTATTACTAGACTTATTATCGCTAGTAATAAAAGTATTATTGTAGTTAATATTAGTATCAGTATTATTACTATTATAATTATTATTATCAAAAAAATTATCATTTTAATGAAAACTATCAAAGTTATCATATTGTTTTAAACTATCTTTTATTTAAAATTAACATTTTGACTCGAGTTATTATACATATTAAAAATTATCATTTTTAAAGAATTATGTTTATCTTTATTATTACTATTATTATTATCATTATTATTAACAATAAAATTAATATTTTACAGCTATTATTATAAATATCATTATTATTATCTTTAATATAAATATTACCTTTATTAGTAAAACCAAGTATTATAACTATTATCATTTTTAATAAAATTAATATTTTTAATAAAAATATGAAATATATATATATTATTTAATATAAAAAGGATATAACTAACGAATTTATATATATATAAAGTTGTTCGAATTTAATTATGTGTTTTAATGTAATTACAACTAATATAGGTTCGTGAATCCGAGGCCAACCCTGCATTGTTCAATATAGTCATATGTATTTTTACTACAAAATACATTAGGTGAGTTCATTTGCTCCCTTTTACTCTTTACATTTTTGGGACTGAGAATACATGCGCTGCTTTTATAAATGTTTTACGAAATTGACACAAGTAATCGAAACTACATTCTATGGTTGAATTATCGAAATCGAATATGCCCCTTTTATTAAGTCTGGTAATCTAAGAATTAGGGAACAGACACCCTAATTGACGTGAATCCTAAAGATAGATCTATCGGGCCCAACAAGCCCCATCCAAAGTACCTGATGCTTTAGTGCTTCGAAATTTATATCATGTCCGAAGGAGGATCCCGGAATGATGGGGATATTCTTATATGCATCTTGTGAATGTCTGTTACCAGGTGTTCAATCCATATGAATGATATTTTTGTCTCTATGCATGGGACGTATGTTTATGAGTAATGGAAATATGAAATCTTGTGGTCTATTAAAATTATGAAATGATTATTTATGTTAAACTAATGAACTTACCAACCTTTTGGTTGACACTGTAAAGCATGTTTATTCTCAGGTACGAAAGAAATCTTCCGCTGTGCTTTTGCTCATTTTAGAGATATTAATTGGAGTCATTAATGACATATTTCAAAAGACGTTGCATTAGAGTCGTTGAGTTCATCAAGAGTATTATGAAATCAATTATAGAAGGATATGTTATGAAATGGTATACATATCGCCAACTTTAGATTTAATGAAAGATTGTCTTTTTAAAACGAATGCAATGTTTGTAAAATGTATCATATAGAGGTCAAGTACCTCGCGATGAAATCAACTGTTGTGAATCGTTTGTAATTAAGATGGACTTTGTCCGGACGGATTAGGACGGGGCATTTCAACCTGGGCTACTGAGACCTTGATTTTCAAATAGATCTTTTCGAGTAGATAACTTTTCATATAAGACTCGTCTTAATTCAAGTTACGGTTTAGAATCTATGGCCCTCCGAGCGTCACTATGTCCATTTATTTTTCTGTTTTCTATTATAGTTTCTGTTTTTCTGGTTTCTTTAATAGACCAATACACCTGGGCTACTGTAACCTTGATTTTCAGATAGCTCAGTTCGTGTAGATAACTTTTCATATAGGACTCGTCTTAATCCGAGTTACGGTTTAGGATTTATGGCCCTCCGATCATCACTATGTCCTTTTAACGTTGTGCAGAAATTTCTGACCTACTCGCACTTAGACCGTCACCACGGTCAAACAAAGACGATTTTGCTTCTGTAAATTTTACCACACTTAAAGGACTCGTATACAGAGCCATGTCCACTGGTCTCACCCTATTTCAGTAGGTGTAGAGGCCGTGGTGACTGACCGAACTCGGCCTTTGTTGTAAACTACTTTCATGAACGAAACTTACTTTACGCCTTTTGTTTGATGATGAATGATGATGACCCATAAGACCTTATTTACATACTTTTAAACTTATTCGGACGATTTACTGACTTAGTACTATTTGACTTAGGTTGAGGACCTTCGGACCGATTACTTGCACACCTTTTCCGAACCGACTTTACGACTACATTATCATTGTGAGTTATAGCATCCCTTTTTACTTTAACTATTTTGGGACTGAGAATACATGCGCTTTTATGTTTTACATACTAGGCACGAGTACTTAAAACTTATATATGTGTGGGTTATACAACGGCATAAACATTCCCTTTAGCTCGGTAACGTTTAATCATTGGTTTTTGAACCGTGAACGCGAATCTTACATATGGATCCATAGGGTTTGACATCCCCACTCGGGCTAGTCGCACTAGCATTTAACGAGTGATTAATACTTCGTAATCATACGCACTTGCCAAGTGTACTTTCAGGGGGTATAAACGTTAAGTTAGTTACCAAGTGCCCACGGTTAAGCATATACTTTTACATACTTTTGAAACGCTCATTGTAGCACTGAAATCTCGTAGCCTACTTACATTACTGTTATACTTAAACTATAGCTCACCAACCGTTGTGTTGACATTTTAAGCATGTTTTTCTCAGGTGCCTAAGGTTTACTTCCGCTGTGTACTTGTTGTGCTGTAGACACCCGCTGCTTAGAGTTGACAACGCATGAACTACTTTATTTTGCATTCAAACTTTCGTACTTTTGAACTATGACTTGTAACGACCGTTGTGGTCACATACACTTATTATTTGCTTCTACTTAGTGAAGCCTGCTTTTGGATTGTAAAACATTCAATGTTGGTTTAGACATCACTTTATTATTGAATGCAAACTCTTTTTGAAAACGCATGTAGTACTTGACCTTGTAATGATCCTGTTGTTGATGATTCGTATAAGATGGTTTTGTACGGGGCATCACATTTGGTATCAGAGCATTGGTTGTAGGGAATTAGGATGCATTAGTGAGTCTAAGACCGACCTGAGTAGGATTCACTAATAGGACTAATCTACAACTTGCTAGTTTACGTGTTTCCGCTGAACTTACTGCATGCTGCTGCTTGCTTTCACTGCTATATGCCATATGCTACTACATGATTTCACTACTCTATGATATTACTTGCTTTCGATTGCATGCTACTTTCGTACGATTTGCTATTATTGCCATGCTACTTATTGTTATACATGATTTAAACTGTTGGCCTAATACGTGCTTGCTTTATGACTTACTGACATGGAAAATTTATTTTTCCTTGTTCAGATGTCGGATGTACCACCTGCTAGCATTTTGGGCAGTTCAGACTCAGACTCCACCACACCACCTGCTGCTGCTACTGCCGATACACTGGCCCCGACACCCACTAGTGATCCCGGCGCTTCTACTTCCGGAGCTGGAACTAGTGCACCTGCCTCAGTGTCTGCTCCCGGACCCTCGAGGTCACAGCCCCGCATTGGTGGTATTGAGATCCCCGCGGATTTCGGGGAAGGGCCGTTTCGCAACCACATGCGCACGCCTTGCCGACGCACTCCCGACAGACGTTTAGTCGTGATTCCGCCAGGCAAACGCAGACAGATGTTGGCCGCCTTCGGACGCTTCGGATTACCAGCTCAGCCACCAGTATCACCACCACACGATTCGGATGACTCATCATCCGCCGATTCTTCATCATCAGACGACTCCAGCGATGATGAGGATCCTGCTGATAGACCTATTCAGGCACCCTCCACCCCGCCGAAGAAGCGGTACCGTTTCGACGGCACCGTCATTCCAGGGGTGAATGGAGGTCGCACTTTTACTGACACATTTGGCCATCGTCGTAGGGTTACTGCTCGTAAACAAGTTGTGCCATACCCTGCCGACCCACAGATACGTAAGGTTCCCCGTTACGTATTGACTATTCCTGGAACCGTACCACCTAGATTTAGATACGGACCACTTACATCTAGGGACGTACCATCTACATCAGCAACCGGACCATCTACTTCACCACCACCCACACCACCGGCACCACCGGCACCACCGGCACCACCGGCACCACCTGCACCACCCGCCCCACCTGCACCGCCTGCCCCACCAGCTCCCTCTAACGAGGAACTGATGAGGGAGATTGAGACTCTCCGAGCTCGAGTCACTGAGCTCGAGGAGCAGTTGGCTCGAGGAGCAGTTCACCCGCCTTCACCGTAGGACTTTTGTATTTAGATTTCGATATGTAATCTAGTTGTAGTTTATTGTATTACTCATGTATTGTACGGACTTATTCAGATGTATGAAACTTATTATTATTAATGAATGGAATGTTGCGTTATTTAATTCTTGCACGATGTTCTATTTACATTACTGTACGATGATTCTGTGGTATTTGTACCTAGATGCGTTATTTAATAACATGAGATGTTTTGATTCCATGTTGATTACTATATACTGTGTTATTACTATTTGCATACTAGATTTTGACTTGAGTCAAAATGTTTGTTTAAAATACCATGGCCAACGGAAGATCCACACCTACCGCCACCCAGATTGAGGACATGATCAACGAACGGGTCGCTGCAGTCCTAGCTGAAATAAATATCCAAGCTCCACCGCCACCACCACCGGTTATCCCACCCGTTCGAAATGGGTGTACTTACAAAGAATTCCAGAGCTGCAAACCGCATAACTTCAGTGGAACCGAGGGACCGGTTGGTCTCACCAGATGGTTCGAGAAACTTGAATCAGTATTCCGAGTTAGCAACTGTTCGGAGGACAACAAGACCAAGTTTGCATCTTGCACGCTATCTGACGGCGCGCTAACGTGGTGGAACACGTTAGCTCAAGCGAAGGGCATTGATGAGGCGTATGCTACGCCATGGGAGGAATTCAAAGCTGCTATGATTGATGAGTACTGTCCGAGAACCAAAATTCAGAAGATGGAAATGGAATTCATGCAGTTAAAGGCCATTGGGAACGACCTTGATGGTTACAACAGGAGGTTTCTTGAGTTAGCTCTTATGTGTCCGACAATGGTCACCCCGGAATTCAAGCGTATGGAGAGATACTTTTGGGGACTCCCAAAGTCCATCAAAGGAAACGTCACATCGTCCAAACCACCGAATGTTCCCGAAGCAATGCGCATGGCGCATACTCTCATGAATCAGATTCTTATTGATGAGCCGGAGAAGGCTAAGTTTGAGGCTGGTAGTAGCGAAAAGAGGAAATGGGACAACAATCACAACAACAACAACAACAACAACAACAACAACAACAATAACAACAGGGGGAGAAACTACGATCAAACCCCCGCTAAGAGACACAACAACGGTGGAAATCCCAACCCCGGCACAAGCTCTAACCCGAACTACAAATGTACCCTACCGCAATGCAAGAGGTGTTACAAACACCACACTGGGTATTGTAATGTGGTTTGTGAGTAGTGCCAACGGTCTGGACATATAGGCAAGGATTGCAAGGTCATAACTTTGAATGCAAGGGTGAACCCCACCGGGCCAAAGAAGTGCTACGGATGCGGAAAGACGGGTCACTTCAGGAATGAGTGCCCCGACAAGCGAAAAGACGGCAGACCACCGCGAGGTAGAGCTTTTAATGTTAATGCAAGGGATGCACGCGAGAACCCCGACTTGGTGACAGGTATATTCACTATCAACAATCTTTTAGCTTCTGTCCTATTTGATACTGGTGCCGATAGAAGTTATGTATGTAGACACTTCTGTGATAAGATAAATTGGTCATTAGTCCCTTTAAAAGAAAGTATGCTTGTCGAGGTAGCCAACGGTAAACTTGAACAGGTTGACCAAATTGGCCGAGGGGCTATTATTAATATAGCTGGTGCGAATTTCGAAATTGATACCTATCAAACTGGGAAGTTTTGACGTGATCGTTGGTATGGATTGGTTGACCAAAGTAAGGGCCGATATTATTTGTGGAGATAAAGCTCTTCGTATACCACAAGGAGATGGCGAGATTATCTATGGGGAGAGATGTACGTCGAAGCTGAACCTCATTAGTTGCGTGAAATCACAAAAGATTATGAAGAAGGGACGTTTTGCTGTCCTAGGACATGTGAAAACGGTAGAAACCGAGGTGAAGAGTGTGAACGACGTACGGATTTTGAACGAGTTTCCTGATGTCTTTCCAGAGGAGTTACCGGGACTACCACCACCGAGGACAGTGGAATTTCAGATCGATTTAGTGCCAGGAGCTGCACCTGTAGCTCGTGCACCGTACCGACTTGCACCTTCCAAGATGCAAGAGTTACAAAGCCAACTACAGGAACTCCTAGATCGAGGGTTTATTCAACCAAGTTCTTCGCCGTGGGGCGCACCTGTTTTGTTTGTGAAGAAGAAGGATGGATCCTTCCGTATGTGTATCGACTACCGTGAACTCAACAAATTGACAATCAAGAATCGGTATCCACTACCACGAATTGACGATCTTTTCGATCAGCTGCAAGGATCGAGCGTTTACTCTAAGATCGATTTGCAATCCGGTTATCACCAGTTGAGGGTGAAAGAGAGTGACGTGATGAAGACTGCATTTAGGACACGCTATGTTCATTATGAATTTCTCGTAATGCCGTTCGGATTAACCAATGCACCTGCCGTATTTATGGACCTCATGAATCGTGTCTGCAAGCCGTACTTGGATAAGTTTGTTATCGTCTTCATAGATGATATCCTCATCTACTCCAAAAGTGGAGAAGAACATGAGCAACACCTCCGATTAGTGCTTAAACTCTTAAGACAAGAGCAACTTTACGCCAAATTCTCCAAGTGCGAATTTTGGTTGAAAGAAGTACAATTTCTGGGTTATGTTGTGAGCGACCAGGGTATCAAAGTTGATCCCGCGAAGATTGAAGCTATCAGCAAGTGGGAAACCCCCACCACTCCGACTCATATTCGCCAATTCCTAGGTCTCACCAGTTATTACCGAAGGTTTATTGAAGGTTTCTCTCTAATTGCGCGTCCTTTGACCGCACTGACTCACAAGGGCAAGAAGTTCATTTGGGAACCCGCACACGAATCAGCATTTCAAACCTTGAAGAAGAAGTTAACCACCGCACCTATCCTATCGCTTCCTGAGGGCAGTGATGACTTTGTTGTTTATTGCGATGCATCGAAGAATGGATTTGGTTGCGTATTGATGCAAAGATCAAAGGTTATTGCCTATGCATCCCGACAATTGAAGATTCATGAGCGGAACTACACAACTCACGATCTCGAACTTGGAGCCGTTGTCTTCGCGCTCAAATTATGGAGACACTATTTGTATGGAACTAAAAGTACTATCTTCACCGATCACAAGAGTCTTCAACACATCTTCGATCAGAAGCAACTTAATATGAGACAGCGTCGATGGATCGAGACGCTTAACGACCATGATTGTGAATTCCGTTATCACCCTGGCAAGGCCAATGTTGTAGCTGACGCTTTGAGTCGAAAGGAGAGGACGGTACCTCTTCGCGTTCGGGCTCTGAACATCACCATCCATTCGAACCTCAACAATCAGATCCGAGTAGCCCAAGATGAGGCTCTCAAGGAGGAGAATATAACTCATGAACATTTGAACATACTTATCTCTCGATTCGAGGTTAGGGAGTCTGGACTCCGATGTTATGCCGGAAGGATTTGGGTACCTTATTATGGAGATCTATGAAACCTGATACTTGATGAAGCACATAAATTAAGATATTCGATTCATCCTAGAGCGGGCAAAATGTACCACAACCTTAAGGAACAGTATTGGTGGCCGAATCTTAAGAAGGACGTTGCGAATTATGTTGGTAAGTGTTTGACTTGCTCGAAGGTTAAAGCTGAGCATCAGAGACCTTCTGGTTTACTCCAACAACCGGAAATCCCACAATGGGAGTGGGAAAGGATAACAATGGACTTCATCACCAAGCTGCCAAAGACGGTGGGCGGATACGATACTATTTGGGTTATTGTTGACCGCCTTACTAAATCTGCACACTTTCTAGCGATGAAGGAAACTGATACGATGGAGAGACTTGCTCAACTATACATCAAAGAGGTTGTATCACGTCATGGTGTACCTTTATCGATCATCTCAGATCGCTATCCCCGTTTTGCCTCTAGATTTTGGCGTTCTTTGCAAGAAGCCATGGGAACTCGTCTTAACATGAGTACTGCTTATCATCCTCAGACTGACGGGCAAAGTGAATGAATGATTCAGACGTTGGAAGACATGTTGCGTGCATGTGTTATTGATTTTGGAAAGGCCTGGGAAAGGCATTTGCCACTAGCCGAATTCTCGTACAACAACAGTTACCACTCGAGCATTAATGCTGCACCTTTTGAAGCGTTGTATGGCCGTAAGTGCCGATCTCCTATTTTTTGGGCTGAAGTAGGCGAAAAGCAAATCACCGGACCCGAGGTAGTCCACGAAACCACGGAGAAGATTGCTCAGATTCAAGTTAGACTTAAGACTGCCCGTGATCGCCAAAAGAGTTATGCCGATCTTAAACGTAAGGACTTTGAATTCAACATTGGTGATCGTGTAATGTTAAAGGTTGCACCTTGGAAAGGTGTGATCCGTTTTGGAAAACGTTGAAAGTTAAACCCACGATACATTGGCCCTTTTGAAATCTTGGAATATGTTGGACCCGTTGCTTACCATTTGGATCTACCAGCACAATTGAGTTCAGTTCATCCTACCTTCCACGTGTCAAACTTGAAGAAGTGTCTTGCTGCACCCGAACTTATCATACCACTTGAGGAACTTACGATTGACGACAAACTCCACTTTGTGGAGGAACCTGTTGAAATTATGGATCGTGAGATCAAAACTTTGAAGCGCAACAAGATTCCGATCGTCCGAGTACGATAGAATGCCAAACGAGAACCTGAGTTTACTTGGGAGCGAGAGGATCAAATGATGCGGAAGTATCCTCACCTTTTCCCGACTCCTCCATCTACCTCAGCTTAAAATTTCGGGACGAAATTTTCTTTAACAGGTGGGTGATGTAACGACCCTGGATTTTCCAACGTTTATTTATTAGTAATTATTATTATTAATACGTGTGATTTAAACGAATGTATGTTATTACATTTACTTGTTGCCATGATTGCCCGTACTTGATTCTTTAATGCCCAAAACGTCTTTGTGACACCCGGAACTTACACGAATAATATTTTCACATATTATTTACATTCATGATTAGTTTTAGTAATCATTTTGACTAACTATGGTGATTAGTTAGTTACTTGGGCTTTAATTGGATTTATTTATTAAATACTTGAACTTGGGCTTGACAAAGCTAATGGACTCATGAATAAGGCTTATAAGCCCACCCTACATATTAAATGGACTTAAATTAGCCCATTATACATGTAAGTAATACTTCCAATTTTAATAAGATTAATTAAGTTAGTGGAAAGACTAGTCACATAACACTTACAACTAGTCCCCATACATGCAACCATAAGACATAGATTTTGAGCCAATGCATGAAGCTTTTAGTGAACACTCTCCCCCCTTTGTGGTACCCAAGACCCACGGCCAAGATGGCCTTGGGGAGTGTCTTTGACCATCAAACCTTGCTACTTAATACTAGCTCTCTCTCATACTTCATTCATTCCAAAAACACACTCTTACTTGCAACTTTCTTTTCTCTCATTTTCTCTCCATTCTTGTAAGTAACTTGAGCTTCTTCTTCTCCTCTTTCTCTTGTAAAAACCGTAGCCTATGGCTACATAATCATCATCATCCTTTGTTCTTTGTTGTTAATTACTTGTAGTTTTAGTTGTTGTTATTTACTTACATGTTACCAAGGATCAAACTTACTAGTTTGTTCTTCATTTATCTTGTTCATAACAAGAACATGCAAGAACTAAACTTCCTAGTTTATGTTCTACATCTAATGTCTTGAAAGATTAAAGTTCATGGGTTGTAAAAATCATTACTTGAATGCATGTTAGTAAACTTAAAAGTTTACTTTCTAAAGATCAAGACTTAGGCTTGCATCTTTAAAAGTATGAAACCCATGAACTTACTACTTGTGTAATTAGTTTATTTCTCCATTTGTTCATGTATTAAAATCATGATTTTGGTTGTAGATGGTCAAATGTTACAAGTTAACTTTGATCTCATTTTTCTTGAACTAAAGATAAACTTTAAAAGGTTCAAGAACATAAAATTTTACTTAATAACTTTTGGGTATTGGATCTTCAAGATCAAACCAAGATCTTGATTAGTTAGTTTATGTTCAAGTTTGAAGTACAATATTACTTTTCTAATTCATGCATGTGTTAAATCTATGATCTTGATGCAACTTTGGTTCATCAAACTTCATACAACTCTTAAGTGAGTTGTGCTTCATATCATAGACTTACACTAGTGTTATGATGGTCAAATCTTGGTTAAGATGATACAAACACATCAAAGAGTTGTACACTTGAAGCTATATGCATCAAGGATGAGAACCATGATGAACATCAAGCACCAAGACCACCGGAACTCACTTTTAACTTCCTATTTTCTATTTACAGCCCTCTGTCCTACTGTTTCTGTAACAGACCAGTAGACCTGGGCTACTGAGACTTTGATTTCCAAATATATCTTTTCGAGTAGATAACTTTTTATATAAGACTCGTCTTAATCCGAGTTACGGTTTAGAATCTATGGCCCTCCGAGCGTCACTATGTCCATTTATTTTTCTGTTTTCTGTTATAGTTTCTGTTTTTCTGGTTTCTGTAACAGACCAGTACACCTAGGCTACTGTAACCTTGATTTTCAGATATCTCAGTTCATGTAGATAACTTTTCATATAGGACTCGTCTTAATCCGAGTTACGGTTTAGGATTTATGGCCCTCCGATCATCACTATGTCCTTTTAACGTTGTGCAGAAATTTCTGACCTACTCGCACTTAGACCGTCACCACGGTCAAACGAAGACAATTTTGCTTCTGTAAATTTTACCACACTTAAAGGACTCGTATACGGATCCATGGCCACTGGTCTCACCCTATTTCAGTAGGTGTAGAGGCCGTGGTGACTGACCGAACTCGGCCTTTGTTGTAAACTACTTTCATGAACGAAACTTACTTTACGCCTTTTTTTTTATGATGAATGATGATGACCCATAAGACCTTATTTACATACTTTTAAACCTATTCGGACGATTTACTGACTTAGTACTATTTGACTTAGGTTGAGGACCTTCTGACCGATTACTTGCACACCTTTTTCGAACCGACTTTACGACTACATTATCATTGTGAGTTATAGCATCCCTTTTTACTTTAACTATTTTGGGACTGAGAATACATGCGCTTTTATGTTTTACATACTAGGCACAAGTACTTAAAACTTATATATGTGTGGGTTATACAACGGCATAAACATTCCCTTTAACTCGGTAAAGTTTAATCATTGATTTTTGAACTGTGAACGCGAATCTTAGATATGGATCCATTAGGTTTGACATCCCCACTCGGGCTAGTCGCGCTAGCATTTAACGAGTGATTAATACTTCGTAATCATACGCACTTGCCAAGTGTACTTTCAGGGGGTATAAACGTTAAGTTAGTTACCAAGTGCCCACGGTTAAGCAGATACTTTTACATACTTTTGAAACGCTCGTTGTAGCACTGAAATCTCGTGGCCTACTTACATTACTGTTATACTTAAACTATAGCTCACCAACCATTGTGTTGACATTTTAAGCATGTTTTTCTCAGGTGCCTAAGGTTTACTTCCGCTGTGTACTTGTTGTGCTGTAGACACCCGCTGCTTAGAGTTGACAACGCATGAACTACTTTATTTTGCATTCAAATTTTCGTACTTTTGAACTATGACTTGTAACGACCGTTGTGGTCACATACACTTATTATTTGCTTCTACTTAGTGAAGCCTGCTTTTGGATTGTAAAACATTCGATGTTGGTTTAGACATCACTTTATTATTGAATGCAAACTCTTTTTGAAAATGCATGTAGTACTTGACCTTGTAATGATCCTGTTGTTGATGATTCGTATACGATGGTTTTGTATGGGGCATCACACGCATTATATGTTAAGGTCGGTTACTATGTTGAGCAATGAAATCAAATTGAATGTTATGTATCGAGAGAATGATTTTTATACACAGGTTATGTGTATTATTTTTGTGCACGAGATATGTGTACGGTTATTTAAAAATCGCAAGGCAACCTACGGGGGAGAAAAGGATACGAACCTACTCTGCTAAGCATTATGAAAAATGGTTTTGTACATGAGATAGGTGTACTGTATTTAAATCTTGTGGTCTATCAAAATGATGAATTTTATTATTTACGATAAACTTATGAACTCACCAACCTTTTGGTTGACACTTGAAAGCATGTTTATTATCAGGTATGAAAGAAATCTTCCGCTGTGCATTTGCTCATTTTAGAGATATTACTTGGAGTCATTCATGGCATATTTCAAAAGATGTTGCATTCGAGTCGTTGAGTTCATCAATACTATTATTAAGTCATTTATAGTTTGATATATTATGAAATGGTATGCATGCTGTCAACTTTCGATGAAATGAAAGTTTGTCTTTTAAAAGCGAATGCAATGTTTGTAAAATGTATCATTTAGAGGTCAAATACCTCGCGATGTAATCAACTATTGTGAATCATTTATAATGTATATGAACGGGTCATCTCAGTTGGTATCAGAGCACTGGTCTTAGCGAACCAGGTCTTGCATTAGCGTATCTAACTGATAGTTGTTTAGATGCATTAGTAGGTCTGGACTTCGACCGTGTCTGCATGTCAAAAGTTTTGCTTATCATTTAGTGTCGAAAATTATTTGCTTATCATCCTTAAAGTCTAGACACGTCTTACTGTCTCTATTGCATAGACAGTGTATAGATAAATTCATATCTTAGCGTATCTGTTATTGTTACCTTTGCCTGACAACTTCCGTAGATTCTTCCGTAACTTATGGGATTTTAGTATTATATATGCATATGTAAATTATGTATTGCAGGGTACTAATCTACATCCTATAATCTATTTCTTATAAAAAAAATTTCAGCTGATCGTACAAGATGAATCCCTCAACCAGTTCGAGTCCCTCAGATTCCGATAGCTGTTCTGATAGTTATTCCGACAGCTATTCCGACATGGAGTTTCACCCGAGCTCCAAAAGCAGTGTGACCAGAATGGATCAACCAATTAGCCATCATCTATTCTGGATGAATTGGGGATGGGTTCGTAGCCTACTAAATAATTGGAGACAAGAAGAAGGTGATCCCTTTCATCCACCACATTTCCCCCTTGGTGAAGAACCTGGAGCACTTACCAGCGAACCCATTCGAAACACCATTTTCACACTCATTTCCAGAGTATCTCATCACGATTATATACTATCTCAAATTCTAAACCTTATTCATCTGCTCATTCCGCCCGACAATCATCCTGGAGTAATCAAAGAAGTCAACGAGCTTCACGCACAAATAATGATTTTGGAGAATATGGTGCAAAACTTACCAGCTTCAGCAACATCACCGACATCAACAGAACCACCAGCAACAGCACCTGTATCATCAACACCACATGCCACAATATCACAATCTATGCCCCAAGCATGATCTTCGTTCTACGTATCGTTCTATATCATTTATCTTCGTTCTACATGGCGATTATGTAATCTCTATTGTTTTAGAGATTATATATTCTAGTTTTAACCGTAAATCGGATGAGATTAATATCATATTAACTCATTAAATCCATGATTATATCTGAAGAAAATATATATGTATATATGTTTTCATAAAGATTGTAATTAAAAATTCTTTTGTACAAACTGTTAATGGTGAAAATATTTTAACGGGTAGGTAATACCCGAGAAATATTTAGATTTCACATTAATAAGTTAAACTGTACATTCTTCGAATCTAATTCAATAGTCATTTACTATCCTACTTACATCCACAGATATACGTATCCGTTCATCGCAGAATAACCATTTTCATTCAATTTCATATTTGGATTTTGATCTATTAGAATCCAACAAATGGCATAATGAATAAAACATTGGACAAAATAAAATTTGTTAGAAACAAACAAATTAATTATGAGAAATTTTTTTAAGAATCCACGCTAATTATTCCTAGCTAACTGTTCCTAGCTAACTGTTAATTCCGTATTACATTTTATTTATCGCAATTTAATTATCGCAATTTATTTATCGCAATTTAAATTCTCGAAATTTTATTTATCGTCATTTAATTTTTGTTATTTATTTTACGCACTTTAAATATCGGGACACATATACAATGTTTTGACATATCATATCGACGCATCTATATATATTATTTGGAATAACCATAGACACTCTATATGCGGTAATGATCGAGTTAGCTATACAGGGTTGAGGTTGATTCTCAAATAATATATATACTTTGAGTTGTGATCGAGTCTGAGACATGTATACAATGGGTCACGATACATATTAATTAATTCGAATATTATATATTAAACTATATATGAATTATTGAATTGCTAATTGTGGACTACTAACTGTGGACTACCAACATTGGACAATTAAAATAAATTAAAATATTGATTATAACATATGAAACTAAATAATTATTCAAGTTTGCCACTTGATTTCATCTTAAACCTCATTTGTATCTTGACGATTACAATCTGCGTTCAAACCTTTCATAATTCTTGAAAACACCTCAATCGAGGGGATGAAACAACCGCACTTCATCTACGGAAGGAAAGATTTATGCATATAGTTATGCACCTGAAAAACTCTCGGAACCTGAGTAAATGTTTGACACGTATCTGTGTTAACTCCTTTTGTAGTGACCCGATCTTTTCCATGTTTATATATATATATATATATATATATATATATATATATATATATATATATATATATATATATATATTAAATAAAATTGTTATTTACATGATTAAGTGTTTCCAACATGTTAAGCAATCAAACTTGTTAAGACTTGATTAATTGAAATAGGTTTCATATAGACAATTGACCACCCAAGTTAACCGGTGATTCACGAACGTTAAAACTTGTAAAAACTATATGATGATATATATATGGATATATATATATATATATATATATATATATATATATATATATATATATATATATATATATATATATATATATATATATATAGTTAACATGATATTATGATAAGTAAACATATCATTAAGAATATTAACAATGAACTACATATGTAAAAACAAGACTACTAACTTAATGATTTTGAAACGAGACATATATGTAACGATTATCGTTGTAACGACATTTAATGTATATATATATCATAATAAGAGATATTCATACATCATAATATCATGATAATATAATAATTTAAAATCTCATTTGATATTATAAACATTGGGTTAACAACATTTAACAAGATCGTTAACCTAAAGGTTTCAAAACAACACTTACATGTAACGACTCAGTTAAAATGTATATACATGTAGTGTTTTAATATGTATTCATACACTTTTGAAAGACTTCAAGACACTTATCAAAATACTTCTACTTAATAAAAATGCTTACAATTACATCCTCGTTCAGTTTCATCAACAATTTTACTCGTATGCACCCGTATTCGTACTCGTACAATACACAGCTTTTAGATGTATGTACTATTGGTATATACACTCCAATGATCAGATCTTAGCAGCCCATGTGAGTCACCTAACACATGTGGGAACCATCATTTGGCAACTAGCATGAAATATCTCATAAAATTACAAAAATATGAGTAATCATTCATGACTTATTTACATGAAAACAAAATTACATATCCTTTATATCTAATCCATACACCAACGACCAAAAACACCTACAAACACTTTCATTCTTCAATTTTATTCATCTAATTAATCTCTCTCAAGTTCTATCTTCAAGTTCTAAGTGTTTTTCATAAATTCCAAAAGTTCTAGTTTCATAAAATCAAGAATACTTCCAAGATTGCAAGTTTACTTTCAAGTTTTCTAAATCCATTCCAAGTAATCATCCAAGATCAAGAAACCTTTGTTACTTACAGTAGGTTATCTTTCTAATACAAGGTAATAATCATATTCAAACTTTAATTCAATTTCTATAACTATAACAATCTTATTTCGAGTGGAAATCTTACTTGAAATTGTTTTCGTGTCATGATTCTGCTTCAAGAACTTTCAAGCCATCCAAGGATCCTTTGAAGCTAGATCTATTTTTCTCATTTCCAGTAGGTTTATCCAAGGAACTTGAGGTAGTAATAATGTTCATAACATCATTCGATTCATACATATAAAGCTATCTTATTCGAAGGTTTAAACTTGTAATCACTAGAACATAGTTTAGTTAATTCTAAACTTGTTCGCAAATAAAAGTTAATCCTTCTAACTTGACTTTTAAAATTAACTAAACACATGTTCTATATCTATATGGTACGCTAACTTAATGATTTAAAACCTGGAAACACGAAAAACACCGTAAAACCGGATTTACGCCGTCGTAGTAACACCGCGGGCTGTTTTGGGTTAGTTAATTAAAAACTATGATAAACTTTGATTTAAAAGTTGTTATTCTGAGAAAATGATTTTTATTATGAACATGAAACTATATATAAAAATTATGGTTAAACTCAAAGTGGAAGTATGTTTTCTAAAATGGTCATCTATACGTCGTTCTTTCGACTGAAATGACTACCTTTACAAAAATGACTTGTAACTTATTTTTCTGACTATAAACCTATACTTTTTCTGTTTAGATTCATAAAATAGAGTTCAATATGAAACCATAGCAATTTGATTCACTCAAAACGGATTTAAAATGAAGAAGTTATGGGTAAAACAAGATTGGATAATTTTTCTCATTTTAGCTACATAAAAATTGGTAACAAATCTATTCCAACCATAACTTAATCAACTTGTATTGTATATTATGTAATCTTGAGATACCATAGACACGTATACAATGTTTCGACCTATCATGTCGACACATCTATATATATTTCGGAACAACCATAGACACTCTATATGTGAATGTTGGAGTTAGCTATACAGGGTTGAGGTTGATTCCAAAATATATATAGTTTGAGTTGTGATCAATACTGAGATACGTATACACTGGGTCGTGGATTGATTCAAGATAATATTTATCGATTTATTTCTGTACATCTAACTGTGGACAACTAGTTGTAGGTTACTAACGAGGACAGCTGACTTAATAAACTTAAAACCTCAAAATATATTAAAAGTGTTGTAAATATATTTTGAACATACTTTGATATATATGTATATATTGTTATAGGTTCGTGAATCAACCAGTGGCCAAGTCTTACTTTCCGACGAAGTAAAAATCTGTGAAAGTGAGTTATAGTCCCACTTTTAAAATCTAATATTTTTGGGATGAGAATACATGCAGGTTTTATAAATGATTTACAAAATAGACACAAGTACGTGAAACTACATTCTATGGTTGAATTATCGAAATCGAATATGCCCCTTTTTATTAAGTCTGGTAATCTAAGAATTAGGGAACAGACACCTTAATTGACGCGAATCCTAAAGATAGATCTATTGGGCCTAACAAACCTCATCCAAAGTACCGGATGCTTTAGTACTTTGAAATTTATATCATATCCGAAGGGTGTCCCGGAATGATGGAGATATTCTTATATATGCATCTTGTTAATGTCGGTTACCAGGTGTTCACCATATGAATGATTTTTATCTCTATGTATGGGATGTGTATTGAAATATAAAATCTTGTGGTCTATTGTTAAGATTTGATATATATAGGTTAAACCTATAACTCACCAACATTTTTGTTGACGTTTAAAGAATGTTTATTCTCAGGTAATTATTAAGAGCTTCCACTGTCGCATACTTAAATAAGGACGAGATTTGGAGTCCATGCTTTTATGATATTGTGTAAAAACTGCATTCAAGAAACTTATTTCGTTGTAACATATTTGTATTGTAAACCATTATGTAATGGTCGTGTGTAAACAGGATATTTTAGATTATCATTATTTGATAATCTACGTAAAGCTTTTTAAACCTTTATTTATGAAATAAAGGTTATGGTTTGTTTTAAAAATGAATGCAGTCTTTGAAAAACGTCTCATATAGAGGTCAAAACCTCGCAACGAAATCAATTAATATGGAACATTTTTAATCAATAAGAACGGGACATTTCACCTTTGGCGTTGTTATTACCGAAAATAACTTTTCAATCCCTTTTTAAAATAGCCAATTTTGTCACAGCTCCAGCAAATCAATTTCGACTTTTCATTCTGATTTGCCTTATTATAACCTTGATATATACGTTTGCCTTTTTGTCATCGTTACCGGGGAACCTTTTATACCCCATCACATTAGCAATAAACTTACCAGCAACCTCATTACTTATTGGTTTAAGTCTCTCCAAAGAACCATTATATTTTTTCGTTAAAACCTATTCATATACTCATGCACACCTTATAACGAGAATTACCGCATCAAATACCGGGAATTAGCAATCAGTATTTAGAAAGCTCGCAGCATGTCTACATCAACAGTATTATGTATTCATATAACCTTTATCTCTTAGAATAATGACCTTCTATTCTGAAATTCTGAGAAGCACCCAGTCTGCGAATCTATACTCTGAATTTTGAAAAGTTGAATGAAGTAACAAAAACTGTAAATGACCTTAACAACCCAAATGATTCAGTATCTGCTGAAGTCATTAATGAATAACTTGCTCCTGACTCTACACTTTTACGGACAAAACTTCATCATCATCCATCGATATTAGAAATTCTAAGATATCATCGTATCTTTCATTATAAATATCTTCGATATTCTGAAGATATTTTCATAACTATTCTTATCTTAAATCATTTATCTCTTCACGATATTAGTGATACATCAGAAAGGAAACTGTGTTAGTTTCTAAATTCTGAAAAATTAGAACTTAAAATATGAATGTTTTTGAAGTAGTGTTGAGAATTGAAGCATGAGTTAGTATAATATAATGACACTTGATCAACGTGATTATATTACAGTAAGTCATGCTGAGTTTCTAATGGAACGTGATGATTCACAGACCATAACGTCATCATGTAGCATGTTACACAACTCTTACATTCTATCTAATTTATAAACATATCAATAACATATTTTCTTGATAGTCCTATCTTTTCCCTTGAATTCCGGAAATCAACCGTGACTACGTCAAAAGATATGACGAAACTTTACTTTCTCATTACACTCTTTTACGATAGCTTCACTCGTACTTTTCGAGTAATCGAATTATCTTATCCATATTACTCAATAATAATAAAACTCTATTTATCAGCTCCTGTTTGTAAGGAAAACATTCGTATTGTTAGCCATGACGATCTCGATCAAATTTCGGGGACGAAATTTCTTTAACGGGTAGGTACTGTGAGGATCCGGAAAATTTCGACCAAATTTAAACGTAATCTTATTATATGATTTCGACACGATAAGCAAAGTCTGTAAGATTGAGTCTCAAAAAGTTTGAACTGTTTCATATATTCAATTGACCTTCGACTGCTCTCGACGATTCACGAACAATTAATTGTAAATAGATATGTATGTGTATATACATATATATAGATATAAATAATAATTGAAAATATAATTTGAAATATTATATGTTGTTGATATTAAAATTAATTATCTAAAATAAAATAAAAATATGATATTATGAAAATTATTATTTAAAACACATACATATAAATAAAATATATAGAATATATATTTTGTGATTTCGAAGTTATTTAGTAAACGACGGTAACGCTAAATTGTAATTCGATTGATAATAAACGAGTTAAAAAGGAACTTATGTGATTTTAAAATAAACGGTGATTCGAAAATGAGTTATATAAAATATAGGCTTATTAAAAATATATTTAGGAACTATTTATTGAGTTTTAATTTTTTTTATATTTTACTTGAGGTTGGGAGTAAATAATTAATGTAATTTTTATTTAATAGTTAATGCTCGAATTTTATACCATAATTACCAAAATAAATAAATATACTTAATTTAAAAATATGGAATTTTTCTGAACACTTTTATCCGCCACTAATTTAACAACGGGGTACGATACACAGTCCGTGAAAACTGTCGGTAGAAGTAAACAAATTATAGGCTGCTTTACTGTTTTGTTACTATTCGCTTTTTGATTTCAATTCAGCAACGAATCCATCTATTTCCTATCAACAACCTATATATATATATATATATATATATATATATATATATATATATATATATATATATATATATATATATATATATTGATACATATGCACATACTGCAACTCACCAATCCATATTCTTCTTCATATCACTTCTTTCATCACCACCAAACTAAGTTCATCCCAGCCGCCATCCGCCTCCATCGGCTACCACCTTTGGTTCATAACCTTAAACCCATTTAAAACAACACCACCTATACGCTATATTATTGTTACTGTTTCTATTTCGAACCAACCTCTGCTACACTTCGATCTATCTTTCTGTTTCTATTCAATATAATTTTGTTCGAAGATTGACACCCAACTAAACTGCTGCTCGGTCCGTTTTGTTTTCTATTATCATCGAAAACCCTATCACACCAAACCATATTACCATCTTTATTCTTTTCTTCAATACTTGATCAAAAACCCATTAAAAATACTACTGAAGCTGCCTGTTTTGTTAAGAACAACAAACCTACTTCTACTATCTATTTTTTTTTCTTTATGTCGGTATATACTCAAACACCACAAATCACTTTCTAACTTTTTGAAGTAGTGGGATTACTATATTGTATTTATGAGTAATTAATTTGCAAAACCAAACCCCCCGTCCATAACACAATTAATTATTCGATTCTGTTTGGATGTTTCTGTTGGAATGAAAATGCATATTAGAGTATATTGATAACCTGCATTTTGTTTTCCTGGTTCCACTCCACTGCCGTTCGAATCAGAACCGATCAAATTATTACTTCTGCTTGTGGACCGATCCATTATCGGGCTTTATTTAGATTTAGGAATTTATTAAATGGGCTTAAAAACTAACTGGAGTTATGTTCATACGGGCTGAAATTGGGCTTCAAACATATTGACATGTTGGGCTATAGCAACTCACTTGTTTCCTATTTGCAAAACCGTAATACAACCATGGCTGTTTTATGTTTTTGTGGGTTTCAATCTTGTTGCAGACCCCAGTATAGTTGAACGACTAGGATAAAGGAAAATGATGTGACGATATGATTATAATTATGATCACGGATAATGATGTATAAAGGGTGATAATCGAATGAAGTTAGATGATACTTATATACATGGAATGATGATGATGTTATTATGATAATAATTAGTTAAGGATGATGATGATATAGCGGTTATGATAATGATTATGAAAAGATGATGATGATGTAATCCATTGATGATGAATTGATTAGTGAAGAAGAAAAAGAAACACATAGATATATAGGTTATATAATCCGTGAATTAAACAGAAAAACTGGAATGGAGGAGTCGTATAGAGTATTGACGGGTTAGCTGGATGTCGCGGGTTCAAACCACGGCTTGGGCATTTTTTTAAGGCTACTTCTTTGAGGTAGTATTACTATTACCATTATTATTATTATTATTATTATTATTATTATTATTATTATTATTATTATTATTATTATTATTATTATTATTATTATTATTATTATTATTATTACTATTACTATTATTGTTATTATTATTATTATTGTTATTATTATTACTATTATTATTATTATTATTATTATTATTATTATTATTATTATTATTATTATTATTATCATCATTATAAGTATTTTTATAAAGTATTATCATTAAGGTTATTATTAGTAGTATTATTATGATTAAAATCATTATTATTATTATTATTATCATTATTATTATTGTCACTATTTTAGTATTAAAAATATTACTTTAATAAATAAACGATATTTATGTAAATGCATATTTTTACTACAAAATATCGTATTGTGAGTTCATTTGCTCCCTTTTACTCTTTACATTTTTGAGACTGAGAATACATGCATTGTTTTTATAACTGTTTTACATCTGCTTTATTAAATGCCTTTGAAATCTATATTTTTGGACTGAGATGCTTTTATAAATGTTTGACGAGATAGACACAAGCAAAACATTCCTCGAATGAATTATTATGCAGACAGAAGTTCTGTGGATTATTATTGAATTATTTGGACGTGATAATTGTCACTAATTGTTGTGAATATTTTTCCCTGATTATTATTGCTTGGTAACCTAAGAACTAGAATCAGGTATGGCCATATTCACGCGAATCCTAAAGGTAGCTACCGGGTTTAACACGCCCACCCAGAATGTTCATTAGACGGAAGAGCTAGTAGGCGTGGTATTTAGTATTTCGAAGTTTATATATTTATACAGACGAGATGTTCTGTTTTTGGGGATATTATTGATGCGCATTATATGTTAAGGTCGGTTACCATGTTGAGCAATGAAATCAAATTGAACATTATGTATCGAGAGAATGATTTTTATACACAGGTTATGTGTATTATTTTTGTGCACGAGATATGTGTACGGTTATTTAAAAATCGCGAAGCAACCTACGGGGGAGAAAAGGATACGAACCTACTCTGCTAAGCATTATGAAAAATGGTTTTGTACACGAGATAGGTGTACTGTATTTAAATCTTGTGGTCTATCAAAATGATGAATTTTATTATTTACGATAAACTTATGAACTCACCAACCTTTTGGTTGACACTTGAAAGCATGTTTATTCTCAGGTATGAAAGAAATCTTCCGCTGCGCATTTGCTCATTTTAGAGATATTACTTGGAGTCATTCATGGCATATTTCAAAAGACGTTGCATTTGAGTCGTTGAGTTCATCAAGAATATTATTAAGTCATTTATAGTTTGATATATTATGAAATGGTATGCATGCTGTCAACTTTCGATGAAATGAAATTTTGTCTTTTAAAAGCGAATGCAATGTTTGTAAAATATATCATTTAGAGGTCAAATACATCGCCATGTAATCAACTATTGCGAATCGTTTATAATGTATATGAACGGGTTGTAATGACTCGAATTTTTCCGTTAATATATAGAAGATTAATATTTGCATAATTAATGTTTCCAACATGTTAAGCAATCAAAATCATTAAGATTTGGTTATTTGAAATGAATTTTATACAAACATTTGGACACCCCGACTGTCTGACTTAATGCCGTATATATGAATATAAATATATACTCATGATTGTTAAATGATATTTAAGTATCTCATTACATATATTAACAATTGGTTATATACATAAAATGAGATTACTAACTTAAAGACTTCAAGACTATATGAATATATATAACGATTAACGTTGTAATAACTTCTAAATTAAAATGTATGTATATGTATTGTATTAATATGTATTAATACACTTTTGAAGGACTTAAACATATATACTAACATACTTATACTCAACAAAGATAGCTATACTCATAATCTCATTCAATTCCATCAAGAATTCTATTCGTATTCATTTGGTATTTACACCCGTATCATACCCAGCTTCCATACTTAAATACTATGAGTATATACCAATATGAAATACCAATTATAGCCTCCTTAGCAGCCCTATGAGTTACAAGACAAGGATAATCATGATGGAGACTTATGGGAACCAACATTTAACTTCTAGTTTGCATTATTATGCTATATTCCAAATTTTGATAAAGTCTTTTAACCATATTCATGAACCACAACTTTTAACACTCTTATTACTCATTCATATTAGCTATTTAACTTACCTTCACTCTCATAATACTCACACACAAGAACTCCAAGTATTCTCTCCATTTCTTACTCTTTAAAAACTCTTTAAACACACATACTTCAAGTACTAGAAAATCTTCATTCACTTTGATCATAAACTAGCTTCAAGAACACTTTGTTAACTCATCTACTCCTCTTTATCAAGGTAAGAATCATATATAAGCTTTGGTTCAATTCATATACTTATAACTATCTTAATTCAAGATAGAAATCTTATTCGAACTTTTGTTCATTCTATGATTCTACTCCAAGGATTACAAGCCATCAAGGATATCTTTGATCACAAGATTATCATCTTATTTTATCAGCAACTTTGTTCATTTAATTTTAGGTAGTCACCTTATTCATAATCTTTTTCGATTCATATCCATATAGCTATCTTGTTATGAGTTTATAACTTACAACAACAAGAACATAGTTTAGATTAATTATAAACTTGTTCACAAACAAACTTAATATTTCTAACTTGACTTTTAAAATACTTCAACACATGTATTATGACAGTATGTCAAGCTAACATAAGGATATAAAACTTGTAAACACGAAGAACACCTTAAAACTGAACATACGCCGTCATAGATCATCGGGGGCTGTTTTGGGTTTGATTTTAAAAACCTATCTTAAACTTTGAATTAAAAGATTTCCTTTAGTGAAAAATCTTATTTTATATGGATATGAAATATATCCAAAATCCATGGTTAAACTTTAATTGGAAGTATGTTTTTCAAAAGAGTCATCAAGATGTTGTTCTTACGACGGATATGACTATCTTCTTGTATTTGACACCTAAGCTATATTTTCAACTATAAACATATACATTTTTTTTTAGGTTAATAAATAACGGTTCGATATAAAACTATGGCAAGTCGAATCACTCAAAACAGATTTGTAACTAATAAATTATGGGTAAAACAAAATTGGATATTTTTGTTTGTTTTTAGCTACGGTTTTGATTAATAAAAATGGATGCTAACCTTATCCTAGCTAACTTACCTTGTATCCTACATGTATTTATACATGTCTTGTTCCCGAACTTATGGAAATACAATTTATAATAGTCGTGATTAAGTTCTACGACAATATATTATAGTCTTAATAAAGATCGTAAGACACCATATATATATATATGACTTGATCACCGTGGATTCGTATACAAAGTTTTGACATATCATTTTGACTTCTTCTATATATATTATTAGAACGAACTATAAGACACCATTGGCAGTAATCTCGAGTTAGCTGTGGGTCGAAGTGGATTCCAACATAATATATATACTTTGAGTTGTGATCGAGCCTGAGACATGTATACAATGGGTCGCGGATTGCTTCAGACAATATACATATTATGTGTCTTATTATATTAAGACAATATATTATAGTGTTAGTAAATTCTAACACAATATACGCATTTATATTTATATATATATTTATACTGTTGGACTATCGGACAACGAACATTGGACTACTAACAATGGACAATTAAAATTATCACAAGTATCATAAGTATGGAATATTAATTATATATATATCTTGACACAAGAATATTATTATTAGGTTCGTGAATTTGTCAAAGTCCAAGTCTTATTACCATCTATTCGGAAATCATCACAAGTGAGTTATGGTCCCATTTTTACTATCTAAATTATTTTGGGATGAGAATACATGCAAATTTATAAATGTTTTACAAAATAAGCACAAGTTCATGAAACTACATTCTACGATTGTTTTGTTGTACCGAATATCTGTACTTATTATTATTATTATTATTATGCTTGGTAACCTAAGAATTAGTGAAAAACACTAATTGACGCGAATCCTAAAGGTAGATCTACGGGCACCAACCACCCCCATTTTCGAATAGTGGAAATGCTTTAGTACTTCGAAGGGTTCTTGTCATACATTTGAATAGTGGAATGTATGATGCCAGATATCTTAAGAGCTCAATGTTAAGGTCGGTTACCAGGCGACTCATCGTATGAATGATTTTTGCAGTTGTAATGATCCTGCGCATTTAATTAAATGAAATCTAGTGGCTTATTAAATGTTATGATTATTATATAGAAACTAAACCTATGACTCACTAACAATTTTGTTGACTTTTTAAGCATATTTATTCTCAGGTGATTATTAGAAAGCTTCCGCTGTTGCATGTTTACTCAACGTCAAGATTTGGAGTCATCATGCTTTTCTAAATAAATAAACTTGCATTCGGGAATTGTACTTGTAATATATTGTTGACAAGTATGTAATGGTGTGTGTAAAATACATGTATTTTAAGGAGATTGTCTTTGATCGACAATCAAAACTTATGCTTTTAAACCTTTATTCAATAATAAAGGTTATGGTTATTTTAAAATGAATGCAAGCTTTGAAAACGTCTCATATAGAGGTCAAAACCTCGCAAAGAGATCAATTAATATGAAACATTTATAATTAATATGAACGGGGCATTTCAGTTGGTATTCGAGCGTTGGTCTTAGAGAATCAGAAAATTTTTCATTAGTGTGTCTAACTGATTTTTGATGCATTAGTGAGTCTGGACTTCGACCGTAATTGTTTTAAAAATGATTGCTTAATATAATTGTTCGAAACATAAGATTATTAACATATAAATATTATAAGATATATCATTCTCTTAACGTGCCTGCTATTATGTGATAGATGACTTCATCCGATCATATAAGCATCTCTAGTGATTCAGATTTCATTTACTTATCAAGTGATTCGGATGTTGAGTCAAAGCATACGACTTATGAACCAACGGAAAAGTTAACTTTTGGTACTACCATTAAAAAGGAAAATTGTTGGGAAAATTGGGAAGATTCACAATTGCCAGAAGAGGTTCCGGAAGAGGATCCGAAAGAAGATCCAGAGGAGGAACCCGAAGAAGAGGATCCTGAAGAAGTTGTGGAAATTACCGAACCACAACGTGATTTGGGAAAATCTTTGGCTGTTATACCCAATCCCAAACCCGATGAACCTATTATGACCCAAAATGTTTGTGACCATCCACATGAACCATCTAAGAAAGCAGTTTACAAAATGACCGCTCGTATAATGACTGGTGGTTTTGTTCTTAAGTAATTAGCCGAAAGAACCAATTGGGAGGAATTGGAAAAAGAACTATCCAAACGAAGATCCAAACGTTTGACTGAGAAAGAAACAACGTCAACATCTAAGAAACCTCGTCATTCTTAAACTATCGACGACTACCCTATATTCCATGCATTGTATAATATGTATTATATTGTGTGTTTAAGTTTGTAAGAAAATCCGCAATGTAATTTTCCTTATGATTGTATAATAATAAGAATAAGCATGGAAGGTTTATTATTATTATTACAACTTATTATTACGTAGTAACGTAATAACTTACCATAGTTTTTCATATTAGAATTTTAGTAGTTAATTTGTGTGTTAGCTGCTAAGTATGAACATTATTATAGTTATAAAACGCTAATATGAAGAAAAGGCTTTTATAATAATAAGTTCATATTAAGCTACAAAATACTTTTTGGCTACTTCTAAAATTCTATATGATTAACTCAGTCGGCTATTTTTGAAGGAAATGGCTCCTCCAGCTACTAGACAACAATAATTGAACACAGAAGAACTTCAAGCTTTCGCTGCAAATATGGCTGCAGTGGTGAATGCAATGAACAATAATAACCAATCGGGTCTCAGCAGTGGAGGAAACAATGGTAACCGGGTAGGATGTTCCTACAAAGCTTTTATGGCCTGCAAACCCAATGAGTTTGAAGGAACCGAAGGACCCGTTGGACTAAAGCGGTGGACAGAGAAGGTTGAAGCCATGTTTGCAATCAGCAACTGCGCAGAAGAGAATAAAGTTAAGTATGCCACACATACTTTCAGGGGTACTGCTTTGACATGGTGGAATACCTACATGGATTACGTATGACAGAATACCGCCTACGCACTTCCATGGTCCGCCTTCAAGCACATGATGAAGGAAGAGTACCGTTCCAGAACTGAAATCAACAAGCTCAAGGAAGAGCTTAAAGCACTGACAACCCAAGGGTTAGACGTCATTACCTACGAGCGACGTTTCAACGAACTGGTTTTAATGTGTCCTGGAGTATTTGAGGATGAAGAGGCAAATATTGAAGCGTTCATAAAAGGGTTGCTGGAATGAATCCAAGAGCATGTAGGTGCTAACGACCCTGCAACAATGCAGAAAGCGAGTCGTATAGCCCACAAATTGATAGGCTAAATTACAGGAAGGATAAAGAAAGAGGCGGCCGAGGAGGCCATAATGAAACGGGGAAAGAGAAAGTGGGAGGAAAGCAGTGATCAGGGTCACCGGTCCAACAACAACAATCAGAACAACAACTACAACAACAATCGCAACCACCCTAACAACAACAATAATCGCAACAACAACCGCAACAATAACCGCAACAACCATTCCAATAACAATTACAACAACAACAACTGCAACCAAAACTACAACAACAACAACCCCAATCCTAACAATAACAACAACAACCATCTCAACAACAATAACCCTAACAACAACAACAACAACAACAACAACAACAACAACAACAACAACAACAACAACAACAACAACAACAACAACAACAACAACAACAATGACAACAACAAAAAGCAAAGAACTATATGCCCAAGGTGTGATACGTTTCATCCGGAGTGGTTTTGTAGAGAGTTATGTACCAGGTGCAACAGGAATGGCCATATTGCGGCAAAGTGTGAAGTCTACGGACCAAATAGAAACAAAGGAGCAAATAATGTCGGAACAAATAATAACGGCATTTTTTGCTATGGATGTGGAAAACCGGGCCATACCATAAACCAGTACCGGAATGGAAATAGGCAAGGCCGTGGGAGAGCCTTCAACATTAATGGGGAGAAAGCACAGGAAGACTCGGAGCTTGTTACGGGTACGTTTCTTATCAACAATACACCTGCTTTTGTTTTATTTGACTCGGGTGCCGATAGAAGTTATATGAGTAGAGAATTTTGTGCCAAATTAAATTGCCCGTTAATGCCTTTGGATAAAAAGTGTATAGTTGAAGTAGCAAACGGTAAACTAATTAAGGTTGATAAAATTTGCCGAAATCGAAAAATTAGTTTAGTTAGCGAAACGTTTGCAATTGATTTAATACCGATGGAATTGGGAAGCTTCGATGTAATTATTGGAATGGACTGGATGTCCAGGGTGAAAACCGAAGTTGTTTGTCATGAGAAGGCAATTCGCATTCCGAGGGAAGACGGGTTACCCTTAATAGTGTACGGAGAAAAGGGTAATGCCAAATTAAATCTTATCAGTAGTTTGAAGGCGCGCAAACTAATAAGAAAAGGTTGTTATGCCGTACTAGCACACGTCGAGAAGGTTGAAAAAGAATAAAAGAAAATCGATGACGTTTCCGTTGCAAGAGAATTTCCTGAGGTGTTTCCGAACGAATTACCGGGACTACCTCCACACCGATCCGTTGAATTCCAAATAGATCTTGTACCGGGAGCCGCACCAATAGCTCGTGCTCCATATAGACTTGCACCCACCAAAATGAAAGAATTACAAAGTCAGCTACAAGAATTATTAGAACGTGGTTTCATCCGACCGAGTACGTCACCATGGGGAGCTCCAATTTTGTCCGTTAAAAAGAAAGATAGGTCTTTTCGCATGTGTATCGATTACCGTGAGTTGAACAAAGTCACCATTAAAAACCGATACCCTTTACCCTGAATCGATGACCTATTCGATCAACTCCAAGGTTCGAGCGTATACTCCAAAATCGACCTAAGTTCGGGTTATCGTCAACTAAGGGTTAAAGAAGCTGATATACCGAAAACAGCCTTCAGAACTCGTTATGGCCACTACGAATTCATGGTTATGCCTTTCGGTTTAACCAATGCACCCGCAGTTTTCATGGACCTCATGCACCGAGTATGTAGTCCATATTTAGATAAGTTTGTTATTGTCTTTATTGATGACATCCTTATCTATTCGAAGAATAACCAAGAACACGAACAACACTTGAGACTTATGTTAGAGTTGTTAAGAAAAGGACAACTTTATGCTAAGTTCTCTAAATGTGCTTTTTGGTTAAATGAAGTACAATTTCTTGGCCACGTAGTCATTAGTAATGGAATCAAAGTTGATCCTGCCAAGATTGAAGCCATCAAAAATTGGGAGACCCCGAAAACTCCAACGCAAATACGTCAATTTTTGGGTTTAGCCGGTTACTATAGGAGGTTTATTCAAGATTTCTCCTGAGTAGCCAAACCTTTAACCGCATTGATACATAAGGGGAAGAAGTATGAATGGACTTTCGAACAAGAGAGTGCCTTCCAATTGTTGAAAAAGAAGTTGACTACGACACCTATTTTATCGTTACCTGACGGAATGGAAGATTTTGTTATCTACTGCGATGCATCAAGAATGGGTTTTGGGTGTGTTCTTATGCAACGGAAGAAGGTGATTGCATATGCTTCTCGACAACTCAAAATTCATGAACAAAACTATACCACACACGATCTGGAATTGGGCGCCATTATTTTTACATTAAAGATGTGGAGACATTATCTATATGGGGTCAAGTTCATCATATACACTGACCACAAAAGTCTCCAACATATTTTAAATCAAAAGCAACTAAATATGAGGCAGCGTAGGTGGGTTGAGCTGCTAAATGATTATGATTGTGAAATCCGTTACCACCCGGGGAAAGCAAATGTGGTAGCCGATGTCTTGAGTCAAAAGGAAAGAGAACCTATTCGAGTAAAAGCTATAAACATGATTATTCATACTAATCTTACTACTCGAATAAAAGAGGCACAACAGGAGGTTTTGAAGGAAGGAATTTTTGGAAGGGAAATACCCAAAGGATTAGAAAAACAGCTTAATATTCGGGAAGACGGAACCAGGTATTTAGCTGAAAGAATTTGGGTACTAAGGAATGGGGATTTGAGGAAAGTGGTACTAGATGAAGCACATAAAACCAGATATTCAATACATCTCGGAGCGGGGAAAATGTACCAAGACCTCAAGAGAAACTTTTGGTGGCCAGGAATGAAGGCCGATATAGCCATATATGTAGGAGCATGTTTGACTTGTCCTAAAGTCAAAGCTGAGCATCAGAAACTATCGGGTCTACTCCAACAACCTGAAATCCCAGAATGGAAATGGGAAAACATTACCATGGATTTCATTGCTAAGTTACCGAGAACCGCAGGTGGTTATGATATGATTTGGGTAATAGTCGATCGTCTTACTAAGTCAGCACACTTTCTGCCAATAAAAGAAGAGGATGGTATATAGAAATTAGCACGATTATATCTGAAAGAAGTTGTTTCTAGATATGGTATACCAATCTCTATTATCTCTAATCGTGATAGCAGATTTACTTCTAGATTCTGGCAGGCATTACACGAAGCGTTGGGAACTCGTCTAGATATAAGTACTGCCTATCATCCACAAACTGATGGGCAGAGTGAAAGGATGATTCAGACACTCGAAGGCATGCTACGAGCATGTGTTATTGATTTTGGAAGCAGTTGGGATCGACATCTACCGTTAGCTGAGTTTTCCTACAACAACAGCTGTCATTCTAGTATTGAGGCGGCACCATTCGAGGCACTTTATGGGAGGAAGTGCAGGTCTCCGATTTGTTGGAGTGATGTGGGGGAAAAACAGATTACAGGTCTGGAAATTATCCAGGAAACTACCGACAAGGTCATTCAGAATCAGCAACAATTGAAAACAGCCCGGAGTCGACAAAAGAGCTACGCGGATGTTAGAAGGAAACCTTTATAGTTTGAGGATTGTGATATGGTTATGCTTAAGGTATCACCTTGGAAAGGTGTTATTCGTTTTGGAAAGCGAGGGAAATTGAGCCCAAGATACATTGGGCCATTCGAGATCGAAAAACGCATTGGGCCGGTGGCCTATCGACTTGAACTACCTCCACAATTAGAAAAGATTCACAACACCTTTCATGTTTTGAACCTGAAGAAATGCCTAGCTACCGAAGATCTCATTATCCCTTTAGAAGAAATTAAGATTGACGAGAAACTAAATTTCGTCGAAGAACCCGTCGAAATTATAGATCGTGAGGTCAAACGACTCAAACAAAGTAAGATACCAATCGTTAAGGTTCGGTGAAATGCTCGTAGAGGACCTGAATTCACTTGGGAACAAGAAGACCAAATGAATCTGAAGTACCCACATTTGTTTTCCGATATCGCACGTTAACTAGGTACTATTCTAAATTTCGGGACGAAATTTAATTTAACGGGTGTGTAATGTAACGACCCGGATTTTTCCATTAATATATAGAAGATTAATATTTACATAATTAATGTTTCTAACATGTTAAGCAATCAAACTCATTAAGATTTGGTTATTTGAAATGAATTTTATACAAACAATTGGCCACCCCGTCCGTCTGACGATTCACGAACGTCATAATTCGTAATAATTATTTAATGACGTATATATGAATATAAATATATACACATGATTGTTAAATGATATTTAAGTATCTCATTACATATATTAACAAATGGTTATATACATAAAATGAGATTACTAACTTAAAGACTTCAAGACTATATACATATATAACGATTAACGTTGTAATAACTTCTAAATTAAAATGTATGTATATGTATTATATTAATATGTATTAACACACTTTTGAAGGACTTAAACATATATACTAACATACTTATACTCAACAAAGATAGCAATACTCATAATCTCATTCAATTCCATCAAGAATTCTATTCGTATTCATTCGGTATTTACACCCGTATCATACCCAGTTTCCATACTTAAATACTATAAGTATATACCAATATGAAATACCAATTATAGCCTCCTTATCAGCCCTATGAGTCACAAGATAAGGATAAACATGATGGAGACTTGCGGGAACCAACATTTAACTTCTAGTTTGCATTATTATGCTATATTCCAAATTTTGATAAAGTCTCTTAACCATATACATGAACCACAACTTTTAACACTCTTTTTACTCATTCATATCAGCTATTTAACTTACATTCACTCTCATAATACTCACACACAAGAAATCCAAGTATTCTCTCCATTTCTTACTCTTCAAAGACTCTTTAAACACACATACTTCAAGTAGTAGAAAATCTTCATTCACTTTGATCATAAACGAGCTTCAAGAACATTTTGTTAACTCATCTACTCCTCTTTATCAAGGTAAGAATCATATATAAGCTTTGGTTCAATTCATATACTTATAACTATCTTAATTCAAGATAGAAATCTTATTCGAACTTTTGTTCATTCTATGATTCTACTCCAAGGATTACAAGCCATCAAGGATATCTTTGATCACAATATTATCATCTTATTTTATTAGAAACTTTGTTCATTTAATTTGAGGTAGTCACCTTATTCATAATCTTTTTCGATTCATATCCATGTAGCTATCTTATTATGAGTTTATAACTTACAACAACAAGAACATAGTTTAGATTAATTCTAAACTTGTTCACAAACAAACTTAATCCTTCTAACTTGACTTTTAAAATACTTCAACACATGTATTATGACAGTATGTCAAGCAAACATAAGGATATAAAACTTGTAAACACGAAGAACACCTTAAAACTGAACATACGCCGTCATAGATCATCGAGGTTTGTTTTGGGTTTGATTTTAAAAACCTATCTTAAACTTTGAATTAAAAGATTTCCTTTGGTGAAAAATCTTATTTTATATGGATATGAAATATATCCAAAATCCATGGTTAAACTCTAATTGGAAGTATGTTTTTCAAAAGAGTCATCAAGATGTCGTTCTTACGACGGATATGACTATCTTCTTGTATTTGACACCTAAGCTGTATTTTCAACTATAAACATATATTTTTTCTGTTTAGATTAATAAATAACGGTTCGATACAAAACTATGGCAAGTCGAATCACTCAAAACGGATTTGTAACGAAGAAATTATGGGTAAAACAAAATTGGATATTTTTGTTTTTTTTAGCTACGGTTTTGATTAATAAAAATGGATGCTAACCTTATCCTAGCTAACTTACCTTGTATCCTACATGTATTTATACATGTCTTGTTCCCGAACTTATGGGAATACAATTTATAATAGTCGTGATTAAGTTCTACGACAATATATTATAGTCTTAATAAAGATTGTAAGGCACCATATATATATATGACTTGATCACCGTGGATTCGTATACAAAGTTTTGACATATCATTTTGACTTCTTCTATATATTATTAGAACGAACTATAAGATACCATTGGCAGTAATCTCGAGTTAGCTGTGGGTCGAAGTGGATTCCAACATAATATATATACTTTGAGTTGTGACCGAGCCTGAGACATGTATACAATGGGTCGCGGATTGCTTCAGACAATATACATATTATGTGTCATATTATATATTAAGACAATATATTATAGTGTTAGTAAATTCTAACACAATATACGCATTTATATTTATATATATTTATACTGTTGGACTATAGGACTATTGGACTACGAACATTGGACTACTAACAATGGACAATTAAATTATCACAAGTATCATAAGTATTGAATACTAATTATATATATATATATATATATATATATATATATATATATATATATATATATATATCTTGACACAAGAATATTATTATTAGGTTCATGAATTTTTCAAAGGCCAAGTCTTATTACCATCTATTTGGAAATCATCACAAGTGAGTTATAGTCCCATTTTTACTATCAAAATTATTTTGGGATGAGAATACATGCAAATTTATAAATGTTTTACAAAATAAGCACAAGTTCATGAAACTACATTCTACGATTGTTTTGTTGTACCGGATATCTGTACTTATTATTATTATTATGCTTGGTAACCTAAGAATTAGTGAAAAACACTAATTGATGCGAATCCTAAAGGTAGATCTACGGGCACCAACCACCCCCATTTTCGAATAGTGGAAATGCTTTAGTACTTCGAAGAGTTCTTGTCATACATTTGAATAGTAGAATGTATGATGCCAGATATCTTAAGCGCTCTATGTTAAGGTCGGTTACCAGGCGACTCATCGTATGAATGATTTTTGCAGTTGTAATGATCCTGCGCATTTAATTAAATGAAATCTAGTGGCTTATTAAATGTTATGATTATTATATAGAAACTAAACCTATGACTCACTAACAATTTTGTTGAATTTTTAAGCATATTTATTCTCAGGTGATTATTAGAAAGCTTCCGCTGTTGCATGTTTATTCAACGTCAAGATTTGGAGTCATCATGCTTTTCTAAATAAATAAACTTGCATTCGGGAATTGTACTTGTAATATATTGTTGACAAGTATGTAATGGTGTGTGTAAAATACATGTATTTTAAGGAGATTGTCTTTGATTGACAATCAAAACTTATGCTTTTAAACCTTTATTCAATAATAAAGGTTATGGTTATTTTAAAATGAATGCAAGCTTTGAAAACGTCTCATATAGAGGTCAAAACCTCGCAAAGAGATCAATTAATATGAAACGTTTATAATTAATATGAACGGGGCATTTCACGGGTCATCTCACTAAAGGCCCCGGTGCTCATTTGGTGCCAAATGTTCATAGTCAAACTCTCTAGGGTTGGTGTTTGAGATTTCGCATGTACAAAGATAATCCCAAAGGATATAGGATTTGCTCTTAAATTCTTTGTAGATTTTTAAGGCCTTGATAAATTGAAGCATGCTCATGCTTCGAGGTTTTCCAGCCAAGTAAAAGTGCATGTAATCTAGGTCATCAATGTCGTCTACCGTAAAGTTGACAGTTAGAGTGGAGGTGAACTCTAGGGTTGGGACAACGTAGACAGGTTCATTTAAGTTGAAAAGAGGGATCCAAGGACTAAGTAACAAACTCTTGAATTCAACCTTAAACAGGTCCTCAACCTCTTCTCTCATGCCTACTTCATCTAGGGGAGACCAGTCAACGTATTTCCCTGGGTAAAATTTATCCTTAAGCCTAAGTTCTAGGCCTGTTCTGTAGTGCTCATTCATCAAGATTTGTTGTAAACAGGGGTCCGACGAAAGCCTTCGGATATCTTCTGAAATCATTGGCTCGTCTTCTTCAACTTGTTGCTGAGGTGCACGTCGCTTCGCTCTTCCCTTGACTCCAATGCTCTGTTGTCGTTTTGCCCCGCTTTCGGTGGTACCATGTGTTCTTGGGATTTCTCCAGTCTACAAAACAAGACAAACAAGAGAAACATTGTGGAGAGGTATAGGTTAGCGTATAAACAATTTGCCTTTTAACTTCAACCATCATCACCAAGTTGATTCCAATAATTCACAACAAGTTTTATCATGCAAATCATGTCAACATCTAGCATACATGACTAAAACAAGTGCAATTAATCATTGTAAAGCATGAAATCAAACAAGAATAAACCTCACAGCACAATCTCAAATTCATTAAAAAGTTGCAACATTTAGCTCATGCAATGAAGTGTCAAATCATGTGTAATATCACAAACTAAACATGCATTATCATCAATTATTAAGCTTCATACACTCAAACATGGTCAACATGAATCAACTGCAAGAAGTCAACCTTAGTCAAAGTCTAATTCATTCAAAATTTGGCTAAGACAAAGAGCATTAATCAAATTATAGCAATTCTTTATGTTATAACATTAATAGTCTGCAAACAAGTACATTATCAATAATCACATGCTCAGATTGGTCAAGCCAAGTCAAATCTTAAACTTATGAACCCTAATTTACAAATTCAATTCATACAAGCATGAAAGATGGATTCAAAGCAAGATAATTATGGCAACCTATCAATTAAGCATCAACAACATCAATTAACACTCCAATTTGGCTCAGAATCAAAAACCCCCAAATTGGATGAACCCTAGAATTTTCAAAGTTAAAATCAATGTAACTAATCATGTAAATCATGTTAATAAACATCAATGTAGTCTAGATTCATCAACAACATCATTAATCGAGCACAATCTACAAGTTAAGCATAAAGAGAAAAATAGGAAAAACACAAGAATCATGTTAAAGAATGAATTTAAGTGATGGATTCTTACTTTTCCCATGTTAATAATTGAATATTTGCAAGAAATTTGAAGAAAATTGAAGTTTTGTGGTGATTAGGGTTGATTAGGGTTGAGAGAACGCCGCATTAGAGAGAAAAAATTGAGTTGTAGGTGAAAAAGTGATGTTTTGGCCGGGCAGAATGTTTAAGTAACCAGGTCCAGGAGCGCCGCTTTTGGAACAGAAGCGCCGCTCTTGGTGAAACGAAAGCGTCGCTTTTGAAAATAAAAGTGTCGCTCTTGGCGAATAAAAGCGTCGCTTCTACCAATAAAAGCGCCGCTTCTACCAATAAAAGCGACGCTCTTGGCTACTGCCCATTTTTGGTCCCAAAACACAGGTTAAAGCGTCGCTTTTGAAACAGGAGCGCCGCTTCTGAGATAAAAGCGTCGCTTTTGTACCTGAATGCAGTTTTTCAATTTTTAAGTCCATTTTGACCCATTCACAAACTATTTTTGGTGTTTTCCAGTTTACCCATATGCATGAAATGCATAAACATGTAAGTGCAACTAAGAAAAGAAATATCATACAATTATAAATGCAATGCAACTAAAAGAAACTATGTACACAATTGCAGAAAGTTTTTAACGAGTCTATCACCCGACTCCCATCCCTTTGAGATTTCAACTAATACCGGGGTGGTAAAATTCCCCTCCCTTTAAGCTAAGAGAAACATTCTCATGACCACCATCACTTAACATTAACATCAACCAATCATTTGTTACTTTAGCTTCATTGATTAATTCTTCGAGTTTAACTTTTTCACATTTTGACAAGTTTGAAACTAGGCGTTTTCTCAAATGTTCATCCTTTTTGGATGAAGCCCGATGCACCCGCCCAAACAATTTTCTCATGGACTTATCAATAACGTCGTTTTGATTCTTGGGCTTACTTGGAGTCCCTTTGGTTAATCACCCGCCACATTTAGTTAGTGAGCCAACTTGTTTTGTGCTTGTGATGCATTGCACACTAGCAACAACTTTGTGGTGTGGTCAATGGTGTTGATGGTGCTTTAACACGTTTGGTTCGTATGCTCATGCATTTCCCTTTATCCCTAAGAGTCAATTTCCCGGTTCTAAACTCAAATAAAGAACCCGCGATTTCCAAGAATGGCCTTCCCAAAACAAATGGTTCAACCGGGTCTTCCTTAATATCGACAATGACAAAGTCAATGGGAAATTTCATGTCCCCTACCTTAACAATTAAGTCTTCAGCAATCCTCACACTAGAGCTAATAGATTGGTCAATTTACTTAACTCCTATTGTAGTGGGTGAAAGGTCACCTAAGCCTAACCTTTTATAAACGGAATAGGGCATGAAGTTAATACTTGCCCCCCGAGTCGGCTACAGATGTGAACATCTCTGACCTGTTTACATTACATGGGATAAGGAAAGGTCCGGGATCACCCATTTTTGGTGGTAGGTTACATTTCTTTAAAATCTCATCACACTCCTTTTTCAAGAAAGCGGTGGATGCTTGCTCAACATCTCCCTTTTAGGCCATAAGTGTCTTCAAAAATTTACTATAGTTGGGCACTTGGGCATATTCTAAAGCACCTCCGCCAAGGGGAGTTGAACATAAATGTTTTTGTTATCGGTTATAGTTGACTTACAATCCACATCCTTTAGATGTGTAGGAGGTAATGGCTGAGGATGTGAGACCGGTGTCTCATTTTTCTCCTTGGTTGATGTAGTAAGAACCTCGACCTCGTTCTTTTGCTCCTTTGCATTCAATAAAGTTTTGACCTTTTGCTCTTTCTCAACCTTTCCCAATTTAATTCGCTCAAAATCACCCTTTAATTCCTTGCATGTTGACTCGGTAGCCTCCATAGACATTACACTTTTAACTTGATAGGTAATGAACTTTGCTTCGTCCGAATCCTCTGAAAACTTGAATACCCCATAATCTATCGTATCGATTTCCAACACTTCATCGAAATCAAACTTTTTCTCTTCAACGTCTAACGTGAAAACTTGAGGATATTCGGGTTGATCCTCGTCGGTTGACTCCATCGAGTTCACTTGAGCATAAGTATTGTTGGGATTTGATGAACTCACTTGATTGTGGTTTGGATTGGTAGTGTTGCTCTTGATAGGAATAACTCTCGTATTGTTGTGGTTTTGATTTTGTTGGTGTTGTTGGGGATGTTGGTTGTTTCGGTTATTATTGTAATTGTTGTTTGGGTTAACTTGAGTGTTTGAAAGGAAAGTTCCTTGTGCTCTTTTGGCAACTTGATTTGAAAGTCTCCCAACGGTGCTCTCAAGGTTTTGGAATGAGGCTTGTTGGTTTCGTATTTGTTGCTTCAAAAGTTCATTTTCTTTTGTTAGGAAAGCTTCGGTTGATTCTACCTTCTTGATATAATTTTGCATGATTTCTTCTAAACTTTTCGAGGGTTGAGATTGTTGAGTGTTTTTTTGAGGTTGTTGATTGTAACCTTGGTTATTTTGTGGTTGACCATAGCCTTGGTTCTTTTGATAATTCGAATTGGATTGATTGTTATAAGGTTGGTTGTTGTAAGGTTGTTGGTTTTGGTATTGGAAGTTATTGTTTCGGTTTTGGTTATAGTTGTTGTTGTAACTTTGGTTTCGGTTTGCAAATCCAGGCAGTGTATTGGTTTGATTGTTGAATGAGACTTTCTTTTGATTAGGATTGTAGTAGTTTTGGTTTGACGTTCCTCCCCGTTGATAGTTTTAATTACTGATGTAATTTACATGAGCATCCGAATTCATGGGAATGTCATCTAGATCGACATGGTTGCATTGAGTAATTTGAGGACAATTCTTCGTGAGATGTGGACCCTCGCATCGTTGACAACCTACTTGCATTGCGACTATCGATTGCTGAAGCTTTTTCAACTCTTTCTCGTACATTTGAAATTGATTGTTCAAGCTTGCAAGCGTCACTTGCCCATTATCACTCTCGATTTGTGCTACACTTTTTCTTGTCAAATCTCGTGGTGAAGGTGCCCATTTGTATGTGTTAACTGAGATGTCTTCCAATAAAATTTCGGCCGCATTTGGTGATATATACAAGAATACCCCACCGGATGAAGAATCAAGATATTGCTTAGTCAGAGCATTAGTACCCCGGTAAAATGTATTGATGTACTCCTTCTTCGTCAAAGTGTGCGGTGGGCAAGCTCTTAGCATCTTCTTGAATCGCACCCACGCATCATACAAAGACTCATCACCCCGTTGGGTGCTACCATTAATCTCCATTCGAAGTCGTTCTACTTTTAACGGTGGGAAAAAGTGATTGATAAACTCATTGGTTAAATCTTGGAAAGCCCTTATGGAATCGGATGGCAAGCTCCTTAACCAAACTTTTGCTTCTCCTTGAAGTGTAAAGGGGAATGCCCTTAACTTAAAAGCGTCATCGGTGACATCCTTGTTTTTGTAGATATCACAAAGATCGTTAAAATGTTGGATGTGTTCGAACGGGTTTTCTTCTATTAACCCATGAAAGAACGTATCTTTGATCATCGTGAAAAAGTTACCCTCAATCTTCCAATTATCCGCTCCAATTGGTGGTTTTGTAATAGCCGGTGCTATCATCGTTGGTGCCACCAATCTAGCATTCCACATTGGCGTGTCGTTTGGATCATTCAATAACTCTTGATTAACCGGATTACCTTGGATGATTGGATCACCCTCTTCATTGCGAATCAGTTGACCGTTTGGATTCATCTCTTTCAAATAAAACGGCAAAGCTTCGAAATTTTTCCTTAATACCCTTGTTAATCTACGCTTATAAACCCGGTGCACGTATTTTTCGGATCGGAGAATGGATGCGTGAACTCTTGATCCTTGTGGGACCTTGTTTTCATACACCAAAGGTACCTATCCTTCAATCACAACACAAACACAAGCGATTTTCCGAACAAATATAATATATAAAACACGAAAAGTAACTTCCGTAAGGGTAAACCCCTACGAAAGGATCGAACAATCAAAAGTTTAACACAAATATCTAACTAAGCTAAGCGCTCCCCGGCAGCGGCACCAAGAAAGTATTGATGATGTGGTTGCGTGATATACATCTTTTACCCTCTAAATTTATATATGATTCAAACACTACAAATAAGCACACACAACTAACGAGCACTTAGAACTCAGTTATTATAGCACTTCAATGTAAGTATTCTTATCAAGTTCGTCCCAAGAGAGCGGTTTAAGTCGAATATTTGAAACTATTAATTGTCCTTGAGTTTGTTTGATTGGGGGGTTTTGATCAATTTTGATTAACAATTAAAACTTGCACAATTAAACAAACTTAAACTTAACAAATAAACTAGTAGCAAGTAACAAGTAACGAAGTATTAAAAACTTAAATCAAATTAACTAAGTAGTGTTCACTTATCTAATCCTCTCTATGGTTGGATTGCCCCGTTTTACCCAAATTGCTATCGCACTAGTTGTTGAACTATTAAATGTTTAGCATTATTACCAAACCTTAATCAAATAACACTTCGTGAATTCACATAAGCATTGCATTCTAAGATCAAGTTAAGCATGATTGGTTATTGAGATTATGCTTGGGTTGAAATCACTTAAAACCCTCAAACTATCGAAATCACTTAAGATAATCGGCACTAATATGTTGACTAAAGGCCAATTGAAAACCAACCTAGATCAAGAACACAATCACTTGAAATTCTTAAGCTAGTTGTCTAGATCACGCAAGGTGTTGAAGCACACATTGATTCACTTCTCAAATCACTAAAAGAGCTACTCAACATATGTAATCAAAGTAAATCCTAAAACAAATGCATAGCAATGGATCTTTAGCTAACACAATAACACTTGTTCATGTAATTCATTTAAACAACATCATTCAATTAATTTTGGGGCAAACACTTGCATTAGAGATTCATAGATAAGTAAACACAAGAGATTTAGCCAATCATGGCTAAGATTACACTAATAATAAGCATAGAAACATAAACAAACATCATCTTAGAGTTATTACAAGTAATAGATTCAAAATAAATGAAGAAAAGTGGAGATTACAACCCAAAATAAAAGAGATGAAGATCTAGAGCTAAATCTATGATGGATCTTGAGCTAGCTTCCTTGAATCCACCTTCAAACACCAATGGATGATGAAATTAGGGTTTTGTAGGTGAAATTCGGACTTAGAATAGCTGCTCTCCAAAGAAACATATCAAAATGACCTAATCTCGTTCCTTTTATAGTGCTGAAATCTAGGCTGAATCAGCGAAAGGAGCGCCACTTTTGGAGCAGGAGCGGCGCTTTTGACTTAGGAGCGCCGCTTTTGGCTTCTTCAGGGGCGGCACTTTTGTCTTAGGAGCGGCGCTTTTGGCTAGATTGGAGCAGCGCTTTTGGCGATAGGAACGACGCTTCTGGCCACTGGTGGAAAATGGAACTAAAACGTGCATAAGAACGTCGCTTTTGAAATATGTGCGGCGCTTTTGCTCCACAGGAGCGACGCTCTTAGTTGAGGAGCGGTGCTTTTGATACTGAATTCTGCACTTGCCATTTCCTTTGTCATTTTTGATCAAGATTTGGTCAAATATACACCAAATCAAGTCCTTAGCCCCCCAAATTGCCATTTAGCTTATAATCACACCAAATAGGCTCCATAATCATCGAAAACCGAACAAAGTGATGGAGATATCGCGAGATAAAACATGTATAAATAGAGCGATATCAGTGATGAATAAAGGAGAAGTTGGAAAGTCTAGGATATCATAACTGAAAGCTGAAAAAATGGCTGAACGTTACACATAATATGAAGCCATGAAGGTCTACAAGTTTTAAGGGTTGCCTAAATGGGCCCAACATATTGGGCTAAGACACGGGCTTGCAACGAATATGTTTTTTATTCGATTCTAATTTCATACGGAGTAAAATAAAAGTTTATTAAAGGCAAAAATGTTTAGGCCACACGCAATGGTGCGTGAAAGCCACTGCACCAACCGCCACCTGGCTCACCCCCACCACCACCGAACCGCCACATCAACCGCCAGCCACCCCCTCACCCTTCTAACGGCTCTTTGTGGGGCCCACATCCTATTTTTTTTTTTCTTTTCTTTTTCCCAAAAGCTACTGGATCAAAATTTTTTTTATTTTTTTTTCCTACCCATTTCATATATATATACACCATTACACTCTCAAATGTTTACACTTTCAAACCCATTTCACTCTCAATTTTTATTTTTCCAACCCATTTCACTCTCAAATTTTTATACACAAAAATGGCTACCCTAAACATTGTTACGTTCGAGATTCACGGCGGCGGTTTGTTTTCCGATGACATGGACCGCTACGACGGTGGGCGGGTCGATTATGTAGATGTGCCGGTCAGTGGGCTTCGAGTTGACGAAATGTTTGATTATTTAAGGCGAAACGCGCACTGCGATGAGATTCGCAGTTTGCATACTGGAATCCCTAGAACAAGGTCTTCGAGTGGCTTCAGGATAACGATAAATGGGTGTGGCTACTCGGAACCGCAATAATCAAATCCACAAATGTCGTGTTGTATACCAATTTGGACGATCTTCCTCACGAAACCGATGGTAGTGCGGATGGTTATTATACTGATTAATCGGTATTTAGTTTATGTACTAGTCTTTTTTTTATGTAATCGTGTTTTTTTTTTTTTTTTTGTACTCGTTTTTTTTCCGTAGTTTAATTTTAATGTAAGTGTATTTTTATTAATTTATGAAATCGGCTTTTTTATTATTTTTAATGTAATTCGTATTTTTCGTTTTTTTAGTTTATAAATGTTTTTAATATGTATATTTAGATTTTTAAATGATAGTTAAATATGGGTAAAGAGGGGTGGTGGAGTTTATGATTGTGAGTGTTTAGTGAAAGGAATGTGAAAGGAATGTGAAAGGGTTTGTGCTGATGTGACGCTGATGTGACGGGTAAAAGTAGTGTGAAAGAATAGAACCATTGCATGTGGCCTTAAAAGTTTATAACAAAAATATTTACGAATGTGCAAAATGTTTACAATTTTCAATAAAAATATTTTATTTGATTTAGTACTTGTGTAAAATTATTAAACTATTTTAATTTTAGACAATAAAAACTAATATAATTTTTATCCATGAACCATGTTCTACACATTGTTTTGTACAGTGTTATTTTTCAATGTTCATGTGAATATTATGATAAAATTTCATTCCTCGTTTCTGAACTTTACATCAAATTTGCCTCCTCGTCCTTTTTCTTTTTTTTGTGCATCCCTCGTCCCTAATGTATCACAATTCTACATCCCTCGTCCTTTTTAGGGACGGGGATGTAGAATTGACAGAAAGATAAAGGACGTGTAGTCAAGAAAAAGGACGAGGGATGTAGAATTGTGATACATTAGGGACGAGGGATGCACAAAAAAAAGAAAAAGGACGAAGAGTCAAATTTGATGTAAAGTTCAGAGACGAGGAATGAAATATTGTCGAATATTATCGAAGGCTTAGTCATCAATCAGTCCCTAGCTATGCTCTATTGAAGGAGACTTGATTAACTTCCAAACACATAAACATAATCACTTTCAAAAAGCACATCCAAACACATCTAAGACTACAAAACCATATTTGATATTACGGGCTTGTTTTCTATTACAATACGTAATTCTCTTGCTATCAACGGGCTAGATTTCTGCGCACCAATGCTCATGATCCTAATGTGTGTTGTGACACAGATCAAAACATGCTTGGGGATTTCGATGAGTTTGTAGGTGCTACGTATAATCTTCATGTTTAGCAATTAGAAGAACATCACAACGAGAAGCATTTAAGTTGGTGGTCTTACATAACCCATGTTGCAATAATTATAGTATAAGACATTCTGTAGCGACAACTCTAAAAAACGTAATTAAAGTGAATAACGGTTTTCTACATAGTGATTGTATATTGTATATTTTATTTAACTAGCCTTTAAGAGCCCGTGCGTTGCACGGCGAATTTAAAAAAATAGTTTTCGTAATCCTTACTATTTGTGCAACATTGTTTCTTGTTGATAGCAGTTTAATAACGAAACACTTTAAGAGCCCGTGCATTGCACAACAGCATTTCAATCAAAGCCCTCCCGTTTATCCAAACAATTTACCGGAACAATATTATATCCATCATCAAAGCCCTCCCGATCCCATTGTGTACACATGTAGATGTACTCCCTTTCTCACCACATAACACTGTTAACTTGAAAATTGAAATCTTCTTGCAAAATATTGTTGTGTACACATAAATAAATGTAGTAAATATATGTTCGATCCATAAGAAAAAGGGCTACAAAACTGAAAATTAAGCAACATCAATAGTACTCACATAGGGTACATCAGAATGTTCAACCATACAATACGTCTGACCATATAATACGTCTGTAGATCGCAGTGATAACCTTCATCGAATACCCTCCTGCAAAAGGTCAACAACAAAACTGATTTTAGCATATACCTGAGGTAATGAGCATTGATTTTATAACGTGAGCCACCAATAAAGTGTGCACATAAGCACTCAACTGGGTTGTGAATCCAACAAAATTTAATAAGTACATGTACATGGTACACCAAATGTTGGTGCATCAAATTGTATTTCACTTATATTAGGTTTGATAAGGGTCAAAACATTGACTGTGCATATAAAAATTTGTTTAACAATACCTTATAGTTTTCTTGGTCAATCATGGAGGATATGTTGAACATCATGGTATGACCAAGGTCCATAGATGTCATCCACTAAATCGTTCATTCTTATTTAGTACAAACATTAATCAACATAACTATAAAAATTCATGTAAAAGCAATCAGCTAACCCGTGTATACGTTTCTCTAGTCGACAAAACTGATAAATATCGATACAATCATACCTTACAAATAATCCGTTATACCCGCATATATGTCTCACAAAGCGCATCGTTATAGATAGTTTTGTGGGGTTGCAAATATACAATCATAAGTACCAACTTAAATAACACTCTCATGCCTAAATACTACGTTTTTATTCAATTAATCACTAAAGAGCTAACTTTTTAATACTCATAACGTAAATAAAATAAAACATTTATAAAAAATAGAAAACTTTCCAAAGAAATTAACCATCCTACTAATAACCATATAAGATGAACAAAAGCCACAAATAGTATGGATAAATTACGCAACTTCGATAACATAAAAGCCCACCGATTTAAATCCCTCTTAACACATGAACCTTAACTAATTCCATAAGCCAAACCAACTATTGTAGGAAAAAAAATAACAGATATAAAAAGAGTGTACCTAGAATTGATGCTAAAAGTAGCAAGAAGTGGTTTTCTTAAGCACTAAATAATCGAATCTTACTCGCCTAAACAAATACTATTTGATCCTAAAAGGAAATCGATATATTCAGATATTAGTAGGCAAAAAATTAACAACTTTGTTTAAGGCAGTAAATAGCACAGTAAAGTTACCAACAATAAGCATCAGTGCATGTGCATATTCAATAGCAAACGGTGAAATATCATGTTCATATCGATTATAAACGTTCCATATTAATTGATTTCGTTGCGAGGTTTTGACCTCTAGATGTTTTTCAAAGACTGCATTCGATTTTTAAAACAAACCATAACCTATAAAATATTACGACGATTATCAAATAATGATAATCTAAAATATAGCATTCTCACACGACCATTACATAATGGTTTACAATAATATTACACAACAATATATATGTCTTCGAATGCAGTTTTTAAACAATATTATACAAGCATGCTGACTCCAACTCTTGTCCATAAATTAGCATGCAACAACGGAAGCTTTTAATAATCACCTGAGAATAAACATTCTTTAAACGTCAACAAAAATGTTGGTGAGTTATAGGTTTAACCTATATATCAAATTGTAATAATAGACCACAAGATTTCATCTTTCAATAACATGCAATCTGCATAAAAATCATTCATATGGTTGAACACCTGGTAACCAACATTAACAAATGCATCTAAAATATCCCCATATATAAATATCGAAGTACTAAAGCAGTTCAAATTCTCTGACTGGGGCGTGTCAAAGCCCATAGATCTATCTTTAAGATTCGCGTCAATTGGTGGAAATTATAATAAACACGAATTCTTAGGCTACCAAGTTCAACAAGGGCGATATCCGGTATAACGATTCAACATAGAATGTAGTTTCAATACTTGTGTCTATTTTGTAAATCATTTTCAAAACTGCATGTATTCTCATCCCAAAAATATTAGATAGTAAAAATGGGACTATAACTCACTTTCACAGATTTTTCCTTCGCCGGGAAAATAAGATTTGGCCACGGGTCGATTCACGAACCTATAACAATTATGTCCATATATATCAAAGTATGATCGAAATATATTCACAACATTTTTTATTACGTTTTAATGATTTAAGTTTGTTAAGTTAGCAGTCCAGCATTAGTAATCTACAACTAGTTGTCCACAGTTAGATGTACAGAAATAAATCAATATATATTATCTCGAATCAATCCGCGACCCAGTGTATACGAGTCTCAGGCTAGATCACAACTCAAAGTATATATATTATTTTGGAATCAACCTCAACCCTGTATAGCTAACTCTAGCATTACTGCATATAGAATGTCTATGGTTGTTCCCAAATAATATATATAGATGGGTCGATATGATATGTCAAAACATTGTATACGTGTCTATGGTATCCCAAGATTACATAATATATGTTAGAATACATGTATAATACAATATAAGTTAGTTAAGTTATGGTTTGTATAGATTTGTTACAAATTTCACGTAGCTACAACAAGCAAAATTATCCAATCTTGTTTTACCCATAACTTCTTCGTTTTAAATCCGTTTTGAGTGATTCAAGTTGCTATGGTTTCATAATGAATTGAAATTTATGAAACTAAATAGAAAAAGTATAAGTTTATAGTCGAAAATACAGGTTACAAGTCAATATTGTAAGAGGTAATCATTTCAATCGAAAGAACGACGTCTTGATGACCATTTTGAAAAACATACTTCCACTTTGAGTTTAACCATGATTTTTGGATATAGTTTCATTTTAATAAGAAAAATCATTTTTCCAGAAGAACAACTTTTAAATCAAAGTTTATCATAGTTTTTTAATTATCAAACCCAAAACAGCCCGCGGTTTTACTACGACGGCGTATGTCCGGTTTTACGGTGTTCATCGTGTTTCCAGGTTTTAAATCATTAAGTTAGCATATCATATAGATATAGAACATGTGTTTAGTTGATTTTAAAAGTTAAGTTAGAGGGATTAACTTTGTTTACGAATAAGTTTAGAATTAACCAAACTATGTTCTAGTGATTACAAGTTTAAATCTTCGAATAATATATATATATATATATATATATATATATATATATATATATATATATATATATATATATATATATATATATATATATATATGAATCGAATGATGTTATGAAAATTATTACTACCTTAAGTTTAGTAGGTAAACCTACTGGAAGTGACAAAAATTGATCTAGATTCAAAGGATTCTTGGATGGCTTGAAAGTTCTTGAAGTAGAATCATGACATGAAAACAAGTTCAAGTAAGATTTCCACTCGAAATAAGATTGTTATAATTATAGAAATTGAATCAAAGTTTGAATATGAGTATTACCTTGAATTAGAAAGATATCTTACTGTAAATAAGAAAGATTTCTTGAGATTAGATGATCACTTGAAATGGATTTGCAATATTGGAAGTAAGCTAGTAAACTTGAAAGTATTTGTGAAGTGTTCTTGATGTGTTCTTGAATGATGATGTTTTTTGATTGTAATTGAAGCTAGATTGACCTAGATGATCAATATTACTGAAGTATACACGTTCTTAAGCTTAGAGAGAGTTAAGGTGGAGAGAATTTGGATTAGAAAATCAAAGAAATGTGATATGTGTGTTGTTTGAAAAAAAATGCATAATGCTTAGTCAATATAAGGTTACTAGTTTTTGTTTTCATGCTCATAAGTCATGCTAGTTGTCAAATGATGGTTCCCACATGTCTTGGTGACTCACAAGGGCTGCTAAGAGCTGATCATTGGAGTATATATACCAATAGTAGATACATCTAGAAGCTGTGTATTGTACGAGTACGAATACGGGTGTATACGAGTAGAATTGTTGATGAAAATGAATGAGAATGCAATTGCAAGCATTTTTGATAAGTAGAACTACTTTGATATGTGTCTTGAAGTTTTTCAAAAGTGTATGAATACATCTTAAAATACTACATGTATATACATTTTAACTGAGTCGTTAAGTCATCGTTAGTCGTTACATGTAAGTGTTGTTTTGAAACCTTTAAGTTAACGATCTCATGTAATGTAGTTAACCTATTGTTTATTATATCTAATGAGATGTTAAATTATTACATTATCACGATATTATGATGTATGAATATATCTTAATATTATATATATATATATATATATATATATATATATATATATATATATATATATATATATATATATATATATATACATTAAAATGTCGTTACAATGATAATCGTCACATAAATGCCTCGTTTCGCAATTCTTAAGTTAGTAGTCTTGTTTCACATATGTAGTTCATTGTTAACATACATAATGATATATATAATTATCATTTTATCATGTTAAATATAGTGTAACAATACCTTAATATGATACATATGTATTTAGTAAGGCGTTGTGATGTGCAAATAGTGATATTTTTACAAGGAAATACTATTAAATACGATACAATTTTACACAAGTTATTTAATTATTTATAGAGTGGAAATACCTAAACCTTGCTACAACACTTATAGGCAGTGTACCTAATCGTACAGTAGTGTAGTTTTTAGTAAGTCCGGTTCGTTCCACAGGGAGCTAGCCAAGTTTAACGCTATATTTTTAAAACTATATTTGTAAATATATAAATATAAGTAGTATTATTCTTATAAAAGGGGGATTTTACCGTTTAATGACCGATTTGTCGATTTTAAAACTTTAGTCGCAGTTAAAACCTAATGTAAATTATTAAAAATAAAACTTAATTTAAAGCGTAAAGTAAATGACAATAATTAAAGTGCGATAAATAAAAGTGCGATAAATAAAATGACAATAAATAAAATTGCGATAATTAAAAAGTACGATAATTAAAAGTGCAATTAAATAAAATGACAGTAAATAAAAGTGCGATAAAATATGAAATAAAGGAATTATGCTTATTTAAACTTCCGTAATCATGATGTTTGACGTGTTGATTTTAGTTTATTACCATGGGTTAATTGTCCTTTGTCCTGGATTATTCAATATGTCCATCTGGTTTTTGTTCATAACAGTCCATCAGTCATAAATATAAAGTGCGAGTGTCCTCGTCAAATTATCCTTATATGCGAAGTCAAATATTCCAACTAATTAGGGACTTAAACTATAATTACACCAATTTTCCTTGTATATAATTCACCCCTGTTTTAATAAGTCCATTGACTATTAATCCATTCCCGTGTCCGGTTAAATGAACGATTATTAGTACTTATAAATATCCCGCCCATCGTGTCCGATCGAGTGTATGTGGTTATTTATAATTACGTCCAATTGTAAATCTTTATATTAAATTAACGAACTATCATTCAATTAAACAAATATAAAGCCCATTAATAGCCCATAGTCTAATTTCCATAAGTGTCATTCTTTTGTCCAAACCCCAATTATGGTACAAAGCCCAATTACCCAATTTTAATATTTAGCCCAACATCACGATTCCTTTGGCTTAATTAAGCATAATAATAACTTAGCTACGAGACATTAATTTAAAAAGGATGAACATAACTTACAATGATTAATAATAGCGTAGCGTTACACGGACATAATTTCGATTTACACACTTACAACATTCGCTAACATACCCTTATTATTATTAAATTAAAATTAAAATTATAATATATATATATATATATATATATATATATATATATATATATATATATATATATATATATATATATATATATATATATATATATATATTACGTGAGAAATAGAGAGTAGAGAAAGATGTAAAACATTCGTCCGAAAATGCTGAAATTTATAGATGTGGCCAGGTATCTGCTGCCATGCGATCGCATGGCATTTGTGCCTTCTGGTCATGCGATCGCATGGCCTGGGAATCCAGCTCACAAATGTTTGTTTGCTAGTTTGCCGACGGTTTTATATATAATATAATATATATATATATAATTTTAAGAATTAATTATATATTATATTATATTCATGTGCATAATTGACTTGTAATTTTTAGTCCGTTGCGTCGAGCGTTGAGAGTTGACTCTGGTCCCGGTTCCGAATTTTCAAACGTCCTTTCGTACTATTTAATATCTTGTACTTTGCGTTTTGCGGCTCGTAATCTTGTAATTTATAGACGTTTCTCATCAATAATTTGAACCACTTTGATTGTACTTTGTACTTTTGAGCTTTTTGGTCGTTTGCGTCTTCAATTCGTCGAATCTGTCTTTTGTCTTCACCTTTTATTATTTAAAAAAATATTACTTGTAAATAGAACAATTGCAACTAAAAGCTTGTCTTTCTTGAGGGATAATGCTATGAAATATATGTTCATTTTTAGCGTTATCACGTTGTTATAACGATAATCGTTATATATATCGTTTCGATTTTCTTAACTTAGTAATCTCATTTTTTATGTATATAACTCATTGTTAATATACCTAGTGAGATACTTACTTATCATAATATCATGTTAACAATATATATATATATATATATATATATATATATATATATATATATATATATATATATATATATATATGTATATATATATGTATATATATGTATATATATATATGTATATATATGTATATATATGTATATATATATATATATATATATATATATATATATATATATATATATATATATATATATATATATATATATATATCATCATATAGTTTTTACAAGTTTTAACGTTCGTGAATCGCCGGCCAACTCGGGTGGTCAATTGTCTACATGAAACTCATTTCAAAAAATTAAGTCTTAACAAGTTTGATTGCTTAACATGTTGGAAACATTTAATCATGCAAATATAGTTTTCATTTAATATATATAATCATGGAAAAGTTCGGGTCACTATAGTACCTATCCGTTAAATAAATTTCGTCCCGAAATTTCAAGCTGTTGGAGGTGTTGACGCATCTTCAGGAAATAAGTGCGGGTATTTCAGCTTCATCTGATCTTCACGCTCCCAGGTGAACTCGGGTCCTCTACGAGCATTCCATTGAACCTTAACAATCGGTATTTTATTCTGCTTAAGTCTTTTAACCTCACGATCCATTATTTCGACGGGTTCTTCGATGAATTGAAGTTTTTCATTGATTTGGATTTCGTCTAACGGAATAGTGAGATCTTCTTTAGCAAAACATTTCTTCAGATTCGAGACATGAAAGGTATTATGTACCCCGGCGAGTTGTTGCGGTAAGTCAAGTCGGTAAGCTACTGGTCCGACATGATCTGTAATTTTGAATTGTCCAGTGTACCTTGGATTTAGTTTTCCCCGTTTACCAAATCGAACAACGCCTTTCCAAGGTGAAACCTTAAGCATGACCATCTCTCCAATCTCAAATTCTATATCTTTTCTTTTAATATCCGCGTAGCTCTTTTGTCGACTTTTGGTGGTTTTCAACCGTTGTTGAATTTGAATGATTTTCTCGGTAGTTTCTTGGATTATCTCCGGACCCGTAATTTTTCTATCTCCGACTTCACTCCAACAAATCGGAGACCTGCACTTTCTACCATAAAGTGTTTCAAACAGCGCCATCTCAATACTCGAATGATAACTGTTGTTGTAGGAAAATTCTGCTAACGGTAGATGTCGATCCCAACTATTTCCGAAATCAATAACACATGCTCGTAGCATGTCTTCAAGGGTCTGTATCATCCTTTCACTTTGCCCATCAGTTTGTGGATGATAGGTAGTATTCATGTCTAGACGAGTTCCCAATGCTTGCTGTAATGTCTGCCAAAATCTTGAAATGAATCTGCCATCCCTATCAGAGATAATAGAGACTGGTATTCCATGTCTGGAGACAACTTCCTTCAAGTATAAACGTGCTAATTTTTCCATTTTATCATCTTCTCTCATTGGCAGAAAGTGTGCTGACTTGGTGAGATGATCGACTATTACCCAAATAGTATCATAACCACTTGCAGTCCTTGGCAATTTAGTAATGAAATCCATGGTAATGTTTTCCCATTTCCATTCCGGGATTTCGGGTTGTTGAAGTAGACCTGATGGTTTCTGATGTTCAGCTTTGACCTTAGAACACGTCAAACATTCTCCTACGTATCTAGCAATATCGGCTTTCATACCAGGCCACCAAAAGTGTTTCTTGAGATCTTTGTACATCTTTCCCGCTCCGGGATGTATTGAGTATCTGGTTTTATGTGCTTCCTTAAGTACTATTTCGCTCACATCTCCAAAGTTTGGTACCCAAATTCTTTCAGCCCTATACCGGGTTCCGTCTTCTCAAATATTTAGATGTTTCTCCAATCCTTTGGGTATTTCATTCCTCAACTTTCCTTCTTTTAAAACTGCCTGCTGTGCCTCCTTTATTTGAGTAGTAAGGTTAGTACGAATAACTATATTCATAGCTTTTAACCGCATAGGTTCTCTGTCCTTTCTACTCAGAGCGTCGGCTACCACATTCGCCTTCCCCGGGTAGTAACGAATCTCAAAATCGTAATCGTTCAACAGTTCGACCGACCTACGCTGCCTCATGTTCAGTTGTTTCTGATCAAATATGTGTTGGAGACTTTTGTGGTCGGTATATATAATACTTTTGACCCCATATAAGTAGTGCCTCCAAGTCTTTAATGCAAAAACAACCGCGCCTAATTCCAAATCATGTGTCGTATAATTCTGCTCGTGAATCTTCAATTGTCTAGACGCATAAGCAATTACTTTCGTTCATTGTATTAATACACAACCGAGGTCTTCCTTTGAGGCGTCACAATATATCACAAAATCATCGTTCCCTTCAGGCAATGACAATATAGGTGCGGTAGTTAACTTTTTCTTCAACAATTGAAACGCTTTCTCCTGCTCATCCTTCCATTCAAATTTCTTCCCTTTATGCATTAATGTAGTCAAGGGTTTTGCTATTTTGGAAAAATCTTGGATGAACCTTCTGTAGTAACCAGCCAGTCCTAAAAAATTGGCGTATATGCTTCGGAGTTTTCGGGGTTTCCCACTTTTCAACGGTTTCAATCTTTGCCGGAGCTACCTGAATACCTTCTTTGTTCACTATGTGACCGAGGAATTAAACTTCTTCCAACCAAAATGCACACTTTGAAAATTTTGCATACAGTTGTTCCTTCCTCAACAATTCTAGCACTTTTCTCAAATGTTGCTCGTGCTCTTGATCATTCTTTGAGTAAATGAGTATGTCATCGATGAAAACAATGACAAACTTGTCAAGATATGGCCCACACACTCAGTTCATGAGGTCCATGAACACAGCTGGTGCATTAGTCAATCCAAACGGCATAACTATAAACTCGTAATGATCGTAACGCGTTCTGAAAGCAGTCTTTGGAATATCATCCTCCTTCACCCGCATTTGATGATACCCAGAACGTAAATAGATCTTCGAATAAACCGACGAGCCTTGTAGTTGATCGAATAAGTCGTCGATTCTTGGTAGTGTATAACGGTTCTTGATGGTAAGTTTGTTCAACTCTCGGTAGTCGATACACAACCTGAATGTACCATCCTTCTTTTTGACAAACAAAATAGGAGCTACCCATGGTGATGTGCTTGGTCGAATGAAACCACGTTCTAACAGTTCTTGTAGTTGACTTTGTAATTCCTTTTTTTCGCTGGGTGCGAGTCTGTAAGGAGCACGAGCTATTGGTGCAGGTCCCGGTACAAGATCTATTTGAAATTCAATGGATCGATGTGGGGGTAGTCCCGATAATTCTTTAAAAAATACGTCGGGAAATTCTTTTGCGACGGGAACATCACTGATGTTCTTTTCTTCAGGTTTGACTTCTTCGATGTGTGCTAGAATGACATAGCAACCTTTTCTTATTAGTTTTTGTGCCTTCAAACTACTAATAAGATTTAACTTCGCGTTGTTCTTTTCTCCGTACACCATTAAAGGTTTTCCTTTTTTTCGCATAATGCGAATCGCATTTTTGTAACAAACGACCTCTGCTCTCACCTTTTTCAACTAGTCCATGCTAATTATTACATCAAAACTCCCTAACTCGACTGGTATTAAGTCAATCTTAAACGTTTCGTCAACTAGTTTAATTTCTCTATCCCGACATACTTTATCTGCTGTAATTAGTTTACCGTTTGCTAATTCGAGTAAAAATTTATTATCCAAAGGCATTAATGGACAATTTAATTTGGCATAAAAATCTCTACTCATATAGCTTCTATCCGCACCCGAATCAAATAAAACATAAGCAGATTTATCGTCAATAAGAAACGTACCCGTAACAAGCTCCGGGTCTTCCTGCGCTTCTGCCGAATTAATGTTGAAGACTCATCCAAGGCCTTGTCCATTATTATTCCCTTGATTAGGGCATGCTTTGCTGAAATGGCCCGGCTTTCTGCATCCGTAACAAATAATGGAATTTTTTGTTCTGTTATTTTTATATGTCTTTGGTCCATAGACATCACACTTCGTTACACTATGTCTGGTTCTGTTACACTTGGTACACACTACTACACAGAACTTATCCAGTTCTGTTACACTTCATTACACTACGCCTGCTTAAATTTTGGGACAAAATTTCTTTTAAGGAGTAGGTAATGTAACATCCCACCTTTTTCCGTTTACTTTTCCGTTTAATTATTTAAAGTCCGTTATATGTTTATAACATCCCTCGTTAATACTCGTTTTAAAAATATCTCGTTTAGGTAATTCACGCACCCGCAACCGAACTCGAGGGACTAAAATCGCCAAAGTATCAAAGAGGTGACTAGCTTTTTGACTAGTCAACCTACCTCCCCATTTTTTTTTCATTTCATTTCCATTTTCATTAAATACTTTCCAAATTTCTCTCAAATCTTCAAACAAGGAATCATCATCTATTTTCAATCGATCAAGCTTCAATCCAAACAAATTACATATTTGGAATCCTTGCAACTTCCTCTTCGATTCCATACCGATTTCATTACATTTGGGTAACTTTCTAAAATCACTAGATTTTGTGTTCTTGATGTTTTTAACTTATAAAGTTGTTAATTAGTGTCTATGGCTCAAGTCTAACATGAATATATGATTTATATGTTTGATTTTTTTATTTGAAGTAACTAGCTTGAGTACGAACTTTGGTGTGCTTGATTTGGTGATTGGGTTGTTTGAATGTTGTTAAATGTTATAAATGCATGTATTAAATGTGTTCCTAGTATCACTAGCTTCAATTTGATGTGTAGGTTGCTTGAGAAAACTCCATAAACTTGATTAGTGATTTTGGTGAATTTGGGTTAGGGTTTGATAGACTTGAAATGAATATTTGATGCATTGAATGCCATGAATTTACACACGTTAAGAGATGATCTAAACTTGTGGCCATATTATAAAACTGTAAATTTGATAATCGTGTCACGAATCATACCTATTTATTTATAAAAGTAATTCAATAAATAATCAGTAACAAAAATATACACGTACTGCCAATACTGGTTAAAATTGAAAAAAGAAACGGAAAACCTAAAATACCTATTTCGATAAAAACAATTGAATATTTGATTACGACCAAACCGATTACCTGCACGAAAACGTAAATAACAAAAATTGATTATTACATCTCAAACAAAACTGCAATTCAAAGATGATAAAAACATTTGATTACTATATTAAGGTAACATACCTGTAGATCATCGCTGATTTTGGAAGTAACAAACTGTTATTCGATGATTCATGATAGCATTTGCTTTTGATTATGTGTACGTCTCGATTTGTTTTGAAGCCCTAATTATTTGATCGTAATCCTATTGCAGCAAAACCTAAACAAATTATGAACTTCCGCCATTGAAGAATCTGGTGTTAGTCTACAAAATTTGTACGGTTTTGTTGAGAAAAACACAACGGATTAATTGGTGTTAACGGCGGAGTTTATTGCATCGGTGGCCGGCCATAATCGCCGATGCTTACGATTTGGGGTACTGGAATTTTAAGAGAGAGAGAGACTTGATTTCTTCTGCGTATTTTGTTAAGCTAACTGTTAATGACGGGTTTTAGAAGGACGCGTGTAAATTTATCGTAATTAACTGAAATAATCATGATTAATCGGAGAATTAACACGTGGATAATGATTAATAGGGATGATTTGGGGATGACACGTGGCTGTAAGCAGGCACGCTTTATGTGATGTAGGGGATGAGATGATTATTGAACTGTATAAGACTTTTATACACTTTAACGATTGTCATTAGAAAATTTTTTAAAATTTTCTATTATTGAGGATAGCCAATACTTAGTATGTGTTTGATAAAGCATAATGTATAAGCGTTGAATAGTTCAAAATTTTGAATAATTTAAAGGTTCAGATCGAAGATTATAACAAACAAACCTTGCGTACAACTACGTTAACATATCTCAAATAGGTGAGGAAAGAGACGATGCCCGATAAGGAAAAACCCACTATTATTAATATTTAGCACAAGAATCCAGGCCCAATGAATGAAGCGTGATATCATTAATTAGTTTGTTATTTATAGTGTAGGTCATAGTGAGAGAGAAGGGTCACATATTTTGTGTGTCTTTGCAGTCGGCTATAAAGCTTTGTCAAAAAGTTAGCATGATGCTTCTTCTCTGTTTTGAGCAGAAAGAAACCGTTGGTAGTGATTATCTTTTGAATCTATCCAGCTATCCTTGTTTCTACTATTTTATATTATTAATAAAATTCTCCCCACATTGAATAATCATCATCAGTTTACTAATAATTACTTTATTACTTGATGTTCTTCAAAATATAATATGCTGCTACTTATTTAATTCTTATTAAAATGATTTTTTTTTTTTTATTCTTATTAATTGTTTCATTTTCGGCTTGCCTTCTTCTTCATCATGGTGAATCCCGATCAACAACAAATAATTACGCATCTTCAATTTAGAATCGATGCTTAGAATGAAAATATGGAGTTATTATTCACTTATATGCAAGAACTCAAGACCACAGATAAATCTATGAAGATAACTCTATCTGAGTTAATTATTAATCTATTGAGAAGTTAATGTAAGGTGGTGATCCTCCTCCAAAAAACTTTCACCAACCTAATCCAAACCCCTGTTAAGCACCTACCATTGTTATGTCATTTCATGGTGAACTTCCTTAATCTATTGAGAAGAATATGATTGTTGCTGGAATCTTGAACCAAGAAATTAATCAACAAATAATTTTCTCTTTACTTTCTCTATCACATAGAAATATAAAGGTTTATATTCATGAATTTGAAGTAATATCAACAAAGTTTCTTGATCATTGAAGGAGCAAGTTATCAGAAGGTTTCTGGAAGGGCTTAAGGAAGAAACAAAAATACTACATATGTAAGGAAAAGACAAAATAGTTGTCTACGTACAATAAACCCTAGATAATCCGATCAATTATATGAGTTTTCATGGGAATTGCTAATTCTACTACGGGACTTACAAATAGAACCAACATAAAAGGTAAACACATATCCTCTTATCCAAGCGGTCATACAGCCCAACAAAATAGGCCCGGTTTTTTTACTTTCACATGTACTGAAAAGTCCACTAATTATAGCCATTAACACCCAAGACAAACTCTACTCCGGCCTTACTCAATCTACCACTGGAAGCACCTAGTCTAATATTCTCATCAACACAAAACATTGATCAAAACAAAATTGGAAGGAATATCGACTCAAAAGGGCTTAGTTTAGTTGGGGATTACAATATACACATCCACACAAGTTCCTAGCAGTTCAACTGTGAATTTCTACTCTTGGGTGATGGTGATAATTTCAATTCTTAAGGCGGCGCTTATGTGCTTCAATTAAAGGATCGAATTGTGAAGCTCACCGATGGAGAATACTGAATACCAATCCCTGAAACTTTGTAGCATCCTTTCTGATTCTTCACCAACCATTCTTAATTTGAAATTTACGGGTGGTTGAATAAACTTTAGCGATAATTCTTGTCGACAATGGAGCTACTTACAACTTCATATCTAAAAAAATAGTTGACACCCTTGAGTTACTCGTTTACATCAATTTGTAGTTTAATCATACGTTTTGGAAAAATAACCGGATGAGAATATGAACAATGCCCTAACGTTATCCTTCAATTAGGAAGTTCAATTACCGAGTAGTCAAAGCCCAATGAACGAAGCCCAATGAACGAAGCTTGATATCATTAGTTTGTTATATATATAGTAGGTCACAGTGAGATAAAACGATCACGTATTTTCAGAAACATGTTTGTAGTCAGCTATGGAGCTTGTGCAAGAAGTATGCATGATGCTTCTTCTCTGATTTTGTCAGTGAAAAACCATTTGTTGTGGTTATCCTATGGATCTATCCTTTTTTCTACTATTTTATATTATCAATAATATTCTCGCTTCATTGAATCGTCATCATAGGTTTATTATTAATTACTTTATTACCTACTACTGTTCTTCATAATCTGTACGTACTTGATTCTTATTAGTGCATATGGATATGTGTATATTATACATATATTCTTAGGAACTGGCTTGAATATAGATTCAGATCATTTATCAAAAGGATTGTTCTCAAATTCAAGCCATTTTGAAGACTCTATTGAGTGATTGTTTGAAGGTTTAGCGATTGATATCAAGAGGTGCTTTAAGTTGAGTTTTTGTGGATTCAGAGGTATTTTTTGCACTAAAATGTCATCATGGTTGGTTTGGGTCGATTTGGATTCGAAGTGTTAGAAACTTAGAAGAAGACCAGTACAACGGCGCGAAGTGTTAGAAACTTGGAAGAAGACCAGGAACAGTACAAACGGCGCGCCGCGAAATTCTCAGCGAGCCGCGTTAATATAAGGGAAATTCAATGTCGAAGCTGTTTATTGATTTGAAGTTCTAGATGAAGTACATTGGCGTGTCACGCAATTTTTGGCACGACGCGCAAGGTTTTAGCTTTACAGCACGACACAATTTTTGGTGTGACGCGCAGATTACACGGGAAGACTGATTTGCTGCGGTTTATATGTTATTTTTCAACCCTAATGTTGATAATTTACACTTGGCCATTTTTGGAGCTGCAATAGAAGATTCTTGGTGATTTTTGGTGACCTCCAACATCATTCAATCATTTTCATCATTCCGGAAACAAGCTTTAATCCGTTCATCATTCGAGAATGCTTATTCTATTATGTTGATTTCTTTGTCAAATACAATTAATTCTTCTTTATATTTATTTGTGATTTTGATTTTAGCCATGATTGTAGGCTAAGCTTTTAATGTTCATCTAGACTAATAACCAAGGAGGTGGATGTTATCTTTTTGATTATTTGATATTTGCATGATTATTTTGATGTTTGAATTAAAGAACCAATTTTATTGAAGTTTAATCTTTTGTATCAAATTGATTGATGTATGTTATTGATAAAGAGAACTATTGTTAATTGATTACATTGATTTGCAATTGATTTGTCTTAATTAATTGTGTGCTTAACCTGACCATGAAGGTAATTTAATGCAAGATTAGACAAACATAGACTTGAATTGTGTGCAGCGAACACTTGTACAAATCAGCACAATTGTGATTTGAATCATCATTATAGTTAAATTAATTTGTCACAAACAAAAAAGTTTGAGATGAAAGGAAACCCTGCATCTTGTAATTGAGTTTGTAATTACATTAAAAAGAACTCTTATTGAATTGATCAATGAATTTACATGCATTATACATTTAGTCAGTACCTAATAATAAAAACATTTGACACTGTGAGTAAAAGGTTTAGATGAAAATCTATATTTAATTGATATCAAAACTATCTTTATTGCTTCCAGTATTTTACTTTTCTTAATTTGAAAAATACCAAAAATATTGTCTTTACTCATTCATTGTTTCTTTATTTGCCGATCTTTAAACGGCAACAAATTAAATTTTGTATTCATTTTATTTCTAATTTGTCAATAGTTTAATTACCTTTAGTTACAATCTTGATTTGAGCTTTATACTGTCCTTGAAACGATCTTGAATTTACCATAATATTTACTACTACACGATCGGGTAAACTGCCCGTAAGTGTGTAATACTAATTAACTGGTACTTTCTTGTTCTAATTTTATATTCGCGATTTTACACATCACCACCATCCTCGAAATCCAACTCGTATCCCCAGAAGATTCACAAGACCAAATCATCTTGCACTCGCATCATTAAACCCGAAAAGTTCATCAAGAAACTGCAGCAACTTCGAAAATTCGTATATGAAGATCCAACTGTCTGATCATATTCAAATTTTTACCACATATAGATCTATGTGTTTTCTACCTACAATCCAAAAATCAAAGTGATCTATAGGTTAATGAACCCACTATGGAAATTCTCTTCCATCTGCACATGACCATCCAAATTTGATAGCTCAATCATTCTTTCGTACGAGATAGCGAAGAATGAGAACTCAGATCCGAAACCCGGATCTTCGAAAAATATCCCTGCAGCAAATCTCATCGATCTGACCCCTGACTCCGTAACCCTTCGTGAAACAATTACCACCATAATGCAAGCAACATCCCAAGTACATCAAAACCTCCAAAACCATCACCTAATCCTAGTGTGATCAACTTTGGATACATAGACCATATCTAGTGAGTTCATCGTGATCTACTAAATCACCTAGTCTCGATGCATGTTGAAAACAAATTCTAAATCGACCGTTCTTTCTCCAAATGATAACTAAATCATCAACTCATTAAATACAATGCTTTGAATCAGCCTTCGTGCCACTTGTTACGATTTACATGACCCAAACATGTCATGTAATTTACCACAATCACAAAACCCACTAACAACAAACAAATAACGTACAACATAAACGAGAGATAAAACAATAAACGACATAAGAATTTAACGTGATTATATCCCAACTTTAACATGGATAAAGGTTTAGTCAACCGGCACAAACCATAGATTTATTACTAAAATTTTCATGTACACTTGTTAGAGGAGGCTAGGCTTACAATTTATAGGAGATTACAATTGAGGGGAAAAAAGCGTATACTTGTTGTCTAAGGGGGAGATTGCGTTTGGCGACATAAACGCAACATCTTCCACCGACTAAATCGATTGCTCGATGCTATTTCTTGCATTCTGACCAACCATATATGTCACTCTTGGTGACATACCACTAGTGTTTGGCGATGGTCTTGCTGCTACTTTTCTTTTCCTTGTTTAAATCTTCACAACTCAATAGAAATGCAGTTAGCAATTTGGCTCTTATACACCTAAGTCACCCATTCAATTGGAAATCGGCTTGAAACTTGTAGACTTGATTGAATAAACAGATTACTTGGATCGTATTCGTGTTTGGAAATTTTTGGTTAGGTTGAATTAATTAACTCATTCATCATGACGGTTAGGTTAAATTAATTAACTCGTTCCTCAAGTTAGGTTAAATTCAAGTTGACCAATTCACGATCTTCCGAATCTACCAATCTAACCCATCTCAAATTGTCACATGTAATTTATTATATCACTTATATTGATTTACTTAATTTCGTACAATTTTTTTGACAAAATTACGTGGGTGTCCCTGTGGTATACTACAAATTACATGGGGAGTCTAAAAGTTTAATTTGAACGTGGGGGTCCCTGTGGTATCCATTTTGAACGTGGGGAGTCCAACGGTCACAAATCCATGTCACATGTACATCACGTGAGGGTATTTTTGTAATCTTCCACGATGATCATATAATATATAATACCCAAATTGAAGCCCGCCCATTTCATTCGTAACCCTAATTGAAGTCACCATCTTCAACCCTGGAATCCGATAGAACCAAACCAGATTACGGTGAAGCTTTACCTCATGAATTTGATCCTTTCTTTGATATTGAACCAAACCATATTACCTTAAATGATGATGAATATGACGTTGAAATCAACACTGAAGCAGGCATCCATGTATCAGATGATGTTGTGATTGTGGATCAAGAGAACGTAATTGATGACTATCATGTTGATATGACTGATTTCCACTATGATGAAGAAAAGGAACCAGAAATCAATTCAAATGATGACTACTTTTACAGTGGTGATGAGCTTGATGATAGCATTGATGGTAATAGAAAGAGGAAGATTACAGAGGTTCAGAAACAAGAAAAGGCTAAAGGTATAAGCTCTACTCATTTCTATGTTACTCAAACATTTGCAAGTGCACATGAGGCCAAAGAGTATATTAAATTGTATGCAATAGAGAATAGGAGAGCTATTGTGTTTGTTAAAAATGATAAGACTAGGATGAGGGCAAGGTGTGAAGGTTTGGTAGTTGATTTTAGTGAAGTAAATGGAGAGAATATTGGTATAGTCTTAAATGGTGGACAAAAGGTAGTTGGTAAAGTCTTAAATGGTAGAAAAAATGCAGTATGAAATATGTTTAATAACAATGCCAAGAATATAAGTAAGTGCAAGGGTAAGGAATCTGATTCCCACAAAGGACAAGTTGATAAGAAAGAGAAAAGAAAAAAGAGAAAGCATACTTTTGAATGTGAGTAGGTTTTGCAAGTGTCAAAGGAGTTAAATAAAGAATTTTGGAAGGTAGTAACTTATGAAGGACATCACAAGTGTCTTGAAACAAGGGATATTAAGTATTGCACTTATGATTTCTTGGCCACAAAGTTGATTGACCAACTTCCTTCTAACCCAAAAATTCCAACAAAAGCTGTCAAGTCACAACTTGAAACTGATTTACAACTAATAGTGCCAAAGAGCAAGGCTTATAGGGCATTGAGAAAGGCTTGTGAGACCGTGAGAGGTGATTTCAAAAATCAGTATAAAGATCTTAGAGCTTATGCTAATGAGCTGATCAGATGCAATCCTGGTTCAACAGTTAAAATTTTAACTGAACCAGGTGATCCCAATGCAACCACTAATGTTTTTAAGAGGACAGGAAAAAGGTATGGTTTAATAAGGTCAATATTGTATTTTACTTTCATTGGTCATGGTTATGCATCTTACTGTCTTTTAATGAAATGCTCAATATTGTAGGGTTTAATGCAAGCTGTTGCAAGAATGTATCCATGTACAGAACACAGATTTTGCTTAAGGCATATACATCAATATATGAAGACAAGAGGATATAATGGTGAAGCATATAAAAAGCACTTATGGAAGTGTGCTAGTGCTACAACTGTCAGTTAATTTGAAAAGGCAATGCTACAGTTAAAAGGTTTCAGTAAAGAGTGCCACACTTATTTATCCAAGATACCACCAAGCACTTGGTCAAAAAGTCACTTCTCTGGTATTATTATTTAAATATATATATTCAGTTATTAAATACATAGACTTTGTTATTAAATGAATATACTTTTTTATTATGACAGGTAGGACAAAGTCTGATCTATTGTTGAATAACATATGTGAGGTTTTAAATAGATGGTTACTAGATGCTAGAGACAAGCCTATAATCACTGCTTTAGAGTATGTGAGACAATACCTAATGAAAAGGCTAGTGACAAATATGAATAGAGTTGCTCTATTTGATGGACCACTCACACCAATTGCAACCAAATTATTTGAGTCAATCAAAAAGGATGCCAGCAAATGCACTGTACTTTGGAGTGGTAGTTCTCTTTATCAGGTAAATGGACGCCATGGTGATCAATTTGTGGTGAATTTAGATGAAAGAAAGTGTGCTTGTAGGAAATGAGAAATTACAGGGATTCCATGTAAGCATGTTGTAGCTTGTTTATGGGACATGTCAGCTAATTCACAACAAGTTAGCCCACTTGAGAGATGGTTTAACCCAGTCTACTATTTACATACTTGGAGAAGGACATATAGTTTCACCATCAATCCACTTAATGGTAGAGCTATGTTGTGACGACCCGGAAATTTCCAACCAAATTTAAACTTAATCTTTATATTTGATCTCGACGATTCACGAGCAAAGGTTGAAAATATATATATACATATATATAAATGTAAGAATGGGTAATAGTATGAAATTTTAAAATATAATTTAAGTATTTGAATTAAATGTGTAATATATGATACAAAAATAATTAATAAAATAGTTAAGTTACTATTAAAGTGAATATCTATAAATATACATATATGTATGCTATGATATATCTTATATATAGGTTATATAACTAGTAAATAGTATAAAAATTAGTAAATTAAAATATTAATACATTTAATTAAAAGTTAAGGTAAATGTTATATTAATATAATTATTATTACTTCCATTAATATTAATATCTGTATTATTAATATTATTAATTGTAATATAAAAATATAAATATGAAATTTGATACATATAACTGGTTATATCTTAATTATTATTTATATAATTATCAGATATTATTATTACCTTTATCATTAAAAGTAATTATTATTATCATTAAAAATATTATTTTTGTCATTTTTATTATCATAATTATAATTATTTATCATTATTATTAATATAATAATTATTAATGTTAGTATTATTGATATTGTTACCATTATTATTATTATTATGATTATTATTAGTTTTTAATTATTATTAATATGATTTTAATTATTAATTCATTATATGTTAATATTATTTATATTTATATAGAAACCGTATAGATAAGGTTGAAAAGGTCAGAATTTTGTTACATGTTATTATCACACTGTGTTAGATTGAAGACTTTTGTTCCCAAACCATTACAAATCATAATGGTTGGTACAAATCAGATAATAATTGAATTCGTTTTATTTGTTTTATTGTATTTAACTTTATGATTTAATTGGTCTGATTAATACATTGAGTACCCCATTTTCTACATCACTGATTAAATCAGATAATGTGTTAAATCCTTCAATCAACTCAACTTACTACAACATTTAACAACCGTAAACACCCTTCACAAATTCCTACATATCGAAATTAAATAGAAATTGAGGAAGAACTCATACGTTCCCTGTACCATCATTTCTTTCATCAATTACTTGAATTTGAATCAGTTTTTAAAATCTAAAAATGCAGTTTGGTTAGAAATCATGTCTTTAAACTATCTGCAAAGTTTCGAGTTCCAATTTTTGATATCGAATTCAAATGTTTGAGTCAAAGTTTTAAGAGTAAAAAGTCAAACAGGTGTTCTTGAATCAAATTCGAAAAACCTGTTGCAACTACGAATCAATTGATGATTTTAAAAGTTTCTCTAAGGGTTTTGAAACATAATTTGTGTTATAACAATTGTCTATAATGTCCTAGAAAACAAAATCACGAATCTATTTTTCTTTTTTTTTTAAACGATGCAGTAGCAGCAAATCCTTTTCTTTTCTTTTAATTTTTTTTTTATGTTAAATAAGTTCAACAGCTTATATGGTTCGAGTATTAATTTAGATGAAAGTCCTAAAAATGAATTGATAAATGATTTTCATATGAGTTGAATCTGGATCGATTGGGAATTAGAGAAGAAGAAGAAAAGGGTGACTGATAATGCTAAAAACGAACATATATTTCATAGCATTATTCCTCAAGAAAGACAAGCTTTTAGTTGCAATTGTTCTATTTACAAGAGATATTCGTTTAAATAATAAAAGGTGAAGACAAAAGACAGATTCGACGAATTGAAGACGCAAACGACCAAAAAGCTCAAAAGTACAAAAGACAATCAAAAAGGTTCCAATTATTGATAAGAAACGTCTCGAAATCACAAGAGTACAAGATTCAAAACGCAAAGTACAAGATATTAAATTGTACGCGAGGACGTTCGAAAATCCGGAACCGGGACCAGAGTCAATTCTTAACGCTCGACGCAACGGACTAAAAATTACAAGTTAACTATATATATAAATATAATATAATATATAATTAATTATATTAATTATATATATATTATATATATATATTTAAAACTGTCGGCAGCCAGAAACTCCAAGGGTGTGAATTGAAAATACCTCTCCGCGACTCGCGGAGTTTGAAGGGCTTTTTGCCGCGAGTCGCGGAGCCCCAAAAATCATTCCTGGCTATAAATCAACCCGAATTCTGATCAAAATAAACATCATATTTTTTCTTCTCTTCATACGAAGTAATATATATTTATATTTATAATTTATATTTTAATTTTAATTATAATTCTAATAATAAGGGTATGTTAGCGAATGTTGTAAGGGTGTAAGTCGAAATTCTGTCCGTGTAACGCTACGCTATTTTTAATCATTGTAAGTTATGTTCAACCTTTTTATATTAATGTCTCGTAGCTAAGTTATTATTATGCTTGTTTAAAACGAAGTAATCATGATGTTGGGCTAATTATTAAAATTGGGTAATTGGGCTTTGTACCATAATTGGGGTTTGGACAAAAGAACGACACTTGTGGAAACTAGACTATGGGCTATTAATGGGCTTTATATTTGTTTAACTAAATGAAAGTTTGTTAATGTTAATATAAAGATTTACAATTGGGCGTCCCTATAAATTACCATATACACTCGATCGGACACGATGGGCGGGGTATTTATATGTACGAATAATCGTTCATTTAACCGGACACGGGAATGGATTAATAGCCACTAGAATAATTAAAACAGGGGTGAAATTACATTCAAGGGTAATTGGTGTAATTGTTAACAAAGTAGTAAAACCTTGGTTTACACGCAGTCGATAACCTGGTGTATTCATTAAACAAAGTATTAAAACCTTGTTACAATTCGAATCCCCAATTAGTTGGAATATTTATCTTCGGTTATAATAATAATTTGACAAGGACACTTGCAATTTATATTTATGACTGATGGACTGTTATGGACAAAAACCAGACGGACATATTGAATAATCCAGGACAAAGGACAATTAACCCATGGGCATAAAACTAAAATCAACACGTCAAACATCATGATTACGGAAGTTTAAATAAGCATAATTCTTTTATTTCATATTTTATTTCCTTTATTTTATATTTAATTGCACTTCTAATTATCGCACTTTTATTTATTGTTATTTTATTTAATCGCACTTTTAATTATCGTACTTTTTAATTATCGCAATTTAATTTTTATCGCATTTTTATTATTCGCAATTTCATTATCGTTATTTACTTTACGCTTTAATTTAAAGTCTTGTATTTATTTTATATTTTACATTAGGTTTTAACTGCGACTAAAGTTTTAAAATCGACAAACCGGTCATTAAACGGTAAAAACCCCTCTTTATAATAATAATATTACTTATATATATATTTGTATTTTTATAAAAGTAAACTAATATAGCGTTGAGCTTTGCTTAAAGATCTCCCTGTGGAACGAACCGGACTTACTAAAAACTACACTACTGTACGATTAGGTACACTGCCTATAAGTGTTGTAGCAAGGTTTAAGTATATCCATTCTATAAATAAATAAATATCTTGTGTAAAATTGTATCGTATTTAATAGTATTTTCTGCTAAAATTTAATAGTATTTTATACCCCTCTGCTTTGACATCAAGTATTTTTGGCGCCGCTGCTGGGGACTATCTTAAAAGCCGGAAGCGCAACGCTAATAAAAAAAAAAAAAAAAAAAAAAAGATTTTCATCTACTTTTATTAAAAGTCGTTTTTGTAAAAATTACGTTTTAAAAATTCGAAAAATATAAAAAGAAAAACAAAAATATAAGTATTTTTAGGATTTTGTTAAATATTTAAGTTTTATAAGTTTCTTTATCTTTATTTTAATTTATAAAAATATAAATTTTATTAAAAATCGTTTATTTAAACTAAAAACAGAAAAAAGAAAATTAAAAAAAAAAAAATAAAGAAAAACGCGTAAAAAGTGAAACCTGTCAACTGTTTTTCTGAACCCCGCGACTCGCGGGGTTTTCCTCTTTATTCACCGCAACTCGCGGAGGTCTTCTGACACACGGACAAAACCCTAAAGTTGCATTAATTACGGGGTTTTAATTATTATTATTATTATTTAACTTAATTATTATTATTATTATTATTAATTTTAGTTTTTTTTACTTTTTAATTAGTTTTATTAAAATTGTAAAATTAGTAATTTTATAAAATAAATAATATTTTTATAAAAATTGTACTTTTTACAATTTTTTGTATATTTTTATATTTTGTACCTTTTTAATCGTTGTAGCATAATATTTGTATTTTTTAGCTCATAATTAATTTTAAACTTAGTTTTTGCTATAGTTATTTTAACTTTAGATTTTTAGGCTTTGCCGTAGAATTCCTTAAGTGCTTTTTCTTTAGACTAAGATTTAGGTGCTTTAGAATTTTGCGACGCCTTTTTAAGTTTTAGTTTCTTTTTAAGTTATTTCCAATTGGAATTTAGTTTTTCCTTGTAAGCTTTAATATTTTTAGACCTTTTACTATGTATCAATTATCATTCCAATTAGTAATTTCAATTTGCGATTATAATTTTAAGTTAGTTGTAGTAATAAGGTTAAATTAATTAAGTATTTTTAAGTTTTTATAAGTTTCTCTTATTTTTCCGTCACCTTTTATTTTTCAACCATTTTTTTTCTTTTTCGACATTTTTCGACGCGCAATCTTTTTCTCTCTTATTTCTCGCCATTCTAGTTTTTAGGACATAGAATTTTTTCTACTTCTTATCTAAAATTCTTAAAATTACGAAAATTTATTTTAAGTGGTTAAATTGATAGACATCAAAATTTTCTGGTTCGTAGTAATAGTTGGATTTGTACGTGGACCGGGTTATTGGAGCCAAACAGTCCTCAATTATATTGAGACCAAACGAATCCTGCCCCTCTGCTGCATCTTTTGGCTATTCGAAACGTGGGCAAAATCAGAAAAGTCTATTGATTGGATAACTTATTATAATTTTTCTTTCCTTTTTAAAACTAATAGGATATTCAGTGAATGCACCGAGCAAGACGTTCACCACCTTTTGTACGTTCACCACCTGTAACTCGATCAAGACATCGTTTAACAAATATAACCGCCGTTGATTTTTCTTTAGAATCGTCATCCAGTCGACCAAGTACTTCAGTTCAAATTTCCGATAATCCAGTTTTTGAAACAAACCTCACAATTGAGAATCCAGAAAATATTCAGGAACGGTTCATAGATCCTGAACCATTAAACTTTCCTCCGGAACCACCAATCATTCAAACAGAGATTGTTGAGGAACGAACTATTAAATCAGAATCATTTAGTGATACCGAGTCAACAAATTCAATTATGGAGAATCTGGAACCTTTAAGTATGGAAGACCGAATGAGAGCTAAACGCACTGGCCAAGGTCACGCAATTACTCATCCAGACATTAATGCGCCAGACTATGAAATCAAAGGACAAATTCTACACATGGTGACTAATCAATGCCAATTTAGTGGTGCGCCGAAGGAAGATCCAAATGAACATCTACGTACCTTTAATAGGATCTGCACACTATTTAAAATACGAGAAGTGGAGGATGAACAGATATATCTCATGTTATTTCCCTGGACTTTAAAGGGAGAAGCCAAAGATTGGTTGGAATCGTTACCTGAAGGGGCGATTGATACATGGGACGTTTTAATTGATAAATTTCTTAAACAATTCTTTCCCGCATCTAAAGCAGTAAGACTTCAAGCAGAAATTGTTACGTTCACACAGAAACCAAATGAAACTCTATATGAGGCGTGGACAAGATATGGAAAGTTGTTAAGAGGATGTCCGCAACATGGTTTAGACACCTGTCAAATAGTACAAATATTCTACCGAGGATGCGACATCACTACAAGAAAAGACATAGATATAGCAGCTGGTGGTTCTATTATGAAGAAAACCGAAACTGATGCTTACAAAATTATTGATAATACTGCTTCCCACTCACATGAGTGGCACCAAGAAAAAGACATCATTAGATCATCTAAAGCAGCTAGAGCCGATTCTAGCCATGACTTAGATTCCATTTCCGCAAAGATAGATGCTGTGGAAAGACGAATGGAAAAGATGACTAAGGATATTCACTCAATACGAATTAGTTGTGAGCAGTGTGGAGGACCACATTTGACAAAAGATTGTCTAAGTATTGAATTAACAATGGAACAAAGAGAGAATATTTCATACATAAACCAAAGGCCTGGAAATAATTATCAGAATAATTATCAACCGCCAAGACCGATTTACAATCAAAACCAGAATTATAACCGAAATATTCCATACAACAACCAACAAGGTCCAAGCAATCAACAAGTATCCAATAATACTTATAATCAGCAAAGACCGAATTTTCAAAACAAACCACCACAACAAACCGATGATAAAAAGCCGAATTTAGAAGATATGATGACGAAGCTAGTTGAAACTCAAACGCAGTTTTTCACATCTCAAAAACAAACCAATGAACAAAATGCTCAAGCATTTAGAAATCAACAAGCTTCTATTCAAAATCTGGAACAAGAAGTGAGTAACCTAGCAAGGTTAATAGGTGAAAGAAAACCGGGAAGTTTACCTAGCGATACAAATGCTAACCCCCGGAATGAAACAGCTAAAGCTATTACCACAAGAAGTGGTACAACACTTAAACCACCTGAAATACCTGTAACTTCTGATGAAACTATTCCTACTCCACAAGAACCACAACCTGATCAAGATAAGGAAAAAGAACCGGTAGTTGAAAAGGTTAATGAAGATAACACAGTTAAGGATAAACCTTATGTTAAACCATACCAACCACCACTTCCTTATCCGAGTAAAATGAAGAAAGAAAAACTTGAAGCCGAGCAATCCAAATTCTTGGATATGTTTAAACAGATAAATGTAAATCTTCCTTTCATTGATGTGATTTCAGGAATGCCAAGGTATGCTAAATTCTTGAAAGATCTAATCACAAATAGAAAGAAAATGGAAGAACTCTCGGCTGTTACTATGAATGCTAATTGTTCAGCAGTGCTGTTGAATAAGATACCAGAAAAACTATCTGATCCAGGAAGTTTCACAATTCCATGTTTTCTGGGTAGTCTTAGTTCAATAGAAGCATTGGCTGATTTAGGTGCTAGTATAAATCTAATGCCGTATTCACTATACGCTAAACTAGACCTTGGGGAATTAAAACCAACCAGAATAAGCATACAACTAGCCGATAGATCAATAAAATATCCTAGAGGGATAATGGAGAACATGCTAGTTAAAGTTGGTGCTTTAGTATTTCCAGTAGATTTTGTTGTTTTGGATATGGAAGAAGATTCTCAAGTTCCTCTCATATTAGGAAGACCATTCTTAAACACGGCTAAAGCAATGATAGACGTGTTCGGTAAGAAACTGACCCTAAGTATAGAGGATGAGAGTGTTACCTTTTCAGTTGATAGAGCAATGCAACAACCACAATCTGCAGATGATACATGTTATTATATTCAAACTATAGATGCACATGCAGAATTATTAAAAGAATTTCCAGAATTACAAGGAACAGGAGAATGTTCTTTAGGAGAAGGAAATGAACCAATTGATGAAGCTGAAATGTTAGCTACACTTATAGCTAATGGATATGAACCAACAACAGAAGAAATTCAAATGCTAAAAGAAGAAGACAGATATCGATATAAATCATCGATAGAAGAACCTCCGAAATTAGAGTTAAAGCCACTTCCAAACCATTTGGAATACGCTTATTTACATGGTGAATCTGAATTACCTGTAATAATATCGTCTTCTCTTACTGAAAATGAGAAATCACAACTCATTTCTGTGTTGAAAGCTCATAAACCAGCCATTGCATGGAAAATTCATGATATTAAAGGAATAAGTCCTTCGTATTGCACACATAAAATTCTTATGGAAGAAGGTCATAAAACGTATGTGCAACGTCAACGAAGACTAAATCCTAATATGCAAGATGTAGTTAAGAAAGAGATTATTAAACTGCTAGATGCAGGTTTGATATATCCAATTTCTGATAGTCCATGGGTAAGCCCAGTTCAATGCGTGCCTAAGAAGGGTGGCATGACTGTCATTACAAATGAGAAAAATGAGCTTATTCCTACTAGGACTGTAACAGGATGGCGTGTATGTATTGATTATAGAAAATTAAATGACGCCACCAGAAAAGATCACTTTCCCTTACCTTTCATTGATCAAATGTTGGAAAGATTAGCCGGAAATAGTTACTATTGTTTTCTAGATGGATTTTCCGGATATTTTCAAATTCCAATAGCACCCGAGGACCAAGAGAAAACCACATTCACGTGCCCTTATGGTACTTTTGCTTACAAACGCATGCCATTTGGACTTTGTAACGCCCCTGCAACCTTTCAAAGGTGTATGATGGCGATTTTTCATGACATGATAGAAGAATGCATGGAAGTATTCATGGATGACTTTTCAGTCTTCGGTGATACATTTAAATCATGTCTAATTAATCTGGAACGAATGCTAATTAGATGCGAAAAATCAAATCTAGTACTTAATTGGGAGAAATGCCATTTTATGGTTAAAGAAGGCATCGTTCTTGGACATAAAATTTCAAAAGAAGGAATTGAAGTGGATAGAGCTAAAGTAGATGTAATTGCTAAACTTCCACATCCCACCAATGTTAGAGGAGTTAGGAGTTTTCTAGGGCATGCCGGTTTTTACCGACGTTTTATAAAAGATTTTTCTAAAATTGCCACTCCTATGAATAAACTCCTAGAAAAGGATGCGCCATTCATCTTTTCAGATGAATGTATCAAATCTTTTAATATTCTTAAAGAAAAACTCACTAATGCGCCGATCATGATAACACCAAATTGGAATCTACCATTTGAACTAATGTGCGATGCAAGTGATTTTGCAATGGGAGCCGTTTTAGGACAAAGGATTGAAAAACGATTTCAACCTATATATTATGCTAGTAAGACATTACAAGGAGCACAAACGAACTATACAACTACTGCTTTACTAGTATTTTTAATGGTAACCAAGTGTTTAATATAAAAATTTTAAAATCCGAAAGAATTTAATCCCAAAAAATACTTGATGTCAAAGCAGAGGGGTATAAAATACTATTAAATTTTAGCAGAAAATACTATTAAATACGATACAATTTTACACAAGATATTTATTTATTTATAGAATGGATATACTTAAACCTTGCTACAACACTTATAGGCAGTGTACCTAATCGTACAGTAGTGTAGTTTTTAGTAAGTCCGGTTCGTTCCACAGGGAGATCTTTAAGCAAAGCTCAACGCTATATTAGTTTACTTTTATAAAAATACAAATATATATATAAGTAATATTATTATTATAAAGAGGGGTTTTTACCGTTTAATGACCGGTTTGTCGATTTTAAAACTTTAGTCGCAGTTAAAACCTAATGTAAAATATAAAATAAATACAAGACTTTAAATTAAAGCGTAAAGTAAATAACGATAATGAAATTGCGAATAATAAAAATGCGATAAAAATTAAATTGCGATAATTAAAAAGTACGATAATTAAAAGTGCGATTAAATAAAATAACAATAAATAAAAGTGCGATAATTAGAAGTGCAATTAAATATAAAATAAAGGAAATAAAATATGAAATAAAAGAATTATGCTTATTTAAACTTCCGTAATCATGATGTTTGACGTGTTGATTTTAGTTTTATGCCCATGGGTTAATTGTCCTTTGTCCTGGATTATTCAATATGTCCGTCTGGTTTTTGTCCATAACAGTCCATCAGTCATAAATATAAATTGCAAGTGTCCTTGTCAAATTATTATTATAACCGAAGATAAATATTCCAACTAATTGGGGATTCGAATTGTAACAAGGTTTTAATACTTTGTTTAATGAATACACCAGGTTATCGACTGCGTGTAAACCAAGGTTTTACTACTTTGTTAATAATTACACCAATTACCCTTGAATGTAATTTCACCCCTGTTTTAATTATTCTAGTGGCTATTAATCCATTCCCGTGTCCGGTTAAATGAACGATTATTCGTACATATAAATACCCCGCCCATCGTGTCCGATCGAGTGTATATGGTAATTTATAGGGACGCCCAATTGTAAATCTTTATATTAACATTAACAAACTTTCATTTAGTTAAACAAATATAAAGCCCATTAATAGCCCATAGTCTAGTTTCCACAAGTGTCGTTCTTTTGTCCAAACCCCAATTATGGTACAAAGCCCAATTACCCAATTTTAATAATTAGCCCAACATCATGATTACTTCGTTTTAAACAAGCATAATAATAACTTAGCTACGAGACATTAATATAAAAAGGTTGAACATAACTTACAATGATTAAAAATAGCGTAGCGTTACACGGACAGAATTTCGACTTACACCCTTACAACATTCGCTAACATACCCTTATTATTAGAATTATAATTAAAATTAAAATATAAATTATAAATATAAATATATATTACTTCGTATGAAGAGAAGAAAAAATATGATGTTTTTTTTGATCAGAATTCGGGTTGATTTATAGCCAGGAATGATTTTTGGGGCTCCGCGACTCGCGGCAAAAAGCCCTTCAAACTCCGCGAGTCGCGGAGAGGTATTTTCAATTCACACCCTTGGAGTTTCTGGCTGCCGACAGTTTTAAATATATATATATAATATATATATAATTAATATAATTAATTATATATTATATTATATTTATATATATAGTTAACTTGTAATTTTTAGTCCGTTGCGTCGAGCGTTAAGAATTGACTCTGGTCCCGGTTCCGGATTTTCGAACGTCCTCGCGTACAATTTAATATCTTGTACTTTGCGTTTTGAATCTTGTACTCTTGTGATTTCGAGACGTTTCTTATCAATAATTGGAACCTTTTTGATTGTCTTTTGTACTTTTGAGCTTTTTGGTCGTTTGCGTCTTCAATTCGTCGAATCTGTCTTTTGTCTTCACCTTTTATTATTTAAACGAATATCTCTTGTAAATAGAACAATTGCAACTAAAAGCTTGTCTTTCTTGAGGAATAATGCTATGAAATATATGTTCGTTTTTAGCATTATCAAATATTCCCACACTTGAGCGTTGCTTGTCCTCAAGCAATATCGTCTTGAAATACTAGAATCACTTTTTTATTCTTCACACTTTGTACATCAGTGATTTCTATACGGCGGTATAAACAATGGTAGTAACGATATGGTTTACAGTCCCACATGACTATAAAAATTTAGATCCATTAAGGAAATTGGATCTTTATGAAAACATTTGATCTTTTGAAAATTAAATCTAGTTTTTACCCTAGATAAGTTTTCCGGAATAACCCTTTACCGGTGTTTGCAAAATATTTTTGTGGGTTTGGTGGGTTTCAGATTTGAAAATTTTAGCTCAAAACTTGCGGTTTTGTGTCACCCACTTGCTAACCTTGTATTTGTAAAGCAACACGTCCAGTTTACTTGTTCCGTATATTACCTTTCGGCAAACTACCGTCCGGTTGTAAAGGAAAGCGTTGAACAAGCAACTGTTTAAGGCAATGTCCCGTGACATGCTTTTGATTATGGTCTATAACGTGTCGGACGCAATTACTATCCTTGGTAGGAGCAATAGTAAAGCTCACCCTTATAATTTGTCGGTCTGGCACAAAGTCCTGTCTTTGACCATGTTATGCAACCACCGTTCTTACGGTTGACACCCGATTTAGTTCAGGTGACCTAATGAATTCCAGGTGAATTCCTAGGATTTTACGTTCAATGGTAATGAACACATTGAAAATAGGGTTTTCAGAAAACAAATCGGTTTGTAATTTTGATCAAAATATTTTCTCGTTTAAGCTCGAGTTTAGATATCATTGAATTCCATGAGTTTGTAATTCTCAATCTTTAAGGTCAATCTCTAGGATTGAGTAATATCAGTCTTAAAAGCTGATTTTTAATCTTTAAGGAGATTATCCTTTCTGGGGATCTGATTCATTAGTCTTATCCAGCTAATTTGCATGGTGCCTCCCCATTGTACGAGATAAATCCTTCTCATGGTTAGGATAAATCTGACCACTTGGCGACCCTGTTTAATGCTGAGGTCCGTGGATTTCCTGCTGATTTTAGTGATGACTTTTCTAGATTTTTCGTCAACCTACAGCTGGTCTGAACGACAACTTCATGACCTAAATCAAGAAGCGCGTGTCTTTTTCGGAAGACTTTACTTCCTTTTAATGATGGAATTGATTCATCGTGTAGATCCATCTCTTCTTTTCTTTCATTGGGTAAAACAGTTTAGTTTAGTTCAAAGCAAAAGTATTTTCAGTTATTTGTTACAAATATATGTGGCATATGTTTAAAATAACTTGGTAAATTTTCCCACACTTGGCTTTTTATTTTTCTTTTTATCGTCCTCTATTCCATTTTAAATGAATTTTAACATTTTAGTTTGTTTCTCAATTTATGTCCTTTCCGAGGTAACAATAATTTCGGTGTTAAAACCTAGTTTTATCGTTCATAAATATGTATAAACATGATTTGAATTCATTTAATTAAAAATTTTGAAAAATTTTACTAGAATTGGGTAGTCAGTATATAAGACTAGGGCTGTTCTTTTTTAGAGAGCACTAGATTCTAATACAACTACTGCTTTACTAGTATTTTTAATGGTAACCAAGTGTTTAATATAAAAATTTTAAAATCCGAAAGAATTTAATCCCTTCCCACACTTAAGATCTTGCAATGCCCTCATTTGCAAGAAATCAGTAACAATTTAAATTATTGAGGGTGATTTGTGTGAAAATGATTAAATTTTTACCAAAGTTTCCAAATATATTGGCGTTTGTTTGCTGAATGATAAATGGTGCACGTCATTTTTTCATTCCGTCTTGTTGTTATTTCACATGTATTTTGCATCATTGTCGTCAAAATTACTTGCTTTTGCTGAACTTAATGCCAGTCTTTGAAAATGCGTTGTTTTACCCTGTTGTGTACATAAGATAAACTGCAAACATATATACATATTTTTGAAGTTTGGTATATTACCCCACATTCAAAAATTATTAAAATCTAAGAATAAAAGTTAGATAAATATAAAAATGATTACAATATTAACAAAAAATATTAAACATATCAATAATTACAAATTACAAAATAAAAATAAAAATAAGTAAACTAAGGATGATATTGGTACCAATAGAGGTTCCACGCATAACCATAAGTGCTATAGAATGCCTCGGCAGGGTCATACGTAGGATATGGTGGCTGCATCTCTATCGACCAAGGAGGGAAGACGGGTTTCGGTGTAGGAATATAGTTTCTACCTATGTGTTGGCAATGCGCTATGATCTGGTTCTGATGAACTTGCCAATCTTCAAATGCTCTCTGTCTAGCATTTTCGTATTCCTGAGAAGCTATAAACCTTTGCATTTCTTGCATCTGGTTCCCCCCTCCTACATTACCTTGTTCCTGGTTTCTCTCTACCTGTGGATGTCTACCATTGTATCGTACTGCGGCGTTATTTCGCCGCTTCAACACTTTCGCACCATGGTATACATTTAAACCTATAGTGTCGCGGGGTTCCGGCTCTTCTACTAATAATCCCCCCCGACTTATATCCACACCGAGATATTCACCAATCAAAGTAATAAAAATACCACCTCCTATTATGCTATGTGGACGCATCCCCCGAACCATAGCTGATAAATAATAACCCACACAATATGGTATACTTACAGCGCTGTGTGGGTCTCGAATACACATATGGTAAAACAAATCTTGTTCATTTACCTTTTCTTTGTTTTTACCCCTTTGTGTAATCGAGTTAGCTAAAAACCTATGTATTACTCTTAATTCGGCTCTATCTATATCCAAATAAGAGTAGTTTCCCCCTTTAAAACGGTGGTGGCTTGTCATTTGACTCCACACACCGTGTGTATCAAAATTCTCATCTATTTTCCTACCGTTTAGTATCAATCCTCTACAATCGGCAGACGCTAATTCCTCAGGCGTATATATACGTAAAGCCTGAGCCATGTCTAGTAAAGACATGTGGCGCATCGAACCGCCTAACAAAAATCTAACAAAAGAACGATCGGTTAAACTGGCTACCCGATCATTCAACTCTATACTACATAACAACTCTTCACACCATACTTTATATACAGGTCTGCGTATGGTGAATAAACATATCCAGTCATTAAAAGAAGAATTACCATACCTCTGTACCAGTAATTCCCTAATTGGCCCGGCCAATTCTACAGCTTCCAAGGGTCCCCATTCTATTACCCTTGGTACCTCAACAACCTTAGAGTGAAGAGTATGCAAACCCCGTTGATATTTTGGATAATCTATCCAAAGTCTGTCAAATCGCAGGTTCGGGTGTAACTGTTCCAAGTGCATATCTGAAAAGGTCATGACTGGATGAGGTACATCCTGCTTGTAGTAGTTATCTACCTCCTGTTGTTCCAAGTTCTCAGCAGGAGCATGGCGGGCTTGGGATGAAGATTCACCCCTTTCAGTCTGCAAAACACATCAAACACAAATTTTGTGCATCCAAATATGCATTAGTGTCAGCAAAATCATCAATCAAAATAATTACAATGACATTATCAATTTATATCAAACTTAAGCTTATTTTCACATTTTTATCAAATCTACACTTTTTCAAATAAGCATATACGAAAATTTTCGCCAAGTTCATAAGCATTCAACTCAAATAACATGTCAAAATAATCATTACTAGCAAATAAACAAGTCTCAAATGGCATTATCTTTCAAAAATCAAGTTCATGAATTTTGGACTTGAAAAAGTCCACTTTAATTCTCAAAATCATGTTTAGGCTCAAAGTTTGGATCATTTAACTACCTAGACATGTTACACTACTCAATTTAGCAACAATTCATGACAAAAATCGGCCATAACCTGTTTATATCAAAAAGCCCCAAATTGCTCAAGAACACAAACCCTAGATTCTAAAGATTTTGAAGTTTTTGGCTTCAAATCATGTTAACAAGCATCAATCTAGGTTATACATGCATAATATACTAACAATTTAACACTAATTACACTAAAAATTAACAAAATTCAAATTATGAAAATATGCTCAAGAACACACTAAAATTCGGATTTAAAGGTGATTTGGGGTGTAATTGTACCTGTTTTCTTGAGTAGTTCCTAGATATCATCCTTCTCAACATGATTTTAGCAAAAAATTTGGTGATTAACGGTTAAAAATTGAGATTTTTGGGGGTGAAATTCGTGGGTTTTCGGGTGCAGTTTCGCTGTTATTTGGGTGTTTATGTGTGTGTGTGAGTTATCTGATCGAGCAGCTAGTTTTATTTTTTTTTTCTGTAATTTTGTCCCTCCGCGAGTCGCGGAGGTTTTCACTTAAAACTCCGCGAGTCGCGGAGTTATATTTTTTTTTTTTTTTTTTTTTTTTTTTTTTTTTTTATAATCTTTAACTTATAAAACAATTAAGAAATTAATTTTAAAATTTTGTTTCCCTTGTTATTTAGGACGAGGTCGTTTCGGATCGATGTCCTAGTCCGTCCCTCGACAAAATTTTAAAATTTGTCTTTTTGTAGCGATTGTTTTAAAAGCTAAGATTTTTGGGTTTTTTTTTCAATGTTTTTGGCATACTTTAAATCAATAAGATTAAAAATAATGATAATAAAAGTTCTCGTCCCTCCCTCGGGTAAAGCAATTTCGGTTCAGAGACCTAGTCTTCAACTTACGACGAATTTTAAAAATCATATTCTTAACTTAATGAGATAAAGTAAATTTTTGTTTTTAAATTCACACAACTTAAATATAAAATTCAAAATTAAAATTAAAAATTCACACCAAACTCAAAATTTAAAATGCATAAAATTAAAATTTCATATTTTAAAAATTAAAAATTCACTCCAAACTTAATTTAAAAATTCATAAATTCATACCAAACTTATATTAATTTTTCAAATATTTACAATTTTAAAAATATTGTTTTTACAAAGTTTACAATATTAATTTAAGATTTAAATATTAATTTTTTAAAAATATGGTAAAAATAAAATTGAAAATCTTTTTGTCTTTTTATCCCACTTTAATCAATCAAATATTATCAAAAATATGCGCCCCTCTTTTCGGTAAAGTAATTTCGGTTCCAAGACCTAATTTAACTCATGACGAATTTTTGAAATATTTTGGGTTGATTGATTAAAGATATTTATACCTTAAGAATAAACGTTAAATTTCGCAGTGATGTAATAAATTTTTGAAGGATATCAATAATTTCGGTCGCCAAACCTAATTTTATTTAATACCAATTTAATACTTTTTAGCGAACAAATTAGCGTTTATTATCAAAAGGTTAAAAGTAAAAATAAAAATAAAAACTATACAGACATACCTGTGAAATAGATTTCTTAGTTATATGATCTATTATATTCATAAGATAGCCGGTTTAATTGGTCTTCCATGGCTGCATAGGCGTAACCTCTAGCATTCATTGTCTTTTCTTCTAAACATATGAACGGTCCGTCTCTGCATAAAGTAACAAATTCGGTATTTGAATAGGTTTGATTATTTGAACATTTACCTCCATGTGACCATTTTCCGCATTTGTGACATTTTTCTAGGTGTCGTGCTCTTCTTTTCGCTGCGGATTTTGATTTTCCTTTACCAAATTGTAACTTATTATCTTCGCATCTGGATCCTTTTCTAACTCCGTCCATTCTTTCTCTGATTACTGATACTAATTCACTCGGTAGTATGTCATTATTTCTTTTAGTGATCAAAGCGTGTAGCATTAGACCATGGTTTAATTCACAGGCAGTCTTCATTTTGTAAAAACCTAAAAAAAATAAAAATTCAGAATGGGGGGAGAAGACTAGTTCTTTAGGGTCTGCTAGGGAAAGACCATACGTGTTCCATTTTCGAGAACTATACGAAAACAGACAATCTAACTCTAACAGAAATTCATATTATCCTTTAAAGACTTGATTCTCCCCACACTTAGTTAGCTGTGGTGTCGAAATTGTGATTAACTTCGTTGTCGACTTCCATCGGACCATGTATGTAATGTTTAACTCTGTGACCATTAACTTTAAATTCAATCCCATTTGAATTTATTAATTCTATCGTTCCGTATGGGGAAACTCTTTTGACTATGAATGGTCCAGACCATCTTGATTTCAATTTTCCAGGAAATAGCTTGAATCGTGAATTGAAAAGAAGAACTCTGTCTCCTTCTTTAAATTCTTTTGAACTTCTGATTCTTTTATCATGCCATTTCTTCGTTCTTTCTTTATAGATTAACGAATTTTCGTATGCTTCATGTCTTAATTCTTCTAATTCGTTTAGTTGACTTAATCGTAGACGTCCGGCTTCATGTAAATCAAGATTACATGTCTTCAAAGCCCAAAATGCTTTGTGTTCAATTTCTACTGGAAGATGACATGCTTTTCCATACACAAGTCTAAAAGGTGTGGTTCCAATTGGAGTTTTGTAGGCTGTTCTAAAAGCCCAGAGTGCATCCTCCAATTTAATGGACCATTCCTTCGAATTTGATCCTACGGTTTTCTCTAGAATACGTTTTAAAGCTCGGTTTGTATTTTCAACTTGTCCACTTGTTTGTGGATGATATGCGGTGGAGATTTTATGAGTTACTCCATATCTTTTAAGAACTTTCTCAAGTTGATTATTACAGAAATGAGTACCCCGATCACTTATTAAAGCTTTCGGTGTTCCAAACCTTGCAAAAAGACGTTTTAAAAAGTTGACTACAACTCGTGCATCGTTAGTTGGGAGAGCTTGTGCTTCCGCCCATTTAGATACATAGTCAATGGCTACGAGTATATATAGATTATTATGAGATTTTGGAAATGGACCCATAAAGTCAATACCCCAAATGTCAAATACTTCACATACTTGGATGACATTTTGTGGCATTTCATCACGTTGACTTATTTTTCCGGCCCTTTGACATGCATCACAGGATTTGCAAAGAAGGTGTGCGTCTTTGTAAATTGTAGGCCAATAGAATCCAGCTTCATAAACTTTTCTTGCTGTTAGTTGAGGCCCATAATGCCCTCCTGTTGGTCCTGTGTGACAATGGTTTAAAATTTTACTAGCTTCATCTCCAAATACACATCGGCGTATTATTCCATCGGGACAACTTTTAAACAGATGTGGATCTTCCCAGAAATAGTGTTTTATATCACTGAAGAATTTCTTTCGTCTTTGGTACGATAATCCTTTTTCAAGGAATCCACAAACTAAGTAGTTTGCATAGTCTGCAAACCATGGGATTTCTTTATAATCTATCTTCAATAGATATTCATCAGGAAAGTTGTCTTGTATGGCCGATTCATTCAGAACTTCTAATTCGGGATTTTCAAGACGAGAAAGATGATCAGCGGCGAGATTTTCTGCTCCCTTTTTATCTCGGATTTCAATATCAAACTCTTGTAAGAGTAAGATCCAACGGATTAATCTTGGTTTAGCATCTTGTTTTGAAAATAGGTATCTAAGAGCAGAATGGTCGGTATAGACCACCGTTTTTGCTAGAACGAGATATGATCGAAATTTGTCAAAAGCAAAGACAATAGCAAGGAGTTCTTTTTCAGTAGTTGTATAGTTCGTTTGTGCTCCTTGTAATGTCTTACTAGCATAATATATAGGTTGAAATCGTTTTTCAATCCTTTGTCCTAAAACGGCTCCCATTGCAAAATCACTTGCATCGCACATTAGTTCAAATGGTAGATTCCAATTTGGTGTTATCATGATCGGCGCATTAGTGAGTTTTTCTTTAAGAATATTAAAAGATTTGATACATTCATCTGAAAAGATGAATAGCGCATCCTTTTCTAGGAGTTTATTCATAGGAGTGGCAATTTTAGAAAAATCTTTTATAAAACGTCGGTAAAAACCGGCATGCCCTAGAAAACTCCTAACTCCTCTAACATTGGTGGGATGTGGAAGTTTAGCAATTACATCTACTTTAGCTCTATCCACTTCAATTCCTTCTTTTGAAATTTTATGTCCAAGAACGATGCCTTCTTTAACCATAAAATGGCATTTCTCCCAATTAAGTACTAGATTTGATTTTTCGCATCTAATTAGCATTCGTTCCAGATTAATTAGACATGATTTAAATGTATCACCGAAGACTGAAAAGTCATCCATGAATACTTCCATGCATTCTTCTATCATGTCATGAAAAATCGCCATCATACACCTTTGAAAGGTTGCAGGGGCGTTACAAAGTCCAAATGGCATGCGTTTGTAAGCAAAAGTACCATAAGGGCACGTGAATGTGGTTTTCTCTTGGTCCTCGGGTGCTATTGGAATTTGAAAATATCCGGAAAATCCATCTAGAAAACAATAGTAACTATTTCCGGCTAATCTTTCCAACATTTGATCAATGAAAGGTAAGGGAAAGTGATCTTTTCTGGTGGCGTCATTTAATTTTCTATAATCAATACATACACGCCATCCTGTTACAGTCCTAGTAGGAATAAGCTCATTTTTCTCATTTGTAATGACAGTCATGCCACCCTTCTTAGGCACGCATTGAACTGGGCTTACCCATGGACTATCAGAAATTGGATATATCAAACCTGCATCTAGCAGTTTAATAATCTCTTTCTTAACTACATCTTGCATATTAGGATTTAGTCTTCGTTGACGTTGCACATACGTTTTATGACCTTCTTCCATAAGAATTTTATGTGTGCAATACGAAGGACTTATTCCTTTAATATCATGAATTTTCCATGCAATGGCTGGTTTATGAGCTTTCAACACAGAAATGAGTTGTGATTTCTCATTTTCAGTAAGAGAAGACGATATTATTACAGGTAATTCAGATTCACCATGTAAATAAGCGTATTCCAAATGGTTTGGAAGTGGCTTTAACTCTAATTTCGGAGGTTCTTCTATCGATGATTTATATCGATATCTGTCTTCTTCTTTTAGCATTTGAATTTCTTCTGTTGTTGGTTCATATCCATTAGCTATAAGTGTAGCTAACATTTCAGCTTCATCAATTGGTTCATTTCCTTCTCCTAAAGAACATTCTCCTGTTCCTTGTAATTCTGGAAATTCTTTTAATAATTCTGCATGTGCATCTATAGTTTGAATATAATAACATGTATCATCTGCAGATTGTGGTTGTTGCATTGCTCTATCAACTGAAAAGGTAACACTCTCATCCTCTATACTTAGGGTCAGTTTCTTACCGAACACGTCTATCATTGCTTTAGCCGTGTTTAAGAATGGTCTTCCTAATATGAGAGGAACTTGAGAATCTTCTTCCATATCCAAAACAACAAAATCTACTGGAAATACTAAAGTACCAACTTTAACTAGCATGTTCTCCATTATCCCTCTAGGATATTTTATTGATCTATCGGCTAGTTGTATGCTTATTCTGGTTGGTTTTAATTCCCCAAGGTCTAGTTTAGCGTATAGTGAATACGGCATTAGATTTATACTAGCACCTAAATCAGCCAATGCTTCTATTGAACTAAGACTACCCAGAAAACATGGAATTGTGAAACTTCCTGGATCAGATAGTTTTTCTGGTATCTTATTCAACAGCACTGCTGAACAATTAGCATTCATAGTAACAGCCGAGAGTTCTTCCATTTTCTTTCTATTTGTGATTAGATCTTTCAAGAATTTAGCATACCTTGGCATTCCTGAAATCACATCAATGAAAGGAAGATTTACATTTATCTGTTTAAACATATCCAAGAATTTGGATTGCTCGGCTTCAAGTTTTTCTTTCTTCATTTTACTCGGATAAGGAAGTGGTGGTTGGTATGGTTTAACATAAGGTTTATCCTTAACTGTGTTATCTTCATTAACCTTTTCAACTACCGGTTCTTTTTCCTTATCTTGATCAGGTTGTGGTTCTTGTGGAGTAGGAATAGTTTCATCAGAAGTTACAGGTATTTCAGGTGGTTTAAGTGTTGTACCACTTCTTGTGGTAATAGCTTTAGCTGTTTCATTCCGGGGGTTAGCATTTGTATCGCTAGGTAAACTTCCCGGTTTTCTTTCACCTATTAACCTTGCTAGGTTACTCACTTCTTGTTCCAGATTTTGAATAGAAGCTTGTTGATTTCTAAATGCTTGAGCATTTTGTTCATTGGTTTGTTTTTGAGATGTGAAAAACTGCGTTTGAGTTTCAACTAGCTTCGTCATCATATCTTCTAAATTCGGCTTTTTATCATCGGTTTGTTGTGGTGGTTTGTTTTGAAAATTCGGTCTTTGCTGATTATAAGTATTATTGGATACTTGTTGATTGCTTGGACCTTGTTGGTTGTTGTATGGAATATTTCGGTTATAATTCTGGTTTTGATTGTAAATCGGTCTTGGCGGTTGATAATTATTCTGATAATTATTTCCAGGCCTTTGGTTTATGTATGAAATATTCTCTCTTTGTTCCATTGTTAATTCAATACTTAGACAATCTTTTGTCAAATGTGGTCCTCCACACTGCTCACAACTAATTCGTATTGAGTGAATATCCTTAGTCATCTTTTCCATTCGTCTTTCCACAGCATCTATCTTTGCGGAAATGGAATCTAAGTCATGGCTAGAATCGGCTCTAGCTGCTTTAGATGATCTAATGATGTCTTTTTCTTGGTGCCACTCATGTGAGTGGGAAGCAGTATTATCAATAATTTTGTAAGCATCAGTTTCGGTTTTCTTCATAATAGAACCACCAGCTGCTATATCTATGTCTTTTCTTGTAGTGATGTCGCATCCTCGGTAGAATATTTGTACTATTTGACAGGTGTCTAAACCATGTTGCGGACATCCTCTTAACAACTTTCCATATCTTGTCCACGCCTCATATAGAGTTTCATTTGGTTTCTGTGTGAACGTAACAATTTCTGCTTGAAGTCTTACTGCTTTAGATGCGGGAAAGAATTGTTTAAGAAATTTATCAATTAAAACGTCCCATGTATCAATCGCCCCTTCAGGTAACGATTCCAACCAATCTTTGGCTTCTCCCTTTAAAGTCCAGGGAAATAACATGAGATATATCTGTTCATCCTCCACTTCTCGTATTTTAAATAGTGTGCAGATCCTATTAAAGGTACGTAGATGTTCATTTGGATCTTCCTTCGGCGCACCACTAAATTGGCATTGATTAGTCACCATGTGTAGAATTTGTCCTTTGATTTCATAGTCTGGCGCATTAATGTCTGGATGAGTAATTGCGTGACCTTGGCCAGTGCGTTTAGCTCTCATTCGGTCTTCCATACTTAAAGGTTCCAGATTCTCCATAATTGAATTTGTTGACTCGGTATCACTAAATGATTCTGATTTAATAGTTCGTTCCTCAACAATCTCTGTTTGAATGATTGGTGGTTCCGGAGGAAAGTTTAATGGTTCAGGATCTATGAACCGTTCCTGAATATTTTCTGGATTCTCAATTGTGAGGTTTGTTTCAAAAACTGGATTATCGGAAATTTGAACTGAAGTACTTGGTCGACTGGATGACGATTCTAAAGAAAAATCAACGGCGGTTATATTTGTTAAACGATGTCTTGATCGAGTTACAGGTGGTGAACGTACAAAAGGTGGTGAACGTCTTGCTCGGTGCATTCACTGAATATCCTATTAGTTTTAAAAAGGAAAGAAAAATTATAATAAGTTATCCAATCAATAGACTTTTCTGATTTTGCCCACGTTTCGAATAGCCAAAAGATGCAGCAGAGGGGCAGGATTCGTTTGGTCTCAATATAATTGAGGACTGTTTGGCTCCAATAACCCGGTCCACGTACAAATCCAACTATTACTACGAACCAGAAAATTTTGATGTCTATCAATTTAACCACTTAAAATAAATTTTCGTAATTTTAAGAATTTTAGATAAGAAGTAGAAAAAATTCTATGTCCTAAAAACTAGAATGGCGAGAAATAAGAGAGAAAAAGATTGCGCGTCGAAAAATGTCGAAAAAGAAAAAAAATGGTTGAAAAATAAAAGGTGACGGAAAAATAAGAGAAACTTATAAAAACTTAAAAATACTTAATTAATTTAACCTTATTACTACAACTAACTTAAAATTATAATCGCAAATTGAAATTACTAATTGGAATGATAATTGATACATAGTAAAAGGTCTAAAAATATTAAAGCTTACAAGGAAAAACTAAATTCCAATTGGAAATAACTTAAAAAGAAACTAAAACTTAAAAAGGCGTCGCAAAATTCTAAAGCACCTAAATCTTAGTCTAAAGAAAAAGCACTTAAGGAATTCTACGGCAAAGCCTAAAAATCTAAAGTTAAAATAACTATAGCAAAAACTAAGTTTAAAATTAATTATGAGCTAAAAAATACAAATATTATGCTACAACGATTAAAAAGGTACAAAATATAAAAATATACAAAAAATTGTAAAAAGTACAATTTTTATAAAAATATTATTTATTTTATAAAATTACTAATTTTACAATTTTAATAAAACTAATTAAAAAGTAAAAAAAACTAAAATTAATAATAATAATAATAATAATTAAGTTAAATAATAATAATAATAATTAAAACCCCGTAATTAATGCAACTTTAGGGTTTTGTCCGTGTGTCAGAAGACCTCCGCGAGTTGCGGTGAATAAAGAGGAAAACCCCGCGAGTCGAACTATACAACTACTGAAAAAGAACTCCTTGCTATTGTCTTTGCTTTTGACAAATTTCGATCATATCTCGTTCTAGCAAAAACGGTGGTCTATACCGACCATTCTGCTCTTAGATACCTATTTTCAAAACAAGATGCTAAACCAAGATTAATCCGTTGGATCTTACTCTTACAAGAGTTTGATATTGAAATCCGAGATAAAAAGGGAGCAGAAAATCTCGCCGCTGATCATCTTTCTCGTCTTGAAAATCCCGAATTAGAAGTTCTGAATGAATCGGCCATACAAGACAACTTTCCTGATGAATATCTATTGAAGATAGATTATAAAGAAATCCCATGGTTTGCAGACTATGCAAACTACTTAGTTTGTGGATTCCTTGAAAAAGGATTATCGTACCAAAGACGAAAGAAATTCTTCAGTGATATAAAACACTATTTCTGGGAAGATCCACATCTGTTTAAAAGTTGTCCCGATGGAATAATACGCCGATGTGTATTTGGAGATGAAGCTAGTAAAATTTTAAACCATTGTCACACAGGACCAACAGGAGGGCATTATGGGCCTCAACTAACAGCAAGAAAAGTTTATGAAGCTGGATTCTATTGGCCTACAATTTACAAAGACGCACACCTTCTTTGCAAATCCTGTGATGCATGTCAAAGGGCCGGAAAAATAAGTCAACGTGATGAAATGCCACAAAATGTCATCCAAGTATGTGAAGTATTTGACATTTGGGGTATTGACTTTATGGGTCCATTTCCAAAATCTCATAATAATCTATATATACTCGTAGCCATTGACTATGTATCTAAATGGGCGGAAGCACAAGCTCTCCCAACTAACGATGCACGAGTTGTAGTCAACTTTTTAAAACGTCTTTTTGCAAGGTTTGGAACACCGAAAGCTTTAATAAGTGATCGGGGTACTCATTTCTGTAATAATCAACTTGAGAAAGTTCTTAAAAGATATGGAGTAACTCATAAAATCTCCACCGCATATCATCCACAAACAAGTGGACAAGTTGAAAATACAAACCGAGCTTTAAAACGTATTCTAGAGAAAACCGTAGGATCAAATTCGAAGGAATGGTCCATTAAATTGGAGGATGCACTCTGGGCTTTTAGAACAGCCTACAAAACTCCAATTGGAACCACACCTTTTAGACTTGTGTATGGAAAAGCATGTCATCTTCCAGTAGAAATTGAACACAAAGCATTTTGGGCTTTGAAGACATGTAATCTTGATTTACATGAAGCCGGACGTCTACGATTAAGTCAACTAAACGAATTAGAAGAATTAAGACATGAAGCATACGAAAATTCGTTAATCTATAAAGAAAGAACGAAGAAATGGCATGATAAAAGAATCAGAAGTTCAAAAGAATTTAAAGAAGGAGACAGAGTTCTTCTTTTCAATTCACGATTCAAGCTATTTCCTGGAAAATTGAAATCAAGATGGTCTGGACCATTCATAGTCAAAAGAGTTTCCCCATACGGAACGATAGAATTAATAAATTCAAATGGGATTGAATTTAAAGTTAATGGTCACAGAGTTAAACATTACATACATGGTCCGATGGAAGTCGACAACGAAGTTAATCACAATTTCGACACCACAGCTAACTAAGTGTGGGGAGAATCAAGTCTTTAAAGGATAATATGAATTTCTGTTAGAGTTAGATTGTCTGTTTTCGTATAGTTCTCGAAAATGGAACACGTATGGTCTTTCCCTAGCAGACCCTAAAGAACTAGTCTTCTCCCCCCATTCTGAATTTTTATTTTTTTTTAGGTTTTTACAAAATGAAGACTGCCTGTGAATTAAACCATGGTCTAATGCTACACGCTTTGATCACTAAAAGAAATAATGACATACTACCGAGTGAATTAGTATCAGTAATCAGAGAAAGAATGGACGGAGTTAGAAAAGGATCCAGATGCGAAGATAATAAGTTACAATTTGGTAAAGGAAAATCAAAATCCGCAGCGAAAAGAAGAGCACGACACCTAGAAAAATGTCACAAATGCGGAAAATGGTCACATGGAGGTAAATGTTCAAATAATCAAACCTATTCAAATACCGAATTTGTTACTTTATGCAGAGACGGACCGTTCATATGTTTAGAAGAAAAGACAATGAATGCTAGAGGTTACGCCTATGCAGCCATGGAAGACCAATTAAACCGGCTATCTTATGAATATAATAGATCATATAACTAAGAAATCTATTTCACAGGTATGTCTGTATAGTTTTTATTTTTATTTTTACTTTTAACCTTTTGATAATAAACGCTAATTTGTTCGCTAAAAAGTATTAAATTGGTATTAAATAAAATTAGGTTTGGCGACCGAAATTATTGATATCCTTCAAAAATTTATTACATCACTGCGAAATTTAACGTTTATTCTTAAGGTATAAATATCTTTAATCAATCAACCCAAAATATTTCAAAAATTCGTCATGAGTTAAATTAGGTCTTGGAACCGAAATTACTTTACCGAAAAGAGGGGCGCATATTTTTGATAATATTTGATTGATTAAAGTGGGATAAAAAGACAAAAAGATTTTCAATTTTATTTTTACCATATTTTTAAAAAATTAATATTTAAATCTTAAATTAATATTGCAAACTTTGTAAAAACAATATTTTTAAAATTGTAAATATTTGAAAAATTAATATAAGTTTGGTATGAATTTATGAATTTTTAAATTAAGTTTGGAGTGAATTTTTAATTTTTAAAATATGAAATTTTAATTTTATGCATTTTAAATTTTGAGTTTGGTGTGAATTTTTAATTTTAATTTTGAATTTTATATTTAAGTTGTGTGAATTTAAAAACAAAAATTTACTTTATCTCATTAAGTTAAGAATATGATTTTTAAAATTCGTCGTAAGTTGAAGACTAGGTCTCTGAACCGAAATTGCTTTACCCGAGGGAGGGACGAGAACTTTTATTATCATTATTTTTAATCTTATTGATTTAAAGTATGCCAAAAACATTGAAAAAAAAAACCCAAAAATCTTAGCTTTTAAAACAATCGCTACAAAAAGACAAATTTTAAAATTTTGTCGAGGGACGGACTAGGACATCGATCCGAAACGACCTCGTCCTAAATAACAAGGGAAACAAAATTTTAAAATTAATTTCTTAATTGTTTTATAAGTTAAAGATTATAAAAAAAAAAAAAAAAAAAAAAAAAAAAAAAAAATATAACTCCGCGACTCGCGGAGTTTTAAGTGAAAACCTCCGCGACTCGCGGAGGGACAAAATTACAGAAAAAAAAAATAAAACTAGCTGCTCGATCAGATAACTCACACACACACATAAACACCCAAATAACAGCGAAACTGCACCCGAAAACCCACGAATTTCACCCCCAAAAATCTCAATTTTTAACCGTTAATCACCAAATTTTTTGCTAAAATCATGTTGAGAAGGATGATATCTAGGAACTACTCAAGAAAACAGGTACAATTACACCCCAAATCACCTTTAAATCCGAATTTTAGTGTGTTCTTGAGCATATTTTCATAATTTGAATTTTGTTAATTTTTAGTGTAATTAGTGTTAAATTGTTAGTATATTATGCATGTATAACCTAGATTGATGCTTGTTAACATGATTTGAAGCCAAAAACTTCAAAATCTTTAGAATCTAGGGTTTGTGTTCTTGAGCAATTTGGGGCTTTTTGATATAAACAGGTTATGGCCGATTTTTGTCATGAATTGTTGCTAAATTGAGTAGTGTAACATGTCTAGGTAGTTAAATGATCCAAACTTTGAGCCTAAACATGATTTTGAGAATTAAAGTGGACTTTTTCAAGTCCAAAATTCATGAACTTGATTTTTGAAAGATAATGCCATTTGAGACTTGTTTATTTGCTAGTAATGATTATTTTGACATGTTATTTGAGTTGAATGCTTATGAACTTGGCGAAAATTTTCGTATATGCTTATTTGAAAAAGTGTAGATTTGATAAAAATGTGAAAATAAGCTTAAGTTTGATATAAATTGATAATGTCATTGTAATTATTTTGATTGATGATTTTGCTGACACTAATGCATATTTGGATGCACAAAATTTGTGTTTGATGTGTTTTGCAGACTGAAAGGGGTGAATCTTCATCCCAAGCCCGCCATGCTCCTGCTGAGAACTTGGAACAACAGGAGGTAGATAACTACTACAAGCAGGATGTACCTCATCCAGTCATGACCTTTTCAGATATGCACTTGGAACAGTTACACCCGAACCTGCGATTTGACAGACTTTGGATAGATTATCCAAAATATCAACGGGGTTTGCATACTCTTCACTCTAAGGTTGTTGAGGTACCAAGGGTAATAGAATGGGGACCCTTGGAAGCTGTAGAATTGGCCGGGCCAATTAGGGAATTACTGGTACAGAGGTATGGTAATTCTTCTTTTAATGACTGGATATGTTTATTCACCATACGCAGACCTGTATATAAAGTATGGTGTGAAGAGTTGTTATGTAGTATAGAGTTGAATGATCGGGTAGCCAGTTTAACCGATCGTTCTTTTGTTAGATTTTTGTTAGGCGGTTCGATGCGCCACATGTCTTTACTAGACATGGCTCAGGCTTTACGTATATATACGCCTGAGGAATTAGCGTCTGCCGATTGTAGAGGATTGATACTAAACGGTAGGAAAATAGATGAGAATTTTGATACACACGGTGTGTGGAGTCAAATGACAAGCCACCACCGTTTTAAAGGGGGAAACTACTCTTATTTGGATATAGATAGAGCCGAATTAAGAGTAATACATAGGTTTTTAGCTAACTCGATTACACAAAGGGGTAAAAACAAAGAAAAGGTAAATGAACAAGATTTGTTTTACCATATGTGTATTCGAGACCCACACAGCGCTGTAAGTATACCATATTGTGTGGGTTATTATTTATCAGCTATGGTTCGGGGGATGCGTCCACATAGCATAATAGGAGGTGGTATTTTTATTACTTTGATTGGTGAATATCTCGGTGTGGATATAAGTCGGGGGGGATTATTAGTAGAAGAGCCGGAACCCCGCGACACTATAGGTTTAAATGTATACCATGGTGCGAAAGTGTTGAAGCGGCGAAATAACGCCGCAGTACGATACAATGGTAGACATCCACAGGTAGAGAGAAACCAGGAACAAGGTAATGTAGGAGGGGGGAACCAGATGCAAGAAATGCAAAGGTTTATAGCTTCTCAGGAATACGAAAATGCTAGACAGAGAGCATTTGAAGATTGGCAAGTTCATCAGAACCAGATCATAGCGCATTGCCAACACATAGGTAGAAACTATATTCCTACACCGAAACCCGTCTTCCCTCCTTGGTCGATAGAGATGCAGCCACCATATCCTACGTATGACCCTGCCGAGGCATTCTATAGCACTTATGGTTATGCGTGGAACCTCTATTGGTACCAATATCATCCTTAGTTTACTTATTTTTATTTTTATTTTGTAATTTGTAATTATTGATATGTTTAATATTTTTTGTTAATATTGTAATCATTTTTATATTTATCTAACTTTTATTCTTAGATTTTAATAATTTTTGAATGTGGGGTAATATACCAAACTTCAAAAATATGTATATATGTTTGCAGTTTATCTTATGTACACAACAGGGTAAAACAACGCATTTTCAAAGACTGGCATTAAGTTCAGCAAAAGCAAGTAATTTTGACGACAATGATGCAAAATACATGTGAAATAACAACAAGACGGAATGAAAAAATGACGTGCACCATTTATCATTCAGCAAACAAACGCCAATATATTTGGAAACTTTGGTAAAAATTTAATCATTTTCACACAAATCACCCTCAATAATTTAAATTGTTACTGATTTCTTGCAAATGAGGGCATTGCAAGATCTTAAGTGTGGGAAGGGATTAAATTCTTTCGGATTTTAAAATTTTTATATTAAACACTTGGTTACCATTAAAAATACTAGTAAAGCAGTAGTTGTATTAGAATCTAGTGCTCTCTAAAAAAGAACAGCCCTAGTCTTATATACTGACTACCCAATTCTAGTAAAATTTTTCAAAATTTTTAATTAAATGAATTCAAATCATGTTTATACATATTTATGAACGATAAAACTAGGTTTTAACACCGAAATTATTGTTACCTCGGAAAGGACATAAATTGAGAAACAAACTAAAATGTTAAAATTCATTTAAAATGGAATAGAGGACGATAAAAAGAAAAATAAAAAGCCAAGTGTGGGAAAATTTACCAAGTTATTTTAAACATATGCCACATATATTTGTAACAAATAACTGAAAATACTTTTGCTTTGAACTAAACTAAACTGTTTTACCCAATGAAAGAAAAGAAGAGATGGATCTACACGATGAATCAATTCCATCATTAAAAGGAAGTAAAGTCTTCCGAAAAAGACACGCGCTTCTTGATTTAGGTCATGAAGTTGTCGTTCAGACCAGCTGTAGGTTGACGAAAAATCTAGAAAAGTCATCACTAAAATCAGCAGGAAATCCACGGACCTCAGCATTAAACAGGGTCGCCAAGTGGTCAGATTTATCCTAACCATGAGAAGGATTTATCTCGTACAATGGGGAGGCACCATGCAAATTAGCTGGATAAGACTAATGAATCAGATCCCCAGAAAGGATAATCTCCTTAAAGATTAAAAATCAGCTTTTAAGACTGATATTACTCAATCCTAGAGATTGACCTTAAAGATTGAGAATTACAAACTCATGGAATTCAATGATATCTAAACTCGAGCTTAAACGAGAAAATATTTTGATCAAAATTACAAACCGATTTGTTTTCTGAAAACCCTATTTTCAATGTGTTCATTACCATTGAACGTAAAATCCTAGGAATTCACCTGGAATTCATTAGGTCACCTGAACTAAATCGGGTGTCAACCGTAAGAACGGTGGTTGCATAACATGGTCAAAGACAGGACTTTGTGCCAGACCGACAAATTATAAGGGTGAGCTTTACTATTGCTCCTACCAAGGATAGTAATTGCGTCCGACACGTTATAGACCATAATCAAAAGCATGTCACGGGACATTGCCTTAAACAGTTGCTTGTTCAACGCTTTCCTTTACAACCGGACGGTAGTTTGCCGAAAGGTAATATACGGAACAAGTAAACTGGACGTGTTGCTTTCCAAATACAAGGTTAGCAAGTGGGTGACACAAAACCGCAAGTTTTGAGCTAAAATTTTCAAATCTGAAACCCACCAAACCCACAAAAATATTTTGCAAACACCGGTAAAGGGTTATTCCGGAAAACTTATCTAGGGTAAAAACTAGATTTAATTTTCAAAAGATCAAATGTTTTCATAAAGATCCAATTTCCTTAATGGATCTAAATTTTTATAGTCATGTGGGACTGTAAACCATATCGTTACTACCATTGTTTATACCGCCGTATAGAAATCACTGATGTACAAAGTGTGAAGAATAAAAAAGTGATTCTAGTATTTCAAGACGATATTGCTTGAGGACAAGCAACGCTCAAGTGTGGGAATATTTGATAATGCTAAAAACGAACATATATTTCATAGCATTATTCCTCAAGAAAGACAAGCTTTTAGTTGCAATTGTTCTATTTACAAGAGATATTCGTTTAAATAATAAAAGGTGAAGACAAAAGACAGATTCGACGAATTGAAGACGCAAACGACCAAAAAGCTCAAAAGTACAAAAGACAATCAAAAAGGTTCCAATTATTGATAAGAAACGTCTCGAAATCACAAGAGTACAAGATTCAAAACGCAAAGTACAAGATATTAAATTGTACGCGAGGACGTTCGAAAATCCGGAACCGGGACCAGAGTCAATTCTTAACGCTCGACGCAACGGACTAAAAATTACAAGTTAACTATATATATAAATATAATATAATATATAATTAATTATATTAATTATATATATATTATATATATATATTTAAAACTGTCGGCAGCCAGAAACTCCAAGGGTGTGAATTGAAAATACCTCTCCGCGACTCGCGGAGTTTGAAGGGCTTTTTGCCGCGAGTCGCGGAGCCCCAAAAATCATTCCTGGCTATAAATCAACCCGAATTCTGATCAAAATAAACATCATATTTTTTCTTCTCTTCATACGAAGTAATATATATTTATATTTATAATTTATATTTTAATTTTAATTATAATTCTAATAATAAGGGTATGTTAGCGAATGTTGTAAGGGTGTAAGTCGAAATTCTGTCCGTGTAACGCTACGCTATTTTTAATCATTGTAAGTTATGTTCAACCTTTTTATATTAATGTCTCGTAGCTAAGTTATTATTATGCTTGTTTAAAACGAAGTAATCATGATGTTGGGCTAATTATTAAAATTGGGTAATTGGGCTTTGTACCATAATTGGGGTTTGGACAAAAGAACGACACTTGTGGAAACTAGACTATGGGCTATTAATGGGCTTTATATTTGTTTAACTAAATGAAAGTTTGTTAATGTTAATATAAAGATTTACAATTGGGCGTCCCTATAAATTACCATATACACTCGATCGGACACGATGGGCGGGGTATTTATATGTACGAATAATCGTTCATTTAACCGGACACGGGAATGGATTAATAGCCACTAGAATAATTAAAACAGGGGTGAAATTACATTCAAGGGTAATTGGTGTAATTGTTAACAAAGTAGTAAAACCTTGGTTTACACGCAGTCGATAACCTGGTGTATTCATTAAACAAAGTATTAAAACCTTGTTACAATTCGAATCCCCAATTAGTTGGAATATTTATCTTCGGTTATAATAATAATTTGACAAGGACACTTGCAATTTATATTTATGACTGATGGACTGTTATGGACAAAAACCAGACGGACATATTGAATAATCCAGGACAAAGGACAATTAACCCATGGGCATAAAACTAAAATCAACACGTCAAACATCATGATTACGGAAGTTTAAATAAGCATAATTCTTTTATTTCATATTTTATTTCCTTTATTTTATATTTAATTGCACTTCTAATTATCGCACTTTTATTTATTGTTATTTTATTTAATCGCACTTTTAATTATCGTACTTTTTAATTATCGCAATTTAATTTTTATCGCATTTTTATTATTCGCAATTTCATTATCGTTATTTACTTTACGCTTTAATTTAAAGTCTTGTATTTATTTTATATTTTACATTAGGTTTTAACTGCGACTAAAGTTTTAAAATCGACAAACCGGTCATTAAACGGTAAAAACCCCTCTTTATAATAATAATATTACTTATATATATATTTGTATTTTTATAAAAGTAAACTAATATAGCGTTGAGCTTTGCTTAAAGATCTCCCTGTGGAACGAACCGGACTTACTAAAAACTACACTACTGTACGATTAGGTACACTGCCTATAAGTGTTGTAGCAAGGTTTAAGTATATCCATTCTATAAATAAATAAATATCTTGTGTAAAATTGTATCGTATTTAATAGTATTTTCTGCTAAAATTTAATAGTATTTTATACCCCTCTGCTTTGACATCAGTGACTCAGAATAATAGTTAAATAAATTTGGTTATGTAGTAAATCAGAAAAGAAACAACTGGGTCAATGGTAAAGGGTGTTAGATGGTGAACGTATGGTCACTGGTTCGATTCCCAGATGAGACAGCATTTTTTTTAGGCTTAATTCTTTGAAGGTAGTTCACTCTTTATTTATTATTATTATTATTATTATTATTATTATTATTATTATTATTATTATTATTATTATTATTATTATTATTATTATTATTATTATTATTAGTTGTAGTTATTATTATGATAATGATAATTGTTGTTACTTCTAAAATGTTAGAAGTATTATTATTATTAATCACATTAAGAGTTGTTATTATTGTAATTATTAATATAAGTATTATAGTTACAATTACAATTAGAATTTTTGTTACTTAATATTGTTATTACTAACATTGTTATCCTTACTAGTAATATCATTAAGTAGTATCAATATAAATACTAACATTAATAATAAAAAGATTGTTGTTATTATTATTATTATGAACATCAAGTATTATGCATTTTTTTATTCAAAAGTATTATTTTCGTTACTATTATTATCAAACTTTTCGTTTATTTAAAAACTACAGTTATTATTGTATTATTAATAAAGTTATTATTATTATTGGTAAATCTTTATTTTATCAAAAACTATTTTTTTAAATAGATAAAATATTTTATACATAAATATACTCATTACATATACTATAATTATAATAAAGCTTCATATAACTATATATACCAAAGTTATTAAGATTATTTATATAAATACTTACAAATGACAAACTATTGATTTTAAATGTAACACTAAATAATTAAGTATATAAATATGGACATATTAATATAACTATACAAACAATAAATCAATGTGAATATATATACAAATCAACTATACATAATATATAAATTAAAATATAATAAAAATATTTATTCAATTACTATTATATATATTGATGAATATACAAATGATATAGGTTCGTGAATCCGAGGCTAACCCTGCATTGTTCAGTATAGTCATATGTATTTTTACTACAAAATACAGTATGGTGAGTTTCATTTGCTCTCTTTTTAATTGCTTTTGCAATATATATTTTTGGGCTGAGAATACATGCGCTGCTTTTATAAATGTTTACGAGATAGACACAAGTACTTAAAATATATTCTACATTGAGTTGTACCACTAGCATATCTCCCTGTAGCTTGGTAACTACTATTTACATGGGTATTGTAAACGCGAATCCTGTTGATAGATCTATCGGGCCTGACAACCCCAACCGGACTGGACGACCAGTATTCAACGGTTTCACAGTACTTCGTTTTAGTGACTACACTTGGTACGGTGTAGTGAGATTTCATAATAAAGGGAATATGCGACGTTGATTAAATGTTAAGTATGGTTACCAAGTGCTCAACCACTTAGAATGCTTTACATATACTTGCGAGTATATTATGAAATCTTGTGGTCTATTAATATATTGAAACGATTGTTATGGTAAACCTATGAACTCACCAACCTTTTGGTTGACACTTTTAAGCATGTTTATTCTCAGGTACGAATTAAGTCTTCCGCTGTGCATGTGCTCATTTTAAAGACATTACTTGGAGTCATACATGGCATATTTAAGTCAGTACCTCGCAATGGGACCAGATGTTGATGACTTCGTCCAGGTGGATAAGGAAGGGTTGTTTCAGTTGGTATCAGAGCGGTGGTCTTAGCGAACAAGGTCTTGCATTAGTGTGTCTAACTGATAGTTGATTAGATGCATTAGTGAGTCTGAACTTCGACCGTGTCTGCATGTCAAAAGTTTTGCTTATCATTCCGTGTCGAAAATTTCCTGCTTATCATTTTTAGGGAATCACTTGCTTATCATACTTAATCTTGACATATCTTACTGCCTGGATTGCATGAATAGTGTATAGACATAATTCATATCTTAGCGTATCTGCTAATTCATATCTTAGCATATCTGTTACTGTAAACTTTGCCTAACATATTCCGTAGATTCCTCCGTAACTTATGGGATTTTAGTATTATATATGCATATGTAAATTATGTATTGCAGAGTACTAATCTACATCCTATAATCTATTTCTTACCGAAAATCCTTCATCTGATCGTACGAGATAAATCCCTCAACTAGTTCGAATTCCTCGGATTCCGACAGCTATTCTAATATGGAGTTTCACCTAAGCTCCGAAAGTAGTGTCACCAGAATGAATTAACCAATCATCCATCCCCACTTCATCTGATGGGTTCGTTGTTGACTTAATCAATGAAGACGCGCAGATGGCGATCCCTTCCACTAACCGAATGCACCTTTTGATGAAGAACCTGAAGCACTTACCGGCGAACCTGTTCGTAACACCATTTTCAGCCTCAGTTCCAGAGTAGTTCGACAAGATTATATTCTATCTACAATTCTGAACCTTATTCATCCGCTCGTTTCAACCGACAATCATCCCGGAATAATAGAAGAAGTCAACGAATTTCGCGCTCGAGTAATCAATTGGGAGAATATTGTCCAAAATTTACCAGCTTCAGCAACATCACCGGCACCAACAGTACCATCAGTAACAATACCAGTACCATCAACAATCCATGCCTCAACATCTCATTCTGTACCTCGAGCATAATCTTCGTTTTACACGTTGTTCTACATCGATTAATTTTCGTTCTACGAATCGTTCTATATCATTTATCTTCACGGAACATGGCGATTATGTAATCTCTAAAGTCTTAGAGATTAGCTATTCTAGCTCAAACCGAAAAGCAAATGAGAATAATATCATATTAATTCAGTAAATTCATGATTAAATCTGAAGAAAATATATATGTAAGTATATTTTTATAAAGATTGTAATTAAAAATTTTTTCGTACAAACTGTTAATGTTGAAAATATTTTAACGGGTAGGTAATACCTGAGGAATATTCAGATTTCACATTAATAAGTATATTGTACAATCTTTCAAATCTAATTCAATAGTCATTTACGATCCTATTTACAACCACCGATACACGTATCCGTTCACCACAGAATAACCATATTTATCCAATTTCATATTTGGATTTTGATTTATCTGAATCCAACAAGTGGCATAATGAAGAAAACACTGGACAAAATAAAATTTGTTAGAAACAAACAAATTAACTACGAGAAAAATGTTGTTAAGAATCCACGCTAACTGTTCCTAGCTAATTGTTCCTAGCTAACTGATTACATTTTATTTATCGCAATTTATTTATCGCAATTTATATTCTCGCAATTTTATTTATCGTCATTTAATTTCTGTTATTTACTTTTCGCTGTTATTTATTTTTACGCACTTTAAATATCGGGACACGTATACAAGGTTTTGACATATCATATCGACGCATCTATATATATTATTTGGAATAACCATAGACACTCTATATGCAGTAATGCGGGAGTTAGCTATACAGAGTTGAGGTTGATTCTACAATAATATATATAGTTTAAGTTGTGATCGAGTCTGAGACGTATACGGGTCACGAAACGTATTAATTAATTCGAATATTATATATTAAACTATATATGAATTATTGGACTGTTAACTGTGGACTATCGACTATGGACTAATAATATTGGACAATTAAAATGAATTAAAATATTGATTATAACATATGAAACTAAACATTTCTTCAAGTTGGCCACTTGATTTCATCTTAAACCTCATTTGTATCTTGACGATTGCATTCTGCGTTCAAATCTTTAATGATTCTTGAAAACACCTCGATCGAGAGGATGAACCAGCCACACTTCATCTACGGAAGAAAAGATTGATGCATATAGTTACGCACCTGAAAAACCCTCGGAAAACTGAGTAAACGTTTAATACGTAGCTGTGCTAATTCCTTTAGTGTTATTATTATCCAAAATAATTTGGTAATCTCTTTCAAAGTAGCAAATTTTTTTACAGCTCCAGCAAGTCAACTCCGACTTTTCATCCGAGACAACCTTATTATAACTTTGATATATATGCGCACTCTTTATTGTTACTGGGGAACCTTTTATATTCCACCATATTACCATCAGCGTTTAATCATCTAAAAATACAATTCTCCTGAAACCACCTCGGTTTGATAACCGATGACCCAGATCCGTTAACTTTGAAAATGCTGACGAAGCAGCATGTTGTAGATGGTCTTAATAGCCAAAAGTTGATGATAAAGAAGGAAGTGTTAGGAACGCTCGATAGAAAATTTGGTACTGAAAATCGGATAGAGCACACCATGAAGGAGACCAAGGATAAATACAAGGACTAAACCCTATATTTAAAGAATCCAGGTAATTCTAGATCTGGTGAAATATTAAGAGAATATCTTGTTCAAAAGTCATGTTAAAATCTTGCGGAAAATTTTTCTTCATCAACCTTCGAACTTAGAAATTCCAAAATATCATCATAAATATCTTCGATATTTCTGAGGATATTTTCATAAATATTCTTGTCCGAAATTATCTACCTCTTCGTGTTTTTTGTATTTCATTATATTGAAAACTTCTGTAAAATCTAAGTATAAATTATGAATGTATTGTGGAGAAGTGTTGAGAATTGAAGCATGAGTTAGTATAATATAATGACGCTTGGCCAATGTGATTATATTACAGTAAGTCATGCTGAGTTTCTAATGGAACGTGATGATTCATAGATCATAACGTCATCATGTGCCATGTTACACGACTCTTATATTCTACCTAATCTCTAAACATATCGAGAACTTAAATTCTTGATAATTCTATTATTTCTCTTGAAATCTGGTAATTTAACCAATCAAGATCGTGCTATAATGTTTCTTTCTAATTATAACATTAGATTTATTCAGAACTTCATACCTACAAATTCTGGACCATTATTCGCTTGATTTAAAGTCGGGAAGAGAAAACATGAGCATGAAGCTCCAATACATAGGGAAAAATATAAAGCCCAACAACAACAGATATCAATGCGTATAGCAATATAAAGACACGGGAGGATTATAAATACAATAATCCCTAGAGCATAGTAAAAATAAACAGATTCTTCAGGGGGAGTTGGAAAAGAAGAACGATCATTGCGATAGTAAGAATAAGAACAATGATCAGGATTGGATTAAGCATTTTCATAATCTTTTGAATTTGAGAATTTAGTATAGTAGTGGTGAAAATAATGGAACGGAAGAAGTTCATTTATAGTGGAGATACCAGACAAAGCAATCGAGACAGATGATCGTATTAAATTAAAGAGATTTTAATTTCATTAATCCCGAGGAAAATCATATCTTATTCAGACTTCAAAGATTTTCTTTTAAATTCCCTGATTTCCGGAATTCAACTTTGACTCCGTCAAAAGTCAAGACGAATCTTATTTTCCTCATCTCACAATTTTATGGCAGCTTCACTCGTACGCTTCACAGAATTGAATTGTTTCATCAAAATTACTCAATATTGATGATACTCTATTTATCAACTCATAATCGTCATAAAAATATTTTTATTGTTAGCCATGACCACCTCACTCAAATTTCAGGACAAAATTTCTTTAACGGGTAGGTACTGTGACGACCCGGAAATTTCCAACCAAATTTAAACTTAATCTTTATATTTGATCTCGACGATTCACGAGCAAAGGTTGAAAATATATATATATACATATATATATAAATGTAAGAATGGGTAATAGTATGAAATTTTAAAATATAATTTAAGTATTTGAATTAAATGTGTAATATATGATACAAAAATAATTAATAAAATAGTTAAGTTACTATTAAAGTGAATATCTATAAATATACATATATGTATGCTATGATATATATTATATATAGGTTATATAACTAGTAAATAGTATAAAAATTAGTAAATTAAAATATTAATACATTTAATTAAAAGTTAAGGTAAATGTTATATTAATATAATTATTATTACTTCCATTAATATTAATATATGTATTATTAATATTATTAATTATAATATAAAAATATAAATATGAAATTTGATACATATAACTGGTTATATCTTAATTATTATTTATATAATTATCAGATATTATTATTACCTTTATCATTAAAAGTAATTATTATTATCATTAAAAATATTATTTTTGTCATTTTTATTATCATAATTATAATTATTTATCATAATTATTAATATAATAATTATTAATGTTAGTATTATTGATATTGTTACCATTATTATTATTATTATGATTATTATTAGTTTTTAATTATTATTAATATGATTTTAATTATCAATTCATTATATGTTAATATTATTTATATTTATATAGAAACCGTATAGATAAGGTTGAAAAGGTCAGAATTTTGTTACATGTTATTATCACACTGTGTTAGATTGAAGACTTTTGTTCCCAAACCATTACAAATCATAATCGTTGGTACAAATCAGATAATAATTGAATTCGTTTTATTTGTTTTATTGTATTTAACTTTATGATTTAATTGGTCTGATTAATACATTGAGTACCCCATTTTCTACATCACTGATTAAATCAGATAATGTGTTAAATCCTTCAATCAACTCAACTTACTACAACATTTAACAACCGTAAACACCCTTCACAAATTCCTACATATCGAAATTAAACAGAAATTGAGGAAGAACTCATACGTTCCCTGTACCATCATTTCTTTCATCAATTACTTGAATTTGAATCAGTTTTTAAAATCTAAAAATGCAGTTTGGTTAGAAATCATGTCTTTAAACTATCTGCAAAGTTTCGAGTTCTAATTTTTGATATCGAATTCAAATGTTTGAGTCAAAATTTTAAGAGTAAAAAGTCACACAGGTGTTCTTGAATCAAATTCGAAAAACCTGTTGCAACTACGAATCAATTGATGATTTTAAAAGTTTCTCTGAGGGTTTTGAAACATAATTTGTGTTATAACAATCGTCTATAATGTCCTAGAAAACAAAATCACGAATCTATTTTTCTTTTTTTTTAAACGATGCAGTAGCAGCAAATCCTTTTCTTTTCTTTTAATTTTTTTTTATGTTAAATAAGTTCAACAGCTTATATGGTTCGAGTATTAATTTAGATGAAAGTCCTAAAAACGAATTGATAAATGATTTTCATATGATTTGAATCTGGATCGATTGGGAATTAGAGAAGAAGAAGAAAAGGGTGACTCAGAATAATAGTTAAATAAATTTGGTTGTGTAGTAAATCAGAAAAGAAACAACTGGGTCAATGGTAAAGGGTGTTAGATGGTGAACGTATGGTCACGGGTTCGATTCCCAGATGAGACAGCATTTTTTTAGGCTTAATTCTTTGAAGGTAGTTCACTCTTTATTTATTTATTATTATTATTATTATTATTATTATTATTATTATTATTATTATTATTATTATTATTATTATTATTATTATTATTATTATTATTATTGTTGTTGTTATTAGTTGTAGTTATAATTATGATAATGATAATTGTTGTTACTTCTAAAATGTTAGAAGTATTATTATTATTAATCACATTAAGAGTTGTTATTATTGTAATTATTAACATAAGTATTATAGTTACAATTACAATTAGAATTTTTGTTACTTAATATTGTTATTACTAACATTGTTATCCTTACTAGTAATATCATTAAGTAGTATCAATATAAATACTAACATTAATAATAAAAAGATTGTTGTTATTATTATTATGAACATCAAGTATTATGCATTTTTTTAATCAAAAGTATTATTTTCGTTAGTATTATTATCAAACTTTTCATTTATTTAAAAACTACAGTTATTATTGTATTATTAATAAAGTTATTATTATTATTGGTAAATCTTTATTTTATCAAAAACTATTTTTTTTAAATAGATAAAATATTTTATACATAAATATACTCATTACATATACTATAATTATAATAAAGCTTCATATAACTATATATACCAAAGTTATTAAGATTATTTATATAAATACTTACAAATGACAAACTATTGATTTTAAATGTAACACTAAATAATTACGTATATAAATATGGACATATTAATATAACTATACAAACAATAAATCAATGTGAATATATATACAAATCAACTATACATAATATATAAATTAAAATATAATAAAAATATTTATTCAATTACTATTATATATATTGATGAATATACAAATGATATAGGTTCGTGAATCCGAGGCTAACCCTGCATTGTTCAGTATAGTCATATGTATTTTTACTACAAAATACAGTATGGTGAGTTTCATTTGCTCTCTTTTTAATTGCTTTTGCAATATATATTTTTGGGCTGAGAATACATGCGCTGCTTTTATAAATGTTTACGAGATAGACACAAGTACTTAAAATATATTCTACGTTGAGTTGTACCACTAGCATATCTCCCTGTAGCTTGGTAACTACTATTTACATGGGTATTGTAAACGCGAATCCTGTTGATAGATCTATCGGGCCTGACAACCCCAACCGGACTGGACGACCAGTATTCAACGGTTGCACAGTACTTCGTTTTGGTGACTACACTTGGTACGGTGTAGTGAGATTTCATAATAAAGGGAATATGCGACGTTGATTAAATGTTAAGTATGGTTACCAAGTGCTCAACCACTTAGAATGCTTTACATATACTTGCGAGTATATTATGAAATCTTGTGGTCTATTAATATATTGAAACGATTGTTATGGTAAACCTATGAACTCACCAACCTTTTGGAAGCATGTTTATTCTCAAGTACGAATTAAGTCTTCCGCTGTGCATGTGCTCATTTTAAAGACATTACTTGGAGTCATACATGGCATATTTAAGTCAGTACCTCGCAATGGGACCAGATGTTGATGACTTCGTCCAGGTGGATAAGGACGGGTTGTTTCAGTTGGTATCAGAGCGGTGGTCTTAGCGAACCAGGTCTTGCATTAGTGTGTCTAACTGATAGTTGATTAGATGCATTAGTGAGTCTGAACTTCGACCGTGTCTGCATGTCAAAAGTTTTGCTTATCATTCCGTGTCGAAAATTTCCTGCTTATCATTTTTAGGGAATCACTTGCTTATCATACTTAATCTAGACATATCTTACTGCCTGGATTGCATGAATAGTGTATAGACATAATTCATATCTTAGCGTATCTGCTAATTCATATCTTAGCATATCTGTTACTGTAAACTTTGCCTAACATATTCCGTAGATTCCTCCGTAACTTATGGGATTTTAGTATTATATATGCATATGTAAATTATGTATTGCAGAGTACTAATCTACATCCTATAATCTATTTCTTATCGAAAATCCTTCATCTGATAGTACGAGATGAATCCCTCAACTAGTTCGAATTCCTCGGATTCCGACAGCTATTCTAATATGGAGTTTCACCTAAGCTCCGAAAGTAGTGTCACCAGAATGAATTAACCAATCATCCATCCCCACTTCATCTGATGGGTTCGTTGTCGACTTAATCAATGGAGACGCGCAGAAGGCGATCCCTTCCACTAACCGAATGCACCTTTTGATGAAGAACCTGAAGCACTTACCGGCGAACCTGTTCGTAACACCATTTTCAGCCTCAGTTCCAGAGTAGTTCGACACGATTATATTCTATCCACAATTCTGAACCTTATTCATCCGCTCGTTTCAACCGACAATCATCCCGGAATAATAGAAGAAGTCAACAAATTTCGCGCTCGAGTAATCAATTGGGAGAATATGGTGCAAAATTTACCAGCTTCAGCAACATCACCGGCACCAACAGTACCATCAGTAACAATACCAGTACCATCAACAATCCATGCCTCAACATCTCATTCTGTACCTCGAGCATAATCTTTGTTTTACACGTTGTTCTACATCGATTAATTTTCGTTCTACGAATCGTTCTATATCATTTATCTTCACGGAACATGGCGATTATGTAATCTCTAAAGTCTTAGAGATTAGCTATTCTAGCTCAAACCAAAAAGCAAATGAGATTAATATCATATTAATTCAGTAAATCCATGATTAAATCTGAAGAAAATATATATGTAAGTATATTTTTATAAAGATTGTAATTAAAAATTCTTTCGTACAAACTGTTAATGTTGAAAATATTTTAACGGGTAGGTAATACCTGAGAAATATTCAGATTTCACATTAATAAGTATATTGTACAATCTTTCAAATCTAATTCAATAGTCATTTACGATCCTATTTACAACCACCGATACACGTATCCGTTCACCACAGAATAACCATATTTATCCAATTTCATATTTGGATTTTGATTTATCTGAATCCAACAAGTGGCATAATGAAGAAAACACTGGACAAAATAAAATTTGTTAGAAACAAACAAATTAACTACGAGAAAAATGTTGTTAAGAATCCACGCTAACTGTTCCTAGCTAATTGTTCCTAGCTAACTGACTACATTTTATTTATCGCAATTTATTTATCGCAATTTACATTCTCACAATTTTATTTATCGTCATTTAATTTCTGTTATTTACTTTTCGCACTTTATTTATCGTCATTTAATTTTTGTTATTTATTTTTACGCACTTTAAATATCGGGACACGTATACAAGGTTTTGACATATCATATCGACGCATCTATATATATTATTTGGAATAACCATAGACACTCTATATGCAGTAATGCGGGAGTTAGCTATACAGGGTTGAGGTTGATTCTACAATAATATATATAGTTTGAGTTGTGATCGAGTCTGAGACGTATACGGGTCATGAAACATATTAATTAATTCGAATATTATATATTAAACTATATATGAATTATTGGACTGTTAACTATGGACTATCGACTATGGACTAATAATATTGGACAATTAAAATGAATTAAAATATTGATTAAAACATATGAAACTAAACATTTCTTCAAGTTTGCCACTTGATTTCATCTTAAACCTCATTTGTATCTTGACGATTGCATTCTGCGTTCAAATCTTTCATGATTCTTGAAAACACCTCGATCGAGAGGATGAACCAGCCACACTTCATCTACGGAAGAAAAGATTGATGCATATAGTTACGCACCTGAAAAACCCTCGGAAAACTGAGTAAACATTTAATACGTAGCTGTGCTAATTCCTTTAGTGTTATTATTATCCAAAATAATTTGGTAATCTCTTTCAAAGTAGCAAATTTTGTCACAGCTCCAGCAAGTCAACTCTGACTTTTCATCCGAGACAACCTTATTATAACTTTGATATATATGCGCACTCTTTATTGTTACTGGGGAATCTTTTATATTCCACCATATTACCATCAGCGTTTAATCATCTAAAAATACAATTCTCCTGAAACCACCTCGGTTTGATAACCGATGACCCAGATCCGTTAACTTTGAAAATGCTGACGAAGCAGCATGTTGTAGATGGTCTTAATAGCCAAAAGTTGATGATAAAGAAGGAAGTGTTAGGAACGCTCGATAGAAAATTTGGTACTGAAAATCGGATAGAGCACACCATGAAGGAGACCAAGGATAAATACAAGGACTAAACCCTATATTTAAAGAATCCAGGTAATTCTAGATCTGGTGAAATATTAAGAGAATATCTTGTTCAAAAGTCATGTTAAAATCTTGCGGAAAATTTTTCTTCATCAACCTTCGAACTTAGAAATTCCAAAATATCATCATAAATATCTTCGATATTTCTGAGGATATTTTCATAAATATTCTTGTCCGAAATTATCTACCTCTTCGTGTTTTCTGTATTTCATTATATTGAAAACTTCTGTAAAATCTAAGTATAAATTATGAATGTATTGTGGAGAAGTGTTGAGAATTGAAGCATGAGTTAGTATAATATAATGACGCTTGGGCAACGTGATTATATTACAGTAAGTCATGCTGAGTTTCTAATGGAACGTGATGATTCACAGATCATAACGTCATCATGTGCCATGTTACACAACTCTTATATTCTACCTAATCTCTAAACATATCGAGAACTTAAATTCTTGATAATTCTATTATTTCTCTTGAAATCTGGTAATTTAACCAATCAAGATCGTGCTATAATGTTTCTTTCTAATTATAACATTAGAATTATTCGGAACTTCATACCTACAAATTCTGGACTATTATTCGCTTGATTTAAAGTCGGGAAGAGAAAACATGAGCATGAAGCTCCAATACATAGGGAAAAATATAAAGCCCAACAACAACAGATATCAATGCGTATAGCAATATAAAGACATGGGAGGATTATAAATACAATAATCCCTAGAGCATAGTATAAATAAACAGATTCTTCAGGGGGAGTTGGAAAAGAAGAACGATCATTGCGATAGTAAGAATAAGAACAATGATCAGGATTGGATTAAGCATTTTTATAATCTTTTGAATTTGAGAATTTAGTATAGTAGTGGTGAAAATAATGAAACGGAAGAAGTTCATTTATAGTGGAGATACCAGACAAAGCAATCGAGATAGATGATCATATTAAATTAAAGAGATTTTAATTTCATTAATACCGAGGAAAATCATATCTTATTCAGACTTCAAAGATTTTCTTTTAAATTCCCCGATTTCCGGAATTCAACTTTGACTCCGTCAAAAGTCAAGACGAATCCTATTTTCCTCATCTCACAATTTTATGACAGCTTCACTCGTACGCTTCACAGAATCGAATTGTTTCATCAAAATTACTCAATATTGATGATACTCTATTTATCAACTCATAATCGTCATAAAAACATTTTTATTGTTAGCCATGACCACCTCACTCAAATTTCGGGACAAAATTTCTTTAACGGGTAGGTACTGTGACGACCCGGAAATTTCCAACCAAATTTAAACTTAATCTTTATATTTGATCTTGATGATTCACGAGCAAAGGTTGAAAATATATAAATACATATATATAAATGTAAGAATGGGTAATAGTATGAAATTTTAAAATATAATTTAAGTATTTGAATTAAATGTGTAATATATGATACAAAAATAATTAATAAAATAGTTAAGTTACTATTAAAGTGAATATCTATAAATATACATATATGTATGCTATGATATATATTATATATAGGTTATATAACTAGTAAATAGTATAAAAATTAGTAAATTAAAATATTAATACATTTAATTAAAAGTTAAGGTAAATGTTATATTAATATAATTATTATTACTTCCATTAATATTAATATCTGTATTATTAATATTATTAATTGTAATATAAAAATATAAATATGAAATTTGATACATATAACTGGTTATATCTTAATTATTATTTATATAATTATCAGATATTATTATTACCTTTATCATTAAAAGTAATTATTATTATCATTAAAAATATTATTTTTGTCATTTTTATTATCATAATTATAATTATTTATCATTATTATTAATATAATAATTATTAATGTTAGTATTATTGATATTGCTACCATTATTATTATTATTATTATTATTATTATGATTATTATTAGTTTTTAATTATTATTAATATTATTTTAATTATTAATTCATTATATGTTAATATTATTTATATTTATATAGAAACCGTATAGATAAGGTTGAAAAGGTCAGAATTTTGTTACATGTTATTATCACACTGTGTTAGATTGAAGACTTTTGTTCCCAAACCATTACAAATCATAATCGTTGGTACAAATCAGATAATAATTGAATTCGTTTTATTTGTTTTATTGTATTTAACTTTATGATTTAATTGGTCTGATTAATACATTGAGTACCCCATTTTCTACATCACTGATTAAATCAGATAATGTGTTAAATCCTTCAATCAACTCAACTTGCTACAACATTTAACAACCGTAAACACCCTTCACAAATTCCTACATATCGAAATTAAACAGAAATTGAGGAAGAACTCATACGTTCCCTGTACCATCATTTCTTTCATCAATTACTTGAATTTGAATCAGTTTTTAAAATCTAAAAATGCAGTTTGGTTAGAAATCATGTCTTTAAACTATCTGCAAAGTTTCGAGTTTCAATTTTTGATATCGTATTCAAATGTTTGAGTCAAAGTTTTAAGAGTAAAAAGTCAAACAGGTGTTCTTGAATCAAATTTGAAAAACCTGTTGCAACTACGAATCAATTGATGATTTTAAAAGTTTCTCTAAGGGTTTTGAAACATAATTTGTGTTATAACAATTGTCTATAATGTCCTAGAAAACAAAATCACGAATCTATTTTTTTTTTTTAAACGATGCAGTAGCAGCAAATCCTTTTCTTTTCTTTTAATTTTTTTTTATGTTAAATAAGTTCAACAGCTTATATGGTTCGAGTATTAATTTAGATGAAAGTCCTAAAAACGAATTGATAAATGATTTTCATATGAGTTGAATCTGGATCGATTGGGAATTAGAGAAGAAGAAGAAAAGGGTGACTCAGAATAATAGTTAAATAAATTTGGTTGTGTAGTAAATCAGAAAAGAAACAACTGGGTCAATGGTAAAGGGTGTTAGATGGTGAACGTATGGTCACGGGTTCGATTCCTAGATGAGACAGCATTTTTTTTAGGCTTAATTCTTTGAAGGTAGTTCACTCTTTATTTATTATTATTATTATTATTATTATTATTATTATTATTATTATTATTATTATTATTATTTTATTATTATTATTATTATTATTATTATTATTATTATTATTATTATTATTATTATTATTATTATTATTATTATTATTATTATTATTATTATTATTATTATTATTATTGTTGTTGTTGTTATTAGTTGTAGTTATTATTATGATAATGATAATTGTTGTTACTTCTAAAATGTTAGAAGTATTATTATTATTAATCACATTAAGAGTTGTTATTATTGTAATTATTAATATAAGTATTATAGTTACAATTACAATTAGAATTTTTGTTACTTAATATTGTTATTACTAACATTGTTATCCTTACTAGTAATATCATTAAGTAGTATCAATATAAATACTAACATTAATAATAAAAAGATTGTTGTTATTATTATTATGAACATCAAGTATTATGCATTTTTTTATTCAAAAGTATTATTTTCGTTACTATTATTATCAAACTTTTCGTTTATTTAAAAACAACAGTTATTATTGTATTATTAATAAAGTTATTATTATTATTGGTAAATCTTTATTTTATCAAAAACTATTTTTTTAAATAGATAAAATATTTTATACATAAATATACTCATTACATATACTATAATTATAATAAAGCTTCATATAACTATATATACCAAAGTTATTAAGATTATTTATATAAATACTTACAAATGACAAACTATTGATTTTAAATGTAACACTAAATAATTACGTATATAAATATGGACATATTAATATAACTATACAAACAATAAATCAATGTGAATATATATACAAATCAACTATACATAATATATAAATTAAAATATAATAAAAATATTTATTCAATTACTATTATATATATTGATGAATATACAAATGATATAGGTTCGTGAATCCGAGGCTAACCCTGCATTGTTCAGTATAGTCATATGTATTTTTACTACAAAATACAGTATGGTGAGTTTCATTTGCTCTCTTTTTAATTGCTTTTGCAATATATATTTTTGGGCTGAGAATACATGCGCTGCTTTTATAAATGTTTACGAGATAGACACAAGTACTTAAAATATATTCTACGTTGAGTTGTACCACTGGCATATCTCCCTGTAGCTTGGTAACTACTATTTACATGGGTATTGTAAACGCGAATCCTGTTGATAGATCTATCGGGCCTGACAACCCCAACCGGACTGGACGACCAGTATTCAACGGTTGCACAGTACTTCGTTTTGGTGACTACACTTGGTACGGTGTAGTGAGATTTCATAATAAAGGGAATATGCGACGTTGATTAAATGTTAAGTATGGTTACCAAGTGCTCAACCACTTAGAATGCTTTACATATACTTGCGAGTATATTATGAAATCTTGTGGTCTATTAATATATTGAAACGATTGTTATGGTAAACCTATGAACTCACCAACCTTTTGGTTGACACTTTTAAGCATGTTTATTCTCAGGTACGAATTAAGTCTTCCGCTGTGCATTTGCTCATTTTAAAGACATTACTTGGAGTCATACATGGCATATTTAAGTCAGTACCTCGCAATGGGACCAGATGTTGATGACTTCGTCCAGGTGGATAAGGACGGGTTGTTTCATATGTGGCCTGAACCAAATGTCCCTAACACACTACTACCACCATTAGTGTCACATTCCGTTGGTAGACAAAAAAATAGGGTTAAAGGTTTTGATGAAAGGGAAAACATTAGCAATAATGGTAAGTTGTCAAGAAAGGGTAAGAGCACAACCTATTATGGAACCTGTGGAGAATATGACCATAACAAAAGGGGATGCACCTCTATAGCAAGTGGAAGTTGAAGTCAAAGTCAAATTGGAGCAAGTGAAAGTCAAAGTCAGCTTGGTTGATGTGTTAGTAGTGTGTGTATGTAATGTTTTTTGGTTGTTGTAATTATATATACAAACTGAATGCAATCTGTTGCGGTTTGTGTATATAATGTCTTTTGGTTACTTTTGTTGTAATTTGTTTTACGTTTTAAACTTAGAAACTGCAGCCTCTTTTGGTTACTTTTGTTGTAATGGTTACTTTTGGTTTCTATGTACACTTATTTATCTAAAGCTTAGGAACTGCAGCCTCTTTTAGTTACTTTTGTTGTAATGGTTACTTTTGGTGTCTATGTACACTTATTTATCTAGTTTACCTGAAACTGCAGCCTATCTATTTTACTTTTGGTTACTTATGTTGTAATTTGTTTTATGTTTTAAGCTTAGAAACTGCAGCCTATCTAGTTTACATTTGGGTTATAATGGTGAAGATATGGGTTTTGAAACTCCAAATAACCAACCACTTTCATTCAATACCATAACACAATACAATGTTAATGCTTACAATTAGATGGACATTACAACACTTGGAATAAGCATCTAAAATCTACTAGAAATACATAACATAAACAATGAAAAAGACCCAACTACATATGATGATTAGCTTCAAACTTTTAACTTCATATTTTGCTAATTTCAAATTCTCTTCAGCTGCATTCTTTGATTCGAGCAAAAGTTAAAATATTGCATCCTATTGTGCAGCATTCATAGGTGGATCAACCCATTCGAAATACCCACAATCATACATCTTTGATGCACATCTGTAAAAACGTCGATCAGGGTTTTTAGCTGTCTGAGATGTTTTGAGCACCACACGTCCTCCACAACGACAACTAACCATGTTGAATTGCAGCAATTGATGGTTTAAGATCTTGTTTGGTTGATTTAAGGGAGCAATTCGATCGTACGTGCAAATTAGGGTTTATGCAATTTGAACGTACGGGTGCAATTTGGGGGTTATAAAGGAGATTTTTTTCTTTTATTTATTTATTTATTTTTTTGTTTTCATCGTGGAAAAATTACAAAAATACCCTCACGTGATGTACATGTGACATGGATTTGTGACCGTTGGACTCCCCAGTTCAAAATGGATACCACAGTGACCCACCACGTTTAAATTAAACTTTTGGACACCCCATGTAATTTGTAGTATACCACAGGGACGCCCCACGTAATTTTGTTTTTTTTTTTTAATATTATCTTATGTAAAAACTTTGTATGATATTATCTATCATAGGTTATGTCTAGTCGACTTATGTCTCCTACAAACGCCAAAAAAACATAGCTCATACGTGTCTCGCTCGTTTTCGATATTTCATTGGTCCTTTAAGTGTACATAAGGATACATTCATTATCCTTGTTAATCAGCGTTATCATGAAAATAAAAATATGAAACGGAAAAAAAATTAAGAGTGTTCATTGAACTGTTTAAACTAGCAAAATCGTCAAAATCGGGATATATGCGTTGGTTTGGCTGGGTTGAGTTGTTAAATTCCTGTTCAGCGGTTTAAGTTTTGACCAAACTGAGTTATTTGATCTGGCTACAGTTTGAGAAAAAAGTTAACCGTTAAAACCGGACAGGACTAGCGACACACACACGCACACACATGTGTTTGTATGTTAACTGAGTTCATTATCTAAATTAAATATTAGAGTATCATATGACCCATTTCGTAAATATAACACATACTCGACCCATATTTTATTTTATTTTTTGAAAAGCAAAATGACCTTCTTATAATCATATCGGGCGGTGTTAGTCAAGGTGGTGACGAAAGGGATGAGTGGTGTCTGGTTATATATTATCAATCAAAATTTTATATGTATATATTCTCATTCAATTTTCAATTATATTTCAACACATCAAAATTGATTGGCCCTTTTTAATATTTCCCACTAGGGAATGTCACATCATAATCTTTGTCACGTCACAATTAGCAAGTCAAAAAGTACACTCTCTCACTCCACATTACAATCACCAAGGGTCACGGTTAGGAGTAGTCGAAGTGTTTGTCAAATTAAGTTATTACTCGTATACATTTAACTGATAAAATGAAGAAAAAAAAGGATATCAATGTATTATCGAATCAATATAATGGTGTAATCATTTTATTGTAACTTAACATAAAATGCTTAGCTATCAATTTTAATTTTGTAGCTTTATATTCAAGAACTACTCCCTCCGTTTTATATATATATTGTTACTAAACAAAACAAAAAATAAAAATAAAAAACAGTTTAAAGAAATATCATAAAAGTGATTGTACTTTTTGATTTACTTTTCACAAAAGAATGTTGATTTTAACCGGTAATGCTTTCACCCAATTAGTTTTTTGATTATGAGTAGGAAGTAATTGATTATCAATGTATTGTCTGGTAATGTATATATACTTTGTAATCCATTATATTTCCAATCGACCAATAAAAATTATCCATCTCCTCTATGAGTTGAACATTAAGTAATTGATTCCTTAAAATCAGAAGGCTCTTTTGTTAGAAATAGGGTATGAATTGACTGTCCGGATTGATTCTTGAATTGTGCGTTCACTTTTCGACCCTACAATTTGATTATAGTCAAGAAGAGATCAAATTATAGTATTAGTGAGAATGTGATTTTTCTGTCTATTCAAATGAAAGCAAATTCCTCTATATATAAGAGGTGAAAAGGTGCGACTAAAGGATATAACCCTTCAATGTAAATATGCAACCTTTCAACGAAAAGATGCAACTCTTCGTTCACATCTTTTAGGAATGACATTACTCTTTACGAAGAGATGTAACCATCCGTGGTTACATTTCCAAGAAAAGATGTAATTTCTAATACCTTATCGAATTAACCTGAACGAGCGTGCACTCCGCACTCTCCAAACTCGTCATCGAGCTTAATTCGATAAGCCTTTGCTTTATAGTAAATTCCAATTAACTAAAATGATTGTTGATAACACTAAAAATCACCAACAAATCCCCCCCCCCCCCACCCCACCCATTTAGTGTAATCCTTGATTTACTAAATGAAACAAACAAACAGACAAACCAATGCATAAATGAAAATATTTCAGAAATTGAATTTTCATCTTAGTATAGTATTTACGAGATTTCGAGAATCAGGGTGTTTCAGAAATTGAATCCTTCAACTCATATGAAAACTATAAAATACTATACACATCAGTTTCTTACATTCGTCTAATACTAACTTGACACTATTATAAGCCATGTGTCCCAATCCTTCAGTGAACATATCGGCAGGCTAAGTCCAAAGCTCCTTGAAGCGGCAAAACTTCATGCTCACATATGTAGTTCTTTTATATCTTGCACCCGCATTTGCAATTTTTTAAAAGAACTATTAAGAAGTTAAACTTCAACATAACTCCACTTACGGGTCTAAACACATACTTTGGGATCAGAATATTTATGTGTTTCAATCTTCAGAAAGTAAGCTTACCTTATTGAATTCAGCTCCTAGCGTTGTACTAGAAGGGAATTGGGCGTCTCACTTTGAAAGATTTAATGGACTTCAATCCCACATCATTAGCCAACTTGTGCGCACTTAAGTCTTAGGCTAATTCTTTTATCATGTGATTTGAAATTTTGTAGTGAACCAACAAAATCCACATATATCACACCATTCGTGATCAACTCACGAAACACTAGTTGTCTAAGGCATAAGTGTCGGACTTTCACTTGTTCAAATACATGCCTTAGTCACAAGACATCCCATCACTAGGGATCACCATAAACTTTAATCTCATTCATTATGACTTCAATCAATTTCTCTTTCCAACCCTTTTATCCAAGGATTTACCAAATTCGTATTTACCATAAGAACTTGTGAGTACTCAAATCAATTGATTGATTAGTCATTGCATATGTACACTTTTCACAAATCACCAATGTAACCTAAAATTTGTACACATTTGATAATGGATCCTTACATTGGATAGTGAGATTATAATTATAAACATACCATACTCAATTCACTTCTAAGACCAAGAAGTAATGACAACAAGTTTATCAATAATTTCAACATCAACCTTTTGATTCAAGATACCTCATCTACATCAGGTGTTAAAAAACCAACAACTTGTAGATGTATAATCCTCTTGATCAATATTAAATTCAATACATTTTAATATGCCCTAAGAATTTAACATTGTGAATTAAACTATAACCCATGGTTGGCCTTTTGCAAGTACTAAAGTACTTAAGCCCTATCACAATAAATTCCACTAGACCATACTTAATCTTCTTAACACCATGCTAAATTGGTCACGTGATGTAATTACATACATCATACTATCAATTTTCAAAGCATACCGGTAGTCGATAAAAATTAAGCAACATCTAATTCTCATTCTATATTAGAACATATTTATTTTATTAATTTGTACCCTCTTGATAGACAATCAAATGATTAGTGGACATATCTATTTAAAAATCATGAATGAATTATGATTTAATTCACAATCACAATGGATATCCTTAGGTATGAGAATAATTACTTGCAGTCACCGAATACAGTTTGCGGTGACTCACTCACGCCCCAGCATATACTATCACGTATCACACCTTAATAACCAATAGTCATGGAATGGGATTTAGTATTACCCACATATTCCAAATGAATTTGGTCATGACGGTGATCCAGTTATAATAATATAATAATAATAACAATAATTAAGATAGTATAATATTCATTCCTAAAACAGTTTCTAAAACAAAAGACAATTGTTACTTACATTAATGATGAATTGAGAATGTCATCACCACCAACCCAAATGATCATGCATGGGACCCCAATATCATAATCCCAACATCAGAATATGATTTTGAGGCATACATTCTATCAGTGTTATATATCCAACACTTTCAGTGATTGCGTACACCCACATACACATACCCCAAACTCTAAAAGGTTTGATACACCTTTATCTATCCATCCATTAAACGATACTTACATATCTATACAAATACATATCAACCGTTGTATATTCATTTTCCAATAGTTGCGACTTAACAATTATGAAGTAACTAATAACCGTTACACATGAAAACTACCAAATTATAGTTGACTATTGATCTCTTAACCAATCCAACAAACTTATCCCACTATTTAGAATATCTGTTTAATTTGATTCCAACAGCATGTATCATATTCAATGCAATCCGTTGGCATATGTCAATATATACTCTGATATATGATATATATACGCCATCATTGCATCATCAGTTAGTATATATGGTATATACTAACAGTATATTGGCCCTTGTATTATTAAACAATTTGTGGATTACGAACAGATTGGCCACATACTTTAATCATTTTCATGTGTATTTATGTTAATCATGGCATAAAAATAAATAAGATGGATAGAAATTGCGTACTCTCCTTTATTGTTGGATGGATTTCTCATATGCGTCATCCAAATCATCCAATGGAATCCCATGATAATTTTCACCACATAGCCCATGACTTCCACGAACAGAAGATGCAAACTCATTGGCTCCAAAATGACCCTTATCACCAAGTAATATAGGCAAGTCAGAATTGACTTGTTAGGAAATATTTTCGACAATTACTTGATGATATTTCTCCATAGATAGTTGATCTTAATTGTCTTGCATGTGAATAGAAGCCAAATAAATTCTCCATACAAAAACTCTTCAAACCGTATGCCCATATCTTTAACATTCCATGTTTTAAAGATTTATCACTCCGTAAATTCCATATCAAATCCCAAAGTCTTCAACGGTTCATCTTTATCATTATCATAAAATACTTAATTAGTTTGTTAGAAATAGGGTATGAATTGACTGCCCGGATTGATTCTTGAATTGTGTGTTCACTTTTCGACCCTACAATTTGATTATAGGCAAGAAGAGATCAAATTATAGTATTAGTGAGAATGTGATTTTTTTGTCTATTCAAATGAAAGCAAACTCCTCTATATATAAGAGGTGAAAAGGTGCGACTAAAGGATATAACTCTTCAATGTAAATATGCAACCTTTCAACGAAAAGATGCAACTCTTCGTTCACATCTTTTAGGAATGACATCACTCTTTATGAAGAGATGTAACCATCCGTGGTTACTGTTGAGTCCCCAAAATAATTAAGGATTTAATTATGACAAAACTGTAATTTATTTGCACTAAAATGTTATGTGCAGTCAGCACAAGTTTGTTCATGTATAGACAGCAGATTTTGCTGTGTCGAGTGTTTAGTTTGCTGCTCAGTCTACCAGCACAAGGTAGACAGTGTTCTTCAATCAGCACAGGATGTGTACTCAGCAAATCAAGAACATGGAGTGGCTCAGCAATGAAGAACCAGCACAGCTGGAATGCAGCTTACTACACAAGACAGCTATGCTCCATTATAAGCATAGTAGTTTCCCGAGTGGTCTACATCAATGGAACTATTCAACAGCAGTCAAAGACAAAGTTGAACAGAAAAGGACACGCGTCGGCGGCTGACAAGTGACCTTACAAGACCACGTGGGAATGCAGAAGTTTAACGCATGTGCAAACATGGGTTATACTTTGTCAACACCTAGGGAACACAACATTCTATTTGTATAATCAAATAGTGGTGCCAAACCGAATTGGGGTGTTCCTGCAAATAGCTACCAAAGAGGAAAGAGGAGAGCATGCTCTCTGATATAGTTGTCTCCACAAGTACAGACATCCTATGTACCAGTGGACAATAGAACCATTACATGGTTAATAGGACTACTATAAATTGTTGTATCCACTATTGTAACAACTAGTGGTGTGGGTTTATTTTTATAGAGTCAAAACGTGTAATAGCTGTTAGTTTACCTCTTAGCTATAATCTAGGTAATCTGTATCAACCAACTATCATTCCGCCAAGGATAGTTGTGATTCTTTGTGATTCAATCAATAAAGAATAACTGTTGAAAATTACCTGTGACTCTGCTTATTTGCATGCTTGAATACTAATCGTGTTTAACTGTTAAGTTATCTTAAAAGAAATTGTATTCACCCCCCTCTACAATACTCCTGTTGTTATCAAGGGACCAACAACTGGTATCAGAGCTTCAGTCTTGATAATTAATATCTTGGATCTGAATTCTCTCATGGCTGCATATTCTAATATAACTTACCTTGAAAATGGCTCATCCAATAGACCACCCAAATTTGATGAAGATGAATATGAAACTTGAAAAGCAAGATTCATGCTTCACCTTGAGTCTATTGACCCACTCATGCATGATATTGCCACAGATAGTCCATTTGTGCCTACTGAGACTATTGGTAGTGCACCAGCTACAGCTGACACTCCTGCTGTTCCTGGCAGAGAGGTTATTCTCACCCCTTCTAGATGGGATGCTGAGGATAAACGTCGTGTTGGACTTGACCCTAAGATCAGAACCTTATTAGCTATAACTTTTCCTAACCCACTGTTCAAACTAATTAAGGGAAAAGAAAATGCCAAGCTTATGTTGGACTATCTAGATGTTACCTATGAGGGTATGGGAGAAGTTAGGCAGAACAAAATGATTGCTTTAAAACGTGAATATGAAATGTTCTTTGCCTACAAGAACGAAACCCTTAAGCAAACCTTCATTAGGTTTAACTCCTTGATTGCTGACCTAATCACTTTGAATGTCACCTATACTGAGTTTGAACAAGTAAACAAATTCATAGATTCACTGCCTACTAAATGAAAATCTGTTACTGACCTTTTAAGAACCACTCAGACCCTAAAGAACTTTAACATGCCTTCTCTCTACAGTTCACTTTAGAACCATGAGAAGGCAGAAGCTAAATTTGAACTTAACTTGAAAGAAAACTTTAGGTCTGCTCCCACCACTTCAAAATCTTTTAAGACAGATGATACTGCTCTTATTGCTGCTGCTAAAAAGAAAGCTCAAAAGGCTTTACTGGTTCAAAAGTTGTTGGCAGAAGAACAGTTAGTTGAGAGTGATGTGGATAGTGGTACTGGGTCAGAAGAAAGCAGTGATGATGAAAGTGATGCAGAAGGGTTTGCTGAAGGTATGGCTTTGCTGACTAGGCAGTTCAAAAGGTTCAATCTTAATAGAACCAGCAAGTCATACAAAGGGAGTAAGAAACCGAGTGCTAGGTATAGCAGCAAGTCAGTCAAGGGTCCTAAATCTGAGTGTTATAATTGTGGGAAGGTTGGACATTTTGCTGCTGAATGCATGTCCGGGAAACTGTGAAGCCAGCAAATTTTTTTTTTTTTTTAAACCACAGCGGAAGACATATTATATTAAAACATAACCTTAGTTAAAGTATTACAAAAATCCACACTATATAATACTTATTTACAAACGACGTCACTTAAAAACTTCTGGTGTATTAGTACAAAAAGACACATCAGAGTTTGCAGAGTCAAACACGTCTTCATCAGCAGCTCCCATCTAACTAGCAGTACCTAAACCTGCGGGGGAGGAATGTGGGGGATTAGCGCACCGCTAAGTGAATGGAAACTATCTAACAGAATAAGCATAAGTACCATCATGCATAACTTATGATAATCTGCTAATGTCCATCTAGCATAAAAATAGCCACAACATCAATAATGACAGTATGAGGATCGGCGGCTTGTACGAGCACACGACTCCTAGCTGATCAGGCTTGAGTCTACCGATAATCCTTCCTATCGAGTCAACTGTATAACCATCCAGACGCAACACATGCGTCCTTGCACGTTATACTGAACAAACGACAGGACTTGGATCCAACCTGTCCTAGCCTCGGTTGACCTCATATGAACCCTTACCTGACCTAGCCTCGGCGGGTTCCCAACCTGACCTAGCCTCGGTTGGTGTCAAACATAGTGTGCACATAAATCACATAACATCATGCATACAACGAACTAGCATGGCAATTCTAATAACAATAGCATGGTAATCATTACACTACAAGATAACAGAGTAAACACAAGTAGCATAGCCTGCTACTTAAACTCTATCCGTAGATAGACCCACTCACCGATTACCGGCAACTGAAGGTTCTCAGAGGTCTAATCTTTCTGAGCCTTCACCTTTTTGTTTATTACCTGTGAATCACCACATAATATCTCAAGTTAGTATTATATTCAAGTATTAATACACGACTTTACATTCTATGGAAATATTCACATAACAGACAAGGTTTTCGAGCAACATAAGGTTCTCGAGCACCTAAGGTTTTCGAGCAAAAAAATTCTCGAGCAGTTCGAGTTTTCGAGCGAATTCGAGTTTTTCAAGCAATTCGAGCTTTTCGAGCAATTTCGAGTTTTTCGAGCAATTTCGAATTTTCGAGCATTAACATATTTTCGAACAGAAGGTTCTCGAGCACTCTTTTCGAGCGAGTTTCGAGCACTGTTTTCCAGCGAGTTTTTCGAGCACCTTCTTCTTCCCCATCAGCTTCGCTGATTTGGTGATTTTAAGCCAAAAAGGCTCGATTTCGAGGTTTATAGTCCAAATTCAAGCATAAAGAAACATACCAATCATACATAAACACTTTTCCCAACTATAAACATCAAAATCTAGCATTTACAATCAAGATTTGGGATTAATTCATCCCAAAATACTCACTTTATCATAAACTCAAGTTCTAACACACAATTCATCATTTTTAACAAGTTCTTGCTTAATTCACAGCATAATTAGATCATATAAACTATATAGCAACTATTTCTAACATCAATTAAACATAACAAACACAAATCATGAAGATTCAAGCTCATATTTATCAAAAACCCATTTTACACCCAAAACCCAATTCTAGGAATTAAAGCACGAATTCAAGCATGCTAACCTGGATAAATGCTTGTAAGAATGATAGGATTAAGTTCCTAAAGCCTCTTGATTCAATTTCTAGCTTAGATTCAATTAGGGTTTTGAGATGATGAAAGTTAGGTACGGGTCTTGTTCTTGCACAAATTGGGAAATGAATGGAAGTATCCAGATATTAGTTACTTAAGTGGGTTATAAACCCACACCCCATAACACACGGGTATTTATCAGTTATCTGATATCTTTCGTACTTAGTTTGACAACCCTAACAAAGTCCAAATTAAATAAACGAACCTGTTCTGTGACCCATGTCACAAACTGGTCTTAACCAAATAATAAAATATCACTGAACATTAAATTAAAATAAAAGCATAATTAACCACACAATTATGCCTAAGGGTAATTAAGTAATCTTACTTCTAACCCCGGTTTCAGTCTGTTACAAATCCACCCCCCTTAAAGAGATTCCGTCCTCGAAATCTGGTCTTGGTCAAACAGATGAGGGTATCGGGTCTTCATCAACTCTTCTGTCTCCCACGTCAAGTTAGACCTTAAGCTGTGTTTCCATTCTATTAAAACCATTGGGATCTCTTTCTTTCTTAACTTAGTAACCTTTATGTCCACTACTCGAATCGGTTCCTCAACCAGCTTGTTACTCAAATCCATTTTCAAATCTACTAGCTGTACGATCTGTGTCTCATCATCGACCTTACACTTACGCAAATAACATACGTTGAAGGTATTATGAATACCAGCTAACTTTGCCGGAAGATCCAGTACCACTGTTTGATCATTCAGAATCTCACTAATTGGAAATGTCCCAATGTACCTTGGTGCAAGCTTACCACGTTTACCGAATCTGATAACCCCTTTCCATGGTGAAACTTTCAAATACACACGATCACCCACACTAAAGGTTACCGGACGTCTACGCGGATCTGCATACATCTTTTGTCTACCTTTGGCGGCTTTCAACTTTTCTCGCGCAATAGCAACTTTTTCGGCTGTCATTTGAACAATTTCGGGACCAGCAGACTGTTTCTCTCCAGCTTCTAACCAACAAGTCGGAGTTCTGCAACGACGGCCATACAACATTTCGTAAGGCGGCATTCCTATGCTCGAATGATAAGAATTATTATACGCAAATTCAACCAACGGCAAATGTGTATCCCACGAACCACCATATTCTAATACACATGCTCTTAACATATCCTCTAACGTCTGTATCGTTCGTTCACTCTGACCATCTGTCTGAGGATGATAAGCTGTACTCAAATTCACACGTGTACCAAGATTATGTTGTAGAATGTTCCAGAAGTTCGATACAAATCTAGAATCTCTGTCTGACTCAATCGATAATGGCACTCCATGACGACTAACTATCTCTTTCATGTATAATTCGGCAAGTTCACTTAATGATGTTGTCTCACAGGTAGCAAGAAAGTGAGCACTCTTGGTCAAACGATCAACTATTACCCAAATCATATCGTGTTTTCTCTGAGTTCTAGGTAATTTTGTCACAAAATCCATCGTGATATGCTCCCATTTCCATTCTGGAATCTGTAACTGACGTAACGAACCATACGGTTTTTGGTGTTCTGCCTTCACTTGTGCGCAAATATGACACTTTTCAACAAAATGAGCGATGTCTATTTTCATAGTCGGCCACCAATAAACTGATTTCAAATCATGATACATCTTATTACTGCCTGGATGTACTGTCAATCTGGATTGGTGAGCTTCAGTCAAGATCAAATCCCTCAAGTCTCCAAGCATAGGCACCCAAACACGGTTATTTAAGGTCTTAAGTCCACGGGAATCATCAATTAAGTCAAATTTTCATTTAGTCATAAGTTCAAATTTAATATGTTCATCCTCCAAAGCACAGACTTGAACATTTCGTAATTGATTGATCAAATCTGAAGTTATACTCAAACGCAGAAATTTCACATTCTCATTAGACTTTTTACGACTTAGTGCATCTGCTATGACATTTGCTTTACCAGGATGGTACTTGATTTCACAATCGTAGTCTTTAATCAGCTCTTGCCACCTTCTTTGACGCATATTCAATTCTTTCTGAGAGAAAATATACTGTAAACTCTTATGATCTGTACATATTACATAATGTGTCCCATACAAATAATGTCTCCATAGTTTCAGGGCAAACACTACGGCAGCCATTTCTAAATCATGTACAGGATAATTTCTTTCATGAACTTTCAACTGTCGCGAGGCGTAAGCAATCACCTTGTCTCTCTGCATCAAAACACAACCTAACCCGGCGAAGGATGCATCACAATAGACCACAAAGTCATCTAAACCTTCTGGTAATACTAACACCAGAGCCTGACACAATAACTGTTTCAAAGTCTGGAAAGCTTTTTCTTGATCATCACCCCATCGAAAGGCTATGTCTTTTCGAGTCAACTTGGTTAACGGACCCGATATTTTCGAGAAATCTTTTATGAACCTTCGGTAGTAACCAGCTAATCCCAGAAAACTCTTAATTTCTGTCAGATTTCTTGGCGATTTCCAATTCATAACCGCATGAATCGTTGATTGATCAATTTTTATACCCTTGGCACAAATTACATGACCCAAAAATTGTACTTCTCTCAACCAGAATTCACACTTAGAAAATTTTGCAAATAACTGTTCTTGTTTCAACAAATTCAACACCTGTCTTAAATGTTCAGCGTGTTCGACCTCTGTCTTTGAATACACTAATATGTCGTCTATAAACACAATCACAAATTTATCTAGAAATGGACGACACACTCTATTCATCAGATCCATGAAGACTGCTGGCGCGTTTGTTAACCCAAACGGCATGACCAAGAACTCATAATGACCATACCTAGTTCTAAAGGCTGTCTTCGGGATGTCAGATTCTGCAACTCTAACCTGATGATACCCAGATCGTAAATCTATCTTGGAGAAGTATGAAGCACCCTGCAACTGATCAACTAAATCATCTATTCTAGGCAGCGGGTACTTATTCTTTATTGTTTTCTTATTCAATTCCCGATAATCTATACACATACGCATGGTACCGTCCTTCTTTTTAACAAATAATACCGGTGCACCCCAAGGAGAAGAACTCGGTCTAATAAACCCACGATCTAATAGCTCCTGAATTTGTGACATCATCTCACGAATTTCTGACGGCACTAAACGATACGGGGCTTTGGCAACTGGAGTGGCTCCAGGCACCAATTCAATCTTATACTCTACTTCTCTTATCAGCGGTAACCCTGGTAACTCGTCTGGAAACACTTCCGGAAACTCTGAAAATATTGGAATATTGTCTATTACTTTCTTTTCTTTCTTACCATCTACTACATAAGCTAGGAACGATTCACACCCTTTGGATAAAGATTTCCTGGCTTTCATCATTGATATCAACGAAAAACTATACCCACCCCGTTCCCCTCGGGCTATAACACGGGTTCCATCAGCTAAACGAAAGGAAATCATTTTCCTATCACACTTAATGCTAGCTCTAAGTGGGCTCAGCCAATCCATTCCTAACACTACATCAAAACTAGAAATGGGTAACACTAAACAAGTCATAGGAAATGACTTTCCTTCAATATCAATACTAGCCCCAGTCACAAACGTTGTGACGGTTGTGATCTTTCTATCACCTACCTCTACTCTAATCGATTCAGGCAACACAGTAATAGGTAAATTCAACTTAGCACAAAAGTCTAACGACATAAAAGACTTATTTTCACCACAATCAAACAATACACGCGCAGGTATTGAGTTGATTAAAAACATACAGGTAATCACTTCATCAGTAGTAGTGGCTGCCTCAACTGTCATCTGGAAAGCCCTAGCTTCAGCTGTTGGAGGATTCTTTCTCTTTTGCCCACTCGAGGCAGTAGAAACTCCGACCGATGCAGAACGTATACCTGACCCTGACCCTGCCCCGGAACTCACACTCTTTGTAGACGGACAATTTACTGCTCGATGCCCTGAATGATGACAGTTCCAACAAACATTGCTTGGAAACGAACACGCCTGAGATTCATGTCCAGTAACACCACACTTCATGCATCGCCTCGTGGCTTCTGAACACTGACCCCTATGTGACGACCTACATATCTTGCACCAGTCCCCTTTACCTGAACCAGACCCAGTACTACTTTGTTGAGTCTTACCCTTCTGCCTAAACCCAAACGATTTCTTTGACTTACTACTAGACTGACTAGTCACTTGACCACTTGAAGTCATCATACTTCCTGGAATTACACCTCTTGCCGCTTTCAAATCACTTTCCACCATTTTGGCCATAACAAAGGCCTGAGACAAACTCGTTGCCATTCTTACTGATGTTCGATATTCTGGCAAAATCACATTTACAAAATGTTGGATCCTTGATGTTTCATCTGGAACCCACTGAGCTACAAACCTAAACTTATCCATAAATTGACCAATCACTTCATCAATTGTCATCTGGCGTGTCATTTTCATTTCTAAAAATTCAGTTTTCAATCGGTTGAGATCAAAAGAGGTACAATACTGCTCACAAACTTTTCCTTGGAACTGTTCCCAAGTAATCTGATTCACATATTCTTTCGGAATACTTGCCACTAGTGCATTCCACCAAACCATCGCCCTACCCTTCAGCAATCTACAGTTATATATAACTCTCAACTCCGGCTCACATTGACACGCTTCCAACGCCCTTTCAACTTCCATTAACCAATTCAAGGTTTCTGTCGGATCTGAACTTCCTGAATATTCTGGAGGTTTGCAATCCAAGAATTACTTATACGTACATTTCTTATGGGGTTGGACATAAGGTTGTTGGATCATAGGTATCTGATACGGATTTATTAATATAGGGTTTTGATAAGGGAAAGCATTTTGCGGGGGCATGTTATATTGGTGGGGTATTTGGTTTTACATCGGATATTGAAATTGAGTCTGATTCATATTGGGTATGGTTTGAGATTGGGCGGTTGGAAATCCCGGTGGTGTATCATCATTCCCAGAATTTCTTACTATTTCAAGCTCAGCAACCCTATCTTGAGCTTCTTTCAGCTTACTTTCTAATTCCCAAATATAACTCATCTGATCATCATCGGACCCAACACCCTCGTCAGGTGCCCTGTACGTTCCGGGGTTTGTCGGTCCGGTAGCGTTTGCATCTCTGTCTGCCATACCTGGGCTACAAAATAGCTCATACAAAAGCTTAATGGATAATTGGTTAGCTTAATACATTTAACAAACCAAGTATCCTACATTTACTTAATCCCCTCCACAGACATGTTTGACTTCACTCCGGGTTTGAGAACAAGAACACGCATATACTTGCTACCAAACCTATGCTCTGATACCAACTTGTAATGCCAGCAATTTTTTTTTTTTAAACCACAACGGAACACATATTATATTAAAACATAACCTTAGTTAAAGTATTACAAAAATCCACACTATATAATACTTATTTACAAACGACGTCACTTAAAAACTTCTGGTGTATTAGTACAAAAAGACACATCAGAGTTTGCAGAGTCAAACACGTCTTCATCAGCAGCTCCCATCTAACTAGCAGTACCTAAACCTGCGGGGGAGGAATGTGGGGGATTAGCGCACCGCTAAGTGAATTGAAACTATCTAACAGAATAAGCATAAGTACCATCATGCATAACTTATGATAATCTGCTAACGTCCATCTAGCATAAAAATAGCCACAACATCAATAATGACAGTATAAGGATCGGTGGCTTGTACGAGCACACGATTCCTAGCTGATCGGGCTTGAGTCTACCGATAATCCTTCCTATCGAGTCAACTGTATAAGCATCCAGACGCAACACATGCGTCCTTGCACGTTATACTGAACAAACCACAGGACTTGGATCCAACCTGACCTAGCCTCGGTTGACCTCATATGAACCCTTACCTGACCTAGCCTCGGCGGGTTCCCAACCTGACCTAGCCTTGGTTGGTGTCAAACACAGTGTGCACATAAATCACATAACATCATGCATACAACGAACTAGCATGGCAATTCTAATAACAATAGCATGGTAATCATTACACTACAAGATAACAGAGTAAACACAAGTAGCATAACCTGCTACTTAAACTCTATCCGTAGATAGACCCACTCACCGATTACCAGCAACTGAAGGTTCTCAGAGGTCTAATCTTTCTGAGCCTTCACCTTTTTGTTTATTACCTGTGAATCACCACATAATATCTCAAGTTAGTATTATATTCAAGTATTAATACACGACTTTACATTCTATGGAAATATTCACATAACAGACAAGGCTTTCGAGCAACATAAGGTTCTCGAGCACCTAAGGTTTTCGAGCAAAAAAATTCTCGAGCAGTTCGAGTTTTCGAGCGAATTCGAGTTTTTCGAGCAATTCGAGCTTTTCGAGCAATTTCGAGTTTTTCAAGCAATTCGAGCTTTTCGAGCAATTTCGAATTTTCGAGCATTAACATGTTTTCGAACAAAAGGTTCTCGAGCACTGTTTTCGAGCGAGTTTCGAGCACTGTTTTCGAGCGAGTTTTTTGAGCACCTTCTTCTTCCCTATTAGCTTCGCTGATTTGGTGATTTTATGCCAAAAAGGCTCGATTTCGAGGTTTATAATCCAAATTCAAGCATAAAGAAACATACCAATCATACATAAACACTTTTCTCAACTATAAACATCAAAATCTAGCATTTACAATCAAGATTTGGGATTAATTCATCCCAAAATACTCACTTTATCATAAACTCAAGTTCTAACACACAATTCATCATTTTTAACAAGTTCTTGCTCAATTCACAGCATAATTAGCTCATATAAACTATATAACAACTATTTCTAACATCAATTAAACATAACAAACACAAATCATGAAGATTCAAGCTCATATTTATCAAAAACCCATTTTACACCCAAAACCCAATTCTAGGAATTAAAGCACAATTTCAAGCATGCTAACCTGGATAAATGCTTGTAAGAATGATAGGATTCAGTTCCTAAAGCCTCTTGATTCAATTTCTAGGTTAGATTCAATTAGGGTTTTGAGATGATGAAAGTTAGGTACGGGTCTTGTTCTTGCAAAAATTGGGAAATGAATGGAAGTATCCAGATATTAGTTACTTAAGTGGGTTATAAACCCACACCCCATAACACACGGGTATTTATCAGTTATCTGATATCTTTCGTACTTAGTTTGAAAACCTTAACAAAGTCCAAATTAAATAAGCAAACCTGTTCTGTGACCCTTGTCACAAACTGGTCTTAACCAAATAATAAAATATCACTGAACATTAAATTAAAATAAAAGCATAATTAACCACACAATTATGCCTAAGGGTAATTAAGTAATCTTACTTCTAACCCCGATTTCAGTCTGTTACAGAAACCTTCAACTTCACATGCTAACTCTTTCTCAAAAGCTGACAAGTACAAGAACAAGTATAAAGCTATGAAAGTTCAGATGAAGGAAAGTGCTAAGACTGATAAGAAGGGTAAAAAGCCAGAAAAGGTTCTAGTTGCTGAACATCATGATTGGGATGAAACCAGCTCGTCGTCTTCCTCTGATAGTGATACTAATGATGATGGTGCTCGTTATGCTCCATAAAAGAAGCTGTGTTTAATGGCTAAGGAGGTCAAGGAGTCTGATGAGGATGATAGTGGTAGCATGTTTTTGGCTGATATGAGGGAAGCTGATCAGAAAAGAGATTCTCCTCAATGGAAAACTGAATTGATGTATAAGGTTGATAATTTTCGAACTTATACTGATGATGAAAAGGCCGAAATGTTTGACTACCTAACAGTTGACTTATGTAGAGGCAGAAAACGTGAAGAAGTTTTGAAAACTGACAACAAATCTTTAAATGAGAAACTTAAATGCAAAAATGATGAAATTAAAATCTTGAAAGATGATATTTCCAAACTTAAAAAACAAAACTTTGCTTTAAGGTCTCTTCACGTTGAGGCAGCAGAAGTTAAGAACCAGCTGGATAATCTTAAAAAGGTTGTCGCTTCGTGGTGTACATCTGCTCAACACACAGCAAAGTGTGTTAACGAGCAGGTGCCTGCCCAAGTTGAAGCTTTCTTTGTTGGTGACTATGCTGCTGCTACTGCTATTGCAGAAGTTACTTTCATGGACCCAATTCTTGAAATAGATCTTGAAGCTGTCTTGCCAAATACTTTTGCCAAGATAGTTAAGGGTAAAAAGGTCTTGACAAATAAGTTTGTTAGACCTACTGTGTCCCCACCACCTGCCATGAAAGAAATTTTGGAGGATGAAGTTAAAGCAAGAGAAGCCAGTACCTCAATTGATGAGACTACTGACCCCTCAAGCATCTACTACATGACTCCAAAAGAAAAAAGTATCAAAAGGGAAATCACTGAAAATAATCTTAGAAAAATTAAACCAACTGATTCCCCTTCGTGTTCGAGCTCCAATTGTGCTGAGCCAGCTGATGACAAACTTACTGGTCCACCAGTAGCTGCAGACAAGCCAGTCAAACGTAATACTGGCAAGTCCAAGGCAGCAGGAAAAACTTCTTCTAGCTCATCAGCTTCAGTTGACAAGCCAGTAACTTCCCACGCTAGCTCATCAAATGATAAAGGTAAAGCAATACGTCATGACTATGGTACTGGTTCCAAGAAGAAAGCTGCCCTTAAGGGAAAGGCAAAAGTGGACTCGACTGAAGAGCTGTCTATCACTGAGATTATGACAGTCAAGCTTGAGCAGCTAATTGCGGCAGTAACCAAACATCGCCCCGATCCCCTTTACTCTGTGTATGACCCATCATCGATACCAAATGTGAGAAAATGCTACAAATGTGGCAACAAGTTTCACTTAGCCAACCGGTGTCCTTTTATCCCAACCCCGTCTGCTGCTGCTTCTTCAAGCAAACCAGCAGACAGGAAGAGATCATCAAAGATGACCCTTCCAGAACCCATCCTTGAATGGGTTCCCAAAAAGAACTAATCTCTTAGCTACTGTGCAGGGCATTCAAAACAAGCAAATCTGATATCTCGATAGTGGTTGTTCGAGACATATGACTGGATGTAAGTCCCTGCTGATGGACTATCAAGAAAAAGATGGTCCAGTTGTTTCGTATGGAGATAATTCGTTGGGTTACACAAAGGGTTTTGGTACTTTGACTAATGGGAATGTCACATTCTCAAATGTTGCATATGTCGTTGGGCTTAAACATAATTTACTCAGCATAAGCCAACTGACAAGTAAGAACAAGATAGTCCAATTCAAAAGGAAAATTGGCACTAATTTTGATAAGACAGGGAAGCCACTGCTGACTGCAAAACGTCATGAAAACATGTATCAAATTGACATGAACACAGCAGTCACAACAACTGATACTTGTTTTTATTCGAAGGCAGCAGACAACCTGAAATGATTATGACACAAGAGACTCTCACATCTCAACTTCAAATATATTCACAAATTGTCCAGTAGAAGTTTGGTGTCTGGGCTACCCACCATGTCTTATGTAAAGGACAGACTGTGTCCTGGTTGTGAAAAAGGAAAACATCACCATGCCTCATTCAAATCAAAGCAAATCTCATCTGTTGAGAAACCATTTCATTTACTTCATATGGATCTTTTTAGTCCTGTTAATGTGGCCAGCTGTAGTGGGAAGAAGTATACACTGGTTATTGTTGATGAATATTCCAGATACACCTGGGTATTCTTTTTGAATCAAAAGAGTGAAGCTGCTGATGAAATTATCAGTTTTATCAAAAGAATGGAGCTTTTGAATGGGCAACTGGTGAAACAGCTAAGAAGTGATCATGGTACAGAATTCATAAATGCTACATTAGAAGAATTTTATGCTGATAAAGGTATTTCACAGAAATTTTCTGCTGTGAGAACACCTCAACAAAATGGTGTTGCAGAAAGAAGAAACAGAACTCGCATTGAAGCAGCAAGATCTATGTTAGCTGAGTCTGGGCTGAAAAATTCATATTGGACAGAAGCTGTGAACACTGCATGTTTTACCCAGAATAGATCTTTAATAGTGAAAAGACATCAGAAAACTGCTTATGAAGTTCTCAAAGGAATAAAACCCTTAATCTCATTTCTTCATGTATTTGGCACTCCCTGTTTCATTCTAAACAATAGGGATCTGCTGGGCAAGTTTGATGCCAAGGCTGATGAAGGTATATTCTTGGGATATTCCAACATGTCAAAGGCATATAGGGTTTTCAATAAAAGAAGGGGTTGTTTTGAAGAATCAATTAATGTTACATTTAATGAAACTACCCCAGCCTCATCTCCCAGTCAAGAAGATGAAGAGTTATTATTTGAAGAGCCTACTCAGCAAGCTCTTGATGATGAAGAGGAACCAGCTGCAAATCCCTCACCAATCCATGTTGCTGGGTTCTCTGATGATGAGATGGAACATTCTGTTCCATCTGTGTCTAAACCTAGTGGACCTACTGGCTCTACTGAAGTCCTACAACTTGAGCATAGGTCTACTGGTTCTGAAGGATCACAAGCTGGTACTGGTTTCATTAATACTGAACAGCTGTCTCCAACTGCTGCTCATACCTTTAAACCAGCTGATGATCAAGATGCTGTGTGTTCCACGACAAGCTCACCTATTCATAACACTAGATGGATAAAAGAGCATCTAATTGAGCAATTTATTGGTAATCTGGCTAGTGGTGTTAAAACAAGAAGGCATACAACCAGCAATTTTTGTATGCATGTAAATTTTGTGTCTACCATTGAACCTAAATGTCCTGATGAAGCAATCAAAGATCCAAGCTGGGCAGGAGCTATGCAAGAAGAGATCTCCCAGTTTGATAGGAATAAGGTTTGGACATTGGTACCTAAACCTGATGATGAAACTAAGAAAATCATTGGTACCAAGTGGGTTTTCAAGAACAAGATGGATGAAGATCGGATTGTGATCAGAAACAAAGCTAGATTGGTAGCTCAAGGGTTCAAACAGGAAGAAGGATTGGATTATGGAGAGACTTATGCTCCAGTGGCTAGGATGGAAGCTATCAGACTGTTCTTGGCATATGCTGCTAAGATGAACTTTAGGGTATTCCAGATGGTTGTTAAATCTGCATTTCTAAATGGAAAGCTGCAAGAAGAAGTTTATGTCAAACAGCCTCCTGGTTTTGTAAGCAGTAAATATCCAGACCATGTCTACAAGCTAGACAAAGCTCTTTATGGCCTCAAACAGGCTCCAAGAGCATGGTATGAGACACTTCATGTGTATCTCACTGGTATAGGTTTTAAAGTTGGAACAATTGATACCACTCTGTTCTCAAAAGAGACAGATGGTGATCTCTTGCTGGTACAGATATATGTGGATGATATTATTTATGGATCTAAAAATGAGAAACATTGTCAAGATTTTTCAAAACTTATGTCAAACACATATGAAATGAGCTTACAAAGAGATTTGTAATACTTTTTGGGATTGCAAATTAAACAACTTGATGATGGAATTTTTATAAGTCAGGATAAATATATCAAAGATATGCTAAAGAAATTTGGTCTGACCTGTTTAAAAGATATAGGGACCCCAATGGCAGCATTTATTAAGATAGATGCTGATCCCAATGGTGAACCAGTCAATATCACTGAATATAGAGGTATGATTGAATCCCTACTTTATCTCACAGCCAGCAGACCAGATATTATGTTTGCCATATGTCTCTGTGCCAGATATCAAGCTGATCCTAAAGAGTCACACTTGCTAGCAGTCAAAAGGATATTTAGGTATCTGAAAGCTACTGCTAAACGTGGTCTTTAGTACCCCAAACACCAGGATTTTGAGCTAATTGGGTATTCAGATACTGATTTTGCAGGGTGTAAAATAGACAGGAAAAGTACTACTGGTGGTTGCCAGTTACTGGGTGGTAAGCTAGTCAGCTGGACTAGCAAAAAGCAAAATACTAAGTCCACATCTACTGCTGAGGCAGAATACGTTTTTGCTGGTAGTTGTACTGCTCAAGTACTGTGGATGCAAAGCCAGCTGAAAGACTATGGTGTTCATGTTACAAAGACTCCAATCTACTGTGACAAGACAAGTGCAATAGCTATCACCAACAATCCTGTGATGCATTCAAGAACAAAGCACATTGACGTTCGATATCACTTCATAAGGGATCATGTTCAAAAAGGAGATGTGGAGCTACATTTTATTTCAACAGACCAATAGTTAGCAGATCTATTCACAAAGCCCTTAGATGAGAAACGTTTTAACTATCTCATCTCTGAGCTGGGTATGCTTGAACTTTAAATAAAAGACAATTTTTGTTGGTGTGCTGGCTCTACAACATGTAGGGCAAACCAGTAAGTCATTTTTGTTAACTTACTGCCTACATGTAAAACACTCAGCACAACAAGGTCTTTTATACTTTGGTTACTCAAAATATTTTTAATTGAAATAATAAATAGCTCACAAAATTAAATGATTCCTTAACTGAAACTCATTTACTCCCAATGATTTAAATTAAATTCATGACATATTAAATGTAACAAAGTATTTTGTATTTAATACAAAACTTATTTTGTGGTTTTTAAATCATTTTTTCTTGAATTAAAACCTACTGCATTTAATGCTGAATGGGAGGTATGAGTGTTCAAGCCGTATATACGTCAAATCAACAGTCTGTGTCCCTTCGAGTGTGCCAGTCTATCACGTCTGCTAATAATAGTGGCCTTTTTCTCTCTCCTGCCTTTTTCATCCAATCACAACGGTTAAAAGAGTGTTTTATCTTCCATAATAATCTTCGGTTATTCAGTTTTAAAATTCACACTCTTCTCTCTAAAATCCCCAAATCTTCCAATCAATTCATACATCCATCTTCTACGAAATCATCAATGGCAGAACAACAACAACATCAATCACCACCTGCTACAAACCAGCTAGAGGAACAACAACCACAGCAACAACAACCGATAGAACAACAACAACCAGAACAGCAACCACCACCGGTCATCGATGAACAAGTGGTGCAGGGTCCTTTGTTCAACCTGCACCCAAGTCTTGTTAGGGCTGCAAATGCACCAGAACACTCTTCCATTCGCCTATCGCGAGGCAATGCTGCTCATGCCCTTTCAATTCCCAAATCCAAAGCCGACTTGGGCTATGATACGCTTATCGATTACATCCGACAATCACCACTGGCTCGAGCTATTACCGGCGTGCCTTCTCGTCTTTATCCGGCCTGTTTGGCTAGATTCTGGTATAATGCCACCACGGCCACCACTCAACAAAACGTTCCATGTATTCGTGGCATGGCGACTGAAACCCTAGCCTGCTCCATCACTGTTGATGCCATCCGACGTGCTCTCCAATTACCTATTGGTCCATTTGTTAATTCACCAACCAGTGATGAGTTTAGAAGAGAAGTACTGGAAATTATAGGGTTTGATGGACCAGTGGCTCATACGCCCTTAAGGAAGCAGATGCCACCTCTGTGGAATTACTTCTTTGGCTTGCTGACCCATTGCATCAGTCAGAAGTCCGGGAGCTTTGATCAGTGCTCAGATTTTGAGCTGAAGATTGGTCATGGGATGATGTTCAATCGAAATATTGATTATGCCGGTGAAATTTACTTAAGGCTAAGGGAAATGGTGCTTGCACCCAAACGAACACACTTAATCCCCTTTCCAAGGTTTTTGAGCCTTGTTTTTGAAAATGAGCTAGGTGAAGCTTACCAGCAGATTGCTGATGAATCATTCGACCTGCCTCCAAAACAAGGGAGAATGCTAAAAGATGCTCCTGCTGCTCCATATAATGCCTTGACACCAGGCATGCTTGAGTATCTTGCTGCTCGAGGTGGAGTGAATCAACCGACTGCCTCTGGTGCTGCACCAGCTGAGGGGGAGGGTCCTCAGCGAAAGCCAGCTGTAAAAAGGAAGAAACCAGCTACCTCAACTAGTACAGCCACCATCTCACATACTGGTAAAACAGTAGTTGTATTAGAATCTAGTGCTCTCTGATCATAAAGAACAGCCCTAGTCTTATATACTGACTATCTACTTCTAGTATTGGAATTCGTTGCTTAACTATTTCTTGGTAACAGGAAAATCCAAACGAGCAAAAGCTGGCTCCAAGCACACCACAGGGGAGATTGCACCAGTCTCAACTGCTGCTCCTGCAAAGGATGTGGCTATGGAACCTAGTGCGTTTCTAGACCAAACAGCAGAAAATTCTAACATAATTAAAAATCTTTTAACTGCTGACTTGAAAAATGTAAGTGGAGTTAAAGGTATAACCCTGGCTCCCAAGCTGACTGGTTTTAAAACTAGTGTTAAGAAGAGTAGCAACTCATACTCTTCTAGCCAGACACTTCTACATTTTTCTAAATTGAACTTAATGCTATATCCTCTGCTGACAGTACAACCAACAGAGCACATACCTGACCCCCAAAGCAAACTTGAGCTGGGTCCTCATCGTGTTGAACCAGCTCAGGATACTGCACAGCCATTATGTTACTCAGATCATGATAAGAGTCTCACTCCCACATCATTACCAGCCAGAACTCTTACACTATCTGGGTCAACATGTGTCGCCAATGAGTCAGCAGAATCACAGCTGTACTTACAGACACCTTATTCTGTCTCATTCGAAGGGCTGACCAAATCACCAGTCTGTCCCCAGAGACAAACAACAGATGTAATTGTTGAGTCAAATTTATTTGGTTCTATAGTTGTTAACATAAAATGTTCTATTGTTTCAGTTCTTAGCAGGGTAGATGAACAGGCAGAGGGGGAGCAAGTTAAAGATGTTATTATTCCTACTGAGCAGATTGATGCCTCTGCTACTGGTGTTGGTGCTATTGTTTCTCCTACTGGTGGTGCTGATGCTAGTACTGTTGCTTCTACAGCTGCTGGTGTTACTGCTCTCAGTATTGCTGCTTCCACTACTGCACCTGAAGTGGAAGATGAAATCATAGTGGATCCTACTGTTCTTAAAAAGGTAATTGACAATATTGTCAAGGATGTTCTACTTGATGAACCTGTCTCTGAACCAAAGGGTGACATTGCGTCTGCTGCTGCTACCGATGCACAGAATGTTATTGTGGATGCTAGTACTTATGCTACTTTTCCATCTGATGTTATCATGGATGCTGGTACAAGTGCTACTTTTCCATCTGATTCTGGTTCACAGGGTAATACTGTTCTGGAGGGTCTTGATTTTGTTAATGCTGGCTATGTTGGCTATGTTTCCAAAGAGCCAAAGGTGGATACTGATGCTACTAGTGTTATTCCGGATGTTTCTGATCTTCAATCGAGACACTTTATTACTGTGGATTCCACTGGTAATCTACAGGTGTCTGATTCCACACCGGATACTTTCTTTAAAGGTGCTGTAGATGCTGCTTCTTCACATACTGCACAGTCACCTACTACTGCTACTGGTTCTACAGAACCCGTTATGGATGCTGGTACCTCTGTTTCTGCCAATACTGACTCTTCTCAGGCTACTATTTCTGCTGAGAAGAAACCATATGTGTGCCAGGTGCCAGATCCTGATGAAGTTGTACCTAACTTCATCTATCGGGGAGCGTCTATCACTCACAGAGTTGCTCTGCCGGTGGATCAGCTAACTATTGAACCTCAAACTGCTATAGTCTCAGCCAGTAAATTGCCTCGTGAAGAGCTGACTGAACTATTGTCTCAGCTTGATCGACCAGCTAGAGAAGAAGTTTATGAGAGGCTGGCTACTTTAGAACAGATCAACGAGCAGCCATATTATCACTACTTTGGCATGGCTCCAGCTGCTTCTCCATGGCCTGGTACATGGGGGCCTTTCAAGTTCATCAGAGATCCCACTACTGGTAAATATGTTATGCAGAATATTCCTGATTCGCCGGTACCTTCTGATTCATCAGCTTCTTCCTCATCATCTTCTTCTTCTGATGGTGATGCTGATAAAGGTACTGGTAAGGATGAACTAGTCACTCATGATAATGTGACTGGTACTAAAGACAAACTAGTGGATCTCACTGATGATGCTGTTAATGATGCTGACAAGAATACCAGTGGTTCTAAACCTTCGGGTGAAGGTAAAAATGATGGTGATCATGGTGACGAGTCAGATTCTGACCTTCCACCTCCACCACCCCACGGAGGTAGTTCTGTGTTAGCTGCTACTGACCACCCCTCAACCAGCTATGTTAAATTTAATGCTGATGAGGTGGCCGACATCTCCACCCAGGCTGTCTATAAGACACTCGCAGAAGTTACACCTGATCTACAAAACACCATTCGCACTGCTATTGTTGATAGTGTGACTGAAGCCATACGTAACGCTGGGCAAGTTACCACTTCCAATATTGAAGCCCAGCTCAGACAAGTATGTGCCTTTGCAGATCTTGCGGTGGATGCCATTGTCAGACAACATGAAGAGGAGGAGGACTTAAAGAAACGAATCATCTCTCACAATGAGTACACTGAGGATATTGCCCGTCTTCAAGCAGATTTGGACGCTGCTAATCGCAGGATTCTTTTTCTTAATGAAGAAAATACGGTGCTACATGAGAGATTCGATTAGCAGGAACAGCAAATGGCTAACATGATTCCTGCTTCTGCCTATGTTCGAATGGTTGAAAATATGCAACGACTGGCTACCCTTCAAGGTGATGTTAGGGCCATTGTTGAACAGCTGACTATGGGTGTTGCAAGGAATGAAGTTAGGTCTTCCAACCTCCTTCTTCGACAATTTGGCGTGGATCCTGGTGCCCATCTTACTCCTGAAGTTGCTGACTGGAACAATTTTGCATTCTCTGTTCCAGATTCAGATAGTGACCTTGATGCACAGGTCTCCCCTGTTCATTTTTCTGCCCCTGCTGATGACAAAAAGGGGGAGAAGAAATCTAAAAAGAAACTCAAAAAGAGAAAACAATCAGAGGGGGAGCATGAGCATGAAAAGGCTCCAAAACAACCAAGGAGGGATGGTGATTGTGATGGTGGTGATGGTACTACTGGTCAAGACTCTGGCACTAAGCCCAGCAACGCTCATACTGAAGCTGCTGTACAGGCAGCTGGTGAATCTCAACCCAGTGTGTCTACCACATTAGTGGATGATATTGGTTCTGGCAGTAAGCCCAGTGATGTTTCTGCATTGGCTGTTGCTGAAGCTTTTATTGTCTCTCAAACTATTGAAAGAAGAATGAAAAGAAAACTGGAGAGACATCAGAAGAGACATCAAGAATTAAATGATGCCTTCAATATCAAATGGGATGCCTATGTTGCTCTTAAACGCCACAGAATTGAGCATAGGAGATGGCTGACCCCAAAAAAGAGGGACATTGATGATGACCTGATTGGCATTGATAAATTCAAAAAGGATGCACGAAAAAGAAATGCTAAATTCATGGTCAAATACGACAAAAAGAGGGCAAAGCTGTATGCTGAGCGACAGACAGGATCAAACGGATGACTCCTGAAGAAATGAAAGATTATCTTGCATCTACTGAGTCAGGGGGAGGAGTTAGAGCTGACATTGTTATGAAGTGGTTAGATGCTATGTTAGAAACCAGCTCATCTTCTCGCCCAACATCTTCTGCACAGCCAGCTACACAACATAAGCCAGCAGAAATAATCAATCTTGATGATGATGATATTCAGGGGGAGCATCTTGCTATCGTTCCCTACCTGCCTCCACTTGGGCCAGTATCAACACAAGAACCATCAGCTGAACCCATGCTCATAGATAAACAAAGGGTGAAATCTGCTCCTAGGGACAATCAGCCCCTAAGGAAAGGACCCTTATTTGAGGCAGCTAATGAAGATACTGAGGTGGTTGTACCAGCTGATACTAATCAGTCAGCTGGTACTGAAGATACATCAAGGAGTGCTGTGAATGAAGACCCAGCCAGAAGTGTGCTGCTGGGTGTTACAAGTGTTGAAGACCCAGCCAAGGTGGTTGAGCTGGGTGCTAATCAAGATGATGATACGGTTAATCCTGCTGACTTTACAGTCTGGGGTAGTGGAGATCACTTATTTGTTCAATCACCTATCTCTCCCCAGACCCTCACTTATTTTAACAGAACAAAGGATAATCGTGTCAATCAGTTTCGAGTGAGTTCATCTGGCATAGGTGAATCAATCATGTATCATCCATCTTCCCCAAAACATCATGGTAAACACAGAACTTGGGAAGATGATTCAGTTACCCGTGGTGAGCCAGACTTATTTAAAATGAATCCAGATGAAAGAGATGCTTACAGGCTGGAGATCACTGTACAAGAATTGCTTGAGCAAAGATAAGCTACTATTAATGAAAGGATACGCCAAGTTAGATTGCTGCGTCATCTCCTTGATCAGCCACTCTATATCACTGCCCTGACTTATGGCATTGAAATTGGTGTATACTTAAACAACAGTGGTCAAAGGCTCTCTACTGATGAGGAGAAAGCTCAATTTCAAGAGGCTCACCAGCTGGGTATGGATCTAAGGGAGTATCGTACTGCCCTTAGAACTGAAGAGGGCAGAAAGATGATTGAAACAGCAAAATCCCTGAAAATCACTGCCGACGATTATTTGTTGGGCCTACAAGCTGAAATTCAAAGAAGGGAGGCTGCTGATGCTGAACTTGCTGAGAGGGTAAGGCTTCAAGACATAGAAGACAAATTGGCTACTGATAGAAAGCAAGAGGCCGAGTCCCTAAAGTTAGCCAAAGCCATTGTCAAAGAACAGGATAAGGCACTTAATGAGATGGAAGCTGCTGAGAAAGCACCTGCTACTGCTCCTATAGAATCTGTCCGTACCATTGAATTTCCTGATTATTATTATAGGAGTAGGTATGGTGATGTGATGAATAGAAGATCCAATCCCAGCAGGATCATCAAAGTGAACAGAGGGACAAAAAGAGCTTTCAATGTCATAAGGGAGAATAAGGTTTAAGAAAGAATAAACTATGACGAGTTAAGATCCCTTGGATTTAGTGAATGGATGGAGATCTTGGAGTATTTCATTGGTAAAGGTGAAAGTACTATCAAAAATACACTTAAATCTTAACTCCAAGCTCTTCAAGAAAGCAACCAGGTTTGGGAATGCACCAGTGGTGAATGTAGAAGAAGTCCTTTCTCAAAAGCCTAAAGGAAAGCAATCTACTGGTGAAGGACCAACTGGAAGAGGCCCCATCATTCTACCTCCTCATATCCCTGTATTTGACCCTGCTGATGTAACGTATCTGTTCCCTGAAGCCTGGAGAATCAAACAAGAGGAGCTATCTGAAGAAGAACGAGATAAAGATAAAGATAGATAGTCTCCTATGTGCTCAAATTGTATCTTTTGTTTAATTCACTTTTCATTTTGCTGTTGTTGTAATTACTGTACATACTTTGTTGTAATGAAAGTGAAATGAGTTTATCTTCAAATCATATAAAATTATAAGATATGGATAACTCAGCAAAAGATCCCAAAAACAAACTTAAAAGGGGACAAATTTACTGTCTATTTTTCATTAGGTCCCTCGGTGCTGACTTTAGTGTTTTCTCTATATGTCATAGGTTTTGTCATCATCAAATAGGGGGAGATTATTGAGTCCCCAAAATAATTAAGGATTTAATTATGACAAAACTATAATTTATTTGCACTAAAATGTTATGTGCAGTCAGCACAAGTTTGTTCATGTATAGACAGCAGATTTTGCTATGTCGAGTGTTTAGTTTGCTGCTCAGTCTACCAGCACAAGGTAGACAATGTTCTTCAATCAGCACAGAATGTGTACTCAGAAAATCAAGAACATGGTGTGGCTCAGCAATGAAGAACCAGCACAGCTGGAATGCAGCTTACTACATAAGACAACTATGCTCCATTATAAGCATAGTAGTTTCCCGAGTGGTCTACATCAATGGTACTATTCAACAGTAGTCAAAGACAAAGTTGAACAGAAAAGGACACGCATCGGCGGCTGACAAGTGACCTTACAAGACCACGTGAGAATGCAGAAGTTTAACGCATGTGCAGACATGGGTTATACTTTGTCAAAACCTAGGGAACACAACATTCTATTTGTATAATCAAATAGTGGTGCCAAACCGAATTGGGGTGTTCCTGCAAATAGCTACCAAAGAGGAAAGAGGAGAGCATGCTCTATGATATAGTTGTCTCCACAAGTACAGACATCCTATGTACTAGTGGACAATAGAACCATTACACGGTTAATAGGACTACTATAAATTGTTGTATCCACTATTGTAATAACTAGTGGTGTGAGTTTATTTTTATAGAGTCAAAACATGTAATAGCTGTTAGTTTACCTCTTAGCTATAATCTAGGTAATCTGTATCAACCAACTATCATTCCGCCAAGGATAGTTGTGATTCTTTGTGATTCAATCAATAAAGAATAACTGTTGAAAATTACCTATGACTCTACTTATTTGCATGCTTGAACACTAATCGTGTTTAACTGTTAAGTTATCTTAAAAGAAATTGTATTCACCCCCCTCTACAATACTCCTGTTGTTATCAAGGGACCAACAGTTACATTTCCAAGAAAAGATGTAATTTCTAATACCTTATCGAATTAACCTGAACGAGCGTGCACTCCGCACTCTCCAAACTCGTCATTGAGCTTAATTCGATAAGCCTTTGCTTTCTAGTAAATCCCAATTAACTAAAATGATTGTTGATAACACTAAAAATCACCAACATATTTTCGTTTCCTCCACCAATAAACTCTATTCCAAATCCAAACCCAAATCCCATCTATGAATTTATCTCTTACTGTGATATATTGTCGCCTGTAATATGAAATAGTCTGTTATATTGATATTTAAGAGGCTTTCCATTGAACCAATTATCAATTCAAAAAAGAGTATCAGATCCATTCTTAATTCTGCTTGTGATAGGATTAGAAGAAATATGGTTTAACTGTTAAGCCTGACTGTAACCTTTAATCAAGTTGATCCAAATACCATTTTTTAAACCATTAACATTTTCGATTGCACCTCTTTGACCATAAATAGAACAAATCACTTTCATCCATAAGTGATTTGGTTGAGTATAGAATCGCCAAATCCATTTAAACATCAAAGCCAAATTAAATGCTTCCAAACTTCCAATACCTAATCCATCTTTATCTAATGAAGATAAAATTGAATCCCATTTAATCCATGACATTCTCTTTATATGATCATCACCACCCCAAAAAAATGTTCTCCTTAAACCTTCTAGAGTTTGAATCACAGTTTTTGGACATTTGAAAATCGAGAGGTAATATATGCCAATGCTACAAAGTACTGATTCAATCAAAGATAATCGCCCTCCATAAGATAACATTCTATATTGCCAAGCAGATAATCTTTTCTTGAATTTATCTATCAAAGGCTTCCAATTGGTAATCAAATTCATATTGGAACCCAAAAGGAGACCAAGATATGTGAAACAAATTGAACCTGGAGAGCATCCTGAAAGACTAGCCATTTCAGAAATTTCTTGATTATTTACATTAATTCCATAAACATTTGATTTAGAAACATTTTTCTTCAAACCAGACGCTACGAAAAAAATGTTAAATATCCTTATAATGTTTTTTATTTCCTCATGATTCCATTCTGAAACAATCAACGCATCATCACCATATAAAAGATGAGAGATATTAATATTTTTAACACCAACATGAGCACCTCTAATGAGATTTTAGATTAACAGCCTTTTTAATATCTAAATGGAGTCCTTCCATTATCATTAAAAAAAATGACTCAACGGGTCGCCTTGTCGAAGACCACATTTAAGATCAAATTATTTTGTCAGACTTCCATTTACATACACCGAAGTTCGTGAAGAAGATAAACACATTAATATCCAGTTTCTCCAAACAGTACCAAACCAAGCTTACATAACATATGATCCAAATATTTCCAACTGACAGTGTCATAAGCTTTTTCGAAATCAACCTTTAGGATCATCAATTTCTTTGCATTAGTCTTGTACCAATTGATAATTTCATTAAGTATCACGGGCCCATCTAAAATTTGGCGATTAGTAATGAAAGCAGATTGCTCTTTACTAATCACTTTATCAATTACTAATGCTTGTTTGTTAGCAAGAATTTTTGTGACCACTTTGTAAAACACCCAATAAGAGAGATTGGTCTATAATCCTTTATCAATGTAGGATTAGAGGTCTTCGAAATCAATGTTAAAAAAGGCAGAGCCTGCACCATTCGACATAGATAAACTGTTGAAACTGTTGTGAAAAGATTTGACCAGATCGTCTTTAAGATAATCCCAAACTTTTTTTATGAATAGAAAAGTAAAACCATCGGGCCCCGGGGCTTTGTGTAACAACCCGACTTTTTCCATTATTATCGTTACTTGTCCGTTAAATATTTAACGGTGTTTACTTAGAACGTTATGTGTTTAATAGATTTAAATGCATACTTGATCCTATTGGATTACTTGAATTAATATGTTATATTAATTTATGAACTTGTTTTGGATAACGAAATAACTAGAAAACGATACGATTAAGTTAATCGCTTAGAAAGCTTTTCAGTTTACGGAACTCAGAAAAACGACAAAATAATTATTTTTAATAATTATTGACTTTAAGAAAAACTTATTTAATTTATTATTTATTTAATGAATTAAACCTGGTGATTTCGTTTCAACGACTAGTTAATGTTCCGGAGACCCGGTACGGTTAACGGCACTCGAAACGGACCACCCACACATGAGTATCTAACAAAAATCGAGCCCGAGACCCCACTCCAAGGCCATTCGGACGAACCCCCTCATGGACCCCTTGTTGGACTTATTTTGGACTTACGGATGATCACTAGTGGCCTTTTTGTAGAATTAAGCCCTAAACCCGATATATATATATATATATATATATATATATATATATATATATATATATATATATATATATATATATATATATATATATATATATATATATAGCAAGTGTTCATCACAAACCCTTATTTCTTTTTCTTTTCTTTTTTGGCCGATCGGTTCTCCCTCCCCCTCTCTTTGACCGTCGCCCCATACCACCACCATAACACCATCATCCACCAAGAATTAAAAGAAGTCTTGTGCTCGAAAGTTGTTCCTCTCGTCGTTCTACATACATACGTACTTGCAATTTATTATTTTGAGGTATATTTGCAAACCCTAATTATTATAAATAAGTTTTTTTGTCAATTACATAGTGTAATCAAGTCTAGTGCTCTATTGATGATGTATAGAGTTGTCATTTATCGTTAAATTGCTCGATTGATGTTGTTTGCATGAATCACGAATTTGTATCTTATGAATCTGATAAAATCGACTTATGAACTGATCTTATTATGTGTATAGATGAATAGATCTCAAAAAGTTATTAAGTTTGGACTTTGACTTCGCTTGATTTCGTTATCGTATGCTCAAGTTATGATTAATCGAAGTTTCGTTAGGGTTTCACATGATATACGAATTTTCTGAGTTGAGTACTTTGTGATTTAGCTATTGAAATATGTACCATTGTATTCTTTGTGAAAAATCATGCATTTTAGACTTAAGATTTGCGTCAAAAGCTTTTGTAATGCTCTCGGTATGTCAAAACGAAGATTCGTGCTTTATAGTATGCTGAATCTGTTTTCAAAGTTAAACGAAATGACCTAGAGTGAACTAGAAATTGATTGAGGCTTTGATCTTCTGGAATATGTTATTTTATATGTTCCTTGATGTATTTCATTTGCATGTTAACTTCTGAAAATGTGAATTGACATGAGTTATAAGATTTACTTTTGTCTACGAGGTTTAATACGATAAAATTCATCAAAAATTGCATCATTGTCAATACAAGTGAACAAATTTCTCAATATATAAAATTTGACAATCATTTATAGATGGATCTTCACCCAATATTTATGATCATCAAAGCATAATGGAATAAACTTATGACTTTTACCTCCGATCTCTCACTGAAATGAGTGATTTCGGAGATGACATAAACCTTTTAAAATAACATAATAATTATCTACACAACGCATTTCAAAAGCATAAAAGAAAAAGTAATACATTGGAATTGAGAGTGACCAAATTAAAACAAAAAATACGGAGAATGAATCGTACCATATATATGAACAAAAGCGTAAAAGGTGTGCTTGTGTTACCGTGTATGAGAAAATAAAAACAAAAAGAGTTCACTTGTTCTTTATATATATATATATATATATATATATATATATATATATATATATATATATATATATATATATATATATATATATATATATATATATATATATATATATATATATATATATATATATATACTCTGTATTTATTAGTGGCTCATATTAAAAAATTATAATTGAGTTAATTTTTAAGTATCTTTTAGTGGCTGATACGATAAAAATTTAAACTTAAATATACGGGGTCCTACAATTATATTTAGTGGTGTCCTGTAAAATTTTTAATGATCGTATGTAAAAAAAATTCTGTAACTAGTAGGTTCATGGGACCTCACGGAGATATATATATATATATATATATATATATATATATATATATATATATATATATATATATATATATATATATATATATATATATATATATATGCGTTAGGTAGTTTTGTAAACCATGATCTGATCTCTTCAATATGGGCAACATATTCTTTGCCTCTTATAATGACAGATTTGTTTATTGATATATATGATCTCTGTTTTTAGTAGAGATACAAACTCTACCAATGCTTAAGCCCTTTGATGAATCATGTTCATTGAAAATGAATTTTCCCACTAAATTTGATACCTCTGTGTATGCCTTTAAATTCCAAGCAATTAGTGGTAAGCTAGAGATCTCGATCCATGCCATTCTCTCGTCAACCACAAACTCATCCTTGTATGGTTTTACCACCAAAAACAAAGAGGTTAATGATATATTAGATTTGAATGAAGAACAAGATTTTTCATTACCAAATCGTAAGCATAACCTGTAGGATTAATGTGCAAGGTACAACATATAACTATATGACCAACTTCATTTGTGCCTTCGGGGTCACACACATATATACTGAGGCGTCAAATAATATATATATATATATATATATATATATATATATATGATGTATATATATTACTCAAGTAACAAAATAGTAAATCGAAATTAATTCATTTACTATTCATATGAATAGTAAATGAAACGAAATTAATTAATTTGCTATTCACATGAAAGCGACATGATAAAAATTATTAATTATAAGTTACATAACATACCCCTAAAGTATTTGAGAAATACGACTTTTTAAAACTAAATCAAACGAAATATGATATTACAGAAAAAGAAATCGAAAACAATATATTCTTTTGATTTGCTTTTTGCTACCAAACAAACAGAGTATATCATATATTCATATATATATGATCGTTGGGTTATGAGATCAGTAAGAGAGAAGAGCAAAAAAAATAACATATTTGTTATGCTTTTCTTTGATAAATCTCAACATACAGAGTATTATCGATTAATGTATTAATATAATTGGATTATACTAATACGATATTTGAGTTTGGACTAGCATCCATTGACGGTCGTTTGAAGTGTAGTGTGGACTATCCAAAGAGACGGTCATACTTTTGATCATAAGTTTCTCTCCATCTCATCAATTTCTCCATGAAAGTTATATCGATAACTCCTCTTTTGTTTTATATTCATGACAATTATTATGGTTTAATTGGATCATTGGGATAAATTAATCGTGTGTATGTTTCATTAAATATATGAATATATAATCTTGTAAATGTTTTTATGAAATAATAAAAGATTATTATTTTAACTATCCACTGCGTTAATCTGAAATTGGTAAAAGTACACACGGTTTTCCAACAGTAGTATCAGAGCCGCTTTTACACCATCTTAATTGTCGCGTGATTTTTTTTTAGATTTAGCTTTGTGGTGAATTGGTAAAATTCAAAACCTTTATGGTTTTGAAAGTCAACTTTGTTGATTACCTCATGACGTACGAATAAGATCTGGAAAATATCACTGTTATAAATTTTGAATTTATTTTTTATGGCTTGAATAATTGTTGTTTATTTCATTCCATGGTTGTACACATGCATTGTAACCATGGACAAGCCATATGTAGATTTTAATAATGTAGTTATTAAAATTGTGATTGCACACATAACCCATAATGCCCCGATCTATGTATGATTGTTGTGATTGTTGATTACGGCAATATTATGTCATGTTGATTATTTGATTTATTAGAAAGACCATTTTGAAGCCAAAGTTGTATTATATTTATTTTTCATTTTCATAGTATTGTATTGTATTTATGTTTATTCTAAATTGTAAAAGTATTTGATTAGTTGTATTTTTCAATTTTAAATAAATGTAATAAGATGAAGATTAAAGATAAAGATGCAATGTGGAGTTTGACTTAGAAGATGGTGAACATGTCAATTTGACAACGATGACGTTTGTCAAGTTTTCACTTGATTCTTGAATTAAGTGGGAGCAACGGTATTACCCTTAGTTTGACCTCTTGATCTCATGTCGGCTCATGGGATCAAGCATAGGATTTTTGAGCTAGGCTATGTGTGTGTGATGCATGGTATGATTGTGTTTTATTTTATGCATTTATATATAATTGTTGATTATAATATATGCTAAATGTTTTTGAAAGGAAACATTAAATAAAACCGGTAACGAGTTTCAAATATTAAAATTGTTGATTTTAAAAAGTTAAACTCTAACGAGTTTAAAGTTAAATAATTTTGAGACTTAAATTACATATTTTTTTTTTTTATGGAAACATTAAATAAAACTCTAAACGAGTTTCAAAGATTAAAATTGATGATTTTAAAATAAGTTAAACTCTAACGAGTTTAATGTTAAATGATTTTGAAAGTCAAATAATATATATGGACGACATCTTTTAAAACTGTTTTAAAACGATCCACGTTTATGTATTTGTTATTTTTATATCCTATAAATTAAATAACAAATTAGATCACAAACATAATCGACATATACAATTGGTTAAAATGTTTTTTTAACTAATAGTGTAGCGAATCTTGTGTGCATGCATTATTCATTAACACAAACATTTTCAAAATACCCGTCAAATTTAAGTCATGCCATCCAATGAGCTTGCAAACACTCCTCGTTATTTTTCTGATCTAGTGAGACTAGGGTGAATTATAGCCACGAGGTGGATTTTTCGATCTAGTGAGACTAGCGTGAATTTTCACTGTTTCCAAATTGGACGACTTAATCGTATTCACGGTGAGACCTGAGTTCGAGGCAATGATGGGACAAACATGCCATTAGATAATAGTGGTTTGTTGGACTACATATATCTCTAGGTCCCATAAAGATCTAAGAGTTGCACTTGTAATGCAATTGGTACCCGCTACCTACCAATAGACTCCTTAACTGCTAGCTGATCAACATATGTGGCTATGGAAACTCTATGTGGATCTTAGGCTTTCGTAAATTAATTATTTTTTTAAAAATATTATAAAAACTTGGGTAGTTAATTTATTAAAGCTCAATATCGAAAATACTAAATTGAATCTTACATCTGTTTTAGATGTCAAATAATCAAAACGTAAACCAAAATACACTTTCTTCTTTGTTGGAGAAGGATAAACTCAATATTCAAACTTCATAGACTGGCACTGCAACCTGAGAATTTTTCTCAAGCATAATTGGAAGTTAAATAAAGTTTAGAACCCATATCCTTTCTTCCTGTTGTGGCAGTTGCTGCTGCTCAGCAAAATTATTATCAAATGTTGTTCGATGATCAGGAAGAAATAGGATTGAAGGGTGAAAAAGAATAAGTCGAATACTTTGTGGAAGGAAAATGACAAATCATTTGCTAGGAAAAATATTCCACCTTCTAAGAAGGAAAGCCCAACAAAAGACGCCGAATGTTTCCATTGTGGAAATGTTGGCAATTGGAGAAGGAAGTTTTCTTATCTTCCAATCTGAGCTGAGAAAAGGCAACGCTGGTGAGACTAGCAAATCAGGTATATTTCATATATAGTTATATACTTCTTCTAGTGATTCCTAGATCTTTGTTAACTGGTTGTGGCCTTCACACTTGTAACAATATGAAGGGAATGAGAAGAAGTAATAGACTGAAGAAAGACACACTGGATTTGCAAGTAGCCAAGGGAGATCAAGCTTTTGTTCAAGCCATTGGTATCTCTGAACTTACTTCTCTAAGTGGTCTTATTTTTTTGTTGGAACAATAGCATTATGCTCTCAATATTGCGAGCGACATAGTTTGAAAGATGTTAGTATTGAACTTGCATTTACACACTTAGGTATTTCAATTTCTAAGGATAATATATTTATCTTAATACCTATCCACGTGATGGTATTTTTGAAATTGATATGCATAGTGTAATTTCAAATGAGAATTCTGTGTATACCTACATCGCCAAAGTCTTCAAGCAAGACTTGAATAAGACCTATCTATGACATTGTCATATTGGTCATATAAACAAATAATGCATTTCAAAAACTCCAATCTAATGGACTTTTGGAATTAATTGACTCTGAGTCATTTGATGTATGCGAGTCATGTTTATGTGAAAAGATGACAAATGCTTCTTTCTCCGATTTAGGTAAAAGAGCTAAAGATCTTTTAGGACTAATACATACTGTTGTATGTAGCCCTTTAAGAACAATGTATAGATTTAGTTAATTTTACTTCATTACATTTACTGATGAGTACAGTAGCTATGATTATGTTCACTTGCTGAAACATAAATATAAAGCTATTTTAACATTCAAAAGTATTCCAAAATGAAGTAGATAATCAGCTTGGAAAGACCATTAAAGCACTTCGCTCCGATGGAGTAAGTGAGTTTATGAGTCAAGAGTTTTTGGACCACCTAAAGAATTGTGAGATTGTCTCATAGTTCACTCTACCTTACACACCACAACACGATGATGTGTCTGAGTAAGAGGAATCGAACTTTACTTGATATAGTTTGATTTATGATGAGTCTGATTTCTCTACTACCGTCTTTTAGAGATATGCATGAGAGTCTGCTGCAGGCATACTCAATGTGATTCCAACTATGAAGGTAGAAAAGACACCATATGAGTTATGGCATGGGAAGAATCCCAAGTTGTCTTATCTGAAAGTCTGGGGTTGTAAAGCGTACGTGAAGCATGACACTTCAAACAAATTAGAACCCAGAACTATCTAATGTTACTTTGTACGATAGATAAAGGAAACAATGTGTTACTACTTTTACTACCAAGCTGAAGACAGCGTGTTTTCTGCTCGTTCTGTTGAATTCCTGGAAAGAGATCTTCTCTTACAAGAAGTCAGTGGGAGTAAAGTAGATCTTGAAGAAATTCAAGTACTTTAAAGTAACATACCTTCAGTAAGCACTAACAATCCACACGTTGAAACAGAGCGCACTGTTGGTGAGCCGGAACGTGTTACACCTGCACTTTATAGATCTAGTAGAACTCATCGGCTTATGAGGTTTAATTAACTGATTAATTCAGATAAACCTCAACTAAGGGATTATGATGAACCCTCTAGCTGCGTGAGGCCATATCAGATCCTGAATCTGAAAATGACTAGATTCTATGAATACAGATATGCAGTCCATGAAGGATAATCAAGTATGAGACTTGATTGATCTTCTACCCAATTGTAAAACAATGAGGTAAAAATGGGTCTTCAAAGGAAGACTTATATGGACGGTAATGTAAACACTTTTAAAGCTCGATTGGTTACAAAAGGTTATGATGAAAGTTTTTCACCAGTCGCGAGCCTTAAAATAATTAGGATACTTATTGTCATGGTTACTTTTCATGATAATAAAATATGGCTAATGGATGTCAAAACCGCTTTCCTAAATGGCGACCTAAGCGAGGACGTATATATGGTTCAGCCGGAAGGTTTTATGAATCCTAAGCATCCTAATAAAGTATGCAAGCTTCTAAAATCCATTTATGGATAAAAGCAAGCATCCAGGAGCTAGAATCTTAAGTTTAATGAGAAAATTAAAGTGTTTAATTTTTCTCAAAACCAAGATAAGCCCTGAGTTTACATTAGAGCTAGTGGGAGCAGAATAGTCTTCTTGATCTTATATGTTGATGACATATTACTTATTAGAAATAACATCCCAACTTGCAAGATGTCAAGTCTTGGCTTGGAAAATGTATTTCCATAAAGGATCTTGATGAAGCTACTTATATTATTGGAATGGGGATCTATACAATAGATTCAATTGGCTTATTGGTTTGAATCAAAGTACATACATTATCTTGCAGAGATTTAGCATGCAAAACGCCAAGCATGGATCTTTGCCAATGCAAAAGGGCATAACCGTGAGAAAGTCTCAAAAGTCCTATCACAGCAGATGAGACGAGACAAATGAAATGTATCACATATGCTTCAGCTATATGATCCATTATGTATGCCATGATATGTACTATACTCAATGTTTTGTTAGTTTTGAGTTTGACGAGTCATTGTCAACATAATCCAGGTGAAGTACATTGGATTGTTGTTAAGAATATTCTTTAGTATTTGCAGAGTACTAATGATATGTTCTTGGTTTACGGTGGTTTGGAAGAAGAGTTAAGTATTAAGTTTTATACTGATTCTAGTTTCCAAACTGATCAAGATGATTCTCGATCCAGTCACGTTGTTTCTTTGTCATGATGGACAAGACAGTTGATTGAAAGAGCTCTAGGCAGAACACTATTGAACAATCTACAACAAAAGCAGAATACATTGTTGACTGAGAAGCTGCTCAGAAAGCTGTCTGGATAAGGAAGTTTGTTGTTATACTCAGAGTAGTACACAACATTTAATCTTCTATAATATGTACCGTGATAGCTCGAGTGTTAATATACTTTTAAAAGAATCACATGTACATAAAAGTATCTGGCACATTCTTCAAAAGTTTGACTACATTCATTAAGTCATTAAGAGGAATGATATTAGTATTCTTAATGGTTCATACAAATGATAATGTGGCTGACCCGTTCATGAAGTCCATGATGCACAGCAAGCATGATGATTATTCTATTAATACTGGACTTCGTTATGCTGCTGATCCTTTTCATTTGTAATTTAGTATTTGGATATTTTTGGAACATTAAGCAGTTTCATATTAATGAATTGATATATAGTTGGTATGATCGTTTTCATTTATATCACGGTGTTCTATATTAGCATGTTTAATCTATGAATAATTGTTGATTATTCAAAATCTCCATAATCGGTCATGTTATGGGAATAACATGAATTAAGATTAATGTGATATTTTAGTTATATTCATTGATGATGAATAGTTAACTTGTTGAGACCAAAATTCATATGTATTCATTTATGATGAATATTGGAATGATCCAACCAAGAGATGTCACTACATGGATCGTAGTCAGTGGTAAATCTTTTAGTGATTATGTTTTTGTGTCCTTAGACTTGAGATGCACGCCCGTCTTGATGAGCGTAGCATTGTATTTTGATATGGTTAAACGCTGTCCTGAATAAGGCTGTTATAAAGGCCATTATTGGGTATAATGTAAAGCTCGTGATAGACACGTGTATGCAATATATGATTTGTTCCTCTTAAATGTTTGGAGTTAGATACTTTTTGAGCTCCTCGATGAATGAATAAGATATTTGTGTGGCCGCACCCAGATGTAATTAAGATGATACTTAATTAATTTGGTGATCTAATTCAGTTCTAAGATCGAGAAACAAAATTTCTAAACAAATGAGAATGACCGATGATCCATATCTCAAGTTTAACTAAAGTATCTGAAACAAAAGGACGAATGACATTTAAAACTTACCATAAACAGTTTCAAGAAACTACCCTCACATGAATTTGGGGACAATGACGTGTTGCTAGACGCTTACCATTGTTTGTATAGTTACTTGGTGTTGTGTCATGCACAAGTGAGAGTATGTAGGATTAATGTGCAAGGTACAACATATAACTATATGACCAACTTCATTTGAGCCTTCGGGATCACACACATATACACTGAGATGTCAAATAAAATATATATATGATGTATATATATTACTCAAGTAACAAAATAGTAAATCGAAATTAATTCATTTACTATTCATATGAATAGTAAATGAAACGAAATTAATTAATTTGCTATTCACATGAAAGCGACATGATAGAAATTATTAATTATAAGTTACATAACATACCCCTAAAGTATTTGAGAAATACGACTTTTTAAAACCAAATCAAACGAAATATGATATTACAGAAAAGAAATCGAAAACAATATATTCTTTTGATTTGCTTTTTGCTACCAAACAAACAGAGTATATCATATATTCATATATATATGATCGTTGGGTTATGAGATCAGTAAGAGAGAAGAGAAAAAAAAATAACATATTTGTTTTGCTTTCCTTTGATAAATCTCAACATACGGAGTATTATCGATTAATGTATTAATATAATTGGATTATATTAATACGATATTTGAGTTTGGACTAGCATCCATTAACGGTCGTTTGAAGTGTAGTGTGGACTATCCAAAGAGACGGTCATACTTTTGATCGTAAGTTTCTCTCCGTCTCATCAATTTCTCCAAGAAAGGTATATCTTTAACTCCTCTTTTGTTTTATATTCATGACAACTATTATGGTGTAATTGGATCATTGGGATAAATTAATCGTGTGCATGTTTCATTAAATATATGAATATATAATCTTGTAAATGTTTTTATGAAATAATAAAAGATTATTATTTTAACTATCCGCTGCGTTAATCTGAAATTGGTAAAAGTACACACGGTTTTCCAACATAACCAAGGACCACCGATATGGTTAATTGTCATGTCATCAAAGCCTCCCTCCTTAAATACATGATGTATAGAGTTCATAGTTGCGACGTCTTTTACTTTAACAATAGCCACATCCATTTTATTTTCCAAATGACTAAGATCATTCTCATCCAAAGTAAGATGATCGTTAGTCTCCGAGTGATTCACAGAATGTGATTGAATATTACCTTTAACCACTGATGCGTAAGAGATATCCTGATCATTCTTATTTGGGTTGTCATCGTTCCCATTATTGACGAAGTTATTCACAATAGTTGGAGTTTTTTTCATTTTGTCGAATAACCGGTTTATAAATCTTTTTATGGAACTTGAAAACTGAACAGATCAAGCGGTGGTTTCCCACCCATGTAGTGGAAAGTAACCTTGCAAATCTCTCCTTATCAACAATATCCTTGAATCGTACAAAGCCAAAACGGTTACCATGTTTTGATCTCTTAGATGGAATGTATGAATCAACGATTTGACCATAAGGTTCATAGAGAATCCACAATCTCTTTGCATCCAAGTGATCGGGTATCTTATGGACATAAAAAGATGTAGTAACATCAGATTGATCATTTTTGTTTTTGTGATCCTTATTAGCATCAGTCTTATTTGTTTTACGAGAAATTCGATACCAGCCATCGTCGGTGAGAAGAGTAAATCGATTGCCACCCATGATTTAACAATCACGAGTGATGAATTGAAGATGAAAGTTTGAAACAATGAAACAGTTGAAAATCGCCAAAATTTGAGAGGGAAAACGGTTATTTTGTTTTACGAGAAAACGGTTACTACGGAGTATATGAAGTATTTAGTTAGTGTATACTGTATCTATGAAAGAACAGAAATAAGACGAAAATAAATGTGGAAAGTAACTAATATGTTCCGTAAAATTAAGGGTATCATGTGTATTAATTGTTAGTGTAATCGGAATAAGATTCATCCTAAGTTTGTTAAATATTATTAGTTGTTGTATTTGATTAATGGTTACAGTAATAGTTTCTGTAGGTTGAATTAGTATGCTAGACAAAATTTAACAGTGTACATGGGTATGTATGTAAGAGTGTTTTTAACTCTTTCCAGGCAAATTTGCACTTTTAGATCAAAAAAATGTAATCTGCCTGTAACATGACAATGTCATATTTTGACCTCCATTAACCTAAAATGTCAAATGTTAGTGTCAAATTCGGTAAGATCCGCCAATTTTTCATTTTCTATTCTTCTTTTGAATTAATGTAGTAAATAAAAATAAATATGTAAAATAAAATAATTATTAAATATATAAAAAAAAAGACATAAATTAAGTTTTCATTAAAATTCAACAACAAATAATTTTAGAATTACATAAAATTTAACAAATACATAATTTGATTAAATATAAAATAAACTAATTTGAAATGTCGTTGAAGGTTCCAGATATGCTCGAGTAGATCCTCCGTAAGTTGGTTGTGCACGTCCCTATCCCTTATTTCTCTTGTGATGATGTCTGGATCTCGTCCTCTATTTGGTAAACGTTCCATACGATTCTCCATGTTTTTGGTAGTGAATCGTTCTTCCCATTCACATAGTGTGAAGTCATTATCTTTAAAATTCATGTTTTTTTTTTTAAACAGTTACAAACTTTTATTAAAATACCTCACCTAGCAAGAAGCTAGGAGAATGCCACAAATTACAACGGCTTTATTAGCCAATCGTTCCAATTTACATTGCTTTTACTTCTACTACCATACCAACTGTACGACGTAAAACAAATAGAATCAAATAATAAATCTTTCTTCATTTTCGGAGGGTAAAGAACGCTGTTCCGGAATCTTCAAATGTGCCAAACCGTCGCTGCAACAATAGTGTATAATATATCTTTGACTTCAGCTCTTTCCCGCCAATCGTCGAACCAAATCAACCATTCTGACCAATCATTGAAGCTAGGAACCTCGATGTTGGACCAAATACGAACACGTCTCCACAAATCTAAAGCAAGCTGACAACCAAAAAATACATGATTTACCGTCTCGACATTGCAGTTGCACGATAAGCACCCAATCTGCTCGATCTCTATGCATCTTCTCGATAAGTTGAGGCGATTCGGGAGTCTATCTCTAGCTAATCTCCAAATAAAAATGTTAATTTTTCAAGGAACAACTTTGACCCATCTAGTCACGGGTTCAATCGAAGGTAAGTGAGTATCATCGATATATTTCCTTGTATCCGCAACTGTAAACGTGTCACCTGCATTGATCCATTCCCACGAGTCGCTATTTTGAGACAAATGAACGTGGCCCAGCAACTCATTAATTGGTGAACACTTGCGCAGTTTCTGTTGCCGATATCGTGACGACACCATGACCATGTCCAAGAACCATTCACGAATCTATACGTAATTACACAGTCCTTGTCTGTTTCTAAATGAAAAAGTCGTTGAAACTTGTCTTTAAGCAGCCCGTCCCCTCTCCAATTATCGAGCCAAAACTGTGTCTTTTTACCATCGCCAATCTTTGCTCGCAACACATTACTTGGCAGCAGCCCCTGCAGTTTAGCTTTATGAAAAGAATCGATAAGATTAGCCCAAATACCTTTGATGTTGATTCGAGAGCCCTCAATTCCAGCAAGGTTGCCATGAATCGCTTTGATTACCATTGCCCACATTGAATCTTATTGAACCATAAATTTCCAAATCCACTTAAAAATAAGAGCCAAATTGAACGACCGTAAACTTCCGATATCTAGGCCTCCTTTATCAAAAGATGCCAAAATTTGATCCCAACCAACCCAATGAACTTTACGGTTAGAATTATTGGAACCCCAAAAAAATCTCGCCCTTAATGTTTCCAGATTATTTAAAATGGTTTCCGGACAACGAAACAACGAAAGATAATTGATTCCCAAACTCCCTAAAACCGATTTAATCAAGGTTAACCGACCTCCAACTGACAAAAGATTATCCTTCCATCCCGATAACTTTTTTAGAAACCGATCTACAAGTGGCTTCCAATTAGTAATCAAGTTCATATTACAACCCATCGGGAGTCCCAAATATTTGAACGGGAGCTCCCCTTTTACACAACCAAATTCGCATACATACGAGTCAACAATCTCGTCTGGAACGCCAATGCCAAACAATTGAGATTTTGATACATTAATCCTTAACCCTGAAAACTGGTAAAACTCTTTGAGAGCATTAATCGTATTGGATAAACTTTCTTTATTCCACTCGGATAGAATTATCGCGTCATCCGCGTAGAATAAGTGGGATATTTTAATCGCCGAATCGCCAACCGTAATCCCATTAATGTTTCCAGCCTCGACTTTACATTTTAGACATAAGTGAAGACCTTCCATAACTATTAAAAAAAGGAATGGGCTCAACGGATCACCTTGCCTCAACCCTCGATGAAGACGGAATTCACACATAGGGCTACCATTTACCAATATCGACGTTCTAGCATTAACAAGACACATTCGAATCCAGCCCCGCCACACTAAACCGAACCCAAGAAGCTCAAGCATATAGTCGAGAAATTCCCAACTCACCGTATCATAAGCTTTCTCGAAATCCACCTTAAACAACATGATTTTTTTTCTTCTTTTTTACACCATCCCATCAATTCGCTAACAATCATCGGTCCCTCTAGAATTTGTCTACCTTTTATAAAAGCGGATTGAACATTACTAATTATACTATCCATAACCGAAGTGAAACGGGATGCAAGAATTTTCGAAATGATTTTATATTGCACACCTCTTAACGAGATGGGTCGAAAATCTTTGATACTAATTGGGTTAGATACCTTTGGAATAAGGGTAATGAATGCGGCAGATGCACCCTTCGGTAATCTTTTCAACGAGAATGCTTCCTGAATAGAGTTAACCAAATCACCTTTAACCAATTCCCAATATTTTTTCATAAAATAAAACGAGAACCCGTCAGGACCAGGAGATTTATCGTTACCGCATTCCCACACGGCACTCCTTATTTCTTCTTCCGTGACATCAACCTGTAGCCGAATAGATTTTGCCTCAGTCAACTTGGCCATAGGTTGAAAGTCAGCTCGATGCCCGGTGTTTTCATCTCTTGAAAATTTCAACGCATAAAATTCCTTAAATGCATTTTTAATGATAACCGGTTCCGTAACCCAAACCCCGTTCAACGAGATGCCTTTTATCGTATCCTTACTTCTTTTATGTTTCAACAACCCATGAAAAAATTTCGTGTTCTCGTCGCCTTCTATGTTCCATTTCACCTTAGACTTTATCACCACATCATTCTCCTCCTGAGATTGAAGTTGATGTAACTCCATAATTAATCCCTTTCTTTCTTCTATCTCATCTGAAGTTGCACATGACACGTCTACCTTTGCTTCAATATTGTCAACTTGTTCCATCAGTACCGATATTCGAGTCTTAGATCTTGTTCTCTGCTCTCGAACCCACGGTTTAAGCGTACCTTTAATCACTTTAAGTTTATCATTAAACCCCTGATTACCTTTGTACTCGTCACTAGCCACTACTTCTTTAACTAAATCATCAAAACCCGATACCTCAAACCAAGATCGGAAACATTTAAAAGGGGTAGGACCAAAATCCAATTTTGTGTCATGAAAAAGAATTGGCAAGTGGTCCGAAAAACCACGTGGTAGAGAAATCATTTTCAAATCCAGAAAAACATCAACCACGTTTCGTGAGATCATTACTCTATCGATACGGTTCATTTTTGTAGCCGACTTGTTCATCCATGTAAATTTTCGGTCGCCTAGTTGAACGTCATCTAACCCCGCATTATTAATAAAAGAATTAAAGTAATTGGCATCATCTCTTTCGCTCTCACAACGAACCTCATTGAGATCACCAAATAATACAAACTCCCCATCATGTTCAGTAATAAACTCTTAACAGTTTATCCCAAAGCCTTCTTTTGTCACTCGTATTATGAGGCCCATAAATGTTCATCATAAAAAAGTCCCGTTCCGAATTCACCCACTTTCCTTTCACAATCACCTAGTTATCATCGCACCAAATTCTTTCTTTCACAAAAAAATTAGGGTCCCAAATCGAAATTACACCTCCTGAAAAGCCACAGGATAAACTACACGCGTAATCAAACGCGTAGTTACCCCACATCGTCTTTACCCGAAACAAGTCGAACTTCGCCATTTTTGTTTCTTGCACGCCTAAAAAAAGAACATTATGAGAGTAACACATCTTTTAACCAAACTCGTTTCCTTCTCTTTTTACACCCCCGAATATTGATCGATAACAACTTCATTGATGAAAATTAATAACCCCCACCAATTTAGCAAGATTCTCAAACATGAGACAACATTTATGGGACAACATTAATGTTATGTAATATGAGACAACATTCCATTACTCTTCGCATCCTATTTACTGACATAGTGCGTGAAGCTAGTCGTAAATTATGAAATTAACCGGCCTTGAAGAACCCCATATCGGGAGCAGTTTCATACGCCAATTAGCATATAGCCGAAGTACATTTTTGTAAAGTAGTAAAAGTAGGCTTACCGATAACATCATAACATTGCGTGAAATAAGTAAAATATTCGGAATATTATCACCGTGGAAATTAATTATACCTTGCACAATTTGCACGAATAATTGTATCCGCATACGAAAACGCCTTTTAAAATTTTTTTGTGGATACTTTGGCGCCTCATAAAAATAATAATTCCACAATCGTTCAGCGGCCTCCTCACGATCTCTAGCAATGTAATCCCAAACTCTTAGAATAAGCGGCGCGGACTTGACTTCAAACTCATCGTCTTCTATTTGTTGAATAAGTTCAACATTTCGCATATCCTCTAAATCGGAAGTGGTACCATGTAAATAAGAACCCATATTAAAATTGTATTATTTTATAAAAAGTATGAAAATGTAGAGAGAAATGAGTTGTTTGGTTTGTAAAAAATTGATAATGAGTATGAGTTTATATAGATTTAATTAATAGGTTTGAAAAAAAAATTACAAAAGAGGGTATATAGCCGTTGCCTAACGGCTATAATCTCGCCACCTAGCGTTTGACTTTTTTCCGTCAACTTTCCAACTGATCCCCCTAGCATCAGTTTTTGACCGCGTTATAGGCGTCAACGAAATCCAAAATTAGGTGACGGAGGGAGGTCGATCTGACGCCACGTTGGAAACAGTCTAATGGGTATGTATGTGGTTACTTATATGTAGGGGTGTAAATAGTGGCGGAACTTGAACTCGGATACAGATGGGACGGGTGTATAAAATTTTATAAATGTTTCATTGTCAGCAGAGGTAAACACTAAAAAAACCTAATTTTTTAGTAATTTTATCTTAGTGTACAATTTATTTTCCGTCAAATCCAGATGAGGCGGATACCCCTTGTGACACACTATCTTCTGCCACAGGGTGTAAATGAGCCGAGTAATTCGCGAGCTACTCGAGCCCGACTCGTTAAAAGCTCGATTCGAGCCGAGCCTAAACGAGTTCGAGCTCGAGCACGAGCTTGAACTTATTTTAAAGCTCGTTTAATAAACGAGCCCGAACTCGAGCTTCATATCTCGAGCTCGAAAAAACTCTCGAACCTAAAAGAGTTTTTCATTGATATAACACAAAATATTAGTATTTTTTAATAATTTTACATATAATTATATAACGATTACTATTATATTAATAATATTTATTTTAAAATGATTATGTAAATCTACTATATATGGATAGAATTTCCAAAAGAATTAATACGAAATATAATAAAATAAATAAATATAAATAATATAAAGAAAAATAAGTTTATGTAATTAATGAGTTGAGCTCGAGCCGAGCTCAAGCTTATAAAACATCAAGCGAGCCGAGCTCGAACTTTAGATATTAGGTTCGAACCGAGTTGAGCTCAAGCTTTATAAAATCTAAACGAGCCGAATTCAAGCATGGCGGAGTTCGGGCTCGGCTCGGCTAATTTATAGCCTTACCAATAAGTGTATTGATGACGTTTTAAAAGCGCCTGTACGTGGGTTAGTGCTAGATTTAGTACTACTTGTGTTATGTATTTATGTTGCCTATATAAGCCTTTTATCTATGTGAATAATAGTAATGGTGACTAAAATGTAGTTCATATTGTTATTATTAGCTTCCTTATTTTATTTTGCTAATAAATAGCGTAAATAGCAAGTTCTACCTATATTTTATTTTTCATGTGAGTTAGTATGGACATGTGGTCTTACATCAACTAGTGTGCAAAGCTCGTGCGATGCACGAATTCTGTCACATTTTAAAATTTGCAAATTTACCCTTTAATAATTTAAAATCAAGTCTATGTTTTAATGTATGTTAAGTTTAAGATTAACATTAAGATGTGTCACGGGTTTGATTTCACAAAGTTGAAAAAATGAATTCTCTCGTGACCATTAATGTTCACCCTCGATGACTATGGGCTACCTGTGAAGCGGATTGTCATCCTGAAATCAGTCGGCTCGGGCAAGGCATGTTTGAACCTAGGTATACCAAGAAAAAGATATGTAAAGGAGTTTAATTGTGGTTGTTTATATATGTAGCATTGGTAAGAGGATATAATAATGGAGCGATAATCATAGCCTGCACTTGTTTATGATGAATAAACTTAGAGAATATAGCAAGGAAGGTTGTAGATTGTACTTTCAAGCGGGAGTGATAGTTCAATAAAATTGAATATATTCATCGATTTCTTCATTCTTCAAATATTTGACATTCTTCATCGAATGCATCTTAACTAATTGAATTCCTTTAGATATGATGAACCACTATTTAGCCATTAATCTTATAATCCTCATTAAGTCTTTAAGGAATGGTTGATAGGTGATTACTCCTTTATGTATTGTTATTTTATTATTAAGAAGTTGAGAGTTATTAGTCAAATATTGAATACATACATCATTACACAATTCTAGTTGAGATAGATAGACGTTCAGGCCACTACAGTTTACGAATGTTGAACTTTACTAATTAATTTCACATAAGTGGCTCGATCAAGGTACATGTCCAATCGAATTATGCTTCATTAGTTATATATTATTTTTGCTAAGCAAATGAGTCTGTGTCAAAACAAAGTGAATCAAAGTTATAAGGTAATGTAGCTTTTATTCTTCATCATCATTTAAAACAAATTTTTTATTCTATAAATATAAAAATGTACATGCACTACATTCATTTGCTAAGATAGAACTTATTATGTGCGGAGTAGTACATAAGTGTTTAAACAATAATTGATTAAATAATAGCAATAAAACGGTACCTTAACTTCAGATTGTTTACTTGGTATACTTAATTTAGGCTACATAATGCATCATCAACATCATAGATTTGAAGACAAACTCATAAGTAATATAACAAATAAGTGTCATCATATATAAATGGCAAAACTCAGACATACCAAATCAAAACCATTATAACGGAATCATGCGATTTAAAACGGATTATCATCAACCTACAAATACATAAAAAGAAAAGTTGAATAATTGAGTAGCGTTCATATAGCCAAAAGTAGAATTTTTATATAGTTTCATACAATCTAAAATACTAAAAAAAAGTTGATATTTAATGAGTAATAAAAATGTTATTTTTGATTTCTCGTGATTCCCGAGTCGAATTCAAGAAAAACTTCTAATGTAAAATCAAATTAGAAATCAAAATGTAAAAATTACCTCTTTGAAGCCATACTAATTTTTCTCCCAACTTAGAATAAGCTCGAGCTCAACGAAAGCGACCTTATCTTATTAAGTAATTCAAACATTTGGTTACTATACCAAGTTTTTCAATCTTTAGATGATTAATCTTAAACTTGGGTCCTAAGAACTCAAGCTATTTAGATTTTTTTTAATAGAAAAAAATGTGAATTCGTGAGTCATTAATATAGTCCAGCGAATTTGTAATTTGTAATTTGTAATTGACTAATGACTAACGTATCTATTATTACACATGAATACAAATAGATAGAGATTATTTATTTTATTGCAGTTATTGTTATATTGAATAACCTCGTCGGTTACAAATTAGAGTGTCCAATTATGATCTCTGTTATTATTATAATTTATTATTTATTTATTATTATTTATTATTATTATTATTATTATTATTTTTATATTAAGGATAAACCATAATTATTATTTTTTTACTATTTTTATTTTATTTTATAAAGTAAAAATTCATTTATTATAATATACTTAATGAGCTAGGACTCAATTCTTATATATATATATATATATATATATATATATATATATATATATATATATATATATATATATATATATATATAGTGGGCAAAGCTCGTGCGTTGCACGGCTTGTCCAAAATTCAATATTCTAAAATTCATGTTTTACTTAATGTTGGTCCTATTATGCACGTGTCTAATTAAGTAGGATTTTTTCATACGTGCTTGCGAAAAAGTGTACATTTGAGTCTCGTGTTATAGCACATGATGTAATTATATACATGCATATGTTTTTTCCATATGTATATATGTATCATCATTAATTATAATATTATTCTCATTTGAAATGTTTCAAATTAGTACATAGAACAAATGAAACTAAAACAATCAATTTTGAGCAAAAATTGCACGTACACTATTGTTCACTATCTATATAATCAAGTTATCAACAAAATTATCAACTATAATTCATACATTGACTTTTGATATTATCATCACCTTATAGGCTTATATCTAACATTAAATAACAAACACTCCAATGTATTATTCTATGAGACTGACAAAGCAATTGCAATCATCATCTTATCAACAAAATCTTGTAGTTATACTTGAAAGTCATTCATCAAATAATTTTATCGTAATTTTTACAAATGAAATAATGTACGATTTAGTGCATAATAGTTCTATGTACATGTATTTTGTTCTAATTATATATTCATAAAAGACTATGTTAAAAATGATTGTTTCATAATCCTGATATATAACAAAGTCCTTACAAAACTTTGTTTACTTTTTTACCATTATAAAAAACACATTGTGTAGTTACCTTTTTTTTACCTTTTTTATCATAATTAAATAAAATACTATTTCACTTTGCACTCGATAAACTTTTAATAATCATTCATGATTTTTAATGCAATATTGACAATAAAATGAACCTACTACTTCCATATCATTAGATGACTACTACCATTAAGACTAATAATAATAATCATAATATTAACACTAGAAATAATTAAACTGCGACAGGTAAACAAAAGAAAAGATAAAAAAAAATCTCATGATACATGTAGACACATCAACGCATCATCTAATAAAATACATAGTATATAAGAAATCCAAAATAACTTGGATATACAAATACAATACAAATAAATAATATAATAATAATAATAATCATAATATTAACATTAAAAATATTAAAAGTACGAGATAAAACAAAAATGAGAAGATAAAAAACTTCATCATACATGTTATATGCATGTAGACACAACAAAGTATTATCTAATAAGATATATGATATAAGATACATGATATATAAGAAATCCAAAATAACTTCTATATAAATAGATAATAATACCACAAATTACTTTAAAAGTGATTGTTACTTTTTTTATTTATAAAAATATAAACTCTATATCAAGGCAGCCATTGTATAAAGCAAGTTTACAATTTAAAATGTTAACGTACTATTGGTGCTCAAAGATACCAATGCTATAATCACGACACATACATCATTATATCATTCTATAGAAAAGTCATGGCTAAAAATAATAATCTAGGAGTTAGGCAAAATTTTGAAAAGATCGAAACTTCAACAAATTAAAATTGTTATGTTATTGTTGGTGACTATCTGAACTCTTCATTTTTCTTTAATCATTCCATAGAAAAGTAATGGCTAAAAATAATAAAGTAGGAGTTCCCAAAATTTTGGAAAGAAGCTTCAACAAATTAAAAAGGTTATCCCTTCCACAAATAAACCCATATCACCTCAATTGCCCCAAACTCAAACCACCCAACTCGATTCGTAACCAACCAACAAACTTTCATAATAACCAGAACCTGGATACCTCGTAACCCAATAACCCTTCACCCCACCATACTTCTGCTGATCACGCCCAACAGACCACTTCCCATACCCCTCCGTGCAACCAGAACCAAGTGAAAAAGAAGATTAATATCCCCAAACCAAAAAAACCCAACGTTTCCAACACCAATGAACGGCAATGGAATTCTATTCTCAATTGGAAAACATCTTCTAGTATGTTAAATTTAAAAAAACATGGCGAGAACCAAACCACCCCATCCCAAAAATCCATTAAAAAAAGGTCAAGATCAAAATCCAAATCTGTCTGCTCTTCAGGGCTTAACCGAAACAAGAACACAGGGACTAAATTCGATAGTAGCATAGGCTTGAAGGAATTCGGTGATAAGCTGGGGGTGGGATGGGGTACCATACCTCAATAATCTCCCTCCATCAAAACCCACGTACGTCACTGTTTTTTAGATGAAGATAATTTCTTTCAACATTCGCGGTGTTAAAAAGGAGGATAAGTCAGAATGCAAGATAAGTTGGTTTAGAAAAATGAGATTAAGGGAGCAACCGAATATTGTAGCAATACAAGAATCGAAATGCAATGAAGTCTCTGATAATTGGATGGAATACGTCTGGTGAGCATCTGACTTTGGGTTCGTTCAAAACCTCAAAATAGGTAAGTCAGGAGGGCTATTCCTAATTTGGGATTCCACCTCCTTCGATGTCAGTGAAGCAGTTGAGGGTAAATTCTTCCTCGCAATCAAAGGGAAATGGAAAGGAAGCGATAGGGACACCATTGTCGTAAATGTCTATGGTCCGCATATTGATAGTGGGAAGAAAGACCTGTGGGATGGTTTAGAAAAATTAATGCTACAAAACGATGCGGAATGGGTAATTTGTGGGGATTTCGAAGTGAGAGATCAATCCGAGAGATTAAACCGTGTTTTTGTAGAGTCCAAAGCTTCTCTCTTCAATGATTTTATCGAACGAATGCAATTAATAGAAATTCCTCTACTTGGGAAGAAGTTTACGAGAATTAGTGACAACAGAATGAAACTTAGTAAACTTGATCGGTTTCTTGTCTCCGAAAACTTTACTCATACGTGGGGCGACCTATCAGTGATAGCACTCGATCGTAACACCTCAGATCACTGCCTGATTGCTCTTCGTAATAATAATGTTGACTTTGGCCCGAAACCGTTCAAAGTATTCGACTTGTGGTTCGAAAATTTAGAAGTGGAAAAAGTAATTGTAGATGCGTGGTAAATGGTTCAAGACATGATTTTGTGTTTAGGGATAAGATGAAGAATGTAAAAGAAGCCTTACGTGTTTGGAGTAAAACTCAATTTAGAAGCTTAGATTTTGAATTAGAAGAGGCGAAGAATAAAGCGTGTGATTTGGAAAATAAAGCTGAATCGGGACCTTTATCTGATTCCGAAAAAGATGAATGGATCCAAGCTAGAGGAGTTTAGCTCAAAAAAGAAAAGGAGAATGCTCACATTTTGAAACAGAAATCCAGAGTTAAATGGACGATAGATGGGGACGAAAACTCCAAACTTTTTCATTCCTCAATTAGAAGAAACAACAACAATTCAAATATCCGGGGCTATATGTAAATGGAAAATGGCAAGAAAATGCGGAGGAAATAAAGAGTGAGGTCTGGTATCATTTCAAAAAAATGTTCGAGAGACATCATGAACATGCCACGGAGATTAATGGGCTGCAAAACTTGAATTTCAAAAAACTTTATGCATCAGAAGCTATGTACCTGGAGGCACCCATCTCAGAAGGTGAAATTTAGGATGCTATAAAAAACTGTGAAGACTCTAAAGCCCCAGGACCGGACGGATTTAACTTTAAATTTTTCAAGCTCTTTTGGTGGCTCATTAAAGATGATCTAAAGAAGGCCATCGAATGGTTTTGGGAGAAGAACATCATCTCTAAAGGATGCAATGCTTCATTCATAACTCTTATCCGAAAGAAAAAATATCCCAATGGTTTAAACGATTACCGTCCGATTAGCTTAATAGGTAGCTATTATAAGATAGTAGGTAAGATATTGGCTAACCGAATTCGTACGGTAATTCCTAAATTAATTGGTTACGATCAAAGTGCTTTCATCAAAGGTCGACAAATCATATATGGCATTCTAGTAGCAAATGAAACAATGATGGTGATATCGGCCGAAAAGTCACATTTTTACACCCAATATTTAGCCCTAAAACAATAAAGATTCAAAATTTGTCAGAAAAATTATCACTTATTCAGTTGATTTTGTAGATTAAGTAATTACGAAGGCGATGCAAAAAGAATCAAGTAAAACGGAGCTAAAACGAAGATTCTAGAGCGAAAACGGTGAAAGACAAGAAATCAAGTTACGATCCAGTGAATTTCAGCCGACCAGGCTGCCAAACGGCCTACCAAACGGCTTGTCTGGCTCACAAACGGCCTGCCACACGCCCAAGATAAATGGCCCCTGCAAACGGCTTGGTCTGGCAAACGGCCCCTGCAAACGGCCTGCCAGCCGTTTGCAGGCAAAATTCAAGTCTATTTAAAGCGCTCTCTCCATCCATTTCAACACACACTCAATTTGTAATTCACTTTATATTTCCAATTTTTTAGTTAGTTTTCAGTAGTAGTTAGCTTAGCTTTTATTTTATGGAGGATATCCCGGCGAGTCCCTGCGATCTCGGGCAGATTTCTTCAGCCTTTTCAGGTTTTTATCCAAAACACTTGTCTTTTGTATTAAACATGTGTTCTTACTTTTTATGTTTAATAATGTGTTCCGATATTACCATGATAGCTTAATTAATCTGTATGTTTCCATAATAGAAGTTTGGGTTAGCGTAATTATGTTAATTTAGTACGATTACTGTCGTAATACTGAACTAGGAAGTCTGATAGATTTGTATGCTAGCATCTTAAGGATTGACCAACCTAGGTTGTGATCAGAACTTGTCCACCTATATGAAATTAGCTACTTCATAGGATTAAGATCCCTAACTTTATCTGAAGATTCTATGAACTCGGTATGGCCGGAGTTCCCGAGAGGCATTTAATGCGCTTCTAGGACACGGAACTTAGGAATTGAGACATGAATGACCTAGTATGCCTATTGACTATTCCAAAGAGACTTCTTAGGAGTTGTTAAGATCTAGTTCGTGCCTTCACTGTGTGACCCAGACCTATTGCATGTTCTTGTTTGATTGTTGCCTTAGGATTAAGTCATATCAACTGTTTAGGTATTTATTAGGTTTCTATCTGCTTTACTTTCAGTATATCAACTGTAATGATATATAATGCTTGAACTGATATGATCTCATTAGTATGATGAAATAGTTGTTAGTTTTCATTAAAGGTTTTGCCAACTTAAACCGATGGACTCCTTCCGTTTGTGATCAGTGTTCAATCAACACGGCACGTTGTTATTCAGTTAACCAAACTGATAACGAGGGTTAGGATTAGAGCTCAACTCACTAATAAACCTAGTACTTTACTGAGGATAACCTCCAAGGTATAGCTACCTTTCAATTATACAACCAAATGACATACTTCTCACTGCTCAAAGAGAACTCCGAGAGTTCAGAGACAAGTAGGTCTGTGTAATTGGCTCATCTAACCAGATCTACATCATTCCAAGCATAGCCTTAACATAAGCATAATTACCATCCCCTAACCCAATACTAATATCTTGATCAACATTTCCCTGATCTGCATACTCCGGATATCCTTCCACTTATTTACTTTTCCGCACTTAGGACTTTTAGCTTAAACCAACTACTATCCTTTATCTAAGTAATTTAAATAAAAGACGATTATCCACTTGATTTTCAAATTGTTAATCTATTCAAAAATACGACACTAGGTTAACTTACACCTTCTACACCTTAGAAAGTAAAAGTAAATTTAGGCCCCACATAATATAAACAAACAAAATCACTGTGTGCTACCCTGATCAACTGAGTCTGGCGTCCTGCGGCCTAACAATATCGCACGAATAAAACCGTCTGTTTCGGCCGTATCTTTGTAGTCACATCAGAGTTTTCTGGTGCCGCTGTCGGGGATCGAATATTTTGATTGTGAAAGATTTTAAACAAACAAAAGTATTATTTGGTGGTGTCTAAGAAAGATAATTATACATGGACTTGGTTGTTGGATTTTGCAAACAGTCTCCACTTATATTGGAACCAAAAGGATCCTGCCTCTCCATAGTCAGCCTGGCCACCTAGATACGAAGTAATCTGTAAGAAATCCTATCAGTTAAGATATCCGATAAGGTTAGCGACCGAATTTCAAGAATAATTGTTTTTATTAAATTATCGATCCTTTTAGTCAATTAATTTTTTCTAAAACTTACTTTAAAGTCTTTTTAAACAGAAAATCTAAAAAAAATTGAACAACAAAATACCCTTGATTCTATGCATAAGTCATGCTTGGAGGAAAGAGGAGGACCAATCACCTTAGGAACCGAAGGAAGTCGTGAAATCAGTTCACACATGATTAAACTAGTCAGTATGATCTGTAAATTTCAAGGATTACCGACTGATGATCCAAACTTTCACTTAAACAAATTTATCAGTCTGGTTGACTCTTTTAAGAAGGAAGAAAACGAGAAAAATATTTTGAAACTTCATCTTTTTCAATATTCGCTTTCTGCACACGCTTTGTGATAATGCTAAAAACGAACATATATTTCATAGCATTATTCCTCAAGAAAGACAAGCTTTTAGTTGCAATTGTACTATTTACAAGTGATATTCGTTTAAATAATAAAAGGTGAAGACAAAAGATAGATTCGACGAATTGAAGATGCAAACGACCAAAAAGCTCAAAAGTACAAAAGACAATCAAAGAGGTTCCAATTATTGATAAGAAACGTCTCGAAATTACAAGAGTACAAGATTCAAAACGCAAAGTACAAGATATTAAATTGTACGCAAGGACGTTCGAAAATCCGGAACCGGGACCAGAGTCAACTCTCAACGCTCGACGCAACGGACTAAAAATTACAAGTCAACTATGCACATAAATATAATATAATATTTAAATAATTCTTATAATTATTTATATATTATATAAATAATAAAAATCGTCGGCAAGAAAGACTCCAAAATGGAGTGAGCTGTATTTACAAACTCCGCGACTCGCGGAGTTTGAAGGCAAAAAGGGCCGCGAGTCGCGGAGCCCCAAAGTTTGAAACTCCCTATAAAGCCAACCGAATTCTGATCATTTTTCATAACTCATATATCCATCTCTCTATCTATATCGTAATATTTATATTTATATTTTAATTTTAATTTTAATTATAATTCTAATAATAAGGGTATGTTAGCGAATGTTGTAAGGGTGTAAGTCGAAATTCCGTCCGTGTAACGCTATGCTATTTTTAATCATTGTAAGTTATGTTCAACCTTTTTAATTTAATGTCTCGTAGCTAAGTTATTATTATGCTTATTTAAAACGAAGTAATCATGATGTTGGGCTTTGTACCATAATTGGGGTTTGGATAAAAGAACGACACTTGTGGAAATTAGACTATGGGCTATTAATGGGCTTTATATTTGTTTAACTAAATGATAGTTTGTTAATGTTAATATAAAGATTTACAATTGGGCGTCCCTATAAATTACCATATACACTCGATCGGACACGATGGGCGGGGTATTTATATGTACGAATAATCGTTCATTTAACCGGACACGGGAATGGATTAATAGCCACTAGAATAATTAAAACAGGGGTGAAATTATGTACAAGGACACTTGGTATAATTGATAACAAAATATTAAAAACTTGGGTTACACTCAGTCGACATCCTGGTGTAATTATTAAACAAAGTATAAAAATCTTGTTACAGTTTAAGTCCCCAATTAGTTGGAATATTTAACTTCGGGTATAAGAATAATTTGATGAGGACACTCGCACTTTATATTTATGACTGATGGACTGTTATGGACAAAAACCAGACGGACATATTAAATAATCCAGGACAAAGGACAATTAACCCATGGGCATAAAACTAAAATCAACACGTCAAACATCATGATTACGGAAGTTTAAATAAGCATAATTCTTTTATTTCATATTTAATTTTCTTTATTTTATATTTAATTGCACTTCTAATTATCGCATTTTTATTGTTATTGTATTTAATTGCACTTTTAATTATCGTACTTTTTAATTATCGCAAGTTTATTTTATCGCATTTTTATTAATCGCAATTTCATTATCGTTATTTACTTTACGCTTTAAATTAAGTCTTGTATTTATTATTTTACATTTGGTTTTAACTGCGACTAAAGTTTTAAAATCGACAAACCGGTCATTAAACGGTAAAAAACCCCCCTTTATAATAATAATATTACTTATATATATATTTGTATTTTTATAAAAGTAAACTAATATACAGTTAAGCTTTGTTTAAAGATTTCCCTGTGGAACGAACCGGACTTACTAAAAACTACACTACTGTACGATTAGGTACACTGCCTATAAGTGTTGTAGCAAGGTTTAAGTATATCCATTCTCTAAATAAATAAATATCTTGTGTAAAATTGTATCGTATTTAATAGTATTTTCTTGTAAAAATTAATAGTATTTTATATACACCTCGCACGACATCAAGTTATTTTTGGCACCGCTGCCGGGGAACAATCTAGCTTAAAAGCCGGAAGCGCAACGCTAATTAAAATATATATATATATATATATATATATATATATATATATATATATATATATATATATATATATATATATATATATATATATATATATATATATATATATATATAAATCTAGTTTTAAGATTTTTATTTATAAAATTATAAAGTAGTTCTATTTTTATTCTAGTTTTTAAAATATAAGTTTTTATTATATAAATATTTTAGATTTTAAAACAGAAAATATTAAACAGAAAATATAAAACAGAAAATATAAAATAAAAAAAAATAAAAAAAGAAAAACGCGTCGAATTTCAAAACTGTACCTGAGTTGAATTTTGAAACCCCGCGACTCGCGGAGTTTGAAGCATCGAATACCGCGACTCGCGGAGTAGACCTGACACGGGTACACAAGAACCCTAATTCGCATTAATTACGGGTTTTATTAATTTTAATTAATTTTAAACCCTAATTAGTTTATTTATATTATATTGTTTAGTTTAGTTTTTATTTATTTGTTTTATTTAGTTAAATTAGTTTAAATAAAATATAAAATTAATAGTTTTATTAAATAAATAATATAAAAATAATATTTTTATAAAAATTGTACTTTTTACAACTTTTTGTATATTTTTATATTTTGTCCCTTTTTAATAGTTTTAGCGTAATTTTTGTATTTTTCGCTCGTATTTATTTTTAACTCTTAGTTTTTGCCATAGTTATTTTTACTTCTAGATTTTTAGGCTTTGCCGTAGAATTCCTTAAGTGCTTTTTCTTTAGACTAAGATCTAAGTGCTTTAGAATTTTGCGACGCCTTTTTAAGTTTTAGTTTCTTTTTAAGTTATTTCCATTTGGGATTTAGTTTTTCTTGTAAGCTTTAATATTTTTAGACGACTTTTACCTATGTATCAATTATCATTCCAATTAGTAATCTCAATTTGCGATTATAATTTTAAGTTAGTTGTAGTAATAAGGTTAGGTTAGTCAAGTGTTTTTAAGTTTTATAAGTTTCTTTTATTTTTCCGTCACTTTTTATTTTTCAACCATTTTTCTTTTTCGACCTTTTTCGACGCGCTCTTTTTCTTTCTTATTTCTCGCTATTCTAGTTTTTAGGACATAGATTTTTATTCTACTTCTTATCTAAATTTCTTAAAATTACGAAAATTTATTTTAAGTGGTTAAATTGATAGACATCAAAATTTTCTGGTTCGTAGTAATAGTTGGATTTGTACGTGGACCGAGTTATTGGAGCCAAACAGTCCTCTATTATATTGAGACCAAACGAATCCTGCCCCTCTGCTGCATCTTTTGGCTATCCGAAACGTGGGCAAAATCAGAAAAGTCTATTGATTGGATAACTTATTATAATTTTTCTTTCCTTTTAAAACTAATAGGATATTCAGTGAATGCACCGAGCAAGACGTTCACCACCTTTTGTACGTTCACCACCTGTAACTAGATCAAGACATTTAGCAAATATTACCGCCGTTGATTTTTCTTTAGAATCGTCATCCAGTCAACCAAGTACTCCAGTTCAAATTTCCGATAATCCATTTTTTGAACCCGACCTCACAATTGAGAATTCGGAGAATATTCAGGAACGATTCATAGATCCTGAACCACTAAATTTTCATCCGGAACCACCAATCATTCAAACAGAGATTGTTGAGGAACGAACCATTAAATCAGAATCCTTTAGTGATTCCGATTCAACAAATTCAATTATGGAGAATCTGGAACCTTTAAGTATGGAAGACCGAATGAGAGCTAAACGCACTGGCCAAGGTCACGCAATAACTCATTTAGACATTAATGCGCCAGATTATGAAATCAAAGGACAAATTCTACACATGGTGACTAATCAATGCCAATTTAGTGGTGCGCCGAAGGAAGATCCAAATGAACATCTTCGTACCTTTAATAGGATCTGCACACTATTTAAAATCCGAGAAGTGGAGGATGAACAGATATATCTCATGTTATTTCCTTGGACTTTAAAAGGAGAAGCCAAAGATTGGTTGGAATCGTTACCTGAAGGGGCGATTGATACATGGGACGTTTTAGTTGAAAAATTTCTTAAACAATTCTTTCCTGCATCTAAAGCCGTAAGACTTCAAGGAGAAATTGTTACGTTCACACAGAAGCCAAATGAAACTCTATATGAGGCGTGGACTAGATTTGGAAAGTTGTTAAGAGGATGTCCGCAACATGGTTTAGACACCTGTCAAATAGTACAAATATTCTACCAAGGATGCGACATCACTACAAGGAAAGACATAGATATAGCAGCTGGTGGTTCTATTATGAAGAAAACCGAAACTGATGCTTACAAAATTATTGATAACACTGCTTCCCACTCACATGAGTGGCACCAAGAAAAAGATATCGTTAGATCATCTAAAGCAGCTAGAGCCGATTCTAGCCATGACTTAGATTCCATTTCCTCAAAGATAGATGCTGTCGAGAGACGAATGGAAAAGATGACTAAAGATATTCACTCAATACGAATTAGTTGTGAGCAGTGTGGAGGACCACATTTGACAAAAGATTGTCTCAGTATTGAATTAACAATGGAACAAAGAGAGAATATTTCATACATAAACCAAAGGCCTGGAAATAATTATCAGAATAATTATCAACTGCCAAGACCTATTTACAATCAAAACCAGAATTATAACTGAAATATTCCATACAACAACCAACAAGGTCCTAGCAATCAACAAGTATCCAATAATACTTACAATCAGCAAAGACCTAATTTTCAAAACAAACCACCACAACAAACCGATGATAAAAAGCCGAATTTACAAGATATGATGACGAAGCTAGTTGAGACTCAAACGCAGTTTTTCACCTCTCAGAAACAAACCAATGAACAAAATGCTCAAGCATTTAGAAATCAACAAGCTTCTATTCAAAATCTGGAACAAGAAGTAAGTAACCTAGCAAGGTTAATAGGTGAAAGAAAACCGAGAAGTCTACCTAGTGATACAAATGCTAACCCCCGGAATGAAACAGCTAAAGCCATTACAACAAGAAGTGGTACAACGCTTAAACCACCTGAAATACCTGTAACTTCTGATGAAGCTATTCCTACTCCACAAGAACCACAACCTAATCAAGATAAGGAAACAGAACCGGTAGTTGAAAAGGTTAATGAAGATAATACAGTTAAGGCTAAACCTTATGTTAAACCATACCAACCACCACTTCCTTACCCGAGTAAAATGAAGAAAGAGAAACTTGAAGCCGAGAAATCCAAATTCTTGGATATGTTTAAACAGATAAATGTAAATCTTCCTTTCATTGATGTAATTTCAGGAATGCCTAGATATGCTAAATTCTTGAAAGATCTAATCTCAAATAGAAAGAAAATGGAAGAACTCTCGGCTGTTACTATGAATGCTAATTGTTCAGCAGTGCTGTTGAATAAGATACCAGAAAAACTATCTGATCCAGGAAGTTTCACAATTCCATGTTTTCTGGGTAGTCTTAGTTCAATAGAAGCATTGGCAGACTTAGGTGCTAGTATAAATCTAATGCCGTATTCACTATACGCTAAACTAGACCTTGGAGAATTGAAACCAACCAGAATAAGCATACAACTAGCCGATAGATCAATAAAATATCCTAGAGGGATAATGGAGAACATGCTAGTTAAAGTTGGTACTTTAGTATTTCCAGTAGATTTTGTTGTTCTGGACATGGAAGAAGATTCTCAAGTTCCTCTCATATTAGGAAGACAATTCTTAAACACGGCTAAAGCAATGATAGACGTGTTCGGTAAGAAACTGACCCTAAGTATAGAGGAGGAGAGTGTTACCTTTTCAGTTGATAGAGCAATGCAAAAACCACAATCTGCAGATGATACATGTTATTATATTCAAACTATAGATGCACATGCAGAATTATTAGAAGAATTTCCAGAATTACAAGGAACAGGAGAATGTTCTTTAGGAGAAGGTAATGAACCAATTGATGAAGCTGAAATGTTAGCTACACTTATAGCTAATGGATATGAACCAACAACAGAAGAAATTCAAATGCTAAAAGAAGAAGACAGATATCGATACAAATCATCGATAGAAGAACCTCCGAAATTAGAGTTAAAGCCACTTCCAAACCATTTGGAATACGCTTATTTACATGGTGAATCTGAATTACCTGTAATAATATCGTCTTCTCTTACTGAAAATGAGAAATCACAACTCATTTCTGTGTTGAAAGCTCATAAACCAGCCATTGCATGGAAGATTCATGATATTAAAGGAATAAGTCCTTCGTATTGCACACATAAAATCCTTATGGAAGAAGGTCATAAAACGTATGTGCAACGCCAACGAAGACTAAATCCTAATATGCAAGATGTAGTTAAGAAAGAGATTATTAAACTGCTAGATGCAGGTTTAATTTATCCAATCTCTGATAGTCCATGGGTAAGCCCAGTTCAATGCGTGCCTAAGAAGGGTGGCATGACTGTCATTACAAATGAGAAAAATGAGCTTATTCCGACTAGGACTGTAACAGGATGGCGTGTATGTATTGATTATAGAAAATTAAATGACGCCACCAGAAAAGATCACTTTCCCTTACCTTTCATAGATCAAATGTTGGAAAGATTAGCCGGAAATAGTTACTATTGTTTTCTAGATGGATTTTCCGGATATTTTCAAATTCCAATAGCACCCGAAGATCAAGAGAAAACCACATTCACGTGCCCTTATGGTACTTTTGCTTACAAACGCATGCCATTTGGACTTTGTAACGCCCCTGCAACCTTTCAAAGGTGTATGATGGCGATTTTTCATGACATGATAGAAGAATGCATGGAAGTTTTCATGGATGACTTTTCAGTCTTTGGTGATACATTTGAATCATGTCTAGTTAATCTGGAACGAATGCTTATTAGATGCGAACAATCAAATCTAGTTCTTAATTGGGAGAAATGCCATTTTATGGTTAAAGAAGGCATTGTTCTTGGTCATAAAATTTCAAAAGAAGGAATTGAAGTGGATAGAGCTAAAGTAGATGTAATTGCTAAACTTCCACATCCCACCAATGTTAGAGGAGTTAGGAGTTTTCTAGGGCATGCCGGTTTTTACCGACGTTTCATAAAAGATTTTTCTAAAATTGACACTCCTATGAATAAACTCCTAGAAAAAGATGCTCCATTCATCTTTTCAGATGAGTGTATCAAATCTTTTAATATTCTTAAAGAGAAACTCACTAATGCGCCAATCATGATAACACCAAATTGGAATCTACCATTTGAACTAATGTGCGATGCAAGTGATTTTGCAATGGGAGCCGTTTTAGGACAAAGGATTGAAAAACGATTTCAACCTATATATTATGCTAGTAAGATGTTACAAGGAGCACAAACGAACTATACAACTACTGAAAAAGAACTCCTTGCTATTGTCTTTGCTTTTGACAAATTTCGATCATATCTCGTTCTAGCAAAAACGGTGGTTTATACCGACCATTCTGCTCTTAGATACCTATTTTCGAAACAAGATGCTAAACCAAGATTAATCCGTTGGATCTTACTCTTACAAGAGTTTGATATTGAAATCCGAGATAAAAGAGGAGCAGAAAATCTCGCCGCTGATCATCTTTCTCGTCTTGAAAATCCCGAATTAGAAGTTCTAAATGAATCGACCATACAAGACAACTTTCCTGATGAATATCTATTGAAGATAGATTATAATGAAATCCCATGGTTTGCAGACTATGCAAACTACTTAGTTTGTGGATTCCTTGAAAAAGGATTATCGTACCAAAGACGAAAGAAATTCTTCAGTGATATAAAACACTATTTTTGGGAAGATCCACATCTGTTTAAAAGTTGTCCCGATGGAATTATACGCCGATGTGTATTCGGAGATGAAGCCAGTAAAATATTAAACCATTGTCACACAGGACCAACAGGAGGGCATTATGGGCCTCAACTAACAGCAAGAAAAGTTTATGATGCTGGATTCTATTGGCCTACAATTTACAAAGACGCACACCTTCTTTGCAAATCCTGTGATGCTTGTCAAAGGGCCGGAAAAATAAGTCAACGTGATGAAATGCCACAAAATGTCTTCCAAGTATGTGAAGTATTTGACATTTGGGGTATTGACTTTATGGGTCCATTTCCAAAATCTCATAATAATCTATATATACTCGTAGCCATTGATTATGTATCTAAATGGGTGGAAGCACAAGCTCTCCCAACTAACGATGCACGAGTTGTAGTCAACTTTTTAAAACGTCTTTTTGCAAGGTTTGGAACACCGAAAGCTTTAATAAGTGATCAGGGTACTCATTTCTGTAATAATCAACTTGAGAAAGTTCTTAAAAGATATGGAGTAACTCATAAAATCTCCACCGCATATCATCCACAAACAAGTGGACAAGTTGAAAATACCAACCGAGCTTTAAAACGTATTCTAGAGAAAACCGTAGGATCAAATCCGAAGGAATGGTCCATTAAATTGGAGGATGCACTCTGGGCTTTTAGAACAGCCTACAAAACTCCAATTGGAACCACACCTTTTAGACTTGTTTATGGAAAAGCATGTCATCTTCCAGTAGAAATTGAACACAAAGCATTTTGGGCTTTGAAGACATGTAATCTTGATTTACATGAAGCCGGACGTCTACGATTAAGTCAACTAAACGAATTAGAAGAATTAAGACATGAAGCATACGAAAATTCGTTAATCTATAAAGAAAGAACGAAGAAATGGCATGATAAAAGAATCAGAAGTTCAAAAGAATTTAAAGAAGGAGACAGAGTTCTTCTTTTCAATTCACGATTCAAGCTATTTCCTGGAAAATTGAAATCAAGATGGTCTGGACCATTCATAGTCAAAAGAGTTTTCCCATACGAAACGATAGAATTAATAAATTCAAATGGGATTGAATTTAAAGTTAATGGTCACAGAGTTAAACACTACATAGATAGTCCAATGGAATTCGATGATGAAGTTAATCACAATTTCAACACCACAGCTAACTAAGTGTGGGGAGAATCAAGTCTTTAAAGGATAATATGTATTTATGTTAGAGTTAGATTGTATGTTTTCGTATAGTTCTCGAAAATGGAACCCGAATGGTCTTTCCCTAGCAGACCCTAAAGAACTAGTCTTCTCCCCACATTCTGAATTTTTATTTTTTTTTAGGTTTTTACAAAATGAAGACTGCCTGTGAACTAAACCATGGTCTAATGCTACACGCTTTGATCACTAAACATAATAATGACACACTACCGAGTGAAATAGTATCAGTAATCAGAGAAAGAATGGACGGAGTTAGAAAAGAATCCAGATGCGAAGATAATAAGTTACAATTTGGTAAAGGAAAATCAAAATCTGGAGCGAAAAGAAGAGCACGACACCTAGAAAGATGTCACAAATGCGGAAAATGGTCACATGGAGGTAAATGTTCAAATAATCAAACCTATTCAAACACCGAATTTGTTACTTTATGCAGAGATGGACCGTTCATATGTTTAGAAGAAAAGACACTGAATGCTCGAGGTTACGCCTATGTAGCCGTGGAAAACCAATTAAACCGACTATCTTATGAATGGGATAGATCATATAACTAAGAAATCTATTTCACAGGTATGTTTGTACAGTTTTTATTTTATTTTTTTTTATTTTTAACCTTTTGATAATAAACGCTAATTTGTTTGCTATAAAGTATTAAATTGGTATTGAATAAAATTAGGTTTGGCGACCGAAATTATTGATATCATTCAAAAATTTATTACATCACTGCAAAATTTAACGTTTATTCTTAAGGTATAAATATCTTTAATCAATCAACCCAAAATATTTCAAAAATTTGTCATGAGTTAAATTAGGTCTTGGAACCGAAATTACTTTACCGAAAAGAGGGGCGTATATTTTTGATAATATTTGATTGATTAAAGTGGGATAAAAAGCCAAAAAGATTTTTAATTTTATTTTTATCATGTTTTTAAAATTAATATATAAATCTTAAATTAATATTGTAAACTTTGTAAAAACAATATTTTTAAAATTGTAAATATTTGAAAAATTAATATAAGTTTGGTGTGAATTTATAATATGAATTTTTAAATTAAGTTTGGTGTGAATTTTTAATTTTTAAAATATGAATTTTTAATTTTATGCATTTCAAATTTTAAGTTTGGTGTGAATTTTTAATATTAATTTTGAATTTTATATTTAAATTGTGTGAATTTAAAAACAAAAATTTACTTTATCTCATTAAGTTAAAAATATGATTTTTAAAATTCGTCGTAAGTTGAAGACTAGGTCTTTAAACCGAAATTGCTTTACCCAAGGGAGGGATGAGAACTTTTATTATCATTATTTTTAATCTTATTGAATTAAAGTATGCCAAAAACATTAAAAAACCCAAAAATCTTAGCTTTTAAAAACAATCGCTACAAAAAGACAAATTTTAAAATTTTATCGAAGGACGGACTAGGACATCGATCCGAAACGACCTCGTCCTAAATAACAAGGGAAACAAAATTTTAAAATTAATTAATTAATTGTTTTAATTAGTATAAGATATATAATAAAAAAAAATATACAAACTCCGCGAGTCGCGGAGTTTGAAAGGGAAATCCACCGCGACTCGCGGAGGATGAAAAATCCAGAAAAAAAATATATACTGATCGAACTGATCAGTCCCAACACAGAAAAAAAAACACTGCGAAAATACTCCGAAAAAACACGCAAAAACACCCCAAAATCACAATTTTTAACTGTTAATCATCAAATCTTTTAATAAAATCATGTTGAGAAGGATGCTATCAAGGAATTACTCAAGAAAAACGGTAAATTTCTACACCTAATCACCATTTAATCCGAAAATTAGTGTTCTTGAGCAATTTTTTCCCCAATTTGATTTTGATGCTTTTTAGTGTAATTATGCTTAAATTGTTTATGTATTATGCTTGTATAACTTAGATTGATGCTATTTAACATGATTAGAAGCCTTAAACTTCAAATTTTGAGTAATCTAGGGTTTGTGTTCTTGAGCAAATTTGGGGCTTTTTGATATAAACAGGTTATGGCCGATTTTTGTCATGAATTGTTGCTAAATTAAGTAATGTAACATGTTTAGGTAGTTAAATGATCCAAACTTTGAGCCTAAACATGATTTTGAGAATTAAAGTGGACTTTTTCAAGTCTAAAAATTCATGAACTTGATTTTTGAGAGATAATGCCATAGGAAACTTGTTTAATTGCTAGTAATGATTATTTTGACATGTTATTTGAGTTGAATGCTTATGAACTTGGTGAACATTTTCGTGTATGCTTATTTGAAAAAGTGTAGATTTGATGAAAATATGAAAATGAGCTTAAGTTTGATATAAATTGAACATGTCATTGTAATTATTTTGATTGATGATTTTGCTGACACTAATGCATATTTGGATGCACAAAAATTGTGTTTGATGTGTTTTGCAGACTGAAAGGGGTGAATCTTCATCCCAAGCTCGCAATGCTCCTGCTGAGAATGCGGAACAACAGGAGGTGGATAACTACTACAAGCAAGATATACCTCATCCAGTCATGACATTTTCTGATATGCACTTGGAAGATTTGCATCCGAACCTGAGATTTGACAGACTTTGGATAGATTATCCAAAGTATCAAAGGGGTTTGCATACTCTTCATTCTAAAGTTGTTGAGGTACCTAGGGTCATAGAATGGGGACCATTAGAAGCTGTAGAATTGGTCGGGCCAATTAGGGAATTACTTGCACAGAGGTATGGTAATTCTACTTTTAACGACTGGGTACGTTTATTCACCATGCGTAGACCTGTATATAAAGTATGGTGTGAAGAAGTGTTGTGTAGTATAGAATTAAATGATCGGGTAGCTAGTTTAACCGATCGATCTTTTATTAGATTTTTGTTAGGAGTTTCGATGCGCCACATGTCTTTACTAGACATGGCTCAGGCTTTACGTATATATACGCCTGAGGAGTTAGCATCTGCCGATTGTAGAGGGTTGATACTAAATGGTAGAAAGATAGATGAAAATTTTGATACACACGGTGTATGGAGTCAAATGACAAGCCATCACCGATTCAAAGGGGGAAATTACTCTTATTTGGATATAGATAGAGCTGAATTAAGAGTGATTCATAGATTTTTAGCTAATTCGATTACACAAAGAGGTAAGAACAAGGAAAAGGTAAATGAACAGGATTTGTTTTACCATATGTGTATTCGAGACCCACAAAGCGCTGTAAGTATACCTTATTGTGTGGGTTATTATTTATCAGCTATGGTTAGGGGGATGAGACCGCATAGCATAATAGGAGGTGGTATTTTTATTACTTTGATTGCTGAATATCTCGGTGTGGATATAAGTCGGGGGGGATTATTAGTAGAAGAACCAGAACCCCGCGATACTATAGGTTTAAATGTATACCATGGTGCGAAAGTTTTGAAGAGGCGAAATAACGCCGCAGTACAATACCATGGTAGACATCCACAGGTTGAGAGAAACCAACAGCAAGGTAATGTAGGAGGGGGAAATGAAATGCAAGAAATGCAAAGGTTTATAGCTTCACAGGAGTACGAAAATGCTAGACAGAGAGCATTTGAAGATTGACAAGTTCATCAAAACCAAATCATAGCTCATTGCCAACATATAGGTAGAAACTATATTCCTACTCCAAAACCCATATTCCCCCTGGTCTATAGAGATGCAACCACCGTATCCTACGTATAACCCAGCCGAAGCATTCTATAGCACCTATGGTTATGCTTGGAACCCCTATTGGTATCAGTATCATCCCTAGTCTACTTAGTTTTATTTATTTTGTAATTTGTAATGTTGATACGTTTAATACTTATGTTAATATTGTAATAGTTTTTATAATTTTCTAACTTTTATTCTTAGATTTTAATAATTTTTGAATGTGGGGTAATATACCAAACTTCAAAAATATGTATATATGTTTGCAGTTTATCTTATGTACACAACAGGGTAAAACAACGCATTTTCAAAGACTGGCATTAAGTTCAGCAAAAACAACTAATTTTGACGACAAGATGCAGAATATATGTAAAATAACAACAAGACGGAATGAACAAATGATGTGCACCATTTATCATTCAGCAAACAAACGCCAATATATTTGAAAACTTTGGTAAAAAATTTAATCATTTTCACACAAATCACCCTCAATAATTTAAATTGTTACTGATTTCTTGCAAATGAGGGCATTGCAAGATCTTAAGTATGGGAAGGGGTTAAATTCTTTCGGATTTTATAATTTCTATCTTAAACACTTGGTTACCATTAAAAATACTAGTAAAGCAGTAGTTGTATTAGAATCTAGTGCTCTCTGATAATAAAGAACAGCCCTAGTCTTATATACTGACTACCCAATTCTAGTAAAATTTTTAAAAATTTTCAATTAAATGAACTCAAAATCATGTTTATACATATTTATGAACGATAAAACTAGGTTTTAACACCGAAATTATTGTAACCTCGGAAAGGACATAAATTGAGAAACAAACCAAAATGTTAAAATTCATTTAAAATGGAATAGAGGACAATAAAAAGGAAAATAAAAGCCAAGTGTGGGAAAATTCTCCAAGTTATTCAAAACATATATCACATATTTTTGTACAAATAACTGAAAATACTTTTGCTTTGGACTAAACTAAAAAGTTTTACCTAATTTACTGTAAGAAAGATGGATCTACACGATGAATCAATTCCATCATTAAAAGGAAGTAAAGTCTTCCGAAAAAAAAAACGCGCTTCTTGATTTAGGTCAGGAAGTTGTCGTCCAGACCAGCTGTAGGTTGACGAAAAATCTAGAAAAGTCATCACTAAAATCAGCAGGAAATCCACGGACCTCAGCATTAAACAGGGTCGCCAAGTGGTCAGATTTATCCTAACCATGAGAAGGATTTATCTCGTACAATGGGGGGGCACCATGCAAATTAGCTGGATAAGACTAATGAATCAGATCCCCAGAAAGGATAATCTCCTCAAAAGATCAAAAATCAGCTTTTAAGCCTGATATTACTCAATCCTTGAGATTGACCTTAAAGATTGAGAATTACAAACTCATGGAATTCAATGATATCTAAACTCGAGCTTGAACGAGAAAATATTTTGATCAAAATTATAAACCGATTTGTTTTCTGAAAACCCATTTTCAATGCGTTCATTACCATTGAACATAAAATCCTAGGAATTCACTTGGAATTCATTAGGTCACCTGAACCAAATCGGGTGTCAACCGTAAGAACGGTGGTTGCATAGCATGGTCGAAGACAGGACCTTGTGCCAGACCGAAAAATTATAAGGATGAGCTTTACTATTGCTCCTACCAATGATAGTAATTGCGTCCGACACGTTATAGACCATAATTAAAAGCATGTCAGGGGACATTGCCTTAACAGTTGCTTGTTCAACGCTTTCCTTTACAACCGGACGGTAGTTTACCGAAAGGTAATATACGGGACAAGTAAACTGGACGTGTTGCTTTCCTAATACAAGGTTAGCAAGTGGGTGACACAAAACCATAAGTTTTGAGCAAAAATTTTCAAATCTGAAACCCACCAAACCCACAAAAATAATTTGCAAACACCGGTAAAGGGTTATTCCGGAAAACTTATCTAGGGTAAAAGCTAGATTTAATTTTCAAAAAGATCAAATATTTTCATAAAGATCCAATTTCCTTAATGGATCTAAATTTTTATAGTCATGTGGGACTGTAAACCATATCGTTACTACCATTGTTTATACCGTCGTATAGAAATCACTGATGTACAAAGTGTGAAGAATAAAGAAATGATTCTAGTATTTCAAGACGATATTGCTTGAGGACAAGCAACGCTTAAGTGTGGGAATATTTGATAATGCTAAAAATGAACATATATTTCATAGCATTATTCCTCAAGAAAGACAAGCTTTTAGTTGCAATTGTTCTATTTACAAGTGATATTCGTTTAAATAATAAAAGGTGAAGACAAAAGACAGATTCGACGAATTGAAGACGCAAACGACCAAAAAGCTCAAAAGTACAAAAGACAATCAAAGAGGTTCCAATTATTGATAAGAAACGTCTCGAAATTACAAGAGTACAAGATTCAAAACGCAAAGTACAAGATATTAAATTGTACGCAAGGACGTTCGAAAATCCGGAACCGGGACCAGAGTCAACTCTCAACGCTCGACGCAACGGACTAAAAATTAAAAGTCAACTATGTACATAAATATAATATAATATTTAAATAATTCTTATAATTATTTATATATTATATAAATAATAAAAATCGTCGGCAAGAAAGACTCCAAAATGGAGTGAGCTGTATTTACAAACTCCGCGACTCGCGGAGTTTGAAGGCAAAAAGGGCCGCGAGTCGCGGAGCCCCAAAGTTTGAAACTCCCTATAAAGCCAACCGAATTCTGATCATTTTTCATAACTCATATATCCATCTCTCTATCTATATCGTAATATTTATATTTATATTTTATATTTTAATTTTAATTATAATTCTAATAATAAGGGTATGTTAGCGAATGTTGTAAGGGTGTAAGTCGAAATTCTGTCCGTGTAACGCTACGCTATTTTTAATCATTGTAAGTTATGTTCAGCCTTTTTAATTTAATGTCTCGTAGCTAAGTTATTATTATGCTTATTTAAAACGAAGTAATCATGATGTTGGGCTTTGTACCATAATTGGGGTTTGGATAAAAGAACGACACTTGTGGAAATTAGACTATGGGCTATTAATGGGCTTTATATTTGTTTAACTAAATGATAGTTTGTTAATATTAATATAAAGATTTACAATTGGGCATCCCTATAAATTACCATATACACTCGATCGGACACGATGGGCGGGGTATTTATATGTACGAATAATCGTTCATTTAACCGGACACGGGAATGGATTAATAGCCACTAGAATAATTAAAACAGGGGTGAAATTATGTACAAGGACACTTGGTATAATTGATAACAAAATATTAAAAACTTGGGTTACACTCAGTCGACATCCTGGTGTAATTATTAAACAAAGTATTAAAATCTTGTTACAGTTTAAGTCCCCAATTAGTTGGAATATTTAACTTCGGGTATAAGAATAATTTGACGAGGACACTCGCACTTTATATTTATTACTGATGGACTTTATGGACAAAAACCAGACGGACATATTAAATAATCCAGGACAAAGGACAATTAACCCATCGGCATAAAACTAAAATCAACACGTCAAACATCATGATTACGGAAGTTTAAATAAGCATAATTCTTTTATTTCATATTTAATTTCCTTTATTTTATATTTAATTGCACTTCTAATTATCGCATTTTTATTGTTATTGTATTTAATTGCACTTTTAATTATCGTACTTTTTAATTATCGCAAGTTTATTTTATCGCATTTTTATTAATCGCAATTTCATTATCGTTATTTACTTTACGCTTTAAATTAAGTCTTGTATTTATTATTTTACATTTGGTTTTAACTGTGACTAAAGTTTTAAAATCGACAAACCGGTCATTAAACGGTAAAAAACCCCCCTTTATAATAATAATATTACTTATATATATATTTGTATTTTTATAAAAGTAAACTAATATAGCGTTAAGCTTTGTTTAAAGATTTCCCTGTGGAACGAACCGGACTTACTAAAAACTACACTACTGTACGATTAGGTACACTGCCTATAAGTGTTGTAGCAAGGTTTAAGTATATCCATTCTCTAAATAAATAAATATCTTGTGTAAAATTTTATCGTATTTAATAGTATTTTCTTGTAAAAATTAATAGTATTTTATATACACCTCGCACGAAATCACTTTGGCATGGTTTGACGAACTTAATCTGAATTCGATATATTCATGGGAGGGACTAGCCACCAAATTTCTAAACAAATTTTTTCCACCCTCCCTACAAACCTGTTTAAGAAATGGCATCACAAACTTTTCTCAAAAAGAAAACGAGTCATGGTGTCTAGCATGGAATAGAATAAAGAAGATGCTTAAAAGATGTCCGAATCATTCGTTAAGTCGGGCAGACATAATCTGTACGCTTTACAATGGTTTGACCAATGATGATAAGTCTCTCCTAGACATGGCCTCGTAAGGCAATTTCATGTCCCGAACAGCAGGCGAAACATGGAATCTCTTGGATACAATAGCTGCACAACAGGAAGATTGGAGCAATGAAGCTCCTGAGAAGGATGACGTCTTCGCTCATACGATAAAAATGCTGGAAACCAGGTTACAAGATCTCACCCTCACTCTTTAAAGTTTGCCAATTCCTAAAAACTCCGATGCTACCAGAACCAATCTAAGATATCCTTACCCAAGATGGGCACATATACAGCAAAATAGCTCGGATTATAATATAATCTTTCCATTACACAAACCTACTCTCCACTCTAAGGAAATTTTCGTTGAATTTATGAAAAACCAATACATGATAAACCTTCAAGTCATAGAATGTCAAAATAAGTTCGACACTTTGATAAAGACTTTTGAAGAATTAATAACCAATTTTCAGCTTACGCTTAAACGTTTAACCACTAAAAATGATATAGAGTGTAGTGAGTTTGATGCCCTAGTAATCACTAGAGATGGGAAAGAAACAACTGTTAATATACCCATACAAGATTTTTCCAATAAGGAACCTGTGTCAATTGACCCAGTTGTAAATCCACTGGAACCTATCTCTCCTAAGGCCCCGGAAATTATTCCGCGCACCCGCATACCTTTCCCAGGTAGGCTTAGGAAGGAAAAACACGAAGCGCAATTCGCTAAGTATTTGGATATTATCAAGAATTTGCATTTGAATGTACGACTAGTAGATGCTTTAGTAGAAATGCCAAATTGCGCTAAATTTTTCAAAGAACTACTTTCAAACAAAGAGAGATTAAGAGAGATAGTTAGCTTGCCCTTAAGTGAAGAATGCTCATTAGTGTTACAACATGGTATTCCCCCTAAGTTAGGAGATACGGGAAGATTTACGGCACCTTGCTACCTGCAAGATGTCCAAATTAGCAATGCGTTACCAGACTTAGGAGCCAGTGTAAACCTAAGATTTGGGAAAAATGTCAATTAATGGTTAAAGAAGGGATAGTTTTAGGACATAAGATTTCAAAAGCAGGAATAGAAGTTGATAAGGCTAAGATTGAGACCATAACTAAACTTCCATAACCTACCACAGTAAAAGCGGTAAGGAGTTTCCTTGGACACGCCGGTTTTTACCGACGCTTCATTAAAAATTTCTCAAAGGTCACACGACCTCTCACTCATCTCCTTGGAAAGGAAGTTCCGTTTGTCTTTGATGAAGAATGTATTAAAGCATTCAACTATCTGAAGAAACAGCTCACAAATGCACCCATCATGATAGCTCTTGATTGGAGTTTACCATTCAAAATCATGTGTGATGCGAGTGACTTCGCAGTTGGATCTGTACTCGGACAACGGACAGATAAGCACTTTCATCCAATCTATTACGCTAGCAAAACCTTAATCGGAGCTCAAGAGAATTACACTACCACGAAAAAGGAGCTTCTAGCTGTAGTATCCGCCTTCGACAAATTCCGTTCCTATCTCATCCTGTCAAAAACTACGGTTTATACAGATCATTCAGCCCTTAAATATCTATTCACTAAGCAAGACGCTAAACCAAGACTCCTACAATGGATCTTACTCCTTCAGGAATTCGATATTGAAATTAAAGATAAGAAAGGAGCAGAGAACGTCGTAGCAGACCATCTTAGTCGTTTGGAGAACCCAGCGATGGAACAACTTGTTGAACAAGATATCAGAGATAAATTTTCGGAAGAGCAGCTTATGAGTTTAGGACAAGCTCACATAGGATCACAATTCACTGATACTCCATGGTATGCCAACATAGCCAACTACCTAGTTGCTGGAGTAGTGCAAAAGGGAATGAGCACATCCCGAAGAAGGAAGTTCTTCAGGGATGCCAAGTACTACTACTGGGAAGATCCTTACCTGTTTAAAATTTTTCCCTGATCAGATAATCAGGAGGTACGTAGATGAGAAGCAAGCAGCAGGGATTCTTCACTAATGTCACCACGGACCAACTGGAGGTCATCATGGAGCAAACATAACTGCAAGAAAAGTCTACGAATTAGGATTTTATTGGTCGTCTATATTCCGAGATGCGCAAGAGCTTGTAAAGCGTTGCGACGCATGCCAAAGGCAAGGTATTATCTCTATGAATAATGAGATGCCTCGGACTAATATCCAAGTTTGCGAGATCTTCGATATATGGGGATTAGACTTCATGGGGTCATTCCCAAAGTCTAATGGGAAAGAATATGTCCTCGTAGCATTAGATTACGTCTCCAGATGGGTCGAAGCCCAAGCATTTCCAACCAATGATGCCAAGGTCGTCACCAACTTCCTGAAGAGACTCTTCTGCCGATTTGGAGCTCCCCGCGCTATAATAAGTGATAGAGGCACATACTTCTGCAATACACAATTTATGAAGGTGATGCAATAATACGGAGTTACCCACAAAATGTCCACTACCTATCACCCGCAAACTAACGGACAAGCAGAGGTCACCAACATAGCACTCAAGAGAATTCTAGAACGCACCGTCAGCCATCATGGAAATAAATGGGCCGAGAAACTAGACGATGCTTTGTGGGCATTCCGGACTGCTACAAGAATCCTCTAGGAACTACACCCTACCGCATGATCTATGTGTAACGACCCAACCCGTTATCCAACCAAAAACACGCCTAAAAAAAATTGTAACTCAGTTCATTTGGACAGCGTCCAGTTGTGAAGGGCAGGACAACGTCCAAGCAACTTGGACGGCGTCCAAATGAACTGCCAGGGGCTGTCCCCGGAGTCCAACTTGCGCAAACGAAAAACTCGCTTCCTGACACTTTTAGACGAAACGGTACTTACAACATTTTATAATAATTAAAACTAAGAGATTTCTACAACAAGATCGAGTTTTACAACGCCGGGCCCACATCGACCCAAATTACGACAAAGTGACCATTTCGACCCATTTTTAGTTTTAGTACAAAACATAGACCGAGCATGGTGATTGGGGATACGCTATCCAATCCTAATCAATTCCAAAAGCATGTCTTCTAAAGCAAACTACGCAATTCCACTAGTCCCCACGCTTACCCGAGCCACCGCCTCCACACGAATCTATAAAAATGTAAACAACGAAAGGGTAAGCTAATGCTTAGTGAGTGAGAATATACTACATACATATATATGCATAAAATGGACACGCCACACAAATAATCAAATAGCACATACCAGAGTCCATGCATAAAAGCAAGCTAATCTAAGCATACAACAAGCTAACAATATCAATAATGTAAGTTCACCAACAACGATATGGACAATGCCATCAAGCTACACCTGGAGGGCTAGCTACATCACAACAATACGACGATATATATATAACAATAAAGCGTAAAACTCCCAAGGTTAACCCCTTAACCCAATACCAAAAGAAGATTGGCCGAACTAAACGAGCCTTAGTAAATCCGCATCCATACGAGACTATTATCTTCAATACCACAACAACATCGAGGTTGGCCGAACTACACGAGCCTTAGTAAATCTGCATCCACACGAGACTACTACCTCAATAAGATGACCGAACTACACGCGTCATCATGAATCCGGATCCACACGTGACTCACCTCCCAAATCAAAACCCACGTCATCCGGGTTACTCAACCGCAACTCAATATCAACCCTTCGCCATCGGGGTTACATAAATCCACATCACAAGCCCATGTGATAACGTACACACAAAGTGTGCACCTCGCCAAAGGTGGTCAACCAAAACGCACAACCGTGCCAATTGGACCTATACACAAGTCCATCAAATCCACCTATATGTGAAGTTAGCTCTACAGCCGAGGTTCACTTCACCCAACCCGCACCCATCCTATACATACATATGTACATAGCATATATTAACACTCACCTTGTCTCCTTGATGAATGCTACCGAATAATCCGCAACTCGCCGATGGAACGTACCTATTCCATTTATCACATAACAAACAACACAATTAGGGTGGATTACAAACCAACCTATATTGACAACTAGTGCAATTTCAACCCAAATGCACTTCCAAGCACAAACCGCGCCTAAATTAACCAATAATCACTAACACGAGTGAAAATGGTGCTAACACACCAAATGAACCCGAACACAAGTGTTAAACACTTGTCTTACCTAATTTGACACATAAACCCTAATTTTGACCCATTTCAAAATTAGTCTACCAAACACACCCAAAAGGGTTCCAACACTTCCATAATCACTAAACCTAGTGATTAAACCCATTATCAAAGCCTAATCATGGCCAAAATCGTCAACCAACCCAAAACCCACCAAGTATCACAATAATTAGTCAACATAAACCACTTCATCATCTAAAAGGGTTTCACAACTAATCAAGCTCAAACCCTAACTTGAATATCAAATCCAACAAATGAAATTCGAAGTTTGAACTTACCAATACTACCACAACGTAGCCGTGAACAAGATGAACAACTTTAAAACCCGAGCTTTAGTGAGAATCCGACTCCTTCTTCTCCAATTCAAGCTCTCTCTCTAAAAGTGAGTTTCTCTCACTAGGGTTTGAAGAGAGTGTTTGTGTGGTGAGGATAAGGTTGAATGAGCTCAACTTTGCCCATTTGTGGCTTAAAACTGGCCACCAAGTGAAAAGACCAACATACCCCTTTTAAAATCTAAAAATTACACAGCTGGCCCGTCAGACCATTGGGACGGCGTCCAAACTGGCTGGACGGCGTCCAGTACTTCATTAGTGGACGACGTCCAGTACTTCATTAGTGGACGGCGTCCACGGCAATTGGACGACGTCCAAACTAACTAGAAGGGTCTTACAACTCTCCCCCACTTGAACATGATCGCGTCCTCGTGATCTACACCACATAACTGACCGAACCCACACTCTACGGTCCTCAAACATACATTCCAATCTGACTTCCACCACATGTATTATTAACTCGAAGGTTATTCCATTTACCAAATACACACGTGCACGCATTCCGAGACATGCAATGCGCAAAACATCCAAAAACTACTACAATCGCCTAGCATATGAGGAATCATCACGTTTTCTTCAAACTTCTATAGGTAATTCTTCTCAATGAATCACCCTCGACACTAAATCGTCACCCGTGATTGATCAAATCCACAAATTCGAGCACTAAAACTTGCTCAATCCCTCACATCGGGAAAACTCAACCAATCTCTTACCGAGATATCAACCCTTTAGCATACCCCTAACAAGTACAATGCTAAAGTAACCACATACCAAAATAAGGTCAACAATCGAACCGAGTAAAGACCAAACAAAAGCAAATCCTTATGGATAACACTTACCACTTAATATCCCTTGTAGTACGCAACACGACCAATACGCAACTATCATAAAATCGTAAGCAAACGACTAAATCTGCTAGCGTCCCAAATGACTATGGCAACGCTAAACACAAGGTGTACAAAATCGACTATTGTCACACCCTTAACAACATGTGAGCGAAACACGGCTATCGCATCACTAATCACACAACATGGTCCTCACGACCCCATCATCGGCGTATAAAACAACCAATAGTTCTCAACACTAACCACATGAAGGATGGCCGAACTACACGTGCCTTAGTGAATTCGCACCACACGCGACTCACTACCTCCACCGCAACAACAATCAGGATTGGCCGAACTACACGCACCCTAGTGAATCCGAACTACACGAGAGTCACCATCCCAATAGAATGACCGCATCCACACGTGTCATTGTGACTCCGAACTACACGCGACTCACTTCCCAAATCTCAACACAGGAATGGTACTCCCATTCCCCATCGGTACTCGCATTTTCTGATAACGTTATACCATACCGATGTAACACTACTCCCAAGATGATGTTAGCGGAACGAGTCAACGGCCATAACCCACCAATCACATACGCTCTTTTGGGCTCAAACAACGAGTAGTGCAACATTGCGCACTGCTACACTATAGTGAATCCTAACGGAATACACTAACCATCCACACCAAACTACAAGTATATACTCATACTTAGAAATGTTCCACTCACTTGAAATCTTTGCACACGCATCAAACGTACGCGTACATCTACGCCATCATAATCGAGCAAGAACCACCTATATCGCACATAGGCACAAAACAATAGTTCTCTAGAAGAGAATCCGACACGCACATCCCTTAACCGAGGGATTTCACCTTGCTCGTCAAACACGTCCATTATCTCTCAATGAGATTCACCACATTACCACCTCGGTGATAATTTAAATCCAAAACCATAAGTACAATTTAACTGAAATTGTACCCTACCACAAATCGACCAATCTAGGTCCCGACACCAATTCCGGATCTACTATGAGCATTATCTGAAATCTCACACTAAAATCTCCTAGTGTGGGAGTATAACTCCCCCACTTGGAACTACGTTCCATAACCGCATCGCCGTGGTAACATCATCCGCGATAATTACCACTCTCCGATATATGTGACCAATCTCTCCATTGGTCATAACACTCGAATTGTCAAGAATTCATTTCGCGCACTAGTAATTGACGATCACCACCACCCGTTGGCGTTATTTAAACAACAACCAAAGCCAACATAACACGCACCTTGTACAACCGTACAATGCTACTGAAAGGTAGACTTTTTCTAACAATTGGGTTCCCATGACCCATCACCACATCTTGCTCCAACCTTGAGCATATGAAGGATTTTAACCTATCCTTAATCACTTCGAACGAAGAGTTTACCACAAATTACACAAACTTTATTCTTACAATCCTCTGATTGCCCTAGCTTGTCACATTTCCACCTAGTCACTCATGTACCTAAGGGTTTCTATAGGGTACCCTAAGTACAATGTAACCGCAACACCATCGGAGTCGAACACCACACTAGTAGGTATGAAAGAGGCACCTATCTTTGCATCCCGTAGACTCCATTACCACATTCATCGAGGTCCAAAACACTCAATCTCAAGGGTTTTATCCACCCGACGAGCCTCATGGTTCATCAACTTCAACACGAAAGCGAACACGCGCTATCATCCGAACACCAAAGCCCATTTTCATGGCTTGGTAGAAACATTTCTCAAACACTAAGGAACGCTTGGTTGCACCAACTCTTACGCCCTTCGTCCGTCAATCCAAACGCCACCATAGGGAAATTCCATTAGGAATGTCACGCATAACAAAAATATGCACCACACAATGCATTTAACTAAACCCGAATTCATCGGCACATAATAAATAATCAAAGGACATATTTATTAAAACGAAAAGTACCTTAACGTCTTCTCGTCACACCGGTCCCCGCTAACTCAGGACACTCCGACTTACGATATCCTTCTTCTTGGCAATTGAAGCACACCGTGCCATCACCCTTTGGCACCGAACATTCCCAAGACTTATGACCTCTCACGCCACAATTGTAACACCTAGACGCACTAGAATCCGATATACCCGTCTGTATACCACCCGTGCTCACACTTGCCCTCTTAGTCCTCTTACTTGGAGCACCATACGAAACAACCCTCCTCTTACTTTAAGGTTCACCAACTATCGATTGCGAATGCGATTCGAAACCCCTAGCCACGGCGAATAACTCCGCGAACGAGTTCAATTGACCAAGGCTAATTTTGCTCCGCAAGTCATCATTTAAATTTCGATAGAAATCTCCCATCAACATACTATCTCTTCCGTTATACTCCGGGCAAAAATGAGCCTTCGCCATAAAGTTCATCTTGAGAGTATTAAAATCCATAGAACCTTGTTGCAAATTTCGCAACTCATCACGCAAATCTGACAAATCGGCTTGCGTCCAGAACTCCTCGAAGAATTCGTTCTTAAAATCGTCCCATGGTAACCCCATAAATGATTCACCACCAACAATATCAATCTTACCATCCAAACAATCCTTCGCCCTACCCCGCAACAAACTAGTAGTGAGTCTTTTCCTCTTCTCAGGAGGGCATTCAATTGTGCGAAAACACCCTTCGACATCCGAGATCCATGTTGTGCTTACCAAAGGATCCGGTTTCCCGTCATACATCGGGGGTTTAGTCCTCATGAAGATCTTATGACAACGCTCCATTTCACCACTACTTCGACATTCGGAATACTTCATATCCATTTCTTCTCGTAACGCGCTCATTTGCTCCGCAACGGCGGCCGGAACTCTGGCATTAAACTCATCGTCACTCGTCTCTATCCCGTTTCTCGTCGTCATTCTAAAGAATGCAAAATGATTAGACCACGAACGTATAAAATCACACACGTAACGTCGCCCCATCTTGCTCAATAATCGTCTTACATCACTTGTTAGACACGATTTATACCCGTATTAATGGTAGCTAGTCATTAATACGCGAACCAGTGTTGTAAATCTCCTTATTTCTCCCAGAGATCTCTACGAGATCTCATTTTTAGAAGGCCGCAGAGACAAGATGTCCATCTCTCGAGATTTCTCGATCAACGGGGTCAAACTTGGTCAAAGCCACGATTTCTCGAATTTTCTCGCTCATTTCTCGAATTTTCTCATAAAGTATCGTAATTTTTTGGATTTTTTCGCACATTTCTTCGATATACTTGTAAAATCTCATAAAAATTTAAATAAATATACATATATTTATTTATTTATATACATTTATATTATAAAAACTAAAAATTCAACATAAGTCAACGCCCGAGATCTCCCCGAGATTTTTCCGAGAGGCCGAGATCTCCCAAAAAATGTCTAAACGAGATCTCCCCGAGATCCGAGATCTCCAACCTTGACGCGAACACATCACATCCACTCGTTAGTACCACGACCATCTTGCTTGATGATATTCGCAAACACACACATAAACACAAACACAACGCAATAGTATATTAATAATATCCACATATTAATATAACCGTTAGTCCACCTACCAATTAAAGCACTAACCAAATTCTCCTTCCGACCCGTACTCCTACAAGTCCCGCAAAAAATAAGCACACACAAAGGTCTAAGTCTAGGCACCTATCTCAAGTCACCTAAATCCCTTAGACCATGCTCTGATACCACTTGTAACGACCCAACCTGTTATCCAACCAAAAACACGCCTAAAAATAAAAAAATTTGTAACTCAGTTCATATGGACGGCGTCCAGTTATCTGGACGGCGTCCAGTTGTGAAGGGCAGGACGGTGTCCAAGCAACTTGGATGGCGTCCAAATGAACTGCTAGGGGCTGTCCCCGGAGTCCAACTTGCGCGAACGGAAAAGTCGCTTCCCGTAACTTTTAGACGAAACAGTTTTCACCACATGTTATAATAATTAAAACTAAGAGATTTCCACAACAAGATCGAGTTTTACAATGCCGGGTCCACATCGACCCAAATTACGACAACGTGACCATTTCGACCCATTTTTAGTTTTAGTACAACACATAGACCGAGCATGGTGATTGGGGATACGCTACACAATCCTAATCAATTCCAAAAGCACGTCTTCTAAAGCAAACGACGCAATTCCACTAATCCCCACGCTTACCCGAGCCACCGCCTCCACGCGAATCTATAAAAATGTAAACAATGAGAGGGTAAGCTAATGCTTAGTGAGTGAGAATATACTACATACATATATATGCAAAAAATGGACACGCTAAACAAATAATCAAATAGCACATACCAGAGTCCATGCATAAAGGTAAGCTAATCTAAGCATACTGTACGATTGCTATACAACAAGCTAACAATATCAATAATGTAAGTTCACCAATAATGATATGGACAATGCCATCAACCTACACCCGGAGGGCTAACTACATCACAACAATACGACGATATATATATAACAATAAAGCGTAAAACGCCCAAGGTTAACCCCGTAACCCAATACCAAAAGAAGATTGGCCGAACTACACGAGCCTTAGTAAATCCGCATCCACACGAGACTGCTATCTTCAATACCACAACAACATCGAGGTTAGCCAAACTACACGAGCCTTAGTAAATCCGCATCCACACGAGACTACTACCTCAATAAGATGACCGAACTACACGCGTCATCGTGAATCCGCATCCACACGTGACTCACCTCCCAAATCAAAACCACGTCATCGGGGTTACTCAACCGCAACTCAATACCAACCCTTCGCCATCTGGGTTATATAAATCTACATCACAAGCCCATGTGATAACGTACACACAAATTTTGCACCTCGCCAAAGGTGATCAACTAAAATGCACAACCATGCCAATTGGACCTATACACAAGTCCATCAAATCCACCTATATGTGAAGTGAGCTCTATAGTCGAGGTTCACTTCACCCAACTCGCACTCATCCTATACATACATATGCACATAGGATATTAACACTCACCTTGTCGCCTTGATGAATGCTACCGAATAATCCGCAACTCGCCGATGGAACGTACCTATTCCATTTATCACATAACAAATAACACAATTAGGGTGGATTACAAACCAACCCATATTGACAACTAGTGCAATTTTGACCCAAATGCACTTCCAAGCACAAACCGAGCCCAAACTAACCAATAATCACTAACACGAGTGAAAATGGTCCTAATACACCAAATGAACTTGAACACAAGTGTTGTAAACACTTTTCTTACCCATTTTGACACATAAACCCTAATTTTAACCCATTTCAAAATTAGTCTACCAAACACACCCAAAAGGGTTTCAACACTTCCATAATCACTAAACCTAGTGATTAAACCCATTATCAAAGCCTAATCATGGCCAAAATCATCAACCAACCCAAAACCCGCCAAGTATCACAATAATTAGTCACCATAAACCCACTTCATCATCTAAAAGGGTTTCACAACTAATCAAGCTCAAACCCTAACTTGAATATCAAATCTAACAAATGAAATTCGGAGTTTAAACTTATCAATACTATCACAAAGTAGCCATGAACGAGATGAACAACTTTAAAACTCGAGCTTTGGTGGGAATCAAACTCATTCTTCTCCAATTCAAGCTCTCTCTAAAAGTGAGTTTCTCTCACTAGGGTTTGAAGAGAGTGTTTGTGTGGTGAGGATAAGGTTGAATGAGCTCAACCTTGCCATTTGTGGCTTAAAACTGGCCACCAAGTGAAAAGACCAACATACCCCTTTTAAAATCTAAAAATTACACCGCTGGCCCGTCAGACCAATGGGACGGAGTCCAAACTGGCTGGACGGCGTCTAGTACTTCATTAGTGGACGGCATCCAAGGCAATTGGACGACGTCCAACCTAACTGGAAACAGGGTCTTACACTATGGAAAAGCTTGTCACCTTCCGCTGGAACTAGAATATAAAGCTCTCTGGGCACTGAAGACCCGCAACCTCGACCCCTCAGTAACCGCTAAGCATCGGAAGATGCAGATGAATGAACTCACTGAATTAAGAGACCAAGCGTACGAAACGTCATATATCTACAAGGAATGGACGAAGATGACACATAATGCAAAATTGATTCCTACAAAGTTTTCTCCTGGAGATAAAGTTCTGCTCTTTAATTCTCGATTCAAGAAGTTCGCTGAAAAATTTATATCAAGATGGAGTGGGCCACACAAAGTTATACATGCTTTTCCACATGGAGCCGTGGAACTAGAAAGACCCACTGGAAACTTCAAAGTCAACGGCCACCGGCTAAAAGCTTATCTAGAAGACCACCATAAGGAGGAGCACCTCTTCTCCTTTGATCCATTCTGAAGATCTGGCAAAGAAAAGTCGAGCTGTAACGACTTGATAAACAAAGCGCTCTTGGGAGGCACCCCTTGCTTATCCTTTTTATTTTCTTTATTTTTTATTTCAATTATTTTCAGTCTACAAAAATATTATCTCTGTGTACTAACAACTAAGTGCCATACTTGCACTTAGTACTTACGAGTTTGTTGAATGTGTTCAGGCAAAATGCCAAGTTCATGAACTTCAGTTTATATCCCAGTTCGTAGGAGGAGGACTCCTAGAGTTTACTTATCGAAAAGCAGCGCTGATTAGAACAGGCCATCAACAGGGCGATTAGGCCCAAGGCGATTGATATTGGAGAGTGTTGAGGAGGATATTGGTACACCACAGACAGCTCCCCCTGTTCAACACTCTAGACGTTTAGCTATGAGACCTGCTGAGCATACACAGCCACTAGAGACACATGAGCCACAGACGGTGATACACTATGGAGCCACCTTGAATGACCCAGATGTTGCATGGGCATTACTCAAAGACTAGCAGAGACTTTATCGAGCTCTTAGAGTATACCTTCAGCGCGAGGATATGCCACGCAGTACTCTGGGCCCGTCATCATTTAGGCTAGCGCGCCATGTTCAGCCGACACGGCAAGCTACCCCCAGGCGTTCCACACCAGTCTCAGTTCACTCAGTCGCTTCAGCTGCCATCCCATCACATGCTACTCCTGCTCCTATCACGCCGCCTTTCTTAGCCGTTTCACCTGCTCCAGTCACCGAGGCAGTCCCATTCACTGAGCTACCTGAGGGTTGTCACCTAGTCACGATTCCCATATCAGTTGAGCCACTCACGGCCCAGGCCTTTGAGATTACCGGGAACATCCCTGATGAGGATCTTTTCCCGAGCCTATCATACATGGAGTTTCTATCAGACCTTTGTTTGGATTCACTACTAGGCCCTGAGTTGGATGTAGTGTTAGGACCCCAAAGTTGTATAGTATTAGTGTGAAATAAGCTTAAATGATGGTTCCTTAGAAGAGGGCTATATAAGGAACCTAAGTAGTCCTAATTAGATAGCCATTGCATTGTAACTGAGTTCTAGAAGCTGTGGAATGTAAATCTTGTTAATTCTTTCTAATACCGAATCTCCTTCACACTTACCAAATCTCATTCTAACTTGACTTTTCTTCTAATCTCAACATGATCTGACCTATCATTTGGTATCAGAGCTTCCAGGGAGTGATATTACATCACTAGATCGATCCAGAGATTGAAGATTACAGAATCTGACCACTTTCGGTATATTGAATCAGATTCAGTAAAATCGAATCTGATAATCTGATGTTCAGATTCCTGTGATAAGTTCAGCGAAGGCTTATTAGGTTGATTAGAAAGAGTTTTAATCATCATTACAGCTTTTTTACATCAATTATGGAGAATCAAGTTGATTTTTAGAGTTTGTGGCTAAAACTCTCGGTATTCATCAATTACAGCTTGATTCTGTAGTTAAGTAAAGATTTGAAGTTTCAGTTTTGATCGTGAGGTGTTTAATCACATATCTGACGGTTTAATTTCATCAATTCTTCAAGTTTTAAAGATTTGATACACATTCGGTATCGTAACTGCTATACCGAATCTGTTTCAAAGATATTAATTCTCAATCAGTGTTGCAAATTGTGGTGTGTTTGTGATTCTATCACATTCGGTTTGGTCATGCGTAGCTAATTGGTGTGATTTGAGAAAGGATTCGTTTGAATTCTAAGTTTTCATACTTAGACTCGGTATTGTCAACTGCTACAGTTAACATTCGGTATCCTATACATTCGGTATCTTTGATATTTTATGTCATACTAACTTGTTTTCTTGTACAGCAAGGTTACAGAATCTAATTCAAAGGAATTGAATTGTGTTTGAATTCAAATTCATACAGAATCTGACTACCGAGTCAGATACCGAATCAGGATCTCGATATCACTTAATTCATTGGTTTTAAGTGTTCTCAGGCTACAAATCTTATGGTTACCGAATCTATACTGAATCAGGGTGTGTTACTTGTATTTCTGATCAGTTTCTGATACAGAATCTGGTTTACCGAATCTGATACAGTACAAAATCTGTACCGAATCTGCTACAGTACAGAATCAGTTACCGAATCTGACATTTGTGTTAGATTGTTGTGATTTTTCATCTTAGATTTGAGTAATACCGAATCTTTACCGAATCTACCTCATTTTCAAGATGTCTACTCAATATACTTTGATAATTGGATCAGATTCCCGTCCTCCAGTGTTGTTTGATGGCAAGTACATTCAGTGGCTTTACCGTATCACTCAGTACATAGACTACAAGGGTAAGAAAGCAAAGTACATATAGGCTTCACTGAGAGATGGTCCAGTTGTAGATTATAATCCGGATACTGGTATGCCAATTCTAGTCTATGAACTTTCTGGTGATAAACGTGAGAGAGCTCAGGGTGACATAGAGGCAAAGAACATTGTTATGCAAGCTATCCCGTATGAGTTGTTTGAAAATGTTGATAGCAACACAACAGCAAAAGATATATGGGATGAGATCAAATGATAGAAAGAAGGTTATGACATGTCAGATGTTACTAAACTGAATAAGGCTCTGGGATTTTATGAAGATTTCAAGCAGGAACCTGATGAACCACTCAAGGATACCTATCGTCATTTCAATGGTGTTCTAAATGAGTTGAAAAGGTGCAAGATCATAAAAGTAAATGCTGAAGTCAACATGAAATTTCTCAAAAAGCTCAATGTTGATTGGCTTCCTTATGGACCCATTGTTCGATCTATCAAAGAGATTGACAAGTTGACCATTCATGAGCTTGTTGGAGTTCTTATGCATTACCATCCTGAAGTGTCTAAACTTCAAGAAGGAAGGAAAGAGTCATCTCCAAGTGATCCTCTTGCTCTCATTGCCAAAAAGAAGAGCAAATCACTTATGACTTCCAAAAGCTTGTCCAAGAAAGTGCTTGTTGAAAAATCAACTGATTCTGAAGAGTTGAATCTATCTGATGTTGATGATTCTCACCTTGAATTAGTCAAGATGGCAGCCATGTTCACAAAAGCCTTGAACAAATACAAGTTCAAAGGCAAATCAAGCAATCAACGCAAGAATTCATCGTCTTCCTCGTACTACAAGAAAGCTGATCAATCAAAACAACAACAACGTGCTGATGATTCCAAGAAGGATGATTCAATCTGTTTCAATTGTGGCAAAGCTGGTCATTACTCTCGTGAGTGCAAGATACCTAAGAAGAAGGATGCAGCTTACTACAAGAAGAAAATGTTGATGGCTAAGATTGTAGAAATTGGGGGAGAGCTGAAACCTGTTGATGACACTTGGTTTAACTGGACTGATGATTCAGATTCAGAGGTTGAACATGCAAATGTTTGCAAGGTGACTAAGCTCATCAAAGCTACGGAAGCAAAGGAGAATTCTGACTCAGCATCTGATGATGATGAGGTACAATCATCTGAAAACGCACAACAAATATGTAACCCCTTTCACGAGTTCCATTTAAAACGCGCAACAATTAATTGTTTACAAAAGGCACGAGGGCCACGAATAAAGTTTAGTACAAGTTTGACCCATTACAAATGATAGTTTACAATCCAAACGACACTTCGAGCATGGTTTGGGACTAAACTACCCAAAACGTTAGGCCAACATCAAAACTCCAACAAAGCATCATCACGGGATACCTAATGTCCGATAACCCCCTTGCCCTTAACTGCGCCTGCATCTAAAAAGATAAACAATGAGGGGGTTAGCTAACGCTTAGTGAATGCAATAATTATACACATATATATATATAACCTACTTACATGCAATCACATACACAATTACCTCATACCCGCTAGCAATTTAAAAGACATACCAACGCAAGGCATAACGCTAAATCTCCAAGACCACAAGCTAGCACAACGATAACATATATAACTCGAATAATGTGAAAACACCACGCAACAAACACATAGCCATGGTTAACCAATAGTACAAGGAATGGTACTTCGAATTTCCCATCGGTGTTCCCAACAACCGTTAGTGCACAACAAATTATAACACTAACCCCGGAGTGGTATCGATCGCCCGAACTTTAAACCCACCCGTCACATGTAATGTGGTATCGAACGCCTGAACTTTAAACCCACACTACATGCCCACACACATATATGACATGGCGTCGAACGCCCGAACTTAAACCCATATCATATATTGACCCGATGTGGTATCGACCGCCCGAACTTAAACCCACATCGAATCTCGTACAAGTAAATACATTATATACACATATGCATAATCATTCCACTCACCTCAAGATTCTTGTGGAAGCTAACCGAGCTTGCAACCCTTCAATGTAACGTACCTATTACATTATGCATTTATTAACATACAATCTAGTTGAATTAAATGCCAACTTCTAACCCTTGAGCATTTAATGACCCGATTGCATTAAATGACTCAACTACCCCAAAACCGCCCATTAATGGCCACGCCTCATCATAGATCATTTAAGGCTAGTGATTAGGGTCTATTAACATCAACTAACATAAGCTTGGTGTATTTCATACCCATTTCGCCCGATTAGGTCAACTAGTGCTCTTTTGACTCTTTGACTCACAAATCAAGTCAAACTTACACAATAACAACTCTTTCATCATTTTAAAAGCGCATTAATGACTAACAACATCATTTAGCACTTACAACCTCAAATCACAAGACCAAACCCTAGATAATAGCTATTTAGGGTTTCCTTTCAACAATCCAACCCAAAACCCACCCATTTAACCCTCAAATGGGTCACACTAGTTCCATATGAACCAAACCCTAGCTTAAACTAATTAAAACTCAAGACTTAGAGTTAGAACTTACCAATACTATGAACGTGTAGCTAGAGATACAATGAACAACTTTAATTCTTGCTCCTAGGTTTGATTCACAACTCTTCACCTTCAAATCTCAAGATTAAACTTAGTGGGTTTTATGTTTTGGGAGGAAAATGTGAATGAAAATGGAAAAGAAATGAGAAATAAAGAATAAGTTGTTGATATTAAAAGTTCCAACCAGATCTACACGTAAAAAGACCAAATTGCCCCTAAACCCTATTTAATTTGAGTGGAATTCGGAGTCAGAACTGCAGAATTGCCGCGGCGCGGCACCTTTGTCGCAGCGCGACATAAAGAAGGAAAAACGACCCTTCTTAACTCAAGTTCTGATCTGGATTTGCTTTGTTTGCCGCGTCGCGGCCCCATTCCTCGCGGCGCGGCATTGGCCTGTTCCTGGTCACTTCGACAATAAATCATAAAACGAAGGTTCATACAACTAGCACACCTCGTTCACTATTCCTATGCACGTCTAAGCTTTGCCCTTAAGTCTCACACGACTCAACACCATCGCGACACATACACAAACACGTATACGCACGCATTCGCATATACCCATATATATATACACACACACATATACATATATGCACTTACACCTAACTAACACTTTAGTTCATTTAATCACATAACGAGTAAGTTATAAGCATACTATTGATTAAGTACGTACCTTTAGACACGCACGGAAAAACGGGGTGTTACAACTCTCCCCCACTTAAATCGGAGCACGTCCTCGCGATCCAAGCCGTATGACACGAGGGAAGGTAAACCAACACGAATTCTTCGGGCTCCCAAGTAAACTCGGAACCTTTACTACGACGCCATTGGACCTTAAAGGTCCTCACCTCCTTGTTACGCAACATTTTAACCTTCTCATCAAGTATAGCAATCGACTCTTTGACATACTCCAACTTGTTGTTTAACTCGATATCATCTAGTGGCATCCACGACGAATCATCCGCAAGACACTTACGGAGATGGGAAACATGAAATGTATTATGGATCCCCGCAAGCTCTTCGGGTAATTCCAAACGATAAGCAACTTCACCAACACGAGCCAAAATCTTAAATGGCCCAATAAACCGAGGAGCTAACTTCCCCGTTTTCGAAACCGAATGATACCCTTCCATGGCGAAACCTTAAGCATCACCATATCGCCTTCTTCAAATTCGATCGGTCGCCTACGTTTATCAACGTAAGACTTTTGTCTATCTTGCGCCGCCTTTAAACGAGCCCGAATCATATCGATTTTGCTATTCGTCACCAATACCAAGTCGGTGCTCCCGACTTCCCTTTGACCCACTTCACCCCAACAAATCGGGGTTGGACACCTCCTACCGTATAACATCTCATATGGTGGCATTCCAATACTAGAGTGAAAACTATTATTGTACGAGAATTCCACCAATGGCAAATGTTCGTCCCAACTACCGCCAAAATTGATAATACACGCACGTAACATATCCTCCAATGTTTGATTCGTACATTCAGTTTGACCATCCGTTTGAGGATGATATGCCGTACTCATATTCACCCTCGTACCCATGTCTTCCTGAAACTTCTTCCAAAATCGAGAAAGTAAAACCCGTGTCCCGATCCGAAACAATAGACGCGGGAACGCCATGTCTCGATATCACCTCTTTAATGAACATCTTCGCGAGTGCCTCCGACAAAATTGCTTCTTTAATAGGAAGAAACAACGCACTCTTCGTCAATCTATCGACAATCAACCAAATAGTGTCAAATTGGGTTCTTGCCATTTTCGGCAACTTGGTAATAAAATCCATGGTAATATGCTCCCACTTCCACATCAGAATTTCTAGCGGTTGCAACTTACCATACGGATTTTGGTGTTCGGCTTTAACTTGCAAACACGTGACGTATTGCTTAACATACTTAACCACGTCGCGTTTCATGCCCGGCCACCAATAATCTTTCTTCAAATCATGGTACATCTTCGTCGCACCTGGATGTATGGAATACTTAGACTTGTGAACCTCATCAAGAAGCACCTCTCGGAAATCACCCATCTTAGGCACCCACACTCTTTCTTGAAAAGACAATAAACCACGCGAACCCATCGTAATGAATTCCGATTGCCCCACAATTCGTTCCGCATGCTTGTTGTGAACGTAAGCCTCTATTTGAATCACACCAAGTTTTTCAAGAAAATCGTTAGTAATAATCATACGTAAAAATCCCAATCGTAATGCCGGGTGGTGACTCTTTCAGCTTAACGAATTCGCGACCACATTCGCCTTGCCCGGATGATAAAGTATCTCACAATCATAATCCTTCACCACATCCATCCATCTACGTTGACGATAATTCAAATCTCGTTGATCAAAAAGATGTTTCAAACTCTTGTGATCCGAATAAATCGTACACTTGACACCATACAAGTAATGGCGCCAAATTTTCAAAGCATGGACCACCGCGGCTAATTCGAGATCATGAGTCGGGTATCTCTTTTCATGTTCCTTTAATTGGCGAGAGGCGTAAGCGATGACTTTACCTCGTTGCATTAGAACACACCCGAGTCCATTCAAAGAAGCATCACAATAGACCGTCATATTATCTACACTTTCCGGCAATATTAAGACTGGAGCTTTACACAATTTCTCTTTCAACAATTGAAAAGCGATTTCTTGCTCGTTCTCCCAATTGAATCTCGTATTATTCCTTATCAACTTAGTTAATGGCGAAGCAATCTTGGAGAAGTCTTGGATAAACCGACGATAATAACTGGCCAATCCGAGAAAACTTCGAATTTCCGTAGGCGTAGTCGGTTTACCCCAATCCTTCACCGTCTCTATCTTCCCCGGATCCACTTGAATACCATCCTTGTTCACAATATGGCCAAGGAATTGAACCTCCCTTAGCCAAAATTCACATTTTGAGAATTTAGCATACAACTTCTCTTTTCTCAACGTCTTCAATACTTCGCGCAAGTGGTGTTCATGTTCCGTCATGCTCTTAGAATAGACAAGAATATCGCCAATGAACACAATTACCGACTTGTCCAACATAGGTTGGCACACTCGGTTCATAAGATCCATGAATGCCGCCGGTGCATTCGTAAGACCAAAAGGCATAACCACAAATTTAAAATGCCCGTAACGCGTTCGAAATGACGTTTTCTCAATATCTTCCTCACGGACCCGCATTTGGTGATAGCCGGACCGTAGGTCAATTTTTGAGAAATACGTTACACCTTGGAGTTGGTCAAACAAATCGTCAATCCTAGGCAATGGATAATGATTCTTGATCGTCACCTTGTTCAACTCTCGATAGTCGATACACATCTGCATACTTCCATCCTTCTTTTTCACGAATAAAACCGGAGCACCCCATGGCGAAGCACTCGGTCGAATGAAACCCTTCTCAAGTAACTCTTGAATTTGACTCAACAATTCTTGCATTTCCGTCGGTGCTAAACGATAAGGAGTTTTAGCAATGGGAGTAGCTCCCGGAACCAACTCAATGCGAAATTCGACTTGTCTTTCCACCGGAACACCCGGTAACTCATCCGAAAAAACATCTTCAAACTCACTTACCACCGAAATTTCACGAATGAGTGGTGGCTCATCACGTGTATCAACAACATGGGCAAGAAAAGCCATGCCACCACTAACAAGGAAATGACGTGCCCGTGCAAAAGTGCATATCGGCACAAGTCTTCTACGCTTATCGCCATGAATAATTAACTCTCCCCCACTTGGGGCTTTTACACGAATGAATTTATCATGGGATGCAATATCGGCTCTATAACGATCGAGCCAATCCATACCAACAACAATATCGAAATCACCCAACGTCATCGGAATGAGATCAACATTAAAGTTCTCGGAACCAAACACATCATTACAATTCTTACACACATCAACCACTAGCACCGTCTTGCCATCCTCTATTTCGACTTCTACCGGACGACTTAACTTAGCTAACGGTTTATTAAGTTTAGGCACAAATTTTGGAGACACAAACGATAAATTTGCACCGCTATCAAATAGAATCCTTGCCGGATTAGAGTTAACCATGAAATACCTGAAACGACTTCATTGGATTGCTTGGCTTCGTCATTGGTCATCAAATAATTACGTCCCCTAGCTGACCCCGTCGCCTTCTCCATTCTCTTAACTTGATCATTTCGGAGTTCGGGGCACTCCGACTTTCGGTGCCCTTCTTTTTGACAATTAAAACACGTGATTGTATTAGTAGGCGGTTTTGGACAATCACGAGAGTAGTGACCCTTTTGCCCACAATTGAAACATGTGAACATGTGACCACTAGAAGCACCCCTCTTCACGCTACCGACACTTTCGGTTGCTCCCTTACTCTTCTTGTTCGAAAAACTAGAAGCTTCAAACTTTCTTTTACTTGGTGCATAACTAACCAGACTTGGAGCTTGCGCTTCGAACCCCTTCGCCACCGCCAAAAGCTTAGCAAAGGTCTCAACATGACCAATACTAATTTTACCCTTCAAATCATCTCTAAGGGTCGCATGAAAGTCTTCCATTAACAATTGATCATTCCCCACATACTCGGGGCAAAAACGCGCCTTAGCGAGAAAGTTGGTTTTAAGAGTGTTTAGGTCCAAAGACCCTTGATGCATGTTCCTTAACTCATTGCGCAATTTGGAAAGATCCGCTTGCGTACGATATTCGAGGAAAAACTCCTTCTTGAACTCCGCCCAAGACAACCCCACAAAAGCCGCATCACCCACCATATCAATTTTACCATCGAGCCAATCTTTAGCATGGCCCCTCAACAAGCTAGTAGCAAGCCTTGTCTTCTTCTCGGGTGGGCACTCGGTCGTGCGAAAGCAACCTTCAACATCGGAGATCCAAGCCGCACTCTTCATGGGGTCGGGATCCCCGTGAAAGTGAGGAGGCTTAGTAGCCAAGAAGTTCTTGTAGCTAAACTCCAACTCGCCCACATTTTGAGGTCTAGGAAACCTCCTTTCAACTTCTTCTTTAACGGCATTAGTCATCCGTTCTTGAATCATATCGACAATATGTTCCAAAACCGACTCTTCGAATATTTTTTTAACCCTTCGTGAGAAAATCGAAACATAGTTTTCTATAGCGGTCTCAATCTTGGTAGTCATCTCATCTTCCTCCACATGAGACGGACCACCATTGCCATTCATATTCGTTCTGTTTCTCGTCTTCATTCTAAAGATTAAAAATGGATTAGACATCACCAACAATTTAATACACATATATACCTATGCATATGACCGTACACACACCACATCTAGCTCGATACTTGTCGCACATCCTTGCTTGACTTGACTTGCAACCGTAATAGTGGTCACGACTCACTATTACGCTCACATGCCGTGCCATGCTCAAACGTGTCACAACCATCTTGCTCGATGTTCAAAACAACAACACATGATTAGTAACATCATAACATAGCATAGTTGTCCACTTATGCATCAAAGAACTAGTCAAACCCCGCACTGACCCGTAGTCCTACAAGTCCCGCATATAATTCCACAACACAAAAGTCTAAGTCTAGGCGCCTATCTCAAGTCACCTAAATCCCTTAGACCATGCTCTGATACCACTTGTAACAACCCAACCCGTAATCCATACTATAAAATTTTTTTTTACAACACAATTACATGCTAAATAAATATGTAACCCCTTTCACGAGTTCCATTTAAAACGCACAACAATTAATTGTTTACAAAAGGCACGAGGGCCACGAATAAAGTTTAGTACAAGTTTGACCCATTACAAATGATAGTTTACAATCCAAACGACACTTCGAGCATGGTTTGGGACTAAACTACCCAAAACGTTAGGCCAACATCAAAACTCCAACAAAGCATCATCACGGGACACCTAATGTCCGATAACCCCCTTGCCCTTAACTGCGCCTGCATCTAAAAAGATAAACAATGAGGGGGTAAGCTAACGCTTAGTGAATGCAATAATTATACACATACATATATAACCTACTTACATGCAATCACATACACAATTACCTCATACCCGCTAGCAATTTAAAAGACATACCAACGCAAGGCATAACGCTAAATCTCCAAGACCACAAGCTAGTACAACGATAACATATATAACTCGAATAATGTGAAAACACCACGCAACAAACACATAGCCATGGTTAACCAATAGTACAAGAAATGGTACTTCGAATTTCCCATCGGTGATCCCAACAACCGTTAGGGCACAACAAATTATAACACTAACCCTGGAGTGGTATCGATCGCCCAAACTTTAAACCCACCCGTCACGTGTAATGTGGTATCAAACGCCCGAACTTTAAACCCACACTACATGCCCACACACATATATGACATGGCATCGAACGCCCGAACTTAAACCCATATCATATATTGACCCGATGTGGTATTGACCGCCCGAACTTAAACCCACATCGAATCTCGTACAAGTAAATACATTATATACACATATGCATAATCATTCCACTCACCTCAAGATTCTTGTGGAAACTAACCGAGCTTGCAACCCTTCAATGTAATGTACCTAATACATTATGCATTTATTAACATACAATTTAGTTGAATTAAATGCCAACTTCTAACCTTTGAGCATTTAATGACCCGATTGCATTAAATGACTCAACTACCCAAAAACCGCCCATTAATGGCCACGCATCGTCATAGATCATTTAAGGCTAGTGATTAGGGTCTATTAACATCAACTAACATAAGCTTGGTGTATTTCATACCCATTTCGCCTGATTAGGTCAACTAGTGCTCTTTTGACTCTTTGACTCACAAATCAAGTTAAACTTACACAATAACAACTCTTTCATCATTTTAAAAGCGCATTAATGACTAACAACATCATTTAGCACTTACAACCTCAAATCACAAGACCAAACCCTAGATAATAGCTATTTAGGGTTTCTTTTCAACAATCCAACCCAAAACCCACCCATTTAACCCTCAAATGGGTCACACTAGTTCCATATGAACCAAACCCTAGCTTAAACTAATTAAAACTCAAGACTTAGAGTTAGAACTTACCAAGACTATGAACGTGTAGCTAGAGATACAATGAACAACTTTAATTCTTGCTCCTAGGTTTGATTCACAACTCTTCACCTTCAAATCTCAAGATTAAACTTAGTGAGTTTTATGTTTTGGGAGGAAAATGTGAATGAAAATGGAAAAGAAATGAGAAATAAAGAATAAGTGGTTGATATTAAAAGCTCCAACCAGATCTACACGCAAAAAGACCAAATTGCCCCTAAACCCTATTTAATTTGAGTGGAATTCAGAGTCAGAACTGCAGAATTGCCGCGGCGCGGCACCTTTGTCGCGGCGCGACATAAAGAAGGAAAAAAGACCCTTCTTAACTCAAGTTCTGATCTGGATTTGCTTTGTTTGCCACGTCGCGGCCCCACTCCTCGCGGCGCGGCATTGGCCTGTTCCTGGTCACTTCGACAACAAATCATAAAACGAAGGTTCATTCAACTAGCACACCTCGTTCACTATTCCTATGTACGTCTAAGCTTCGCCCTTAAGTCTCACACGACTCAACACCATCGCGACACATACACAAACACGTATACGCACGCATTCACATATACCCATATATATATACACACATATACATATATGCACTTACACCTAACTAACACTTTAGTTCATTTAATCACATAACGAGTAAGTTATAAGCGTACTATTGATTAAGTACGTACCTTTAGACGCGCATGAGAAAACGGGGTGTTACAGTGAGAATAGACAACGTGGTTATTGGTCCAGTGGTTTTCAAAGATCAACGTATGAAGCTGGTACATCTAGTCAACATAAGGATCAAGATGTTGTTGATATATCTGATTCTGAAAGCGATGAAATTGAGGAAATTCAGTGTGAAAGTTTTCTAGATGAATCGGAAGGTCAGAGAGAGGGTGACCCAGGGATGCTTATGATTATGGATTCAGCTGATCAATTAGAGAATAAATCAGCTCAAGAGGACAATCAAAACTTTGAGAATATTGAAGATATTTTGAAGGGGTCATCGAGTGTCGCTAATGAATTCAATGATCATCAATTTATTAACTTATCATCTCCAACTGATGAATTTAGGATACACTTTGAGAAGGAGATTTTCTCTAATGGGAAGGAAGATACTACGACTCCTCCTGATCTGAATGTTCCATTTCAAATTGCAGAGATTGTTCTTGAGCGTGATGCTGATTTCCAACTAAGTGAGGAAGAAGAGAAGATGATTCTTCGTTCACCATTCATTGAACAACAAGCGTATAGAATCTATTGTGATTCTGATCTCGTCCTTTCTGCATCAATGAGTGTTCTGGGTGCATGGAAATATCATAAGAAACCAGAATATCTCAAAGCTTATCTGAGTGTTCGTGACAAATATAAATTGAAAAATGAAGAGAAACTTCAAGTTCAGCGAAATTCAGAGATCAAAAGCATAAATAAGATTTTGATGATTAACAAGCATGGAGTAAAGATGCCATTGTTTTAGGTAACAAAAATGGATGATGAAGATTATCAATTCTCTGAAGCAGATTTTGATAGATTGAAGATGGACGACATTATTTTCATTTATAACTACTTGATTAACTTAAATGAATCTGCAACAATTTATCATACTACTGTGATGAAGTCAGTCTATAGATTTATTCTTGACTCGATGAGATGGATGTCCATTCACAATTTTCAGATGGGGTTAGAATCTGGACACAAAAAGCTCAGAATCAAACTGCTAAATCAAGTAATCGAAGAGCTAAGTTATATATCCTTACTTGAAGTAAGTGACTGTCCTTATGGGTTTGTGTTTGTCAATTCTCACTATACAAAGATCTTCATCAGAGTCTCAGATTTCAGAAGATACTCAGACGGAACTTTGATGTATGCTTTCAAATATTTGAGATGGAGACTGATCAATAACTGCTATTCGACAGAAGATAATGAGATTGTCAAATACATTCTCACAAGATTGAAAAATTGTCTAAAGACGAGAGTGAACATACGAAGATATGAGAATCTCAAGGGATTCAAATCCAAAGTTCACTTCAGAGGAACAAAGTTCCTTTAGATGTTTTAATAGGATTATATTGTAAATTTCACATTTAACACTAAGGGGGAGATTGTTAGGACCTCGAAGTTGTATAGTGTTAATGTGAAATAAGCTTAAATGATGGTTCCTTAGAAGAGGGCTATATAAGGAACCTAAGTAGTCCTAATTAGATAGTCATTTCATTGTAACTGAGTTCTAGAAGCTGTAGAATGTAAATCTTGTTAATTCTATCTAATACCGAATCTGCTTCACACTTACCGAATCTCATTCTAACTTGTCTTTTCTTCTAATCTCAACATGATCTGACATATCATGTAGGGCAACCACTTGAGTATTTTCCGAGACTAGAGGATGATGATGATCCCTTTGGACTTCATGGATACTTCGCAGACACGACTCAGCACATTGACCAGGATAGTATTCCATAGACTACTATACTTTATTTTACTTTTAGTTTTATCTTTTTGAAGCATTGTACTAAAAGTTATATATAGTGGAAATGCTGCCTTTCTCTTTTTGTTCTTCATGCAGAAATTTTATCAAAAGAGACTGGTCCTTTCCAGCAATTAGGAGACCGACCGTAGGAAGGCCCAGCACTAGGAAAGTAACCTGACCATAGGGAAGTAATCCTTCCTCAAACCTATTTTCATTACTACGCACTAAAATCTCTAAATGTAGGGTCACCTCCGCAACCAACTTAGAAATTTTAGAAGAAACTGTCCTTAATTTATAAAGTATTAAAATACTCTTTTTCAGAGAACATTAGAGACAATGTTCTTCTAAGTGTAGGGTATTGGGTAAAAAGGTTTAAAGGACAAGTAACCGTAAAACGCCAAGTTTTGAAAATTCTTTTGTCTAAAAAGTAATTAGCAATGGATATTGGGTGATTTCGAAAAATTCTTACCTTGTTTTGCCCAAAAGATTCAATAAAAGTCCTAGAAATCGGTTTTCAGAACATTCATTAGAACGGAACGATTAAGCTGAAACTTATATTTTGTGTCAAAAGATTTCTTTTAAGAAAATATGTAAACGGCTACGCATGACCAAGCACGACCCCTACTCCCAAAAAGTAAGGACTCTTGGACCCAAAGTATCTGTACGACCCATCAAATCTACAGTACTTTGACATTTCAATTGATGAGCGTGCCAGTGTACGGTTCAAGTTAGAACTTGGTTCTAACATACGTTTCAAGGCCAATGGTTAGTAAGCGGCATACGTGGTGCAGGTGCGATACTCCTTCCGAAATCATTCTGAATAGAGAAGACAAAAAGCCATCCATTTCCGTTTCCACTCCACGCAATTTAAACCGACCAACTCACATAAAGAGTTGATGAATCAGAAATATTCACCCTAAATTCAATCCCAAAAATACACTACTCATTCACCTTCATTCCCCTTTCCACTTATCAAAAGATACAGAGATTAATGAAGAGATAGATCGATCAAATTCGCTTCAAAAGCACTTGTTAAAAGATTCCGAACCCCTGATTATTTTTGATAGGTCAAAGACCTATTTCAGTGAATTACCACTTCCTCTCTGGGCACCAGGAACGAAAGACAAAAGTTATGAAGAAAGGGTATGCCAAAAAATAAAAAATAAAAAAAAAACCCGAGAAGTTGCATCAAAGAAGAATACCGGAGGAGCCAAAGAAAAATTACAGACAAAGTCTTAGCAAAATCCGCCTCTTCCAAAGAAACTTTTTACGGATTCCAAGCCACTATCTATCCAAAAATGGATACTCTGAAGAATCAGAATCTATCAATTCTCTCTAAATCAAAAGATCTGGATACCTTTCACCAATCCATAAAAATTTTCCAACCAAACCCTACAACCCGTCTTTCTCTTGAAAGAATGCGTAGGAAGAAGATCAGTGTCGTCCTTATTAAACCGGTGAAGATATCGATGCTTTACCAAGCCTATTATGAGAACTGTTACACGACAGGCTTCTGAGCTACAATACAATTAGATTAGGACACCCTAAACACTTGAGTGATATGAGTGATCCGCTAGTGAGGAGCCTAGTCATGTATACTCTACATCTGAGAGTTAGGAAGTACGCATTTTCCACTATGGACGCAATTGAAATCTAGCGACCAAATCATCGAAGCTCGAAACTTTTTCTAATACTTTCTAAAGATGTGACGACTTCTGATGAAGGCCTAATAAAAGGATCCACGGGTGGACAAGAGAGAATCTATTAGAAAGAACCTTATATTCCTTCTTTTTGCTTGAGGACAAGCGAAGCTAAGTGTGGGGTATTTGATATCGGACAAAAAGTCACATTTTTACCCCAAATATTAAGCCCTAAAACAATAAAGATTCAAACTTTATTAACAAAATTATCACTTTTTCAGTTGTTTTTGTAGATTAAGTAATTACGAAGGTGATGCAAAGAGAATCAAGTAAAACGGAGCTAAAACGAAGATTCTAGAGCGAAAACGGTGAAAGACAAGAAATCAAGTTACGATCCAGTGAATTTCAGCGGACCGGGCTACCAAACGGCCTGCTGCTAGGCTCACAAACGGCCTGCCACATGCCCAAGATAAACGGACCCTGTAAACAGCTTGGTCTGGCAAACTTCCCCTGCAAACGGTCAGTCAAACGACTTGCCAAACGGCCTGCCAGCTGTTTGTAGGCAAAATTCAAGTCTATTTAAAGGGCTCTCTCCATCCATTTCAACACACACTCAATTTGTAATTCACTTTATATTTTCAATCTTTTAGTTAGTTTTTAGTAGTAGTTAGCTTAGCTTTTATTTTCCGGAGGATATCCCTGCGAGCCCCTGCGATCTCGTGCAGATTTCTTCAGCCTTTTCAGGTTTTTATCCGAAACGCTTGTCTTTTGTATTAAACATGTGTTCTTACTTTTTATGTTTAATAATGCGTTCCGATATTACCATGATAGCTTAATTAATCTGTATGTTGCCATGATAGAAGTTTGGGTTAGCATAATTATATTAATTTAGTACGATTACTGTCGTAATATTGAACTAGGAAGTCTGATAGATTTTTATACTAGCATTTTAAGGATTGACCAACCTAGGTTGTGATCAGGACTTGTCCACCTATATGAAATTAGCTACTTCATGAATGACCTAGTATGCCTATTGACTGTTCCAAAGAGACTTCTTAGGAGCTGTTAAGATTTAGTTAGTGCCTTCACTGTGTGACCCAGACCTATTACATGTTCTTGTTTGATTGTTGCCTTAGGATTAAGTCATATCAACTGTTTAGGTATTTATTAGGTTTCTATCTGCTTTACGTTCAGTATATCAACTGTAATGCTATATAATGCTTGAACTCATATGATCTCATTAGTATGATGAAATGGTTGTTAGTTTTCATTAAAGGTTTTGCCAACTTAAACCGACGGACTCCTTCCGTTTGTGATCAGTGTTCAATCAACACGACACGTTGTTATTCAGTTAACCAAACTGATAACGAGGGTTAGGATTATAGCACAACTCACTAATAAACCTATTACTTTACTGAGGATAACCTCCAAGGTATAGCTACCTTTCAATTATACAACCAAGTGACATACTTCTCACTTCTCAAAGAGAACTCCGAGAGTTCAGAGACAAGTAGGTCTGTGTAATTGGCTCATCCAACCAGATCTACATCATTCCAAGCATAGCCTTAACATAAGCATAATTACCTTCCCCTAACCCAATATTAATATCTTGGTCAACATTTCCCTGATCTGCATACTCCGGATATTCTTCCACTTATTTACTTTTCCGCACTTAGGACTTTTAGCTTAAACCAACTACTATCCTTTATCTAGGTAATTTAAATAAAGACAATTATCCACTTGATTTTCAATTTGTTAATCTATTCAAAATTATGACACTAGTTTAACTTACACCTTCTACACCTTAGAAAGTAAAAGTAAATTTAGGCCCCGCATAATATAAATAAACAAAACCACTGTGTGCTAGCCTGATCAACTGAATTTGACGTCCTGCGGCCTAACGATACTGCACGAATAAAACCGTCCATTTCGGCCGTATCTTTGTAGTCACATCAGATGGATCAAAAGAACCAGAAACATAAATGTTTGATTTTTAAGGCCGTTTTCGCAAAAGCTTTCGATAGTGTTAATTGGCTCTATCTATCCGAAGTAATGAGATGCATGGGTTTCGGGAATAAGTGGATTTCATGGATTCGAAAATGTCTTCAATCTGCCTCTATCTCGGTATTAGTAAATGGTTCTCCGATAAAGGAATTTTCTCTTGAGAAAGGTGTCCGACAAGGTGAACCCTTATCACCCTATCTATTCATAATTGCGGCTGAGGGATTGAACCTTCTAACAAAAAAAGAACTCGAAGTTGGTCTCTTTAAAGGAGTAGAAGTCGGAGATGATAAAGTTATAGTTTCACATTTGCAATACGCAAATGACACGATTTTCTTTGGAGAATGGAGTAGACGAAATGCTTGCAACGTCATGAAACTATTAAAAATGCTTTGAAAATATTTCCGGGTTGAAAGTCAACTTTATGCAGAGTTGTTTGCATGGTATAGGAGTAAATGTCGAGTCGATAGCCGAGACTGCTTCGTATATGGGATGTATAGTAGGTGATTTGCCCTTCACCTATCTTGGACTCCCGCTTGGTTGCAAGATGAACAAGGAAAAAGATTGGGATTTCGTTATGGAAAAATTCAAATCGAAATTATCGAGTTGGAAAGCAAAAATGTTGTCTTTTGGTGGGCGTATTACTCTCGTGAAGTCGGTACTTAGTAGCCTTCCGTTGTATGCCTTATCCTTATTCCGCGCTCCCTCGTGTGCCTTACACTCGTTCGAAGGTTTGAGACGTAATTTCTTTTGGGGTGGGTCGGGGGAAAAACAAACATAGCTTGGGTTAAATGGGATGCGATTCTTTCTTCTTATGGGCAGGGGGTTTAAACATTGGGTCTCTAAAAGCAAAAAAACATGGCTTTGCTAGGAAAATGGTGGTGGCGGTTTAGAGTAGAACACGATGCTTTTTGGGTCAAAGTAATTAAGAGTATTCACGGGAGGGATGGGGGGTTAGGTAATTCCAATTCATTCATTTCCAACCGAGGTTCAATTTGGAACGGGATCAGGAACATTGATAAGGAGTTCTACAAGATTAATCTAGACTTTTCTAACTCCTTTGTTAAAGTTGTAAGTGATGGAAGCGAAACCTTATTCTGGGAGGACAAATGGCTAGGCGAACAGCCATTGCATGTTATGTTTAATCGTTTGTATAGGTTAGAGACGTCCAAAGATGCTACGGTAAGAAATCGAATTATCCAACAAGACTCATCCTTTTCGCTGAACTGGAACTGGGTCAGGCCACCTGCAGGAAGAACAGCCACCGAGCTAAGTCATCTTCAATCAATGCTAGAGGGCTTCCGATATACAGGCGATGGAAAAGATCATTGGGAGTGGTCTCTTAACAACAACAAACCATTCTATTCTTGCATTCTGAGGGGACTAATTGATGATATACTTCTCCCTTCGCTGGATAACCCAACTGAAACTATGCGTAATAATTTAATACCACAAAAAATTAGTGTTTTCTTATGGAGAGCCCAAAGAAATAGATTTTCGGTTAGAATCGAATTGGACAAAAAAAGGTATGACCTCGACTCAATAAGGTGCCCAATTTGTGATAATGCTTTGGAATCAATTGATCATATTTTTCTAGAGTGTGGATTTACAGCAGACGTGTGGAATAGATTGTTTCGTTGGCGGGGCATTTCTATCCCCATCGATATCAACCTAAGTTCGCTTCTTCAAAACTCTTCACAATTCCCTAGTAGTAATACTCTTTCAAGGATATGGCAAGCAACTACATGGGTATGTGCGTAAAAATTTGGCAAAATAGGAATAATAAGCTCTTTCGCAAAAAAAGGCTTGATGGAGTTGATGCTTATACAAGAAATTCAAGTAAATAGTTTCGAATGGATCGCAAATCATCATAAGAATCTCAAGTTAAATTGGCTTCAATGGATCTCAAATCCATCTTCCTTCAATGATCATGGTTAATGTAATGTTAGTAGTTTTAATGTTGTAGGCTATTGTGGCATTAGTCTGCTCTTTTTGATTGTACAGGCTCGCTTGTGAGTCCTACTTTTCGTTCCCTGCTTGTTGTAGCAGGCCCTTGTATTGTAATTGTTTGTTTCAATGAAAGTTTCTGGCTTTTCAAAAAAAAAAAGTTATGTTATTGTTAGTGACTATTTGAACCAAGGTTGTAAAAGAGGCGAGTCAGGGACGCATCGGCCATGCCTAAAAAATGACGCGTCGGGCGCAACGGCGACGCAATGGGCGTTGACTAACGTTGACTTTTTAAAATAGTTTTATTAAATATATATTTATATATAATATTATATAGATCGAATCTTAAAATATAAACTATATTTACAATAAACATGAAGAATTACCAATTATTAACACTAATACAAAAAAATAAAAAAATTGACCGACTTTGACCGACTTGGACCGACTTGGACCGATTTTGACCTATTTTGACTGACTTTTTCGAATTTGACTGACTTTTTCCGACTTTGACGATGTGATTGAGATGTGATCGAGATGTAATCGAGATGATTTGAGATGTGATTGTTTAAGAAGCGTAAGAGAGGTGGTTTGTTCAGAAAATACGAATTAAGCTTACACGTTTGAGAATTTAGTGACTCACTGGGTCTTGCATCATGATTATTCTGACCTGACTTGGTTTGCACGCCAGAAGTACCAACACGACATCATGTGCAGTTGTGGTGTCACACATATCTTATTTTGATTCGTGCATAGATACTTTGGATTTTTAATCGTGGGAGTTATTATAAGATGCACAATCGACAATCGACCTACTCAAGCGTTATTGATAGTGAGAGAAGATGTTTACTATTCACTGAAGCATTGATATACAAAGTTTAGTGGACAACCTCCTTTATCCGTTGAACTTACTTAGTAAGTGTTTATGTAAAGCATTGGTGTTATACGAAGATTAGTGGAGCATCCAGGAGCATCTGACTGTTTATGGGTCAACAACGTGTTTAATTCTGCATCATCCATGTAAGATGAGTACACAAGACACGAGTATTAAGAAGATTTTATTGTGGGGTAATCAGAAGCATCTGATTATTTATGGGCCGAAATGTTTTAAATTCTAAATTTCGAGAGTTCCATTGTGTGAAGGAACCTGGTTGTGGAAATTCCGCTGGATATAGAGCACGTGTTTGAGAAGATTCCACTCTGTCAAGGAAATTGATGAGAGTGATGCGCAATCAAGATATACCAGATTGACGACGTGTGATGAATCAAATAAACTGTGCATCGGATTTCTCTGAATAATTTGCCCATTACAGTAGGCAAGTCATGATGAAGACGTTTATGCTTGAGTAAAGTGTTGAGAGAATGGGATACATTGAACGCTGAGAAAGAAGATTCTGCAGTCAAGATACTTTGAGAGTGTCTTTTATCAAAGGAGTTTGTCAGAGATTGATCTCATTTCAGTCTTAGGGGGAGTACTACTGCAATTGGTTCTATGAGTAAGTGCAAGTGGATTTGAAGTATCTTCAAGAATAACTGGGAATTCGTCTACCCGAACTCAATGACCTAAAATCATTGAGGGGCGAAGTTTCGGTATAACAAACGAAAATTCGTGTGTCGCGGCTCAATGACCAAAAATCATTGAGGTACGAAGTTCAGTATTATAGGCATTCAAGAAGATCTTTAATGAAACATGCTGATTCAGAAGACCCGGTACCACTGCAGAGACTGACTGAAGATTGCAAGAGGTGTTTCAACGACTTATCGACAGCAACAGATTCGCCAGCAATGTCCAAGGGGGAGTTGTTAGTGCACGAAATGGAGTTGTCCATCGCTGTCGAACAACCTGAGAATGGTTTAGGTCTACGTTGTACACCTAAGGATGTATTGAACTAGAAAACTCATATCGCAGGAGCATATGTGACTAAACTTGTAATATAGGTTTGTCATACGAGTGACTGATGTCACTCGTACGGGTGACAACTGTCAGCCGTACGGTTGAGACCTTAACCGTACGTGTGAACTGACAGATGACAGACACTATAAATAGAGTTTTCTGGGTTCATTGTCATTTGAGGCTTGTATCACCAAGATCACTTGAGTGTGAGTGAGGTATGTGCTCCTCCTCTTCACCTTCATGGTGAGGAGTATCCATGGTGGATTGATGCTCCAACCACCATGGAAATGGCAAAGTGACTAGATTAGATTCTTGTAATTGTTATTGTAATTCGTTTATTGATCTATTACATGTAATCTTGGTTATAATCATCAGATTATCATTGCTTTGTTCATTGTTTGTTCATGTTCATCTTTGTTCATCATCTTATCACATATTAATGCTCAAATTGTTAATCGATGCTTGTTCCTTGATCTAAAGATCCTAGCAAATGATTCAAGGGATCCAACAACAAAGTAGAATGCTTGGTTGGCTTCATTAACTACTTAATCCTTGGTTGGACTCCTCAAAAATTATATTCTATAGATGATTTTGCAAGTGATAATGTTGAGTAAGGGAACTAATATACTCCACTTAAATAGTAACCAATGAAATCTATTTATTCAAAAAGAAGTCGAATAGTTGGGATTATAATTCCACTTAGTAACCAACTAATAACATTTATTCAAAATAAGTTGAATGGTTGAAATTATTAATAACAAATATATTTATCGAATGTGGTTTTTCAACTTACTCCATATATATTAAATATGTTTACCATAAAATTTATTAGCTTTGTATATCATCTTAAAAATCAACTATTTAGCATTACCTTTTTACTATTTACTTTTCTACCATCTATACTATTATCATGATTTATTAGATTCATCAGTGGCGGATCTAGGACTTCAAGTCACTGGTAGCACAAATAAAATTAATATTTTGTTTTAATAAAAAATAATATAATAATATAATAACAATAATACTTAAACCGTCCCATATTAATTGTACTCATACAAAAAAACACCACACTTTCAAAAATATCATCGTTAGATTGCATCTTTTCTATGCTTTACATTTTTACTCCGTATTTTTCTAAATCTATTTTATTTTGTCTCACATACATACATTAGGGGTATTAATGAATTTTACCTCTTTATTTTTATCATTTCTAAAATTTGACAATTAATTTGTGACACTTTAAAAAGAAATACCGAACAATAAATATGGAACAGATGGATTAATAAAACTTTCAAATGATGATGATGATGATGATGATGATGGTGATCGGCAGTAACGGATCGAGAAATTTTTTGAACTGTAGTAAAAAAAATTAGTGAAGGGAATTAGTGTAAATATACTAATGTTTTTTGAACGGGGTAGTTTATATGCTACGGAGTATATGAGAGTTAAATTGAAATTTAATACGAGTATATATACAAATATTAAGAAACCAAATACTCTATAGTAAGTACTCGTAATAATTATAATTATTACACATATACTAATTGTGGTGGGGTTTGTGGTAGTTTTGGCCACCCCCACCAAATGAAACGACACCCACAAAACTCAAACTCAAAAAATGCAAAACACCTCCCAACTATAAGCAACTTAATAAAAAATACCCTGTACTCCGGGGGATAAAATGTAAATTCCCAAACTTAAAATAAAAACTCCCCTAAACCTTTCGACAGCCCGTATCTTCCTCCTCACTCCGAGTTAAATTTCACCAAACACTCTGTTAAACTCAAAATACTTTTACGAACAAAACGAAACTAACTACGTTCGAAACGGACACTTTTCAAAAAACGCTAAACTCAACGATAGCCAGTATCTTCCCGCTCGCCGCGATTTAAATTTTTCCGACATCACCTTTAGACTCGAAATAATTTTATGAACAAAACGATACTAACTATGTTCGAAACGGACACTTTTTTTAAAAAAACTAAACACAACGACAGCCCGTATCTTCATGCTCTCCGTGAGTTAAATTTTTTCGCCAACACCGTCAGGCTCGAAATAATTTTATCAATAAAACGAAACTAACTACGTTTGAACCGAACAGATTTTAAAAAACACTAAAGATGATGACACTAATATCGACGCATAACACATGAGCCGTTTTCCCTTCTATAAATAAAACTGCGTTAAATATGAATACGCCGGCCGAAAGCCCCGCCGCATCGCGCGGGCCGAACCGGACTAGTTACAATTATTTTAATAAGCAGAAAAAGTACTACTTGTTATAATATATAAATGTATATATATATATATATAAATGGATAGTCAATTATTGATACACAAAAGTAATATTATTGTATTACCTAAACTTGTGATATTTTTGCTATAAATAGCCATGAATGCAAGCATTAAACTTGCACCATTTCTCACACTTACAAAGTGTTTCTTTCTTTCTCTCCATTATCATCTTTGTTCTTACACTTCATTATTAGTATTCTTAATCAAGAATCAAATCACTAAAGGTAGTTATAAGCCTACTGAATTATAACATCAAGAATCAAACCACTAAAGGTAGTTATAAGCCTACTGAATTATAACACGTTATCAGCACGATAATCTTAATACTAATTATGGTTGGCTCTGCCACCTAAATGATATATGGTCGGTTATACCACCTGAATAATATATGGTCGACACTGTCGTCTAATTATCATTTATGTTACTAACATTTATATTTCAATTATCTAACATTTATATGGTCGACACTGTAGCCTAATTATCATTTATGTTACTAACATTTATATTTCTATTATCTAACATTTATATGGCCGACACTGTCGCCTAATTATCATTTATGTTTATTAATATTTATATTTATGTTATATAACATTTATTAATGATTGCTTACATATGGTCGACACTATCACCTACTTATCATTTATGTTATATTAAATTTATGTTTAATGTTTATATACTTATGAATATAAAGTGACTATAATTTATCATGTTGTTTGTTTTAATAGAAAATGTCGAATCTGGAAAAGCTTAAATTTACTCCGTTAGAATCAACTGGAAACAACTACATGCCATGGGTTATAAAAGTAAAAATGCATCTTAAATCAATGGGCATTCTTGAAGCCATAAATGAAAACAACACTTGTTCTGAAAAAGAACAAGCAACGACATGTTGCTTTATTCATCAACATATTGATGAATGCTTACAAAATAATTATGTGACTGTAGAAGATCCCCATGTTTTATGGGAAGGTCTCAAAAGCAGATTCAATAATCAAAGAGAAATTTTACTTCCAGCTGCTATGGAACAATGGAGAACATTAAGGTTCCAAGACTTTAAGAAAGTAAATGAATATAGCTCAGCTCTGTATAATACATGTTCACAACTTAAATTCTGTGGACATGAAATAAGTGATGCAGACATGATGGAGAAAACTTTCTCCACAATGAATGCTGCAAACATCATAGTGCAAAGAAATTTGAGAATACTAAAGTTCAAAACATATCCTGAACTTAATTCATATCTCTTAGTTGCAGAGCAAAATGATGAGCTATTAATGAAAAATCAGCAATCCCGTCCTACTGGTACACTTGCAATCCCTGAAGCAAATACTGCAAATAATTATAAACAGGGACAAGGACGCGGGCAAGGTCGTGGTTATAATAACCATCACCATCATCATGCCAAAAGCCATAACTATGGTAGAAACCATCCTTATGGTAATGGTAATGGGCGAGGACGTGGTCATGGTCGTGGCCGTGGTGGTCAAAGAAATAATAATCCACAAAAATATAAATATCAACCACAAAACAAGCCCACTAAACAAGATGTTGAAGAAAATTCTTCTAAAAATTCTGAAGAATCTTGCTACAGATGTGGTAGAATGGGCCACTGGGCTAATACTTGCCGAACATCTAAACATCTTGTTAAGATGTATCAGGATTCGCTGAAAGATAAAGAAAAGGAAGTAAACTTTGTGGATAACGTCGATCCAACAGTCACTGAGAAACCATCTGATTTATATGAAGATTTCTTGAATGTTTAAGTTGTGTGTCTTTCGAAAAATAAATGATTTAATATCGTCTGTCTTTGTCATTATGTTTGCTAAATGTTTCAGTACTATCTATTTGCGTTTAAAATATTGTGTAATATTAATGTACTCACCATTTATTTCTTATATATGAAGTTCAATATGAATTTTGCTGGAATACAACATCAATCAAGTGGTGGAGATCTCTGTATAGCAGACAGTGGAACTACACACACTACACTTAAATCCGAGAAATATTTTATTGATCTAAAACCAACGGAAGGAACTATACATACAATATCAGGACCTGCTAACTTGATAAAAGGGATAGGAAAGGCAAATTTCATACTACCAAATGGTACAAAATTTTTAATAAATGATGCCTTATTTTCTCCCAAGTCAAGCAGAAATTTATTGAGTTTCTCCGACATATACCTTAACGGGTATGATTATCAGTCAGTGACAACAGAAAATGAGAAATATTTAAGTATCACTGACAAGAGTCATGTGGTTGAAAAACTGCCAAGACTTAGTTCTGGATTACATTATACACATATAAATGTACCAGAAATACATATGGTAGTTAACGAAAAATATATTGATCCTGGTGTATTCAGTTTATGGCATAACAGATTAGGCCATCCAGGATCAACAATGATGAAAAGGATTATTGAATGTACTCATGGACATCCACTAAAGGATAGAAAAATCCATCATGATACAATGGTTCCATGTACATCTTGCTCTCTTGGAAAATTGATAACTAGACCCTCACCACTTAAGGTTGAGAAAGAATCACCAATGTTTCTTGAAAGAATTCAAGGTGATATATGTGGACCAATTCATACACCATGTGGACCATTTAGATATTTCATGGTTCTAATAGACGCATCTAGCAGATGGTCTCATGTTTGTCTGTTATCAAGCCGTAATGTGGCATTTGCAAAATTTCTTGCCCAAATTATTAAATTGAGAGCTCATTTTCTTGATTACACCATTAAAAGGGTGAGACTTGATAATGCTGGTGAATTTACATCTCAAGCATTTAATGACTATTGCATGTCTATAGGAATTGTTGTTGAACATTCTGTTGCTCATGTGCATACACAAAATGGTTTAGCCGAGTCATTGATTAAACGTTTACAGTTAATCGCTAGACCATTGATAATGAGAACAAAACTCCCTGTATCTATATGGGGTCATGTAATTTTACATGCTGCTGCATTGATTCGCATCAGACCAAGTGCAAGTCATAAATATTCCCCCCTACAACTTGCTTTTGGTCAAGAGCCAAATATTTCCCATCTTAGAACATTTGGTTGTGCAGTGTATGTTCCAATTACGACACCACAACGTACAAAAATGGGTCCTCAAAGGAGGTTGGGAATATATGTTGGATATGAAACATCTTCAATATTAAGGTATATTGAACCTATGACAGGTGACGTTTTTACAGCACGTTTTGCTGATTGTCATTTTAATGAAATATTGTTCCCTAGATTAGGGGGAGAAATGAAAAATAAAGAAAATGATGTTTCATGGTGTGAACCTCAATTAAAGTATCTTGATCCTCGCACAAAAGAATGCGAGACAGAAGTTCAAAAGATAATGCATATACAAGAACTTGCAAATCAATTGCCTGATGCATTTACAGATACAAAAACGGTGACAAAATCATATATACCAGCAGTAAATACTCCAGCTCGAATTAAAATTCCAAAAGCTGGCAATAACGTCACTCATGAATCTTTGCCACGTCAGAAACGTGGAAGACCAATTGGTTCAAAGGATAAAAATCCTCGAAAAAGAAAATCAGCTGATAATGAAGTAAAAGAAAGTGTTCAAGAAGAACCACAAATCAGTACTCCTACTGCAGAGGAGATTGATGATGTCAATACAGAAATTGCAATCAATTATGCATATTCAAAAATATTATGGAACCGAAATGAAATGAAAAATCTTGATGAGAAATTTTCATTTAATGTTGCATATGACATCATGAATAATGATGATGATCCAGAACCAACATCTATGGTTGAATGTCAAAATAGACATGATTGGGCTCAATGGAAAGAAGCAATACGAGCTGAATTAGAATCACTCAATAAAAGAAAAGTTTTCGGATCCATCATTCTCACTCCTAAAGATGTGAAACCTGTAGGATACAGATGGATTTTTGTCCGAAAAAGAAATGAGAAAAATGAAGTTACAAGGTATAAAGCTAGACTTGTAGCTCAAGGTTTTTCTCAAAGACCGGGAATTGATTATGAAGAAACTTATTCCCCTGTTATGGATGCAATTACTTTTAGGTACTTAATCAGCCTGGCAGTTTCTAAAAATTTAGAAATGCATCTCATGGATGTTGTGACTGCTTACCTATATGGATCACTTGATAGTGATATATATATATATGAAGATACCTGAAGGATTTAAGGTACCAGAAGCATCAAATGCAAAACCCAAAGAAATGTATTCGATTAAATTTCAAAGATCTTTATATGGGTTAAAACAATCGGGACGTATGTGGTATAATCGATTAAGTGATTACTTGATAAGCAAAGGGTATACAAATAACCTTACTTGCCCTTGTGTTTTCATTAAGAAAACAACATCCAGATATGTGATCATAGCTGTTTATGTTGATGATCTTAACATCATAGGTACAAATAAAGAGATCTATGAATCCATTCAACTTCTAAAGAAAGAATTTGAAATGAAAGATCTCGGAAAAACCAAGTATTGCCTTGGTTTACAAATTGAGCATATGCCTAATGGTTTACTTCGACATCAAACAACATATACTGAAAAGATTTTGAAACGTTTCAATATAGACAAGGCAAAACCATTAAGTACTCCTATGGTTGTTAGATCACTCAATGTTGAAACTGATCCATTTCGTCCATGTGAAGATCATGAAGATATTCTTGGACCAGAAGTACCATATCTTAGTGCAATTGGAGCTCTTATGTATCTTACAAATTGTACAAGACCTGACATTTCTTTTGCAGTTAATTTGTTGGCAAGGTTCAGCTCTGCTCCGACCAAAAGACACTGGAATGGGATCAAACACATATTTCGATACCTTTGAGGAACTACTGATTTAGGATTATTTTATTCTAACGAATCAAAACAAGATTTGGTTGGTTATGCTGATGCAGGTTATTTATCTGATCCACATAAAGTTAAATCTCAAACTGGATATGTATTCCTAAATGGAGGTACTGCAATATCATGGCGTTCTCAAAAACAAACACTTGTTGCTACATCATCAAATCATGCCGAAGTGATTGCATTACATGAAGCTACTCGGGAATGTTTTTGGTTGAGATCAATGACACAAATCATTACTGATTCTTGTGGACTAGAACGCGATAAAAGTCCAACAATTATCTATGAAGATAATGCAGCTTGCATAGCACAGATGAAAGAAGGGTATATCAAAAGTGACCGAACCAAACACATACCTCCTAGATTCTTCTCATACACTCAAAATCTCATTAAGGACAACGAGATTGAAATGAGATATGTTCAATCCAGCAAAAACTCTGCTGATCTTTTCACGAAAGCACTTCCAACTGCTATTTTCAGAACACACGTTCATAATATTAGCATGAGACATGTTCAAAAGATGTAACAACCGAAGCGATGTCTACTTGAGGGGGAGTCAACTCCATGCTGCACTCTTTTTCCCTTAGCTAAAGTTTTTCCCACTGGGTTTTCTTTAGCAAGGTTTTTAACGAGGCAGTAACTTACAGTTGATCTTCAACAAACAAAATTGCTATCCAAGGGGGAGTGTTATAATATATAAATATATATATATATATAAATGGATAGTCAATTATTGATACACAAAAGTAATATTATTGTATTACCTAAACTTGTGATATTTTTGCTATAAATAGCCATGAATGCAAGCATTAAACTTGCACCATTTCTCACACTTACAAAGTGTTTCTTTCTTTCTCTCCATTATCATCTTTGTTCTTACACTTCATTATTAGTATTCTTAATCAAGAATCAAATCACTAAAGATAGTTATAAGCCTACTGAATTATAACATCAAGAATCAAACCACTAAATGTAGTTATAAGCCTACTGAATTATAACACTACTCTTTAGTTGTCAACTACTCTTACTCTATACTGAGTATAAAATAAAACAAAAATTTTATGAAAACTAATTGTGGGGTCTACTACCTCCTGTGAACCCCAACTAATTATCTTTCATTTCTTCCCATTTCTCTCTCATACTATCCATCTTCTCCCAAACTCCACTGTACTTCATCTTCAACCTTGTTCTTCCACAAAAATGCATTTAAATAACTAAAAATGAAATTTAAACCAACATGGACACCTGACCTGGTTGCCTTAACATGGATCCGCCCTTGCCTGATGGTAGCACACAAAGAAAAACAACAAAACTCAGTGGTAGCACTACTTAAAAGTTCAATTTTTTTTACACTATGCAGATTTATTTCACTGGTAGCACGTGCTACCGGTCCCTTGCTAATAGATCCGCCCCTGAGCTTCATTTAATAATCTAGGAGTCAAAATTTAGATAGATATAGATATATAGATAGTTTAACTCAAAATCGCGTTTTCAAAAAGTAAGGAGGTAGTACCTTTCCAAAAATTGCAATTTGATGATTCATTAATGCTAATAATTAATTTTAGAATCACGTTTGCCAAACACCATGATACGGAGTATCTCTATTGCATTCTCAAACACCTTCTTAATCAACAAAGCCTACAACAGAAAAGCGAAAGAGACGAAAAATGAAAATATATTTTCCGTTGTTATTATTATTTTTAACAGTAACTATATACATTCTTTTTGTTCACAGCGAAACTCGAACTTATAATCTTAAAATCAATGTGTGCTATGCCAATAAGAATTATTTTCTTTGTTATAGTGAAACATACATTCAAGACTGGTCCCGAGAATCTAAGTACCTAGTGTTAGATGATAGATGTTTTGCCATGTGTGCCAAGATGCTTCATTGTAAGCCATGTCCTACTCTTGTGGACACTGATTCTAAGCATGCGTGTGATGGTCCGACTGTTTCAGACCCGACAATGTATCGCAGCCTTGCAGGTGCTCTTTAGTACCTCACTTTCACGCGTCTTGACATATCTTATGTTGTTCAACATATATGTCTATTTATTCACGATCCTCATGAGCCCTATTTCTCGGAGCTCAAATGGATTCTCCGTTATGTTAGAGGGACTCTTGATCTCGACCTTTAACTGTTTGCTTCATCGACGGCCTCTGTTGTAGTTTATTCGGATGCTGGGTGCCCCACCACTCGAAGATCCACTTTCGGATATTGTGTTTTTCGTGGAAATAACCTATTATTCTTGGTCTTCTATGCTCCAGTACACGCCATCTCGATCTAGTATTGAGGCTGAATATCGTGGTGTCGCAAATGTGGTTGCCGAAACCTCCTAGTTGCGTAAACTTCTTCGCGAGCTTCATTGCCCATTGTTCTCAGCAACTCTTGTATATTGTGATAATGTAAGTGTTGTATATCTCTCATCCAATCTGGTTCAACACTGACGGGCGAAACACATTGAGATCGATATACACTTTGTCCGTGATCTTGTAGCTATGGGATAAGTTCGTGTTCTTCATGTTTCATCTCGCTACCAGTATGCTGATATATCTACTAAGGGTCTACCGTCATCCCTTTTTGAAGAATTTTGTTCCAGTTTGACCGTTCGCTGCTCTCCCGCTCCAACTACAGAGGGCTGTTAGATGATAGATATTTGGCCCATGTTATAGGGCCTTTTATATTTATTATTATCGTAAGGCATGGCCCATTTCTTGTATTTATATAGGGATACATCCCTTCATTTGAATGGAGCAAACACATAAATGTTTCACCTCGAACGAAGTGAAAAAAAGGCATAGATCCTAACGAATAATATAAGTTGTTTAAAAAATGTCCTCACGTCATAAAGTGTTGGTTATTAGGGCTTGAATGTCCAGATAAACCTTTGAATCGTGTAGTTACTTTCGCGATAAAGTATTTCTACCCTATACAGATATTGCCTTAGGGTTACACAAAATCTTTATTCTGGATAAGACAAAGGCACAACTCCGATAAAGGCAATTAAAATTGAAAGTCAAGAACATAGAGTTTTATGTATATTGTAAATTTTCATTTTTCTATCATCATGAAAAGTGAGACAAATACACTCTATATATAAAGTATAAAAGGTCACACCTTTTGACTAAAGGGTACCATAAATGGTCACAACTTTTGGCTAAAAGATGTACATGAATAGTTATAACTTTTAATGAAGAGGTGTCATGAATGGTTACACTATTCCTTGAAAGCTTGAACCATTTCATTAAGGTTTACACCATTTCATGATTAGTTGTGTCTTTTGGTCAAAAAGATACCAATTAACAAACACAACCTTTCAATTAGATGACTCAAGTTAGCTTACACAAGCGTGTACTCTACACACTGCTAACTTGTTATAAAGCTTAACTCGAAATCCATTAGTCTCAAGTAAATCACTTTATAACACAAAATGGCTGATAACACTAAAATCACCAACATAAAGAATATCATAAATTATATAAAAAGAGTTCTAAAGGAATGCTACTGGACTTTGATTTCTTTTTTTTAAGGCATTTGTTTGTTGTTTTTAGATCTATTGTGTTCCGTCTTTATTATTTTAGTTGTGCTTTTATTATTTTAGTTGTGTTTTTTTGATTTTCATGTTTCTCAAATCTTCGATAATATATATATATATATATATATATATATATATATATATAAATTGAACCCAAAAAATTTTGAGTCCTGAATAATTGTTCACCTTGTTTCCCTCAGAACCTGGCATGCATACATCCAATATGATCAAAAAAATTGTATGGATAACGTGAGTAAGCTGAGTCAGCCATTTCAAACTTATTTATACACGTCTTCTAGAAGAATATAACAGTGGTGTTTTCTGATTGTAGGATGATAGGTCTACGCCGGGTCCCACAATAAAACAGTTTACATATTCTTCCATGTCCTTCGGTTTTTCTGCATAAAAATAAAATAGGGAATTTTTTTTTTTTTAACATCATTACTTTTCCGCTGAAATTGGGGAAAGTATACTTCGTATAATACATCAAATTGGGCAACGTTTTAAGTGAATGTTGTTCATCCCTCTATTTGTTGCAAACAACGTTTGTCAGTTCAAAATTTTTCATCAGATAATTCATTGTAACGAAAAGGAATTTTTTTTTGAGATAACTTATCCCTTTATCAAAGTGTTCTCATTTTTATCTTGAATATATGAATCATGAAGAATATTAAAATGAAACCAACTTTTAAGTTGAGATCTAAGGGATCAATCAGAGTGCGATACGTGACGCGATAATCACATGTGATTGAAAAAAATTAATTTTTTATTAAATTTTTTAAAAATTTTATTTTTCGAAAAAAAAAATTTCGAAATTTTTTTTTCAATCATATGTTATTAGATTTAACATGCAGTAAATCACATGTGATTCTGCATTACAATCACATGTGATTGTAAAACTCAATCACATGTGATTCTGCATGTAAAATCCAATCACAAGTGATTGGAATTTTTTTTTTAGTAAAATGACGAATTTCAGTAAGTTTATGCTAAAACCTTTAAATACCAAGTTTTTCATCAAAACTTGATCAAATCACCGAATTAAAGTCTGAAATTTTGAAGATATGATCATGAAACGCTAACAAACTTAATCAAATCACCGAATTAAAGTTTGTTTCCGCTTGAAATTTTTGTTGAAAAAAATTTTAAATTTTTTTTTTCAATCACATGTGATTGGGTTTTACAATCAAATGTGATTGGATTTGACATTCTAAATTTTAAAAAATAAAATTCAAAATTTTTCTTTTTTAATTTTTCAAATTTTTTTTTTTAAAAGTTAAAATAAATTTTGAATTTTTTTTTTCTAATCACATGTGATTTTCGCACCACATGTCGCGCTCTTATTGGTCCATTAAATTTCAAGCAAACTATTGGATTCAAGGGATTACAACTCTTTGAATCATACGAAATCAATTTTCACTTGCATGTTATAAACAATCAAAAAAAGAATAGTGGATAATTAAGCTATTTGACTGACCAACTTGATTTGGAGCGAATGATACATTTTGCCTTAGAAGCTGTGATCCGTTATATAGAAGCTCATTTTAAATGTGAACGCGAATTCGAATTTTATTCGTGTCAAGAATATGCACCTCTTATCACAGTGAGAATAGTCTTGGTCATGTCACATATGGTGTATTCGGTAGATGGATTTTATAGGCATCAGACTATCATGAGGTGGACTTGATGGATTTTCATAGAATATACTGGGTTTGAGTGTCTTTGTCGATGTACACTTTTTGACGAGTTATTTGACTTGTGAAAAATATATTTGGTGTAAATTATAAAATTGTATTTATATTGGTTGAGTGGTAAAAAGTCTCCGTTGGTTTTGGGCCCGTATCCTTGAAAAAATAGGTGCAGGTTCAAATCCTGGGGAATGTTTTCTCCAAAGGTTGTGCCTCGCCCTCTGGTATCCTTTACTCTGTGCGGGCCAAGCAGTTAACCTAAAGCATTTCGGGTATGCTTTGCACAATGGATACGGGGAGTTTCTTCCTAACGGGTGTATGAATGGCAAATGAGAGGATTCGATGTCAAAATTGCCGTTCTAAAAAAAATCATGCTTAATAAAAGAGAACACTTTAAATAAGACCATCAGAGTAATAAATTATAAAAGAAAAAATCAAATAGAAATGAACATACATGCTAAATTTAACTAATAACGAAAAGAAGCAAAACATTAATACTCGTATAAAATACCACCAAGTACATATTAATATTAGAACTACTTGAAACATATATTATTTTTTATTTTTTTGAAAAGCAAGGTCATTAATATTAACAATTGAGTGCATACAGGGAAATTATTGAAACATATATTAAAATGAAATAAAAGTTTAAATTATTGAAGTAGACTAATAAAATAATTAAAAATTGCATAGTCCCCTTATATACATATATCTTCTTCAAGCACTTCTATTTTATCCATTATCTACTCACATTTATTTATTTATTTATTTATTTATTTTTTTATTTTATTTTTTATACCAAAAGAGGTCCACATATGTGTCGTTTGGACCTCCCAAAACTTATCAAATGACACCTACAAAAATATAACCAAACTCCCACCAAGTTAAACATGACAATTTTTTTGGGGTAAAAACTATAAAATTCTTATTTAATAAAAAAATTAAACAAAATCCACCCAAAACTTTTTAACGGGCCACATCTTCCCGCTCGCTTCGAGTTAAATTCTTTAAAAATCACCGTTCAACTCGAAATAATTTTACGAACACAACGTAACTAGCTATGCGTGAAATGGACTGTTTTTAAAAAATTCTAAATATTTCGGTATATTTTTTATACATTTACATACATTATAATAAACAACCCCAACTAAGAGCACATCATATCGATGGTTCTGTTCCCTTTCTTTATGCGGTTTTTCTGAAGCTAAAAACGTAGAATCCATTACGCACACTAGGTACTAACCACGCGTTTCCAACCATACCCGTAGCAACGGGTTTTTAATTCTGTAAATACATAACACCATGTTAAATATGAATATGCAACCCGAAAAGCCCTGTCGTATCGCGCGGGCTGGAAATTTCCTAGTTATATTTATTATTAAATATCTTCTTTGTATTAAATTTTTTTATTTTGATTGATCGATATAGAAAATGAATAATTAAAATAAGATAACAAACGATAGTAATGCAAATTAGGGATGATATCTGTGAGTGACGAACACGGATCCTTTACATTCATGAACTGTCCTTCTGGATATCTTAGACTGATTGTATCGGTATCATCCAACATGCGTTGGAATCGGCGTAGAGCCAACGCAACACCTGTCGTCGGTGTATCGCGGCGTTGCAAGGGGGCGTTGGGGAGTCGTTGGCTGCAATCCAACGGAGAATGCAACGGCTCGTTAGAACAGTTGCTGATTTCTGGTTGGAGGATGGAAATTGATCCGTTGGACTTTGAACTAAATAAAAAAATTATTCCAATTTTATTTATCTACGTATACCTCTTTATTTTATTAATTTTACACATACAAATCTTTCTTTCATTCTTAATTTTCTTATCAAATTACATACAAATTAAATTTTCACAATGGATAAAACATTCAAAATGCTCGAGATTCATATTGAATCAGATTTTGATGATGAAAAATTGTTAATTTTGTTAATAGTTTAACAGAAGAAGAAGTGGAGGGAGAGGCTAGTAGTTCGTGAGTCCCTCGAAGCCGTATATATATATTTTAAGGGATCGAGAATACGGCTACAAGGTTATTCAGTGATTATTTTTCGGAAACACCAGTGTATCCGAAAAAAATTCAAGTGACTATATCGAATGAGTCGTCAATTATTTATCCGAATCATCGAGGGTATATCTGTAGCGACCCGACCAAAACCGTTATTGACGGCGCCGTTAACTTAGGTCCCGTTGCGTGGTCGTAGTCCCTATATGAGACTCGTTTGACCAAAATTATGTCGCATTCATTTGAAACGTACAAGACTTGCAAAGTTTAGTTTACAAACAATTCGACAACAAGTTTAAGATTACAAAAATTGTAAAGTATAAATGAAATAACTTGCGACATAATATAAGTTGAAAATCACAGTTGCTATAAATAGCGTAAGTATGTATGCTTTAAGGTTTAATCCAAAAGTGCTATCACTAGCGTATGCATGTATGTATGCTTGACTCCAAGCAAGAAATCAGAGTGTATGCATATATGCTTGACCCCAAGCAAGTATGAATGTACGCGGAAGCATGTATCAAATAGCCATGTATGAACCTGAGAAACATATAGAAAACTGTCAACGAAAAACGTTGGTGAAATCATAGGTGTATTAGTAAATGTTATATTTTGAACCACAAGATTTAGTATTTCCATAAATTGATCATCCAAAAGTTGCATTCCAAAAGTTGGTTCGCGAGCACCCAATTATCAAAGCTTAACATTCCTCCCATTGTATACCCCATCACTTAGTGCTAGAACAAACACTGATTCTCGAAAATATATTTCATCCGTAGACGGTAGCGAACCGTCAAAGATGAGGGTTGTCAACCCATATGGCCATATAACATAAGTTCTCGCTTACACCCGGCAAGTGTAACTAATGATAATCGAATTGAGGATTTTTGTTCTAAACTCGCTGTAGAATGTTTGTTTTCCTTGTACTTGTGTTCAAAGTATAAAAGTAAGTAGTACAAAATGTAACAAAGTATATGTTTCTCAGCCCACAATTTAAAAGTATAAAAAGTTGTTGAAAAAGTGGGACTATGATCTCACCTCGAGTGCACGAGTATAAAAGTACTTTAACAAGTAAACGTGTGCATGAAAGTTGCTTAGCCTTGACCTAAACAAGTAAGTTATATCAATTAACCGGTTACGACACAAGGTCGGGTGAAATGTGTTCAATTAGTCCTATGGCTCGTTACGACTCGATTAAGTATAGCATGTGAATCACGTTGTCAAGTTTCATACAAGAAACAAGTATAAAAGCATGTTAGAATGATTGTATAAAAGTTTGGTTAAGTTTGACTAAAAGTCAAACTTGGTCAAAGTCAACGAAAAAGTCAACACGTTCGGGTCGGGTCCGAAACTATTTTTCTAAGCTTAGAAGTCATATATGAGCATGTTGGCCAAGTTACATGTTAATCGGAGGTGCGTAGCATAGTTGGAATTAAACGAAAAAGTGCAAAGTTGGTCAGCCCCTGAACAAGGCAAATGTCGCGCCGCGGCCAGGCCTGTCGCGCCGCGACAATGGCCGTGGCCTGGTCCCAGGCCTGTTTCACTTGTTCAAGGCTTGATAAAATTTCAAACAAGCGTAAAACTCAAACCGTAAACAATTAGAAAGCGTATCTTATACCGTTGGAAAGCTCTTTTGACAAGGAACACAACTAAACATGTTTCATCAAACAAAAACAACATTTTCCATAACCGATTTCTCGTCATGTGATCGTTTAAAAGTCCATTTTCAAAGTTTCAAGTTCATCAATTGCATTTTAAGTTTCGGGAATCCAATTTACACATACGATATGCCGTTTCGAAGGTAATTAAGCATACATTACAACTAATCACTAACAATTAACATTCCATGGCATTCAAGCATCAAAAGTTCATGTCAAGAACTATCAAACCCTAGTCAAACATCACAAAATCAATATTCATGTTTTTGAAGTTTTCTTAATCAACCTACGCATCAAAACGAAGCTAGTGATACTAGTAACACAATTAAAACATGCACTTTAACAATCTAACAACATTAACTCATCCAAAATCAAGGATTAAGCAAACCTATTTCAAGTTCATGCTAGTTACTCCAAAAACAACAAATCGAGCAAACCAAACATATATTCATGTTAGACTTGAGCCATAGACACTAACTAACACCATTTCAAATCAAAAACACGAATTTAGAGAAATCTAGAGTTTTAGAAATGTTACCCAAACGAGATGAAGTTGGTATCAAATTATAGAGGATGAAGAGAGGATTCCAAATACGTAATTTGTTTTGTTGTAAGCCTCCTAGATCGAATTTAGATGATGAATGATTGAATTGGGTGTTGTGTGTGTGTATTCTTGCTAGAGAGAAAGAGAGATGAGGGAGATGGATGGAAATGGATGGAGGAGGTGAAGTGGTTGACTAGTTGACCTAGTCACCACTTTGCCCACTTGTCAACTTAAGTCCCTCATGTTTGTAGTCGGGTGCGGGAATTAACCAAACGAATATTTTTAAAACGCTCGAGTAAACGGGTGATGTCAAAATTAAATAGCGGGAATATAATGAACGTTACTCACGGAAACTATTAATTTAAATACGAAAGATTTTGTTTTAAAAAAAAAAGACGGTGTTAAAATTAAATTTAACGGAAAAACACGGGATGTTACATTATCCACACCTCAAAAGAAATTTCGTCCCGAAATTTAGTTGGAAGTAGTAGTCGTTGAATCTTCCTCGAGATCTTGTGTTGCCAATTCTACGAATGAGGGAGAAGTACGTTCTAAGGTATTTCAACGAATTTTGACGGTCGGGATCATGTGTTGTTTTAAGGTTTGGCTTCACGATTTATGGTTTCAACCGGTCCTCCTAGGAAGTGAGGGTTATCATCGATAGTGAGTTCATCAAAGGAGATAACAAGTTCTCGTTTCGCAAAACACGTCTGAGTTGATACATCGAATGTAGGATAAACGGAGACCCAAAATGAGTCGGAAAAGTCTAAACGGCTAGCGACGGGTCCAAAACACCCCAAGAATTTAAAGGATCAAAATATCGCGGATTTAGCTTCCTACGTTTCCCGAAACGGATTGTACCTTTCCAAGGTGCGACTCTTAACGTGACGCGGTTTCCCACGCGGAATTTGAAATGTTTACGTCTAACATCGGCGTAGCTCTTGGTGAGTACGAGTCGCGTAGGGTTTTACCTGAATATGAACAAATTTTCTCGGTTGCTCATGAACAACCTCGGCCCCGGTGAATTGATCATCGCTTACTTGGTTCGACAAAGGAGAACGACGTTTCCGGTCACATGTGGTTTCAAAAGGAGTGACGTTAAAACTCGAATGAAAATCATTGTAGTACGAGGATTCGGTTAAAGGAAAATACTTTTCTCAAGTAAATTTGAAGTTAGTAATACAAACTTGTATTATGGTTTCCAAGGTTTAAATCGCATGTTTGTTCGGTCCGTCGGGTTGTGGATGGTACGCGGTGCTCATGTCTAAACGCGGTCCCGAGGCTTTTTGTAAGGTACTCCAAAATCTAGAAGTGAAACGAGGATCTCAATCCGAAACGGGGTACATTTCCCTAAGGCATAGTGAACAAGTTTGCTAGGAATTGAAAACGTTAGCTAGGACAAGTTTCTCAAGAAAATTCGCGTCGCGGAAGATTTATCGGTTTCCAAAAACGTTCGTCGGGACAAGTTCTTATCGGGTTTTGAAAACGATTGTTAGGACTATCCACCCTCGCGGCGAATACTTGTATGACGTGAAGAGTCGCTCTCCATTGAGAATTTAGAATAAGGACCTCCTGAACCGGAAGTACGAGTGTAAGGCGAGAGAAGTTTCCGCCTCGATGCGAGCATAACGAGTAAGTTGTAGTTAGTCAATAAGACTGCGCGAGGACGAGCTAGTATACCCGTGTGACATACGGTTGAAGTCGAATGGAATCGGTAATTCATTCGGAAGCATAAATATAATTTGACAATAATTGAAGGTGTGTCCCCGGTATGGTTGTTATAAATATTCTCGGAGTTTTCGGATGTCCAAACCTGAAAAGATGAAGTCATGTACATGGCACATGGTGGTGTTTAGGTTGATCGAGTCTAACCACCATCACGCGTCACTAGAACTTTGGTATGTCTTACCGTAATATAACCACGTTGATCGAGTGTCGTTATATTACGCTAACTCATACCTCCATTCCCACATCACTCTATAGATTCAAGTTCGTGTAATCGTGAAGTTTAAAATAAACAAGTGTAACGACGTCTCTAACGTGACTCGTATTGAATCGAAAGAATTAGTGCAACTATAAAGAAGCGTTCCCCGAGGGAAGTGTATAAATGATTGTTCACGGCAATGTGGTTCGAGTCAGACAATAAGGTATTCAGGTATGAAAAGAGTAACGAGTCATGATAGCGAGTAGTACGCAACCGTAGCGATAAATAGTGATGACGATACTCATCTAGAGTAGTGACAGTGACTTTACAATATTCATGGATAGTAAGATGAGACGGGGGAAATAACAACCAAGGAGTCAGAGTTCCCGAACTAAAGTGGCAGGATACGAGTTCGTATAATGAAGGTTGGGTACCATTAAAAAGTTTTCCTAAGAATGATTCAAGTATAATGCACAAGTAGTCAAGTAAGTGCTATCTATAGCAAATGTATGTCAGAATGCAAATGCTAACTATCCGGTTGTAGTCTAGACTCACTAATGCGTCCTAACGACTCTATTAGACACACTAATGCACGTCCTAGTTCCCTACAACCAACGCTCTGATACCATCTGTAGCGACCCGACCAAAACCGTTATTGACGGCGCCGTTAACTTAGGTCCCGTTGCGTGGTCGTAGTCCCTATATGAGACTCGTTTGACCAAAATTATGTCGCATTCATTTGAAACGTACAAGACTTGCAAAGTTTAGTTTACAAACAATTCGACAACAAGTTTAAGATTACAAAAATTGTAAAGTATAAATGAAATAACTTGCGACATAATATAAGTTGAAAATCACAGTTGCTATAAATAGCGTAAGTATGTATGCTTTAAGGTTTAATCCAAAAGTGCTATCACTAGCGTATGCATGTATGTATGCTTGACTCCAAGCAAGAAATCAGAGTGTATGCATATATGCTTGACCCCAAGCAAGTATGAATGTACGCGGAAGCATGTATCAAATAGCCATGTATGAACCTGAGAAACATATAGAAAACTGTCAACGAAAAACGTTGGTGAAATCATAGGTGTATTAGTAAATGTTATATTTTGAACCACAAGATTTAGTATTTCCATAAATTGATCATCCAAAAGTTGCATTCCAAAAGTTGGTTCGCGAGCACCCAATTATCAAAGCTTAACATTCCTCCCATTGTATACCCCATCACTTAGTGCTAGAACAAACACTGATTCTCGAAAATATATTTCATCCATAGACGGTAGCGAACCGTCAAAGATGAGGGTTGTCAACCCATATGGCCATATAACATAAGTTCTCGCTTACACCCGGCAAGTGTAACTAATGATAATCGAATTGAGGATTTTTGTTCTAAACTCGCTGTAGAATGTTTGTTTTCCTTGTACTTGTGTTCAAAGTATAAAAGTAAGTAGTACAAAATGTAACAAAGTATATGTTTCTCAGCCCACAATTTAAAAGTATAAAAAGTTGTTGAAAAAGTGGGACTATGATCTCACCTCGAGTGCACGAGTATAAAAGTACTTTAACAAGTAAACGTGTGCATGAAAGTTGCTTAGCCTTGACCTAAACAAGTAAGTTATATCAATTAACCGGTTACGACATAAGGTCGGGTGAAATGTGTTCAATTAGTCCTATGGCTCGTTACGACTCGATTAAGTATAGCATGTGAATCACGTTGTCAAGTTTCATACAAGAAACAAGTATAAAAGCATGTTAGAATGATTGTATAAAAGTTTGGTTAAGTTTAACTAAAAGTCAAACTTGGTCAAAGTCAACGAAAAAGTCAACACGTTCGGGTCGGGTCCCAAACTATTTTTCTAAGCTTAGAAGTCATATATGAGCATGTTGGCCAAGTTACATGTTAATCGGAGGTGCGTAGCATAGTTGGAATTAAACGAAAAAGTGCAAAGTTGGTCAGCCCCTGAACAAGGCAAATGTCGCGCCGCGGCCAGGCCTGTCGGGCCGCGACAATGGCCGTGGCCTGGTCCCAGGCCTGTTTCACTTGTTCAAGGCTTGATAAAATTTCAAACAAGCGCAAAACTCAAACCGTAAACAATTAGAAAGCGTATCTTATACCGTTGGAAAGCTCTTTTGACAAGGAACACAACTAAACATGTTTCATCAAACAAAAACAACATTTTCCATAACCGATTTCTCGTCATGTGATCGTTTAAAAGTCCATTTTCAAAGTTTCAAGTTCATCAATTGCATTTTAAGTTTCGGGAATCCAATTTACACATACGATATGCCGTTTCGAAGGTAATTAAGCATACATTACAACTAATCACTAACAATTAACATTCCATGGCATTCAAGCATCAAAAGTTCATGTCAAGAACTATCAAACCCTAGTCAAACATCACAAAATCAATATTCATGTTTTTGAAGTTTTCTTAATCAACCTACGCATCAAAACGAAGCTAGTGATACTAGTAACACAATTAAAACATGCACTTTAACAATCTAACAACATTAACTCATCCAAAATCAAGGATTAAGCAAACCTATTTCAAGTTCATGCTAGTTACTCCAAAAACAACAAATCGAGCAAACCAAACATATATTCATGTTAGACTTGAGCCATAGACACTAACTAACACCATTTCAAATCAAAAACACGAATTTAGAGAAATCTAGAGTTTTAGAAATGTTACCCAAACGAGATGAAGTTGGTATCAAATTGTAGAGGATGAAGAGAGGATTCCAAATACGTAATTTGTTTTGTTGTAAGCCTCCTAGATCGAATTTAGATGATGAATGATTGAATTGGGTGTTGTGTGTGTGTGTTCTTGCTAGAGAGAAAGAGAGATGAGGGAGATGGATGGAAATGGATGGAGGAGGTGAAGTGGTTGACTAGTTGACCTAGTCACCACTTTGCCCACTTGTCAACTTAAGTCCCTCATGTTTGTAGTCGGGTGCGGGAATTAACCAAACGAATATTTTTAAAACGCTCGAGTAAACGGGTGATGTCAAAATTAAATAGCGGGAATATAATGAACGTTACTCACGGAAACTATTAATTTAAATACGAAAGATTTTGTTTTAAAAAAAAAAGACGGTGTTAAAATTAAATTTAACGGAAAAACACGGGATGTTACAATATCTAACTTTAATAGTAGCGATATTCAGGATTATTTTATGTAGTTTAGGAAAAGTCCCGATACAGCTGGTTGTCAAAGTTTGACAATACTACAAAAGTGCACAGCGGCCATACGTCATATGGCGTATGGAACTACACCCGATATGTATGAAATATATTTAACGACCCGTTCATATCGATTATATATGATTCATCTCAATTGATTTCATTGCGAGGTATTGACCTCTATATGATACGTTTTACAAACATTGCATTCGTTGAAAGACAACTCATTTCAAAATATAACCTTTCGATACAAATGATATATGATTCTCCTAATATGAATGACCAATCTTTTATAACAGTCTTTTTGAACTCAATGACTTGAATGCAACGTCTTTTGAAATATGCCATGAATGACTCCAAGTAATATTGATAAAATGAGCAAATGCACAGTGAATGATTTCTTTCATACCTGAGAATAAACATGCTTAAAAGTGTCAACCAAAAGGTTAGTGAGTTCATAGATTTATCATAACAATAATTTCAATATTTTAATAGACCACAAGATTTCAGATATTTAATTGTAGACGAAACCCGAGTACAAAATAGTACGCATAACCTGCGAATTAAAAATCATTCATATGGTGAACACCTGGTAACCGACATTAACAAATGTGTGATGACCCGGGAATTTCCGACCAAATTTAAACATAATCTTATATGATTCGACTCGATAAGCAAAGTCTATTAAACCGAGTCTCATTATGTTTGAACTATTTCATGATAACATTTGACCTTTAACTATTTCCGACGATTCACGAACCTTTAATTGTAACTAAGAATGTAAATATAAATAATTATATATAAAACTAATTATATTAGTATTAATGAACTATTAAGTAATTTTGTTATTATAAAAGATAACATTTAATAACTAAAGATTTTCATTTTGAATATATATAGTATATTGTATATAAATGATTCAAACATATTTTACCAACGTTATCAAAATATTAAATGTACAATGTTATACTTTGTAGTTAATTGTTTAATATACATAATTAATCATCTACTCAACATTTAAAACATGATTTTATATATATGGTAGTATACATATATACATAAATATAACTATATATATATGATTTTATACATAATTATTATATTATGTATATGTAGAAATTTATAATATATCTATGATGAAATAATGTACTATTTTAATAAATATATATAATACTTACATATATAAAACATTTATATTTTTCATAATTACATACATAAGTATAATATAATTAGTATGTAAATAAATATTATAATATATTTATATTAAAATGCATAAATATATAATATTCAGTATATGTTACAATACATATTACATAATTATTAAATATTACATAATAATAGATGATATTACTAAATTAAATTTAAATACAAATATAGTTGTTGTAGTAATGTTATTTGTATCGTCAAATATCAATATTTGTATTCATAATATCACTTTATATCATATAAAGATGAAATTGGATGTATAAATTAGATTATTATTACTAATATTATTATTATCAATAAAATATTAATATTATCATAATTAGTATGGTATTATTATTATTATTATCATTTTTACAATTATTATTATCATTAATATTATATTTATCATTATTATTAATTTTATTAATATTATTAGATATTAATAGTATTGTTATTATATATTATTATTATTAATTAAAAAAAAACAGTAGGGATCTATATTATACGCGTGACCTCTGTATCCTTTATCTCTATTATTATTATTTTTTTTTTGTTTCTTTCCTGCTCCCAACTCGTGAACCTGTGTTGACATTTTCTCCATTTTTTATCAACCGATCTCTATTATTACAACATGATTATGTATAATTGCAAATCAAATAAAAAGAAAATCCAATAGGATTAAAGAGCACAGCGATATTTTTTTTTTCTTCTTCTCTGCACGCTCCAATTTTTTTTTTCTCTTAATTCAATTTCGAATAAAGTTTCAAAATCTAAAAATGCAGAAAGGTTAGAAATCTTTCTTTGAATCTATCTGCAAAATCTCAACTCTCAAATCTTTATATCGATCTTGAATTTTGAAGTCAAAGTTTAGTTTAAAAAAAGTCAACAATTGTTCTTGAGACAAATTCGCCTTCGTGTATATGTTTCTGATCAAATTGACGATTCCAGTAGTTTTTATACATGTTTAGAAAACTATTTCGTGTTATAAACATTATCTATAATGTTATCTATTACGAAATCAATTTTTTTTGTTTTGTTCCAAGAACCGACGCTGCAGTAGGCCTTTAGTATTTTTTTTTATTTTAGAACCCAAATTATTTTTTTTTCTGTAATGTTTTAAAGCTTTAAAGGGAACCCCGATTTTTTTTTTTTTTTTTTTTTTGGTTATTGATGTTTTGTTGAATCCATGAGACTTGTGGAGAAGAAGAGGAATAGAAGAAAAACAGTTTATATATAAAATTTAAATTCGATATTAGTATAGAGAATCAGAATTGGTGGGATGGTCGAGAGTGTTTGCGTGTGAGCATGTGGTCACGAGATCGAGTCCAGAGGACTGTAGTTTCTTTTTTTTTTTTGAAACTCTTTTCATGTGAGGTAGTTTTCTTTTCTAATTTTATTATTGTTATTATATATTAATTATTATTAGTATTATTATTATTATTGTGATTGTTTTGATTGTTATTGTTATTGTTATTGTTAGTATCATACTTGTTATCATATTTGAAAGTATTATAGACATTACTATTATTATTATGATAGGTATTAATAATATTATTATTAGTAATAAACTTATCATTTTAGTATTTTATCATCATTAGGATTATGATTATGATTATCATTATTATTATTATTAAGGAAATAAAAATATATTATTATCATCAATATTAGAATTTGTACCGGTTTATAAATAATAGTATCATCAGTACATTTACAATTAATAATATCATATTTATCAGTATCATCATTAATATTTACTAGTATTATTATGATTATCATTTATCATTTTATAAATATTAGAACCCTTATTATTAACATAAGTATGGTATTAGTATTAATATTATTTTAGAGTTATTATTATTAGTATCATTAACAGTTATCATTTTCATTTTTTTTGCTATTAGTATTATCATTATTAATAAAATTATTATTATTATTATTAGTAAATCATTATTATCTAAATTATTATTTTAACAAATAAATCTTTTGTACACTATATATATACTTATGGTATATACTAGGATTGTATTAATAATTCACATAACAAACTAATAAAATTTCATAAATACAATACTAACCACAAATATATGTATATAAATATATTAATGTCACTATTTATATAAACGTAAATCATTATAGATATATATACATAAAATCGATATATATATATATATATAAAATATAACTTAAAATATAATATAAGTATACGTTTTAAAATAAAGGTTAGAATAAATTCTACAAAACTATAATATATAAATAATACATATTAATAAATGAAATTTTGTAACTTACATTATACGTATTAATATATACACAATTGATATAGGTTCGTGAATCCGAGGCCAACCCTGCATTGTTCAATGACGTCATATGTATTTTTACTACAAAATACAGTATCGTGAGTTTCATTTGCCTTTTTACCCTTTATATTTTTGGGCTGAGAATACATGCGCAACTTTTATAACTGTTTTACGAAATTGACACAAGTACGTGAAACTACATTCTATGGTTGGATTATCGAAGTCGAATATGCCCCTTTTTATTAAGTCTGGTAATCTAAGAATTAGGGAACAGACACCCTAATTGACGCGAATCCTAAAGATAGATCTATCGGGCCCAACAAGCCCCATCCAAAGTACCGGATGTTTTAGTACTTCGAAATTTATATCATGTCCGAAGGAGGATCCCGGAATGATGGGGATATTCTTATATATGCATATTGTTAATGTCGGTTACCAGGTGTTCAATCCATATGAATGATATTTTTGTCTCTATGCATGGGACGTATGTTTATGAGAAATGGAAATCTGAAATCTTGTGGTCTATTAAAATGATGGAAACGATTGTTTAAGTTAAACTAATGAACTCACCAACCTTTTGGTTGACACTTTAAAGCATGTTTATTCTCAGGTACGAAAGAAATCTTCCGCTGTGTATTTGCTCATTTTATAGATATTACTTGGAGTCATTCATGGCATATTTCAAAAGACGTTGCATTCGAGTCGTCGAGTTCATCAAGATTATTATCAAGCAAATTATAGTTGGATATATTATGAAATGGTATGCATGCCTGTCAACTTTCGATGTAATGAAAGTTTGTCTTTTCAAAAACGAATGCAATGTTTGTAAAATGTATCATATAGAGGCCAAGTACCTCGCGATGTAATCAACTGTTGTGAATCGTTTATAATCGATATGGACTTCGTCCGGATGGATTAGGACGGGTCTTCACAAAATGCATCTAGAATATCCCCAAATATACTGGTACACTCATCTGTATATAAAAATCGAAGTACTAAAGCATCCATAACCTGGATGGGGTTTGTTAGGCCCATAGATCTATCTTCAGGATTCGCGTCAATTTGGGGGTCTGTTCCCAAATTCTTAGGCTACCAAGCTAAAAAGGGTGATATCCGGTATAATAATTCAATCATAGAATGTAGTTTCAAGTACTCGTGTCTATTTCGTAAAACAGTTATAAAAGCAGCGCATGTATTCTCAGTCTCAAAATATATATTGCAAAAACATTTAAAAAGGGAGCAAATGAAACTCACAATACGATATTTTGTAGTAAAAATATGCATACGACAGAACTGAACAATGCAGGGTTGGCCTCGAATTCACGAACCTATATATATATATATATATATATATATATAACACTATTATTTGTTTGTAAAAGTAGTATTTTAAGATAATATTTTAAGTGATCACAATAATAATAATAATAATAGTACTAATATTAATAAATATTATAATAGTATTAATGATTCTATAAATGATAATATAATTGAACGAATTTATATATTATTAGTGATATACTTGTTATTTTAATAAATTATGTGTTTCATTAGTAACTTAATTAAATGTATTTATTTTATATTCTTTAAATAATTAAGAATGTTAATATAGTTTAGTTAAGTATATTTATATATGACTAATTTTTATTGTAGTAATGATAATAATATTAGTAGTAATATTGATAATAATAGTAATATGGTTTTTATAAAAATACTAATGATACTAGTAATAATAAAATGATAATAATAATAATAATGTAAAAATAATAATGTTAATGTTAAAAATAATAATAACAGGGATAATAAAATAATAATGATGATAATTCTAATAATAATAATGATACTTAATAATAATAATAATAATAATAATAATAGTTTTAATAATAATAATTTTAATAATTTTCAGAAATAATAATAGGTATTTGTCATAAACTTAATCATACTTTTTCTTAATAATCATAATCATATCATTAACTTATTTTAAATCATAAACTTAATCCTAAATTTTATTTTTAAACCTAACCTTAACATTTTAATAACATTAATAATAATAATAATAATAATAATAATAATAATAATAATAATAATAATAATAATAATAATAATAATAATAATAATAATAATAATAATAATGAGTAATAAGTAAACTACCTCAAAGAAGTAGTCCTTAAAAAAATGCCCCCGAAAACATCCATAACCATTATGCTATGTGTTTCAATTCTGAAATAACACCCAACTTAAATTGTTTTTAACCTTTACTTCTGTATCCTTCTTCTTTTTTTTCTAAAAAAAAATGCCCGAGCTCAGGCTCGAACCCGAAACCTCTCGTTTAACCAACACCACACCAAACTATCCCTCTATTGTTACATTTATGTTTTAATTCCAGATTTAATTCTATTTAACCAGTTAATAAAACCCATCATTTGTTTCTGTGATTATCTCGCCATCACCATATGATATCGCCATTTCTCCAACCCAACATAAGTATGAAACACGGCCCAAATTACCAATAAACATGGCCTAGTGAAACAAAATCATAACAGCCCACTAGTAAATAGGAAAATGGATCGATAAGCAAGTTGTAGCCACCCGTTTCTATATCCGCATTTAGATTGGATTCCTTTTTATTTAAACTGATTTTTAAAACACCAACATGCTACCCATGTTATACTTGTCGGCCATAAACAAAAATATAAAACAAGCACAATAAATTTGACTTATCATCGTCCCACTTATGTTTAGAAGCATTCGCCAGTAGGTCTTTATGAATTGCAGGTTCAATCTAAGTACTTTGGACAACGGCTTTAGTCTGGAAATATGGAACAACAGGTTCATCGTAGTAACTTTCTTTAAACATAATCCCTTCATCCCATTAATTTGCAACAGTAGCGTATGTAACCAATGTGATTTAAAGTGTTGTTTGATTTGGTTATCTAAGCAGAAACAAAGGTAATTAAATGCAGTAGCATGTTTGAGGTGAAAGTAGTGGTGCTACAATGATTTTCTCGGTGGTGGTTGACAATGAATACAAACAAGCGGGTTACTACGTTTTAAAAAGGTGACTGTTCAGACAAAAATAGATTTAAATGAGTTGAGCAACGACCCACATGTTCTTCGGTTATGTTTGGGTGCTTTGATCAACAAGACAAGAAACAGGAAACACAAGGTTGCAGTTGCAGTAGCGAATAACAGGAGTTGAAGAAAGAAAGAGAAGAGAGAGAGAGAGAGAGAGAGAGAGAGAGAGAGATGGATTGAGAGAGAGTGAATTAGTGTGATATGTGGTGGTTATTTTGAGTTCATCATGGTTGTTCCAGCGGTGGTTTAAGTGGCCGATGGTTGTGGGGTTCATGGTGTCTTATGTGTCGATCAACAAAACAGTGGAGAGTGGCGGTTTAGTTTGAATATAGAAGCTGGTTTAATGATGGTGATGAAAGTAGTGTTAGCCGATGGGGATTACAAAGGTCGTGTATGGTTGTTGATTCTTTGGTTATGGGTGATGACCGATTAATACTCAAGAGGGTGGTGCTTTGATTCATTAATCTGAATTAGTAAACAAGGAAAAGTGGTGTCTTGCAAGAAAATAGAAGGTGTGAAATGGTTAGACAAAGTTGGAGGAGATTTTCATTCTGTACATGTATGCATATATATAATATATGTTATAAGTGTTAGTGGATGAAGAAAACAAGTATAGTATCATAATTATATATGATAATAGAATGATGGATTAAGAACGTGCATCAAAACATATAGTAATAATAAAGAAGTGATAGCAGCCATCTTAAATTGGAATTATGTACCGACAGTTTTCACGGACTATTATTTCGTACTCCGTTGGTAAATCAGTGGCAGATAAAAGTCTTCGGAAAATTCCAAGTTTTTACAGTAATTATATTTATTTATTTTAGTCATCATGGTATAAAAATTGGTCATTAACTATTAAATAAAAATTACATCAACTGTCCCTCTCGATTCTGGGTAAAATATAAAAAGTGTTAAAACTTAACAAATAGTTCCTAAATACATTTTTAATAAGCCTAAAATTTATAGAACTCATTTTCGTATCACCATTTATTTTAAGATTACATAAGTTTTAATTTAACTTGCTTAATATCAATCAGAACATCAAACGAGTATTACAATCATTTAATATTTATTTTTAATATACTTTATTTATATATATATAGATATATTTTAAATAATAATTATTATAATATCCTATTTTTATTTTATTAATTTTTAATAACAACAACATATAATACTTCAAATTATATTTTGAATTATTATTTATATATACATACACACATATCTATTTACAATTAATTGTTCGTGAATCGTCTAGAGCATTCGAAGGTCAATTGAATATATGAAACAGTTCAAATTTTTTTTTTGAGATTCAATTAAATAGACTTTACTTATCGTGTCGAAATCATAAAAAATTAAGTTTAAATTTGGTCGAAAATTTTCGGGTCATCACAGTACCTACCCGTTAAAGAAATTTCGTCCCGAAATTTGATTGAGGTCGTCATGGCTAACAATAAGAATGTTTTCATGACGAATATGAGTTGATAAATAGAGTTTTTTTATCACTATCGAGTAATATAGATAGAAAAATTCGATGGTGTAAAGAGTACGAGTGAAGCTATCATAAAATAGTGAACTGAGTAAATGCAGGTTCGTCTAAACCGGTGACGTAGTCACGGTTGATTTCCGGAATTCAAGGAATTTGGAGGAAATCTTCGTAATAAGATTTGGTTCTTTTTAATTAAGGAAATTGGAATCCTCTTTGGTTAAATGCGATGATATGTCTCGATTGCTCTGTCTGATATTTACTATAAATCCATCCCTTTCATTTCCTTATTTCCATAACTCCCATTTTCTATACTTTCTTCTTCAATTCATATTTCCAAAAGATTGTGGAAATGCTTCATCCAGTTTTGATACTTGATCTTATTCTGACTACCACAACAATCATCCTTCTATTCCAACTCCCACCGGAGGAAGCTGTTTACTTTTACTTTGCTCTTGGGGTAGTGGTTTTCATAATCCTTCCTTGCATCTGTCTTTCCATAATTATTGACATCTATGGTTAATGACTTCTTCTATTTGCTTCGATTTATACTCTCATTTATATTTCGAAGCTTTGTGGTTTTGTTTTCTCCTCTCGCCTTTGTGTGAAGCAAGTAATGGTCTAGAATTCGTAGGTATGGAGTTTCGAATGAACATAACTAATGTTCTAAGAGAGAAATTGTAATAGCACGATTTTGATTGGTTACATTACCAGAATTCAAGAGAAAAGATAGAACTGTCAAGAAAATATGTTCTTGATATGTTTGGAGAATGAATAGAATGTAAGAGTCGTGTAACATAGTACATGATAACGTTGTAGTTTGTGAATCATCACGTTTCATTAGTAACTCAGCATGACTTACTGTAATATAATCACGTTGATCAAGTGTCATTATATTATACTAACTCATGCTTCAGTTCCCAACAGTTCTTCAAAAATATTCACATTTTAAATTCGAATATTTCAAAATTTAGAAACTAAAACAGTTTCTTTTATGATATAACACAGATAGCGTGAAGAAATGAATAATTTCAGATAAGAATATTCATGAAGGCATCTTCAGAAATATTAAGGATATTTATAATTCGATGATATCTTAGAATTTCTAATATCAATGGATGATGAAGAAGATTTATCCATAAGAGTGTAGAGTCAGGAGCAAGATATTTGCTAAAGACTTCAGCATACACTGAATCATTTGGATTCTTTAAAAGTAGGTTTAGTCGTTGTGATTTGTCTACAGCCTCCTTCATGGTTTGCTCAATCCGTTTTCCAGTTCCAACTTTTCTGAGCTTTGCCAACATACAATTTTTTTATCATCAAACTTTTGGCTGTTAAGGTCGTTTACATTTTTTTTTTTGCTTCATTCAACTTTTCAAAATTCAAAGTATTGATTCGCAGACTGGGTGCTTTTTAGAATTTCATAATGGAAGGTCATAATTCTAAGAGATAAAGGTTATATGTATACATATAACTGTTGATGTAGATACGTTGCGAGATTCAAAATACTGATTGCTGATTCTCGGTAATTGGTATGGTAATTCTCGTTATAAGATGTGAATGAGTATATGATAAGGTTTCGATAAAGATAATGATTTTTTGGAAAATTAAGGATCAACAAAATTGTTGGTAAGTTTACTGCTAATGTAGTGGGACATAAATGGTTCCCCGGTAATGATGACGAAAAGCAAACTTATATCAAGGTTATAATAAGGAAAATCCGAATGAAAAGTCGAAATTGATTTTGCTGGAGGTGTGACAAAATTGGCTAATTTGAAAAAGAGTTGCAATGTTATTTTCGGTAATAACAATGCCAAAGGAGCTAGCACAGATATGTGTTAAACGTGTACTCAGGTTCCGAGTATTTTCAGGTGCATAATTATATGCATCAATCTTTTCTTCCGTAGATGAAATGCGGTTGGTTCATCCTCTCGATTGAGATGTTTTCAAGAATCATGAAAGGTTTGAACGCTGATTGTAATTGTCAAGATACAAATGATGTTTAAGATGGAATCAAGTGAAAACTTGAAGAAATGTTTAGTTTAATATGTTATAATCAATATTTTAATTCATTTTAACTGTCTAATGTTAGTAGTCCACAGTTAGTAGTCCACAGTTAGTAATTCAATAATTCATATATAGTTTAATATATAATATTTAAATTAATTAATATGTATCGTGACCCATTGTATACATGTCTCAGACTCGATCACAACTCAAAGTATATATATTATTTTAGAATCAACATCAACCCTGTATAGCTAACTCGAGCATTACCGCATATAGAGTGTCTATGGTTATTCCAAATAATATATATAGATGACGTCGATATGATATGTCAAAACATTATATACGTGTCTCGATTTATCCGAAGATGTTTAAAGTGCGTAAAATAAATAACAAAAATTAAATGACGATAAATAAAATTGCGAGAATTAAAATTGCGATAAATAAATTGCGATAAATAAATGTAATAAAGAATTAACAGTTAGCTAGGAACAGTTAGCTAGGATTTTGTTAGCGTGGATTCTTAACAAAATTTCTCATGGTTAATTTGTTTGTTTCTAACAAATTTTATTTTTGTCCAATGTTTACTTCATTATGCCACTTGTTGGATTCTGATAGGTAAAAATCTAAATATGAAATTGAATGAAAATGGTTATTCTGCGGTGAACGAATACGTATATCTGTGGATGTAAGTAGGATAGTAAATGACTGTTGAATCAGATTGAAAGAATGTACAATGTAACTTATTAATGTGAAATATAAATATTTCTTTGGTATTACCTACCCATTAAAATATTCTCATCATTAACAGTTTGTACGAAATAATTTTCAATTAAAATCTTTATGAAAATATATATACACATATATTTTCTTCAGATGTAATCATGGATTTAGTGAGTTAACATGATATTAAACTCATATGATTTACGGTTAGAACTTAGAGTACATAATCTCTAAAACATTAGAGATTACGTAAACGCCATGTCGAACGAAGATAAATGAGGTAGAACGGTATGTAGAATGAAAATAATTGATGTAGAACAAGATGTAGAACGAAGATTATGCTCGAGGTATAGATTGTGATATTGAGGCGTGTGATGTTGAGGCTTGTGTCATCGATGGTACAGGTGCTGTCGGTGCTGATGTTGGTATACTGTTGGTGTTGGTGATACTGCTGGTGCTTGTAATGCTTGCAAGTTGTGCATCATATTCTCCAAAGCCACCACTCGAGCGCGAAGCTCGTGGACTTCTTCTATTATTCCGAGATTATTGGCGGTTCGGACGAGTGGATGAATAAGATCTAGAACAGTAGATATTACGTAATCACTGCGAGATATCCGGGAAATGAGAGTGAAAATGGTGTTTCGGACTGGTTTGCCGGTAAGTGCTTCAGGTTTTTCGTCAAGAGGTGAATTCGGTTGGTGGAAAGGATTGACTTATTCTCGTCTCCATTGATTAAGTCGACTACGAATATGTGACAACCCGGAAATTCTTGACCAAATTTAAACTTAATCTTTATATGTTTTCGACACGATAAACAAAGTCTGTAATGTTGAGTCTCAAAAACATTGGAATTATATTCATGTAATCAATTACCCTTTGGCTATGCTCGACGATTCACAAATAATTTTGTGTATAGATATGTATATATATAAGATATAGTTATATTAATTGAAAATGATAACAAAGTATTAGATGTATAATACTTTACATGAACGTGTTTGTTTTAATATATATAATTATCGACGGAATTAAAAGATAATATCAAATGATTGAATTATCAGATACATTGTGATTATGATTATGGATCTCTGTTATGAGGTCCACTATGATTTAAGAAATCTGTTCTTTTTAGCAATATTCGGAAAATGGTAAAGTGATTTACATGAAAGAACAAAAGTGTCAATTAACGAGAACTGGACAAAAGTTAGTGGAGATTCCTGTTTAATTTCCAATACATGCTTTACAATATTCCACTCATGACTTTCGATAAGATAATAATTTAGTTTTCATATTATTTAAGGTGATAGTGAAATTAGGGAATATAGATAACTCAGATGTTGGATATTGACAAGTTAAGTATATTGACATTTTACGTTAAAATGACTTCATACCTTTAATTATCCATTGGACTTTACCCTTCGACTCATGAATAATTATTTGTACATGTATATGTATATATAAATAATTATATATAAATTTTAAACATATTAATAAACTATTATATGTATTTGACGTTATAGATAAACATGTAAAATAATATACGTCGTAATGAAAGCTACTTCGATATTTTGTAGTTATATATGTATATATATATAACTTCTATACGTAATTATTTAAATGGATAATGTAATATAAGTAATTTATAAATATTATATATAAAAATTTATAATATTTCATAATTATGTAATAATAGTAATTTATTATATCAATACTAAAATTATTATTATTAATATTTATTTATTATCTGAATTATTATTGTGATATTTATTAATAACAATATTATGAGTAATATTATTAAGATATTTTTATTTAGTATTATTAGTAACAGTATATTTTAATTATTAATATAAATACAAAATTAAATATAAATATAAATATATAAAAGCAGAATCCTACGCCATCTCTATCTGTTTTTTTTCTCTTCTGATTCCCTTTTCGTTTTTCTTTACTCTGCTCGTGATACCTTGTCGAACTAATCATCCTACAAAAACATTTCTAGATTAAATCTGGTTACTGCATTAATCCGTCAATTACACCTTCAAAGTACCTACTGTTATTCATTTAAATCAAACAGAAATTTAAGAAGATAAACCCGTTACCCCTGTTCACGACAAGTTTCAATCCAAAGCTCGAATTAGAATCAATCATCACAATCTAAAATTGCTGGAGTGTTAGGAATTACTTGTTAAAACTATCTGTAAGTTTTCATTATCCAATTCGTTTTATTAATTTCAAATTTTGAAGTCAAAGGTTAAAATTAAAAAGTCAACCGTATAGTTCATCATGAAATTCGAATTTATTGTGATGATTCGGAATCAATTGATGATTCAGAAAACTTCTGTGAATAATATAAAACACTTTTCATGTTATAATTATGACCTAAAATGATCTAAAACTTGAAATTCGAATTTGAGTTCATAGTGTTCTTGAAGGGAACTAGCAATAGCTCGAAATCGAATAAATTTTCAAAATATAACAATACAATTATGTTAGTAATCATCTATTCAATCTATTTTCAAAGTTTCAATTTCCAATTCTTGATAACGAGCTTGAATTTTGAAGTCAAGGTTATTTATCAAAAAGTCAACTGATTTGTTTATACAAAAATTCAAAGTCTGTTTAAGGTTTCAAGTTTAATTGATAATTTATATAGTTTATAGGAATGATATAGAGTATATATTATGTTGTAATTTCAACCTAAAAGGGTCTAGAATTGAAAATCACGATTTAAGTTCATAGGTGTATATATCGACTGCCGTTTGATTTTGTTTTATTTTTCTGTTATGGAAATTAATCAAACCATCATAGTCGTTTTCTGTGTCATCACAAGACTTAATTTAAACTGGAAATTGATTGTTTGGATTAGGATATGGTTATTTTAGTCGTTTAATTTCAAGATGAAGAAGAAATGGAAACAGAAATAAAATGGATTAAATATAATTTGATACCGATTATTTCAGAAAAATTGAAACAGACGAATGGTTGAGATTATGTTCAGGTGAGCGAGAGGTTGAGGGTTCGAACCCAGTCTAAGGCAATTCTTTTTAGGAGATCTTTTTAAAGGTAGTTTCATTTTTATTTATTGATTATTATTATTATTATCATTATTATTATTATTATTATTATTATTATTATTATTATTATTATTATTATTATTATTATTATTATTATTATTATTATTATTATTATTATTATTATTAATAGTATTATATTATAATTATAATTATTATTATCATAGTTATAAGTAATATCACTATTATTATTATTATTATTATTATTATTATTATTATTATTATTATTATTATTATTATTATTATTATTATTATTAGTATTATTATTATTATTATTATTATTATTATTATTATTATTATTATTATTATTATTATTATATTTTTAATATTATTATTACCATATTTATCATTAGTAGTAAAAATAGATATTATTATTAAGTATCATTATTATTGTTATTATTACTACTATTATTACCAAAACCATTATTATGATCATTATCATTATTAAAATTTAATCATTTTCATTATTAAAGATTACCATAAATATTATTAATATAACCAATGTTATTATTATTAATATTTTAAAAATTATTATTACAACAACAAATATTTTTCATGAAAAATATATTTGTTACCTATATCATAAATATACTAATATCACATAAATATCATGTTTTTAATATAATATCGTTTATAGTAAGATAACATTAATTATATTATATATCATATACATATTATAACATATTATAAGTATTAAAATAATTATATATAAGGATATTAGTCTTATTACGATATAAACCTAGTTGATTAATAATAAAGGTGTTAATATATATACTTGTTATAGGTTCGTGAATCTGAGGCCAACCCTGCATTGTTCAGTATCGTCGTATGAATATTTTTACTACAAAATATCGTATAGTGAGTTTCATTTGCTCCCTTTTTAAATGCTTTTGCAATATATATTTTTGGGACTGAGAATACATACGCTGCTTTTATAAATGTTTTACGAAATAGACACAAGTAATCGAAACTACATTCTATGGTTGGATTATCGAATCGAATATCACCCCTTTTAGCTTGGTAGCCTAAGAATTAGGGAACAGACACCCTAATTGACGCGAATCCTAAAGGTAGATCTACGGGCACTAACACCCCCATACTGAAAAATGGTATGCTTTAGTACTTCGAGTTTATATTATACATATGGATTTCTGTTTTGGGGATATTCTATATACATGATGTTAATGTCGGTTACCAGGTGTTCAATCCATATGAATGATTTTTAAACACTTGCGAGTGTATGATTATTGAATAAAGAAAATCTTGTGGTCTATTAAAATTATGGAAATAATTGATTACGATAAACTTATGAACTCACCAACCTTTTGGTTGACACTTGAAAGCATGTTTATTCTCAGGTATGAAAGAAATCTTTCGCTGTGCATTCGCTCATTTTAGAGATATTACTTGAAGTCATTCATGACATATTTCAAAAGACGTTGCATTCGAGTCATTGAGTTCATCAAGAATATTATTAAGTCATTTATAGTTGGATATATTATGAAATGGTATGCATGCCGTCAACTTTCGATGTAAAGAAAATTTGTCTTTTAAAAACAAATGCAATGTTTGTAAAATGTATCATATAGAGGTCAAGTACATCGCGATGTAACCAAATGTAATGTATTCGTCCAGATGGATTATGACTGGTCGTTAAAGAATATATCCCCAATTCATCCAGAATTGATGATGGCTGATTGGTTGATCCATTCCGGTTACACTGCTTTCGGAGCTCGAGTGGAAATTCATATCGGAATAGCTGTCAAAATCCTAGGAATTTGAACTAGTTGCGAGTTCCATCTTGCACGGTTAGATAAAGGATTTTCGATATGAAATGATTTTCGGATATCGGATGATATTCTAATTACATAGAATATCTATATATATAGTACAAAGGATTTCGTAGATTACGGAGGGATTTACGGAATATGTCAGGCAAGTTTACAGTAACAGATACGCTAAGATATGAATTTTGTCTATACACTATTCATGAAATTAATACAGTAAGATGTGTCTAGACTAAGAATGATAAGTAAGTAATTTCCTACGGATGATAAGTAGATAATTTTCGACTAGAAATGATAAGCGAAACTTTTGTCATACAGATACGGTCGAAGTCCATACTTACTAATGCATCCTAACAACTATCAGTTAGATACACTAATGCAAGACCTGGTTCGCTAAGACCACTGCTCTGATACCACTTTAATGACCCATTCATATCGATTATAAACGACTCATCTCAATTGATTTCATTACGAGGTATTGACCTCTATATGATACGTTTTACAAACATTGAATTCGTTGAAAGACAACTCATTTCAAAATATAACCTTTCGATACAAATGATATATGATTCTCCTAATATGAATGACCAATCTTTTATAACAGTCTTTTTGAACTCAATGACTTGAATGCAACGTCTTTTGAAATATGCCATGAATGACTCCAAGTAATATTACTAAAATGAGTAAATGCACAGTGGAAGATTTCTTTCATACCTGAGAATAAACATGCTTAAAAGTGTCAACCAAAAGGTTAGTGAGTTCATAGATTTATCATAAAAATCATTTCAATATTTTAATAGACCACAAGATTTCAGATATTTAATTGTACACGTAACCCGAGTATAAAATAGTACGCATAACCTGCGAATTAAAAATCATTCATATGGTAAACACCTGGTAACCGACATTAATAAATGCATCTACAATATCCTTAAATATACAAGTACACTCATCTATATATAAAAATCGAAGTACTAAAGCATCCATAACCTGGATGGGGTTTATTAGGCCCATAGATCTATCTTCAGGATTCGCCTCAATTTGGGGGTCTGTTAGCAAATTTTTAGGTTACCAAGCTAAAAAGGGTGATATCCGGTAGAATAATTCAACCATAGAATGTAGTTTCAAGTACTTGTGTCTATTTTTATAAAACAGTTATAAAAGCAGCGCATGTATTCTCAGTCCCAAAATATATATTGCAAAAGCATTTAAAAAGGGAGCAAATGAAACTCACAATACGATATTTTATAGTAAAAATATGCATACGACAGAACTGAACAATACAGGGTTGGCCTTGGATTCACGAACCTATATCATTTATATATATATTAACACATATAACTGAAATCGAACGAATTTATATATTATTAGTGATATACTTGTTATTTTAATAAATTATGTGTTTCATTAGTAACTTAATTAAATGTATTTATTTTATATTCTTTAAATAATTAAGAATGTTAATATAGTTTAGTTAAGTATATTTATATATGACTAATTTTTATTGTAGTAATGATAATAATATTAGTAGTAATATTGATAATAATAGTAATATGGTTTTTATAAAAATAATAATGATACTATTAATAATAAAATGATAATAATAATAATAATAATAATAATAATAATAATGTAAAAATAATAATGTTAATGTTAAAAATAATAATAACCGGAATAATAAAATAATAATAATGATAATTCTAATAATAATAATGACACTTAATAATAATAATAATAATAATAATAATAGTTTTAATAATAATAAATTTAATAATTTTCAGAAATAATAATAGGTATTTGTCATAAACTTAATCATACTTTTTCTTAATAATCATAATCGTATCATTAACTTATTTTAAATCATAAACTTAATCCTAAATTTTATTTTTAAACCTAACCTTAACATTTTAATAACATTAATAATAATAATAATAATAATAATAATAATAATAATAATAATAATAATAATAATAATAATAATAATAATAATAATAATAATAATAATAATAATAATAATAATAATAATAATAATAATAATGAGTAATAAGTAAACTACCTCAAAGAAGTAGTCCTTAAAAAAATGCCCAAGTTCGGGTTTGAACCCGCGACGTCCTGCTAACCCGATAACATCCATAACCATTACGCTATGTGTTCCAATTCTGAAATAACACCCAACTTAAATTGTTTTTAACCTTTACTTCTGTATCCTTCTTCTTCTTTTTATAAAAAAAAAAAAATGCCCGAGCCCAGGCTCGAACCCGAGACCTCTCGTTTAACCAACACCACACCAAACTATCCCTCTGTTGTTACATTTCTGTTTTAATTCCAGATTTAATTCTATTTAACCCGTTAATAAAACCCATCATTTGTTTCTGTGATTATCTCGCCATCACTATATGATATCGCCATTTCTCCAGCCCAACATAAGTATGAAACACGGCCCAAATTACCAATAAACATTGCCTAGTGAAACAAAATCATAACAGCCCACTAGCAAATAGGAAAATAGATCGATAAGCAAGTTGTAGCCACCCGTTTCTATATCTGCATTTAGATTGTATTCCTTTTTCTTTAAACTGATTTTTAAAACACCAACATGCTACCCATGTTATACTTGTCGGCCATAAACAAACATATAAAACAAGCACAATAAATTTGACTTATCATCGTCCCACTTATGTTTAGTGAAATGTCCCGTTCATATTGATTATAAACGTTCCATATTAATTGATTTCGTTGCGAGATTTTGACCTCTATATGAGACGTTTTTCAAAGACTGCATTCATTTTTAAAACAACTATAACCTTTATTTATCAATAAAGGTTTTAAAAACATTACGTAGATTATCAAATAATGATAATCTAAAATATACTGTTTACACACGACCATTACATAATGGTTTACAATAGAAATATATTACATCGACATATGTTTCTTGAATGTAGTTTTTACATAATATCATACAAACATGGACTCCAAATCTTGTCCTTATTTTAGTATGCAACAGCGGAAGCTCTTAGTATTCAACTGAGAATAAACATGCTTTAAACGTCAACAAAAATGTTGGTGAGTTATAGGTTTAACATATATATATCAAATCATAACAATAGACCACAAGATTTCATATTTCAATACACATCCCATACATAGAGATAAAAATCATTCATATGGTGAACACCTGGTAACCGACATTAACAAGATGCATATATAAGAATATCCCCATCATTCCGGGACACCCTTCGGATATGATATAAATTTCGAAGTACTAAAGCATCCGGTAATTTGGATGAGGTTTGTTAGGCCTAATTGATATATCTTTAGGATTCGCGTCAATTAGGGTGTCTGTTCCCTAATTCTTAGATTACCAGACTTAATAAAAAGGGGCATATTCGATTTCGATAATTCAACCATAGAATGTAGTTTCACGTACTTGTGTCTATTTTGTAAATCATTTATAAAACCTGCATGTATTCTCATCCCAAAAATATTAGATTTTAAAAGTGGGACTATAACTCACTTTCACAGATATTTCCTTCCTCGGAAATAAGACTTGGCCACGGATCGATTCACGAACCTATACAAATATGTACATATATATCAAACTATGATCAAAATATAATTACAACCATTTTTATTATGTTTTAAAGATTTGAGTGTATTAAGTCAGCTGTCCTCGTTAGTAACCTACAACTAGTTGTCCACAATTAGATGTACAGAAATAAATCGATATATATTATCTTGAATCAATCCACGACCCAGTGTATACACGTCTCAGGCTAGATCACAACTCAAAGTATATATATTTTTGGAATCAACCTCAACCCTGTATAGCTAACTCCAACATTACTGCATATAGAGTGTCTATGGTTGTTCCAAATAATATATATACATGGGTCGATATGATATGTGAAAACATTTGCATATGAGTCTATGGTATCTCAAGATTACATAATATATTAGAATACATGAATAATAAAATATAAGTTAGCTAGAATATGATTTGTATAGATTTGTTAAACATTTCTCGTAGCTAAAAAGATCAAAAATATCCAATCTTGTTTTACCCATAACTTCTTCATTTTAAATCCGTTTTGAGTAAATCAAATTGCTATGGTTTCATATTGAACTCTAATTTAAGAATCCAAATAGAAAAAGTATAGGTTTATAGTCGTAAATTTAAGTTACATGTCAATTACTAAAGAGGTAGTCATTTTCGTCGAAAGAACGACATCTTGATGACGATTTTGAAAAACATACTTTCACTTTGAGTTTAACCAAGATTTTTGGATATAGTTTCATGTTCATATGAAAAATCATTTTCCCAGAATAACAACTTTTAAATCAAAGTTTATCGTAGTTTTTAATTATCCAAACCAAAACAGCCCCCGGTTTCACTACGACGGCGTATATCCGATTTTATGGTGTTCATCGTGTTTCCAGGTTTTAAATCATTAAGTTAGCATATCATAAAGATATAGAACTTGTGTTTAGTTGATTTTAATAGTCAAGTTAGAAGGATTAACTTTTGTTTGCGAACAAGTTTCTAATTAACTAAACTACGTTCTAGTGATTACAAGTTTAAACCTTCGAATAAGATAGCTTTATATGTATGAATCGAATGATGTTATGAACATCATTACTACCTCAAGTTTTCTGGATAAAACTACTGGAAATGAGAAAAATGGATCTAGCTTTAAAGGATCCTTGGATGGCTTGAAAGTTCTTGAAGCAGAATCATGACACGAAAACAGTTCAAGTAAGATTTTCACTCGAAATAAGATTGTTATAGTTGTAGAAATTGAATCAAAGTTTGAATATGAATATTACCTTGAATTAGAAAGATAACCTACTGTAAATAACAAAGGTTCCTTGATCTTAGATGATTACTTGGAATGGATTAGAAAGCTTGGAAGTAGACTTGCAAACTTGGAAGTATTCTTGATTTTTATGAAACTATACTTATGGAATTTATGAAGAACACTTAGAACTTGAAGATGGAACTTGAGAGAGATCAATTAGATGAAGAAAATTGAAGAATGAAAGTGTTTGTAGGTGTTTTTGGTCGTTGGTATATGGATTAGATATAAAGGATATGTAATTTTGTTTTCATGTAAATAAGTCATGAATGATTACTCATATTTTTGTAATTTTATGAGATATTTCATGCTAGTTGCCAAATGATGGTTCTCAAATGTGTTAGGTGACTCACATGGGCTGCTAAGAGCTGATCATTGGAGTGTATATACCAATATTACATACATCTAAAAGTTGTGTATTGTACGAGTACGAATACGGGTGCATACGAGTAGAATTGTTGATGAAACTGAACGAGGATGTAATTGTAAGCATTTTTGTTAAGTAGAAGTATTTTGATAAGTGTCTTTAAGTCTTTCAAAAGTGTATGAATAGATATTAAAACACTACATGTATATACATTTTAACTGAGTAGTTAAGTCATCGTTAGTCGTTACATGTAAATGTTGTTTTGAAACCTTTAGGTTAACGATCTTGTTAAATGTTGTTAACCCATTATTTATTATATCAAATGAGATGTTAAATTGTTACATTATCATGATATTATGATATATAATATATCTTAGTATGATATATATACAGTTAAATGTCATTACAACGATAATCGTTACATATATGTCTCGTTTCGAAATCATTAAGTTAGTAGTCTTATTTTTACATATGTAGTTCATTGTTAATACACATAATGATATATTTACTTATCATTTAACATAATTAACCAAGTGTATCAATATCTTAATATGATTCGTATGTACCTAGTAAGACATTGTTATAACAATAATCGTTATATATATATATCGTTTTCGAGTTTCTTAATTTAATAGTCTCATTTTTATGTATATAACTCATTGTTAAAATACCTAATGAGATACTTACTTATAATAAAATTATGTTAACTATATGTATAACCATATATATGTCATCGTATAGTTTTTACAAGTTTTAACGTTCGTGAATCACCGGTCAACTTGGGTGGTCAATTGTCTATATGAAACCTATTTCAATTAATCAAGTCTTAACAAGTTTGATTGCTTAACATGTTGGAAACATTTAATCATGTAGATAACAATTTCATTTAATATATATAAACATGGAAAAGTTCGGGTCACTACAGTACCTACCCGTTAAATAAATTTCGTCCCGAAATTTTAAGCAGTTGGAGGTGTTGACAAATCTTCTGGAAATAGATGTGGGTATTTCTTTTTCATCTGATCTTCTCATTTCCAGGTGAACTCAGGTCCTCTACGAGCATTCCATCGAACCTTAACAATTGGTATCTTGTTTTGCTTAAGTCTTTTAACCTCACGATCCATTATTTCGACAGGTTCTTCGATGAATTAAAGTTTTTCGTTGATTTGGATTTCATCTAACGGAATAGTGAGATCTTCTTTAGTAAAACATTTCTTCAAATTCGAGACGTGGAAAGTGTTATGTACAGCCGCGAGTTGTCGAGGTAACTCAAGTCGGTAAGCTACTGGTCCGACACGATCAATAATCTTGAATGGTCCAATATACCTTGGATTTAATTTCCCTCGTTTGCCAAATCGAACAACGCCTTTCCAAGGTGCAACCTTAAGCATGACCATTTCTCTAATTTCAAACTCTATATCTTTTCTTTTACTGTCCGCGTAGCTCTTTTGTCGACTCTGGGCGGTTTTCAATCGTTGTTGAATTTGGATGATTTTCTCGGTAGTTTCTTGTATTATCTCCGGACCCGTAATCTATCTATCCCCCACTTCATTCCAACAAATCATAGACCTGCACTTTCTATCATAAAGTGCCTCAAATGGCGCCATCTCAATGCTTGAATGGTAGCTGTTGTTGTAGGAAAATTCTGCTAACTGTAGATGTCGATCCCAACTGTTTCTGAAATCAATAACACATGCTCGTAGCATGTATTCAAGCATTTATATCGTCCTTTCGCTCTGCCCATCAGTTTGTGGATGATAGGCAGTACTCATGTCTAGGCGAGTTCCTAATGCTTGCTGTAATGTCTGCCAGAATCTTGAAATAAATCTGCCATCCCTTTCAGAGATAATAGAGATTGGTATTCCATGTCTGGAGACGACTTCCTTCAAATACGGTCGTGCTAACTTTTCCATCTTGTCATCTTCTCTTATTGACAGGAAGTGTGCTGATTTGGTGAGACGATCAACTATTATTCAAATAGTATTAAAACCACTTGCGGTCCTTGGCAATTTAGTGATGAAATCCATGGTAATGTTTTCCCATTTCCATTCCGGGATTTTAGGTTGTTGAAGTAGACCTGATGGTTTCTGATGCTCCGCTTTGACCTTAGAACACGTCAAATATTCCCTACGTATTTAGCAACATTGGCTTTCATACCTGGCCACCAAAAATATTTCTTGAGATCCTTGTACATCTTCCCCGTTCTAGGATGTATTGAGTATCTGGTTTTATGAGATTCTCTAAGTACCATTTCTCTCATATCTCCAAATTTTGGTACCCAAATTCTTTCAGCCCTATACCGGGTTCCGTCTTCCCAAATATTAAGATGCTTCTCCGATCCTTTGGGTATTTCATCCTTTAAATTTCCTTCTTTTAAAACTCCTTGTTGCGCCTCCTTTATTTGAGTAGTAAGGTTATTGTGAATCATTATATTCATAGATTTTACTCGAATGGGTTCTCTGTCCTTTCTGCTCAAGGCGTCGGCTACCACATTTGCCTTTCCCGGGTGGTATCGAATCTCAAAATCATAATCATTCAACAGTTCAATCCACATGCGTTGTCTCATATTCAGTTGCTTCTGATAAAATATATGTTAGAGACTTTTGTGGTCGGTATATATAATACTTTTGACCCCATATAAATAATGCCTCCAAGTCTTTAATGCAAAAATAACAGCACCTAATTCCAAATCGTGAGTTGTGTAATTTTTCTCGTGAATCTTCAATTGTCTAGACGCATAAGCAATCACCTTCGTCCGTTGCATTAATACATAACCGAGACCTTGCTTTGATGCGTCACAATAAATCACAAAATCATCATTCCCTTCAGGCAATGACAATATAGGTGCCGTAGTTAGCTTTTTCTTCAATAATTGAAACGCCTTCTCTTGTTCATCCTTCCATTCAAATTTCTTCCCTTTATGCGTTAATGCAGTCAAGGGTTTTGCTATTTTGGAGAAATCTTGGATGAATCTTCTGTAGTAACCAGCCAATCCTAAAAATTAACGTATATGCTTCGGGGTTTTTGGGGTTTCCCACTTTTCAACGGTTTCGATCTTTGCCGGGTCCACCTGGATACCTTCTTTGTTCACTATGTGACCGAGGAATTAAACTTCTTCCAACCAAAATGCACACTTTGAAAACTTAGCGTACAGTTTTTCTTTCCTTAATACTTCTAGCACTTTTCTCAAATGTTCTTCGTGCTCTTGATCATTCTTTGAGTAAATAAGTATGTCATCGATGAAAACAATGACAAACTTGTCAAGATATGGCCCACACACTCGGTTCATAAGGTCCATGAACATAGCTGGTGCGTTAGTCAATCCAAACGGCATAACCATAAACTCATAATGACCATAACGCGTCCTAAAAGCAGTTTTTGGAATATCATCCTCCTTTACTTGCATTTGATGATATCCAGAACGTAAATTGATTTTCGAATAAACCGACGAGCCTTGTAGTTGATCAAATAAGTCGTCAATTCTCGGCAGTGGATAACGGTTTTTGATGGTAAGTTTATTCAACTCTCTGTAGTCAATACACAACCTAAATGTACCATCCTTCTTCTTGACAAACAAAACAGGAGCTCCCCATGGTGATGTGCTTGGTCGAATGAAACCACGTTCTAATAGTTCTTGTAGTTGGCTTTGCAGTTCTTTCATCTCACTGGGTGCGAGTCTGTAAGGAGCACGAGCTATTGGTGCAGCTCCTGGTACAAGATCTATTTGAAATTCAACAGATCGATGTGGAGGTAGTCTCGGTAATTCTTTCAGAAATACATCGAGAAATTCTTTTGCGATGGGAACATCATTGATGCTCTTTTCTTCAGTTTGTACTTTCTCAACGTGTGCTAGAACAGCATAGCAACCTTTTCTTATTAGTTTTTGTGCCTTCAAATTACTAATAAGATGTAGCTTCGTGTTGCCCTTTTCTCCGTACACCATTAAGGGTTCTCCTTCTTCTCGTACAATGCGAATTTCATTTTTGTAACATATGATCTCTGCTTTCATCTCCTTCAGCCAGTCCATGCCAACTATTACATCAAAACTCCCTAACTCTACTGGTATCAAATCAATCTTAAATATTTCGCTACCCAGTTTAATTTCTCGATTTCGGCATATATAATCTGCTGAAATTAATTTACCGTTTGCTAATTCGAGTAAAAATTTACTATCCAACGGCATCAATGGACAACTTAATTTAGCACAAAATTCTCTACTCATATAACTTCTATCCGCACCCAAATCAAATAAAACGTAAGCAGATTTATTGTCAATAAGAAACGTACCCGTAACAAGCTCCGGGTCTTCCTGTGCCTCTGCCGCATTAATATTGAAAACTCTTCCGCGGCCTTGTCCATTTGTGTTCTCCTGGTTCGGGCAATTTCTAATAATGTGGCCCGGTTTTCCACATTTATAACAAACTACATTGGCATAACTTGTTCCGACACTACTTGCTTCGCCATTACTCGTTCCGAAACCATTTGTTCCTTTCGTTCTGTTAACCCCTGGTCCATAGACCTCACACTTCGCAGCGCTATGACCATTTTTTTACACTTGTTGCAAAATTTGGTGCAGAACTTCGAGTGATACTTTTCACACCTTTGGCATAGCTGCTTCTGATTGTTGTTGTTGCTGCGGTTGTTATTGTTGTTGGGATGATTGTTGTAGTTGTAGTTGTTGTTGTTGTTGTTGTTGTTGTTGTTGTTGTTTTGCCGTTTATGGTAGTTACGATTGATGTTGCGATTGTTGGGATAGTTGTTGTTGTTTTGGTGACTCTTATCACCGTTTTCCTCCCACTTTCTTTTGACTAGCTTCATGTTCGCCTCTTCAGCCGCCTGTTCTTTAATTCTTCCCTCAATCTGGTTCACTAGTTTGTGAGCCATTCTACATGCCTTTTGTATGGAGGCAGGCTCGTGTGAACTTATATCTTCTTGGATTCTCTCCGGTAACCCTTTCACAAACGTGTCGATCTTCTCTTCCTCATCTTCGAACGGTCTCGGACACAATAGGCACAATTCTGTGAATCGTCTTTCGTACGAAGTAATATCGAATCCCTGTGTTCGTAACCCTCTAAGTTCTGACTTGAGCTTATTGACCTCGGTTCTGGGACGGTACTTCTCGTTCATCAAGTGCTTGAATGCTGACCACGGTAGCGCGTAAGCAGCATCTTGTCCCACTTGCTCTAGATAGGTATTCCACCATGTTAACGCAATACCTGTGAAGGTATTCGTAGCGTACTTCACTTTGTCTCCTTCAGCACACTTACTTATGGCAAACACCGATTCAACTTTCTTGGTCCACTGTTTCAATCCGATTGGTCCTTCGGTCCCATCAAATTCTGAAGGTTTGCAGGCAGTGAATTCCTTGTAGGAGCATCCTACACGATTTCTTGCGCCGTTAGATGTATTGCTAGATTCAGAGTTATTGTTGGTATGTAGCGCGGCCTGTACTGCGGCTATGTTTGAAGCAAGAAAGGCACGAAATTCCTCTTCGCTCATATTCAAGGTGTGTCGAGTAGTCGGTGCCATTTCCTTCAAAATAGTCAAATGAAACAATTTAATCATATAGAATATTAAGAGTAGTCAATAGTATCTCGTAGCATAATATGAACTCATTTATAAAAGCTTTTTGTTTTTTCATATTAGCGTTTTATAAGTTTAAATTCGGGTACAACCTACCCGTTAAGTTCATACTTAGTAGCTAATATACAATTCAACTACTACAATTCCATATGAAAAACTGATTATAATAATATATCACATACAAATATTCTTCAAACTTACAACTTCGCTATATTACATATAACATGAAATATAGTACACTATGATACAGGACAATTTTGAAGATAAATCTAGTTAATACGCAAGTTGTTCAGCAAAGGAAATAAAGACACGTAATTCATAAGTCCAGAAACAAGTCATGCATTCTGGTTTTACTAAGACGACTTCCCATCCTTGGTCTTGTGGAAAATAACCGTTATGACCATTAGCTAGGCAGCATGTTGTAATGTTGTCAAAAGGACGAGGGTTTCGTAATGTCCAACAGCCCCGTAATAATCTAAAAACCTTGTTTCTCACCCCAACTACTGAATCCGTCACTTGTGGGAAAGTTTTATTTAAAAGCTGCAATCCAATGTTCTTTTTCTCACTTTGGTAAGAAGCGAACATCACTAACCCATAAGCATAACATGCTTCTTTATGTTGCATGTTAGAAGCTCGTTCTAATTCACGAAATCCTATATTGGGATATGTTGAGTCAAAATAGGTTCTTAACCCGTAGCGTAAAATTGCATTTGGGTTCCCCGCATTTAATGCTTTAAAGAAAACACGGCGTAACTTACGGTCTCCCCAATGTGATATACCCCACCTATCAAAGGAAAGCCTTTTATAAACTAAGGCATTTCTGGAAAGTCTTTCAAATGTTTGACAAGTTAATTTCGCCATAACTAAATGTGCTGATGAATTCTGACCGACTCTAGACAAGATTTCTTCAATCATATCCTCTGGTAGGTCTTATAAAATATTCAGTTGTCTACCCTTAACGTCCATTTTGTTTTTATACTGTAAAATAGACAAGGATTAGATTCGTAATAACAAACAATACAAGCAATTTGTACATAGAACATAAAAGTATAAGCACACTACAATACATAATACACAACATGATTACAACCCTCTAATCTGAATCACTAGTTTCTTCTTCTTCGGACTTGGTTCATTTTCCTAATTTTCTAGGAATATATGGTGTTCCTCTAATACGAGCTGTCGTTTTCCATAATGGTTTAGAAAAACCTGGTGGTTTAGAGGTTCCCGGGTCATTGTTACATTTTAGGAAATACAGATGTTGTCGAAACATATAAAGTTCGTCGGGGTTGGAATCGGGTTTCTCTATTTTTATACATTTTCCCTTATTATTTTCTTTCGCTTTATTAAATTGGGTCGAGGTAATTTCTATAACATCATCGGAATCCTCATCGGGATCCGATTCATCGGAAAATTGGTAATCTTCCCAATATTTTGCTTCCTCGGCGGAAACACCATTGACCATTATTAACTTTGGTCCGTTGGTTGAGGATTTTCTTTTATTTAATCGATTTACTATAAGTATCAATATTTCTTCCTCCGGAACCTCTTCTTCTTCTGGTTCCTCCTCTTCCGATTCCTCCTCTTCTGGTTCCTCTTCTTCCGGTTCCTCCTCTTCCGGTTCCTCCTCTTCCGGTTCTTCGGGAACTTGTGAATCTTGACAATATATATTCGACTCTTCGTTATTATTAGGTGAGTCAATGGGATTTGTGCTAGAGGTAGACATCTATCACACAATATCAAACATGTTAAGAGATTAATATATCACATAATATTTACATTATAATAATATATAGTTTCCAACAAAAATGTTAAGCAATCATTTTTAAAGAAAACACGGTCGAAGTCCAGACTCACTAATGCATCCTAACAAACTCGATAAGACACACTAATGCAAATTTTCTGGTTCTCTAAGACCAACGCTCGGATGCCAACTGAAATGTCCCGTTCATATTGATTATAAGCGTTCCATATTAATTGATTTCGTTGCGAGATTTTGACCTCTATATGAAACGTTTTTCAAAGACTGCATTCATTTTTAAAACAATGATAACCTTTATTTTATCAATAAAGGTTTTAAAAACATTACGTAGATTATCAAATAATGATAATCTAAAATATACTGTTTACACACGACCATTAGAGCACAAGGTGTCCGTGTCGATTTTTCAGTGTCCATTTTTGACACTGAAATTGACTGACAGTGTGTAAGGTGGAGGTGTCCACAGTGTCGATTTCAGTGTCGATTTCAGTGTCCATTTTTTATTTTTTATTTTTTTAAATTGAATTTTAAATATTGTATTTAACTAATTTAATATAAAAACAAAATAATTGATTAAAATTCATAAAATAAACTATTACATTAACTAAAATTCATAAAATAAACCATTACATTTATTAAAATTCATAAAATAAACTAATACGTAATAAAATTCATAGGTCGTCACGAAGATCCCACAAATGTTCAACCAAATCAGATCGTATGCCTTCATGCACTTCTCTATCACGTAACTCCCTCGTTCTTCTTGCTCGAGCGTCGCACCTATCGATCCACGTACGCTGTATATGTTGGACAGGCTCAACTACCCAATCATTCTCAGCAAGGTTGTATCCATTGTCTTCGATAATGATGTTGTGTATCACGATGCAGGTGTATATTAGTTGTCTCATTATATTCACCTCGTAAGCTCGTGTGGGTTGCTGAAGAATATGCCAACGGCCTTGAAGGATCCCAAACGTTCTTTCAACATCTTTTCGAGCACTCGCTTGTTTCTTAGTAAAGTAAGTACGTTTTTCGTCAACGGCACTTGAAAATCCCTTAACAAAGGCCGCCCAAGTTGGGTAAATACCGTTAGCTAAATAATACCGCCTGCTATAATGAACCCCGTTTATTTCATAAGGAACGTCCGGCATTTCCTCATTAAGCATTGAGTTGAACAAATCACTAGTGTTTAGCACATTAATATCGATGTTTGAACCCGCTACACCAAAATACGCATGCCAAATCCAATTATCATACGAGGTGACCGCTTCAAGCATAATAGTTGGGTGACTGTGATCACCTCGCATATCACCTCGGAATTATCATACAAACGATGAATGTCGTGCAAAGTAGGCTCTCTTAGGTACACGTTAGCATACAAATCAATGATACACCTACAAAAGTTGTGTAGAGATTCCCGAGCAACTCGTTCGTACATTTGAAGATACTCATCCAACGCATCCGGTGTATAACCGTATGCTAGCTGACGTAGCGCGGCTGTCATCTTCAAATGTGGGCTAATACTCCACTTACCACGTGAATCTTGTCTTCGATGAAACCATCTAAAATAATACGGCAATGGATTTACTGAGTAGCTTAGAATATCATTCATAATCCTAAGAAAAACACGTCGCCGCATTCGAAATCTTCGTTTAAAATTATCAGCCGAATATTTGCAACCCTCGTTAAAATAATCGTCCATCAAACGATCATGTGCTTCATAATGATTTCGACGTATATAACGACGTGAGTTAACTTCTTCTTCATCGGATAAATTTTCAATTACGTTTATTGTGTACTTCGTGAACAAGTCGCCAGGAGAACTCGAAGAAGACGACATATTTTGGGAAAAAGATAAAAAAAAATTGATGAATAAAGATATAAAGTGGTGAAAGGTGAATAATGAGTGTGTGTGTGTTAAAATGTTAAAATGTAGTGTTATTTATAGTGTAAAAAAGGAAGGGAAAAAAAACCCAAAACTAGCCGTTAAACGGCTAGTTTTTTCAAAAAATCAAACAATTCATCCGTTGCGACCAGCGTCGGTTTGTGGAGGTTGGAAATCGATGACGGGATCGACGCTGTGCCGGTGTCGACCGACCGTCGATCCCGGCTTCTATTTGGGGTTGACGGTCGATTTTCCCATGGACACCGAGAGCTTTTACATAATGGTTTACAATAGAAATATATTACATCGACATATGTTTCTTGAATACAGTTTTTACACAATATCATACAAACATGGACTCCAAATCTTGTCCTTATTTTAGTATGTAACAGCGGAAGCTCTTAGTATTCACCTGAGAATAAACATGCTTTAAACGTCAACAAAAATGTTGGTGAGTTATAGGTTTAACCTATATATATCAAATCGTAACAATAGACCACAAGATTTCATATTTCAATACACATCCCATACATAGAGATAAAAATCATTCATATGGTGAACACCTGGTAACCGACATTAACAAGATGCATATATAAGAATATCCCCATCATTCCGGGACACCCTTCGGATATGATATAAATTTCGAAGTACTAAAGCATCCGGTACTTTGAATGGGGTTTGTTAGGCCCAATAGATCTATCTTTAGGATTCGCTTCAATTAGGGTGTCTGTTCCCTAATTCTTAGATTACCAGACTTAATATAAAGGGGCATATTCGATTTCGATAATTCAACCATAGAATGTAGTTTCACGTACTTGTGTCTATTTTGTAAATCATTTATAAAACCTGCATGTATTCTGATCCCAAAAATATTAGATTTTAAAAGTGGGACTATAACTCACTTTCACAGATATTTCCTTCCTCGGAAATAAGACTTGGCCACGGATCGATTCACGAACCTATACAAATATGTACATATATATCAAAGTATGATCAAAATATAATTATAACCATTTTTATTATGTTTTAAAGATTTGAGTGTATTAAGTCAGCTGTCCTCGTTAGTAACCTACAACTAGTTGTCCATAGTTAGATGTACTTAAATAAACAATATATATTATCTTGAGTCAATCCACGACCCAGTGTATACACGTCTCAGGCTATATCACAACTCAAAGTATATATATTTTTGGAATTAACCTCAACCCTGTATAGCTAACTCCAACATTACTGCATATAGAGTGTCTATGGTTGTTCCAAATAATATATATACATGGGTCGATATGATATGTCAAAACATTTGCATACGTGTCTATGGTATCCCAAGATTACATAATATATTAGAATACATGTATAATACAATATAAGTTAGCTAGGATATGATTTGTATAGATTTGTTAAACATTTCCCGTAGCTAAAAAGATCAAAAATATCCAATCTTGTTTTACCCATAACTTCTTCATTTTAAATCCGTTTTGAGTGAATCAAATTGCTATGGTTTCATATTGAACTCTAATTTAAGAATCCAAACAGAAAAATTATAGGTTTATAGTTGGAAATTTAAGTTACATGTCAATTACTAAAGAGGTAGTCATTTCCATTGAAAGAACGACATCTTGATGACGATTTTGAAAAACATACTTTCACTTTGAGTTTAACCAAGATTTTTGGATATAGTTTCATGTTCATATGAAAAATCATTTTCCCAGAAGAACAACTTTTAAATCAAAGTTTATCATAGTTTTTAATTATCCAAACCAAAACAGCCCCCGGTTTCACTACGACGGCGTATATCCGATTTTATGGTGTTCATTGTGTTTCCAGGTTTTAAATCATTAAGTTAGCATATCATATAGATATAGAACATGTGTTTAGTTGATTTTAAAAGTCAAGTTAGAAGGATTAACTTTTGTTTGCGAACAAGTTTAGAATTAACTAAACTATGTTCTAGTGATTACAAGTTTAAACCTTCGAATAAGATAGCTTTATATGTATGAATCCAATGATGTTATGAACATCATTACTACCTCAAGTTTTCTAGATAAAACTACTGGAAATGAGAAAAATGGATCTAGCTTCAAAGGATCCTTGGATGGCTTGAAAGTTCTTGAAGCAGAATCATGACACGAAAACAGTTCAAGTAAGATTTTCACTCGAAATAAGATTGTTATATTTGTAGAAATTGAATCAAAGTTTGAATATGAATATCATCTTGAATTAGAAAGATAACCTACTATAAATAACAAAGGTTCATTGATCTTAGATGATTACTTGGAATGGATTAGAAAGTTTGGAAGTAGACTTGCAAACTTGGAAGTATTCTTGATTTTTATGAAACTATACTTATGGAATTTATGAAGAACACTTAGAACTTGAAGATGGAACTTGAGATAGATCAATTAGATGAAGAAAATTGAAGAATGAAAGTGTTTGTAGGTGTTTTTGGCCGTTGGTATATGGAATAGATATAAAGGATATGTAATTTTGTTTTCATGTAAATAAGTCATGAATGATTACTCATATTTTTGTAATTTTATGAGATATTTCATGCTAGTTTCCAAATGATGGTTCCCACATGTGTTAGGTGACTCACACGGGCTGCTAAGAGCTGATCATTGGAGTGTATATACCAATAGTACATACATCTAAAAGCTGTGTATTGTACGAGTATGAATACGGGTGCATACGAGTAGAATTGTTGATGAAACTGAACGAGGATGTAATTGTAAGCATTTTTGTTAAGTAGAAGTATTTTGATAAGTGTCTTTAAGTCTTTCAAAAGTGTATGAATACATATTAAAACACTACATGTTTATACATTTTAACTGAGTCGTTAAGTCATCGTTAGTCGTTACATGTAAATGTTGTTTTGAAAAATTTAGGTTAACGATCTTGTTAAATGTTGTTAACCCATTATTTATTATATCAAATGAGATGTTAAATTGTTACATTATCATGATATTATGATATATAATATATCTTAGTATGATATATATACAGTTAAATGTCGTTACAACGATAATCGTTACATATATGTCTCGTTTTGAAATCATTAAGTTAGTAGTCTTATTTTTACATATGTAGTTCATTATTAATACACTTAATGATATATTTACTTATCATTTAACATAATTAACCAAGTGTATCAATATCTTAATATGATTCATATGTACCTAGTAAGACGTTGTTATAACGATAATCGTTATATATATCGTTTTCGAGTTTCTTAATTTAATAGTCTCATTTTTATGTATATAACTCATTGTTAAAATACCTAATGAGATACTTACTTATAATAAAATTATGTTAACTATATGAATAACCATATATATGTCATCGTATAGTTTTTACAAGTTTTAACGTTCGTGAATCACCGGTCAACTTGGGTGGTCAATTGTCTATATGAAACCTATTTCAATTAATCAAGTCTTAACAAGTTTGATTGCTTAACATGTTGGAAACATTTAATCATGTAGATAAAAATTTCATTTAATATATATAAACATGGAAAAGTTCGGGTCACTACATTTAGAAGCATTCGCCAGTAGGTCTTTATGAATTGCAGGTTCAATCTAAGTACTTTGGACAGCGGCTTCAGTCTGGAAACATGGAACAACAGGTTCATCGTGGTAACTTTCTTTAAACATAATCCCTTCATCCCATTAATTTGCAACAGTAGCGTACGTAACCAATGTGATTTAAAGTGTTGTTTGATTTGGTTATCTAAACAGAAACAAAGGTAATTAACTGCAGTAGCAGTTTTGAGGTGAAAGTTGTGGTGCTACAATGATTTTCTCGGGGGTGGTTGACAACGAATATGTAGCGACCCGACAAAATCATCATTGACGGCGCCGTCTACTTAGGTCCCGTTACGTGGTCATAAGTCTTTTAAATGACGTTTGACCAAAACATGTCGCATTCATTTCAAATGTAAAGATGTTTCAAGTTTACAAAAGTAGTTCAACGACTAATACGATACAACGTTTTTAAGTACAAATGAAACCTACGCGGCACAATTTAAAGTAAAGCCAAAAGACGCTCCATAAATGCATGTATACTCGACATCCAAGCAAGTATCAAAATAGTGAGCGGAAGCATGTAACACATATCGTTCAAGAACCTGAGAAAAACATAGAAAATCTGTCAACGAAAACGTTGATGAAATCATAGGTTTAGTAAGTATATTGTATTGAACCACAAGGTTTAGTATGAATTGATTATCCGAATCGTTTACATTCCAAGAATGTCATTTGTATCACGAGCACCCAATTACCAAAGCTTAACTGAATCTTTCCTCTGAATTTTGAATCTATAGTGTTAGAACTTACACTATACCATATAAAATTATATTTCATTCACTAACGGTAGCGAACCGTCTGAATGAGGGTTCGTCAAACCCGTATGGCCATACAACATAATTACTCGCTTACACTTACGCCCTACAAGTGTAACTAATGATAATTGGATTGAGGACTTTTGTTCTAACTCGTATGTATCTTTGTATTCGTATTTGTGTTTAATGTATAAAAGTATGAAATGTATATGTTTCTCAGCCTACGATTTAAAAGAATAAAAGTTGTTGAAAAGGTGGGACTATGATCTCACCTTGAGTGCAAGAGTATAATAGTACTTCACAAGTAAACGTATGCAAGAACGACTGCTAGTCTTGACCTAAACAAGTAGGTTGTATCAATAACGATAACACAATTGGTCAAAGTTGTTCAATTAGTCCTATGGCTCATTACGACTCGATTATAAAGCATGTGAATCAAGTTGTCAAGTTTCATGCAAGAATCAAGTATACAAGAAGATTAGAATGGTTTAAACAAGTATTGGTTAAGTTTGAACAAAAGTCAACTTTGGTCGAGTCAAAGTCAACGAAAAAGTCAACACGTTTGGGTCGGGTCCCGAACTATTTTTCTGAGATTTTTAATCATATATAAGCATGTTGGCCAAGTTTCATGTTGATCGGGGTGCGTAGCATAGTTAGAATTAAATGAAAATGTGCATTTTTGGACAGCCAGGGCCCGAAGCGGCGCTCCAAGACCCTGAGCGGCGCTCAGACTATCTGTTCAGCAAATCTGGCAGTTTTGATTAATGCACGAATCCAACTTCAAACAACCATAACTAATGAACCATAAATATTCAAAACACGTATCTTATATCGTTGGAAAGGTATTTTGATGAGGAATACAACTAAACACTTTTCATTAAACAAAAACATCATTTAAAATAATAAAATTCTCGCAGAATGATCATTTAACACTCATCATCAAGGTTTCAAGTTTATAAAATGCATAAGATGATTCGGGAACTAAATACACATATATATTACGCCATTTCGTAGGTAATTAAACATACATTGCAACTAAACACTTACTAACAACATTTCATAGCATTCAATGCATCAAAAGTTCATTTTAAAGTTCATCAAACCCTAACTAAGAATCATGAATTCAACAATTTTGTAAATGAGGCTTTTCTAAATTCAACCTACATACCAAAACGAAGCTAATGATGCTAGTAACATATTTAATACATGAACTTTAACATTTAAACAACATTTAATCAACCAAAATCAAGGATTAAACTAACCCATTTCAAGTTTAAGCTAGTTACATCAAAATAACAAGATCGAGCATATAAATCATATATTCATGTTAGACTTGAGCCATAGACACTAATTAACACTTTTATAAGTTAAAAATATCAAGAACAAAGAATCTAGTATATTTAGAAAGTTACCCAAATGAGATAAAATTGGTATGGAATTGAAGAGGAAGATGCAAGGATTCCAAATATGTAATTTGTTTTGATGTTTGCTTCCTAAATCCGAATTAGATGATGATTGAATGAATTGGATTTTTTAGAGTAAAAGTGGAAGTATGAAATGAGATGGGGAGGTGAATAATTGAGTGGAGGATAAGCACTTTGACTAGTTGACCTAGTCAATTCTTTGCCCACTTGGCAACATTAGTCCCTCGACTTTGAAGCGGGTGCGTAATTTAACCAAACGATTATTTTAAATACGCTAAAGTAAACGAGAAAGGTTATAATTAAATAACACGAATATTAGAAACGCTAAATAATGGAAGATACGAATCTAGATACGAGTGCATTATATAAAATAAAAAGACGGACGTTAAAAATAATTTAACGAAAAAATGCGGGATGTTACATTACCCGCACCTTAAAATAAATTTCGTCCCGAAATTTAGTTGGAAGCAATAGTCGATGTCTCTTCCTCGAGACCTTGCGTTGTCAATTCTACGAATAAGTGAAGATACGTCCTTGGGCATTCCCACGAACTTTGACAGTCGGGATTTTACGTTGTCTTAAGGTTTGGTTTTACGATCCATAATTTCAACCGGTTCTCCCATGAAGTGGAGTTTATCATCAATAATAAGCTCATCTAAAAGAAATAACAAGTTCCTGTTCCGCAGGACACTTCTCAAAGTTTGATACATGGAATGTAAGATAGACGGGAACCTAATTGGGTCGGAAGATCTAAACGGTATGTAGCGGGTCCAATACGCCCCAAGATTTCAAAAGGATCAATATCGCAGATTTAACTTTCCCAGTTCTTGAAACAAATTTAAACCTTTCCAAGGTGCGACTTTTCAATATTACGCGGTCACTCACTGGGAGTTCGAGAGGTTTACGTCTAACATCGGCATAGCCCTTTTGGCTACTACGGGCCGTCTTGAGCCCTTCTCGGACTTGAACGACCATAACGGTTATTTCTTGAATGCGTTTGGATCCGGTGATTTGCTTGTCACCTACTTCAGTCAAACGAATAGGAGAGCAACATTTGCAGTCATATAAGGTTTCGAAAAGTGCAGCGTTAATACACGAGTGATAACTACTATTGTAAGAGGAAATAACTAAAGGCAACAATACAAGTTTGTAACATGTCTTTCCAAGATTTGAATCGTACTTTTGCTTGGTCCTCCAGGTTGTGGATGATACGCGGTACTCATGTCTAAACGTGTTCCCCAGGCTTCTTGTAAATCTAGAAATGAAACGAGCATTCTGATTCGAGATAATTGACAATAGTACACCGTGTTGGAATAGAATTCTTTAAGATATGTTTGAGCAAGTTAGTTAGGGCTCGAAAACGTTTGTTGGAACAAGTTTCTTATCGACTATAGAAAACATTCGTCAGGGCTATTCACCCTCATGGCGAATACTAGTAATACGCGAAGAGTCTCTCTCACCCTTGAGAATTTAGATAAAAGGTTTCCTTATACGGAAGTACGAGCGAAAAGAAAAAAATATAGGAGCGAAATGAGAATTTAAAATAGGATGAGTTTTCATCTTGATGTAGCCATATCGCGCATATTGTGGCCAAATGTTGAGACTTGGTGGGAACGAGATAGTACACGTAGTTGTATAGTTCGGAGTTGAGTAGTAGTTGGCATATTTCGGAAACATAAGGATGATAATTCAAAGAAGAAAGAGGTATCCTTGGATTGCGTGTTATCTTAGGTTCCACTAATATTAGACGGTAACAGTGAAATAACAGAGTTATGTAACGTGGTACGTGGTGATGAGAAGATTGATCGGGTCCGTAATTAAGTATTCCAATTCTTCATACGAATGTAACGAATTTCAGTTTCCTTGATTTCGAGTCGAAAGAGGATGCCTTTCAGGCGTTCACGTAGAAATATTTCCATATTCGAGTTCCGTCTTGTGCTACACGAATTTAGCTAGTAAGGTTGGTGTGGATAATCACGTTCGAGGTTCGAACACGGAGAGGTTAAATTTTTCCCTTAGTGAGTTAACGAGGTTAAAGGACGAGCAATATGGAAAAATTCGGAAATGAGTCTCCGGTAATAAACGGCGAGATCCAAAATTTTACGAATACAAGTCGGAGTAGTGAGGGTTTTCCGATTACGTGTTGTAGAGACCCGTCCTAATCCATAAGGACGAATACAATAACATATGATTACATTGCGAGGTTCTGACCTCTATATGATACATTTTACAAACATTGCATTCGTTTTTAAAAGACAAACTTCCATTACATCGAAAGTTGACAGATATGCATATCCTTTCATAATATATTTAAGCTATGAATGACTTAATATTAATCTTGATGAACTCAACGACTCGAATGCAACGTCTTTTGATTTATGTCATGAATGACTCCAAGTAATATCTCTAAAATGAGAAAATGCACAACGGAAGATTTCTTTCATACCTGAGAATAAACATGCTTTAAAGTGTCAACCAAAAGGTTGGTGAGTTCATAGGTTTATCGTAATCAATCATTTTCATAATTTTAATAGACCACAAGATTTCATATTTCAATTTCTCATAAACTTAATCTCATATCAGGCATTTCGCAAACTGCATAGAGATAAAAATCATTCATATGGTGAACACCTGTTAACCGACCTTAACAAGATGCATATAGAATATCCCCATCATTCCGGGACTCCCTTCGGACATGATAAATTTGAAGTACTAAAGCATCCGGTACTTTGGATGGGGCATGTTGGGCCCAATAGATCTATCTTTAGGATTAACGTCATTTAGAGTGTCTGTTCCCTAATTCTTAGATTACCAGACTAAAAAGGGGCATATTCGGTTTAATAATCCAGCCATAGAATGTAGTTTTAAGTACTTGTGTCTATTTCATCAAACATTTATAAAGCAGCGCATGTATTCTCAGTCCCAAAATATATATTGCAAAAGCATTTAAAAAGGGAGCAAATGAAACTCACGATACGATATTTTGTAGTAAAAATATTCATACGATGATACAGAACAATGCAGGGTTGGCCTCGGATTCACGAACCTATATCATTTATATATATATTAACACGTATAATTGAAATCGAATAAATATATATTATTATTAGTACTATAGTTTTTATATCAATAACTTATATATTTCATTATATATTCATTTTATATATTTTATTAAATAAGATATTATTATAGTTTACTTATGTGTATTAAATATATTGTTATATGAATATCATTTGTTAGTTAATTTAATAAAAATCCTAAAATAATGATAATAATACATTTAGGTTTAATGATAATATTAATACAAAAATGAAAGTTTTTATATAGAAAGATAATTTTAATAATATTTATAATGTTAGTAATAATAATACTACTAATAATATTCTTAATAATAATACTAGTTTTTAATAAAATGATAGATTTAAAAATTAATGATACTTTTAGTATTAATGATAATAATAATACTGATATTAATATTAACTATAAAATTAACCAATTTATTACTAATGATAATAATTTTAGTAGTAGTTCATTAATAAGGATACCCATAATGATAATGTTAATAATAACACATGTATTAATATTAATAATAATACTTACTTTAATTATTAATATTAGTACTCATAATGATAATAATACTAAATATTAATACTTAGTAATGATAATAGCATTAGTAATAATATTATTAATAACTTATCTATTATAATTATAATAATAATAATAATACATGATAAATAATAATACTTACTGATTATAACACTAACGATAAAAATAATACTAGTAATAATAATAATAACTAAAATTTTAATAATAATAATAATAGTGAGTGTTAATTAATAATTCTAATAATTACAATCTAATAATAGTGATAATAATAATCAAAATAATGATAATAAAAAGATAATAATTAAAACAATAATAATAATAACAATAATAATAATAATAATAATTTTTGTAATAAAAACTACCTTCCAAAGAAGCTTTTAAAAAGAAATGCCCCGAACCGGGCTTGAACCCGAGACCTATCGCTCACTCAACCAACACCCAACCATTCGGCTGTGTTCGTTTTTCTGATTATATATCCGTTTTAATTATATAAAACCCATTCTTTCTGTTTTCTATGTTCTTGCCTTTCTTCTTCCCCAAAATCAGACGACCAAAGTTCAAATCCAAGTAACAATTAGTTACTTAATTAGTTTTATGATTTAATAACTAACATAGAAACTTTCATTTGAGTTAAATTGGATTAAAGAAACAAAAAAAAAAAAAAAGGACTGCTGCTCGACGCTGCAGGTTTTAAAAAAAAAATTTGATTGTGAAATTAAAAACGTTTTAGGCTATGAATAAAACATGAAAGAGCTTGTAAATCGTTCATAGAAACTATTGGAATCATTTATTTAATTCAAATCATCACAGAAAATTTGAATTCGATTGATGAACATAAGTTGACTTTTTTCTTTAAAACTTTGACCTCGAAATTCATACTCAATTTAAGGAATTAAGAATTAAAACTTTGCAGAAAGATTGAACACATGATTCTTAACAACTTTGCAATTTTAGATTTTGGAAATTGATTTGAATTCTGGCTTTTGATAAAAAGGTATTGCGTACAGAGCAGGAAGCTATTTTTTTTATTTCTTAAATTTTATTTTCCACTTAGCAATAACCAAATGCAGTATATAAACGATGAAATATTGTACTTTAAATAATTGAAATAGAAAAGTGATGTGATCGAGTTTGTAAGGTTGTCATGTGGTCGACAAATTTTATTATCAGGATCATAAAAAAAAAAGCATTTTCTAACTGATTTTGTTGGGTTGCTCAGATGGAATCCGATTGGTATCCAGCTTTTGAAGACAAAAAACAAATTCACAAATAGTTTGATAGGTGTGTGAAACAGATTACGTACCATTCTCCCTTTATTTATGATTTATATAATTAATATTTATAATTAATAATTATATTAGTAATAATATTAATAATAATTATTATATTAACAATATTAGATAATAATAATACTAATGATAACAATAATAATATTATTAATGTTGATATTAATATTTTGTATTATTTTTTTTATAATATTAATGATTTTTAAAATAATAATAAATAATATTATTGATTTCCTAATATAAATATATGTATATATATCGCATATATTTATATATATCTGTATATTTCTATTTGTTTTTTATATATCTCTGTATTAGTATATCTCTTATATTTATTTATTTACATTTATAGATTTTTAATAAGTCTTACTAATAAATATAAATATAATAATAATAATACTCTTAATATTGTAACTAATAATAATACAAATATAATAGTAATAATAATATTATTACTAATGATACTAATGTTAATTACAATAAAATGTATATCAATAATATTATTAATAACAATAATACTAATAATAACATATCAATTTATATATATATATATATATCAATTTCTATATTATATATTATCTATCGATAATAATAACATATCTAACATTGATGTTAATAATGATAATAAAAATAGTTTTATTATAAATGGCACTAATAATATTATTAGTTAACTTTACTGATAATAATATTAATAATGCTAATATAACCATTTATGCTTATCGACTTTCATATATATATATATATATATATATATATATATATATATATATATATATATATATATATATATATATAGTGATGATACAAATATTAATATTAATATTATTAATAATTATGAAAGTAATGATAATAATATTAATATAGCATTTACACTTAAAATTATAATTAAATTTAATATGTTACAATTTATTAATTATATCATTTTAACCAATAATATAATATATTGAATCTTTAGTATTTATTTTATATTTACTATTTATTATGTATAGAATTTATACATACTTATATATATATATATATATATATATATATATATATATATATATATATATATATATATATATATATATATATATATATATATATCTATTCATATGTATATATATTTACATATTTATTTACACACAAATGTTTGTGAATCGTCGGGAATAGTCAAAGGTCAAATGTTATCATGAAATAGTTTCAAAATTTTGTAACTCAATATAATAGAATTTTCTTATCGTATCGAATTCATAATAAAATTAGGTTTAAATTTGTTCGGAAATTTTCGGGTCGTCACAGTACCTACCCGTTAAAGAAATTTCGTCTCGAAATTTGATCTAGGTCATCATGGTTAACCATAAAAATGTTTTCATGACAAATATGAGTTGATAAATAGAGTTTTATAATTATTAAATAATATAGATAAACTTATTTGATTATGTGAGGCATACGAGTGAAGCTATCACAAAATAGTAGAATGAGAAAAATAAGTCTCGTCATATCTTTTGACGTAGTTATGGTTGATTTCAGAAAATATGGTTCGTCTTAACTTTTGACATTGTCTCGGTTGAATTCCGAAATTCAAGGGATTCACAGAAAATCTTTGAAATCTATAAGATTTGATTCTTCGGTGAATAAGGAAATTAAGATCTCTATAATTAGATACGGTGATCTGCCTCGATTACTCTGTCTGATATTTCCATTATAAATTAAGCTCTTCCGTTCCATTATTCTCACCATTCCTATACTTTCTTTCTTAGTCCATACATCCAAATGATTGTGAAAATGCTTAATCCAGTTCTAATCCTTGATATTTTCCTAATTATCATTTCTGTCATCCTTCTTTTCAATCTTCCACCAGAAAAATCTGTTTACTTCTACTATTTCCTTGGGGTGATACTATTCTTAAATCTACCGTATCTTTATATTGCTATTCGTATTAATATCCACGGTTTGTAATTTATGTGTTGTTATCGGGCTTTATAATCTACCTTATATTTCGGAGTCCCTGCTTCCGTTTTCTATAATCATTGTCATTCACAGTTAATGCTCTCTCTTATTTATTGCGATTTATACCCCCTTTCTATTTCAGAGCTTCATATTTTTGTTTTCTTTTCGCAAGTAATGGTCCAGAATTCGTAGGTATGGAGTTTCGAATTATCATAATATACAAGGTAGAAAGGAAAGGTAGTAGCACGATCTAATTTGTCAAATTATCAGAATATCTGAAAAAGACCGAATCATCAAGAAGATATTTTCTTGATATTTTTGAGGTTAAATAGAATACAAGAGTCGTGTAACATGGCACATGATGACGGTATGATTCTGTGAATCATCACGTTCCATTAGAAACTCAGCATGACTTACTGTAATATAATCACGTCGATCAAGTGTCATTATATTATACTAACCCATGCATCAATTTTCAACACTACTTCAAAATCATTCATATTTTAAACGCGAAGGTTTCAGAATTTAGAAACTAAAATAGTTTCTTTTATGATGTAACACAGATAATACGAAGAGGTAATTAATATCGGATCAGAATAATTATGAAGATTTTTCCAGAAATATTGAGAATATTCATAATGAAAGATACGATAATATCTTAGAATATTAGAATCATAGTATGATGAAGAAATTCATTCACAATGATTTAGAATAATTAAGAAGTAAGGTATTCGCTAAAGATTTCATCAGAAACAGAATCATCAGGATTCTTTGAAGGCATATTTAGTCTTTGTGATTTATCCATAGCCTCCTTCATGGCTTGCTCAATTCATTTTTCAGTATCAAAACTCTTGAGCTTTTTCAGTATGTCGCAGTTTTCGCTGTTTCATCAGCTTTTTCAGAACTCAGAGATCTGAATTCGTAAGTTAGAGTGCTTTTCAGATATTCAGAGATTCCAATTTGAAAATCATCAGTCCAGAAGATATACGTTATATATAGATATATAACTGTTGATGTAGGAACGCTGCGAAATTCGAGAATTAATGATTAATGCTTCCCGATATTTGGTATGGCAACGTATATATCAAATTTATAATAAGATTGATTCGAACGAAAAGTAGAAGTTGATTTGTTGGAGCTGTGACAAAATTGGCTACTTTAGAAAGGGATTGCAAAGTTATTTTCGGTAATAACAACGCCAAAGGAGCTAGCACAGGTACGTGTTAAACGTTTACTCAGTTTCTGAGAGTTTTTCAGGTGCATAACTATATGCATAAATCTTTCCTTCCGTAGATGAAGTGTGGTTGGTTCATCCTCTCGATTGAGGTGTTTTCAAGAATCATGAAAGGTTTGAAAGCAGATTGTAATCGTCAAGATACAAATGAGGTTTAAGAAGAAATCAAGTGGCAAACTTGAAGAAATATTTAGTTTCATATGTTATAATCAATATTTTAATTCATTTTTAATTGTCCAATGTTGATAGTCCACAGTTAATAGTCCAAAGTTAGTTATTCAATAATTCATATACAGTTTAATATATAATATTTGAATTAATTAATACGTATCATGACCCATTGTATACATGTCTCAGACTCGATCACAACTCAAAGTATATATATTATTTTAGAATCAACCTCAACCCTGTATAGCTAACTCCAGCATTACCGCTTATAGAGTGTCTATGGTTATTCCAAATAATATATATAGATGCGTCGATATGATATGTCAAAATATTGTATACGTGTCCCGATATTTAAAATGCGTAAATAACAGTATTTAAATGACGATAAATAAAGTGCATAAAATAAATAACAGAAATTAAATGACGATAAATAAAATTGCTAGAATTAAAATTGCGATAAATAAATTGCGATAATTAAAATGTAATAAAGAATTAACAGTTAGCTAGGATTTTGTTAGCGTGGATTCTTAACAAAATTTTTCTCATAGTTAATTTGTTTGTTTCTAACAAATTTTATTTTGTCCAATGTTTTCTTCATTATGCCACTTGTTGGATTCTGATAGGTCAAAATCCAAATATGAAATTGAATGAAAATGGTTATTCTGTGGTGAACGGACTCGTATAGCTGTGGTTGTAAGTAGTATAGTAAATGACTATTGAATCAGATTCGAAGAATGTACAGTGTAACTTATTAATGCGAAATCTAAATATTCCTCGGGTATTACCTACCCGTTAAAATATTTTCATCATTAACAGTTTGTACAAGAGAATTTTTAATTACAATCTTTATGAAAACATATATACATATATATTTTCTTCAGATGTAATATGGATTTAATGAGTTAATATGATATTAATCTCATTTGCTTTTCGGTTTTAGCTAGAATAAATAATCTCTAAGACTTTAGAGATTACATAATCGTCACCTAATAGTTCTCCAATGAAGTTATGAATCAATACTTCATCGTTGATTCTTATTAATACTCCTTGGTATCTATGGTACGTACGACGTTGTTGCTCGAGGTACAGATTGTGATGTTGAGGCATGTAATGCGGATGTTATTGTTGGTGGTACTGTTGGTGCTGGTGATGTTGCTGAAGCTGGTAAGTTTTGCATCATATTTTCCAAATTGATTACTCGAGCGTGAAGCTCATTGACTTCTTCCATTATTCCGGGATGATTGTCGATCAGAACGAGTAGATGAATAAGGTTTAGAATTGTGGATAGAATATAATAATGTTGGGCTACTCTAGAAATGAGGCTGAAAATGGTGTTTCGGACAGGTTTGCCGGTAAGTACTTCAGGTTCTTCGTCAACAGGGCAATTTGGTTGGTGGAAAGGATCGTCTTCTTCGCGTCTTCATTGATTAAGTCGACTACGAACCCATCAGATGAATTGGGGATGGCTGGTTGGTTGATTCATTCTGGTGACACTGCTTTCGGAGCTCGAGTGATACTCCATATCGGGATCCGAGTGACTTGAACTAATGGCGAATTCCATTTCGTACGATTGAATAAAGGATTTTTTGACATGAAATGATTCCCGACTATCGGATGGTATTCTAATTACATAGAATATCTATAGAACAAAAGATTTCGTAGATTACGGATGAATTTACGGAATATGTCAGGCAAGTCTACAGTAACAGATGCGCTAAGATATGAATTATCAGATACGCTAAGATATGAACTTTGTCTATACACTATCTATGCAATAGAGGCAGTAAGACATGTCTAGACTTAAGGATGATAAGCAAGTAATTTTTGACATGAAATGATAAGCAAAACTTTTGACATGCAGACACGGTCGAAGTCCAGACTCACTAATGCATCTAAATAACTATCAGTTAGACACACTAATGCAAGACCTAGTTCGCTAAGACCACCGCTCTGATACCACATGTAAAGACTCGTCCTAATCCATAAGGATGAATACAATAACATATAATTATATTGCGAGGTTCTGACCTCTATATGATACATTTTACAAACATTGCATTCATTTTTAAAAGACAAACTTCCATTACATCGAAAGTTGACAGATATGCATATCCTTTCATAATATATTTAAGCTATGAATGACTTAATATTAATCTTGATGAACTCAACGACTCGAATGCAACGTATTTTGAATAATGTCATGAATGACTCCAAGCAATATCTCTAAAATGAGCAAATGCACAGCGGAAGATTTCTTTCATACCTGAGAATAAATATACTTTAAAGTGTCAACCAAAAGGTTGGTGAGCTCATAGGTTTATCGTAATCAATCATTTTCATAATTTTAATAGACCACAAGATTTCATATTTCAATTTCTCATAAAATTAATCTCATATCAGGCATTTCGCAAACTGCATAGAGGTAAAAATCATTCATATGGTGAACACCTGGTAACCGACCTTAACAAGATGCATATAGAATATCCCCATCATTCCGGGACTCCCTTCGGACATGAAAATTTGAAGTACTAAAGCATCCGGTACTTTGGATGGGGCTTGTTGGGCCCAATAGATCTATCTTTAGGATTCGCGTTAATTAGGGTGTCTGTTCCCTAATTCTTAGATTACCAGACTAAAAAGGGGCATATTCGGTTTAATAATCCAGCCATAGAATGTAGTTTTAAGTACTTGTGTCTATTTCGTCAAACATTTATAAAGCAGCGCATGTATTCTCAGTCTCAAAATATATATTGCAAAAGCATTTAAAAAGGGAGCAAATGAAACTCACGATTCGATATTTTGTAGTAAAAATATTCATACGACGATACAGAACAATGCAGGGTTGGCCACGAACCTATATCATTTATATATATATTAACATGTATAATTGAAATCGAACAAATATATATTATTATTAGCACTATAGTTTTTATATCAATAACTTATTTATTTCATTATATATTCATTTTATATATTTTATTAAATAAGATATTATTATAGTTTACTTATGTGTATTAAATATATTGTTTTATGAATATCATTTGTTAGTTAATTTAATGAAAATTCTAAAATAATGATAATAATACTATTAGGTTTAATGATAATATTAATACAAAAATGAAAGTTTTTATATAGAAAGATAATTTTAATAATATTTATAATGTTAGTAATAATAATACTACTAATAATATTCTTAATAATAATACTAGTTTTTAATAAAATGATAGATTTAAAAATTAATGATACTTTTAGTATTAATGATAATAATAATACTGATATTAATATTAACTATAAAATTAACCAATTTATTACTAATGAAAATAATTTTAGTAGTAGTTCATTAATAAGGATACCCATAATGATAATGTTAATAATAACACTTGTATTAATATTAATAATAATACTTACTTTAATTATTAATACTAGTAATCATAATGATAATAATACTAAATACTAATACTTAGTAATGATAATAGCATTAGTAATAATATTATTAATAACTTATCTATTATAATCATAATAATAATAATAATAATAATAATAATAATAATAATAATAATAATAATAATAATAATAATAATAATAATAATAATAATAATAATAATAATAATAATAATAATAATAATAATACATGATAAATAATAATACTTACTGATTATAACACTAATAATAAAAATAATACTAGTAATAATAATAATAACTAAAATTTTAATAATAATAATAATAGTGAGTGTTAATTAATAATTCTAATAATTACCATCTAATAATAATGATAATAATAATAAAAATGATAATAATAAAAATGATAATAATTATAACAACAACAATAATAACAATAATAATAATAATAATAATTTTTGTAATAAAAACTACCTTCCAAAGAAACTTTTAAAAAGAAATGCCCCGAACCGGGCTCGAACCCGAGACCTCTCGCTCACTCACTAACACCCAACCATTCGGCTGTGTTCGTTTTTCTGATTATATATCCGTTTTAATTATATAAAACCCATTCTTTCTGTTTCCTATGTTCATGCCTTTCTTCTTCCCCAAAATTAGACGACCAAAGTTCAAATCCAAGTAACAATTAGTTACTTAATTAGTTTTATGATTTAATAACTAACATATAAACTTTCATTTGAGTTAAATTGGAATGAAGAAACAAAAAAAAAAAAAAAAAAAAAAAGAGGACTGCTGCTTGACGCTGCAGGTTTTAAAAAAAAAATTTTGATTGTGAAATTAAAAACGTTCTAGGCTATGAATAAAACATGAAAGAGCTTGTAAATCGTTCATAGAAATTATTGGAATCATTTATTTAATTCAAATCATCATAGAAAATTCGAATTCGATTGATGAACATAAGTTGACTTTTTTTCTTTAAAACTTTGACCTCGAAATTCATACTAAATTTAAGGAATTGAGAATTGAAACTTTGTAGAAAGATTGAACACATGATTCCTAACAACTTTGCAATTTTAGATTTTGGAAATTGATTTGAATTCTGGCTTTTGATAAAAAGGTATTGCGTACAGAGCAGGAAGCTATTTTTTTTTATTTTTTCGGTTTTATTTTCCACTTAGCAATAACCAAATGCAGTATATAAACGATGAAATATTGTACTTCGAATAATTGAAACAGAAAAGTGATGTGATCGAGTTTGTAAGGTTGTGATGTGGTCGACAAAATTTATTATCAGGATCATAAAAAATAAAAAAAGCAATTGCTAACTGAGTTTGTTGGGTTGCTCATATGGAATTCGATTGGTATCCAGCTTTTGAATACAAAAAACAAATTCACAAATAGTTTGATAGGTGTGTGAAACAGATTACGTACCATTCTCCTTTTATTTATGATTTATATAATTAATATTTATAATTAATAATTATATTAGTAATAATATTAATAATAATAATTATATTAACAATAATAGATAATAATAATACTAATGATAACAATAATAATATTATTAATGTTGATATTAATATTTTGTAATTTTTTATAATATTAATGATTTTTAAAATAATAATAAATAATATTATTGATTTCCTAATATAAATATCTGTATATATATCGCATATATTTATATATATATCTGTATATTTCTATTTGATTTTTATATATCTCTGTATTAGTATATCTCTTATATTTATTTATTTACATTTATAGATTTTTAATAAGTCTTACTAATAAATATAAATATAATAATAATAATACTCTTAATATTGTAACTAATAATAATACAAATATAATAGTAATAATAATATTATTACTAATGATAATAATGTTAATTACAATAAAATGTATATCAATAATATTATTAATAACAATAATACTAATAATAACATATCAATTATATATATATATCAGTTTCTATATTATATATTATCTATCGATAATAATAACATATCTAACATTGATGTTAATAATGATAATAAAAATATTTTTTTATAAATGGCACTAATAATATTATTAGTTAACTTTACTGATAATAATATTAATAATACTAATATAACCATTTATGCTTATCTACTTTCATATGTATATATATATATATATATATATATATATATATATATATGTATATATATATATATGTATATATATATATATATATATATATATCTATTCATATGTATATATATTTACATATTTATTTACACACAAATGTTCGTGAATCATCGGGAATAGTCAAAGGCCAAATGTTATCATGAAATAGTTTCAAAATTTTGTAACTCAATATAATAGACTTTGCTTATCGTATCGAATTCATAATAAGATTAGGTTTAAATTTGTTCGGAAATTTTCGGGTCGACACACGTGTGACTTCGATCTTTGCGAGATCTACTTTAATACCTTGACCACTAACAACATGGTTTAGAAAAATGAACTTCGTTTAACTAAAATTGACACTTGGAGAATTTGGCGTAGAGTTGCTCTTTTCTCAAGAGCTCGAGCGTGAGACGGAGATGTCGTTCGTTTTCTTCTTTACTTGAATTGAATAGGTTAGGACATCACCTATGGATATGATGACGGATTTGTCTAGGTAAGTTTACATACGCGATTCATAAGATCCATGCATACGGACGGAGCCTTAGTTACTGTACGACACTAAAAGAAATTCATAACTACCGTAACAAGTTCGGAAAGCAGTTTTGGAGACATCTTCTCCCTCAACCCACAATTGATGATAACCGGAATGGAGGTTGATTTTGGAATACACACGAGATCCTTGTAATTGATCAAGAGGTCATTGATACAGGGAAAAGGATATCGGTTCTTAATCGAAAATTATTTGGTTCACGCTAATCTATACACATTCGTAGGGAAACATTTTCTTTTTAACAAATAGGTTTTGAGCTCCCTAGTTCTATAGGTTTCAAGTCAATTTCAAATTCCTTACCCAAAAAGTTTAACGTACATCCCCCGATAAAGTTTGTCGGCACGCAATAGTTTTCCGTTGGTCACTTGAATGGCATAAGTAGTGTCTAGGCGAAGTGGTGGAGTGCAAAGAGTATGAGCCAAAGTCTTGGATACAAAGCATTGATCGACACTTGAATCGAATAAGCAAGAAACATAAGAGTTATTGAGAAGAAACGTACCCGTGACTAGTTGTCATCTCGAGCTTCATCGGTGTTAATATTGAAAGCTCAGCCGCGTGCATTGGGGTTGGCTTTCTTCTCTGGGTACGCATTCCTAAAATGACCCGGTTGATCACATTCAAAACAAACACCTGTTTTTGGTGCATTGGGCCCCTTTTGAGCGACGGGAGGTATTCCTACAATCGTGGGCCACATGGCCACTTCTTTGACATTTCATGCAAAATGGTTTGCCACATTCACCAAGATGATGTTTGTAGAACTTGTTACAATAAGGTAGGTATCCGGCATAACCTTTCTTGCCGTCGGAGGTGAAGGGCTTCTTGGTGAAGTTGTTGTTGTTGTTGCTCGATTGGGGGGTTTCCCATTTTCTTTTGTTGCCACCCGATTTATCCTCGGCCTTAGGTGCCGGCACTTCAATTTTATCCACCGTTTCTATCAATTGGCGGGCCATCTTCAAAGCTTCTTGTAGATTAGTGGGCTTGGATGACATTACTCCATGGTTGATGCTCTTAGGGAGACCATCCATGTAAAGTTTAACCCTTAGAGACTCGGGGTTCACGAGGTGTGGGCACATCAAGACTAGCTCGGAAAATCGTTGATTATAGGCCTTGAGGTCATTTCCGGCCGCCTTTAAACTTCTTAGCTCATTTTCGTGCCTTCGGGTCTCTTCGCGCGGAAAGTATTCGCTGATCATCTTTTTTTTAAGTCGGCCCAAGAGAGAGCGTGGGCTTCATCGGTACCCACCGATTGCACATATGTATTCCACCATGTGAGAGCGATACCGGCGAAAGTGTGAGTGGAATATTTGACCTTGTCTTGGTCCCAGCAACCGCTTATGCTAAAAACGGCTTCCGTTTGCTCAAACCATCGAGTGAGAGCAACCAGTCCTCCGCTACCATCGAAAGTGTGAGGTTTGCACGCCTTAAAAGCTTTGTAGGAGCATCCCTCGTTTGAATTACCGGTTCCATGATTATTGTGGTTGTGGTTGTTGTTATTGTCATTGGAGGAGAGGCTGGCCATAGCCGCACCTATGGCAGTGGCTATCATGCGTTGAAGATCTTGTTCGGAAGTCTCATTGCGTGGGACTCGGCGAGGAGGCATTGTTCCTTCAAGACACAAGAATATCGTTGATTATTATTCTCAATAATACTAATCGTGATACGGAATAATGATGAAGAGAAAATTTTCCTTGACTCACCGTAAATTCTTTATGTCATAATGTCGGAACGTCCATATGAGTCTCCGTAATATAATCCCGGCAATTATATTACCCTAATTCATATGTGCATTCGACATTATTTCATAAAGTCAAGGTGGCGTGTCAATCAAATTAAACAACATGAGATTAAGATGGAATAAGAGTTAGATATGAATAGAAGAGTTCGAGTATAAATGCACAAGTAGTCAAGTAATTCCTACTTCAAGTCTATATGTCGGTTGTAGTGTAGACTCACTAATGTACCCTATGACTCGGGGTTGACACCAATGAACTCTAAATCCCTACAACCAACGCTCTGATACCATCGATAGCGACCCGACAAAATCGTCATTGACGGCGCCGTCTACTTAGGTCCCGTTATGTGGTCATAAGTCTTTAAAATGACATTTGACCCGACAAATGTAAAGATGTTTCAAGTTTACAAAAGTAGTTCAACGACTAATACGATACAACGTTTTTAAGTACAAATGAAACCTATGCGACACAATTTAAAGTAAAGCCAAAAGACGCTCCATAAATGCATGTATACTCGACATCCAAGCAAATATCAAAATAGTGAGCAGAACCATGTAACACATATCGTTCAAGGACCTGAGAAAAACATAGAAAATATGTCAACGAAAACGTTGGTGAAATCATAGGTTTAGTAAGTATATTGTATTGAACCACAAGGTTTAGTATGAATTGATTATCCGAATCGTTTACATTCCAAAAATGTCATTTGTATCATGAGCACCCAATTACCAAAGCTTAACTGAATCTTTCCTCTGAAATTTGAATCTATAGTGTTAGAACTTACACTATACCCGATAAAATTATATTTCATTCACTAACGGTAGCGAACCATCTGAATGAGGGTTCGTCAAACTCGTATGGCCACACAACATAATTACTCGCTTACACTTACACCCTGCAAGTGTAACTAATGATAAATGTATTGAGGACTTTTGTTCTAACTCATATGTATCTTTGAATTCGTATTTGTGTTCAATGTATAAAAGTATGAAATGTATATGTTTCTCAGTCCACGATTTAAAAGAATAAAAGTTGTTGAAAAGGTGGGACTATGATCTCACCTTGAGTGCAAGAGTATAATAGTATTTCACAAGTAAACGTATGCAAGAACGAATGCTAGTCTTGACCTAAACAAGTAGGTTGTATCAATAACGGTAACACGATTGGTCAAAGTTGTTCAATTAGTCCTATGGCTCATTACGACTCGATTATAAAGCATGTGAATCAAGTTGTCAAGTTTCATGCAAGAATCAAGTATACAAGAAGATTAGAACGGTTTAAACAAGTATTGGTTAAGTTTGAACAAAAGTCAACTTTGGTCAAGTCAAAGTCAACGAAAAAGTCAACACGTTCGGGTCAGGTCCCGAACTATTTTTCTGAGGTTTTTAATCATATATAAGCATGTTGGCCAAGTTTCATGTTGATCTGGGGTGCGTAGCATAGTAAGAATTAAACGAAAATGTGCATTTTTGGACAGCCGGGGCCCGGAGCGGCGCTCCATGACCCTGAGCAGCGCTCAGACTATCTGTTCAGCAAATCTTGCAGTTTTGATTAATGCACGAATCCAACTTCAAACAACCATAACTAATGAACCGTAAACATTCAAAACATGTATCTTATATCATTGGAAAGGTATTTTGATGAGGAATACAACTAAACACTTTTCATCAAACAATAACATCATTTAAAATAATCAAATTCTCGCCAAATGATCATTTAACGCTCGTCATCAAGGTTTCAAGTTCATAAAATGCATAAGATGATTTGGGAACTTAATACACATATATAATACGCCGTTTCGTAGGTAATTAAACATACATTGCAACTAAACACTTACTAACAACATTTCATAGCATTCAATACTTCAAAAGTTCATTTTAAAGTTCATCAAACCCTAACCAAGAATCATGAATTCAACAATTTTGTAAATGAGGCTTTTCTAAATCAACCTACATACCAAAACGAAGCTAATGATGCTAGTAACACATTTAATACATGAACTTTAACATTTAAACAACATTTAATCAACCAAAATCAAGGATTAAACTAACCCATTTCAAGTTTAAGCTAGTTACATCAAAATAACAAGATCAAGCATATAAATCATATATTCATGTTAGACTTGAGCCATAGACACTAATTAACACTTTTATAAGTTAAAAATATCAAGAACAAAGAATCTAGTGTTTTTAGAAAGTTACCCAAATGAGATGAAATTGGTATGGAATTGAAGAGGAAGATGCAAGGATTCCAAATATGTAATTTGTTTTGATGTTTGCTTCCTAAATCCGAATTAGATGATGATTGAATGAATTGGGTTTTTGAGAGTAAAAGTGGAAGTATGAAATGAGATGGGGAGGTGAATGATTGAGTGGAGGAGAAGCACTTTGACTAGTTGACCTAGTTAACTCTTTGCCCACTTGGCAACATTAGTCCCTCGACTTTGAAGCGGGTGCGTGATTTAACCAAACGATTATTTTAAATACGCTAGAGTAAACGAGAGAGGTTATAATTAAATAAAATGAATATTAGAAACGCTAAATAATGGAAGATACGAATCTAGATACGAGTGCATTATATAAAATAAAAAAAAACGGACGTTAAAAATAATTTAACGGAAAAATGCGGGATGTTACAGAATACAAACAAGCGGGTTACTACGTTTTAAAAGGGTGACTGTTCAGACAAAAACAGAATTAAATGAGTCAGTAACGACCCACATGTTCTTCGATTATGTTTGGGTGCTTTGATCGGCAAGACAAGAAACAGGAAACACAAGGTTGGAGCTGCAGTAGCGAATAACAGGAGTTGAAGAAAGAAAGAGAAGAGAGAGAGAGAGAGAGAGAGAGAGAGGGATTAAGAGAGAGTGAATTGATGTGATCTGTGGTGGTTATTTTGAGTTCATCATGGTTGTTCCAGCGGTGGTGTAAGTGGCCGATGGTTGTGGGGTTCATGGTGTCTTGTGTGTCGATCAACAAAACAGTAGAGAGTGGCGGTTTAGTTTGAATATAGAAGCTGGTTTAATGATGGTGATGAAAGTGGTGTTAGCCGATGGGGATTACAAAGGTCGTGTATGGTTGTTGATTCTTTGGTTATGGTTATAGTCCAAGGTGATGACCGATTAATACTCAAGAGGGTGGTGGTTTGATTCATTAATCTGAATTAGTAAACAAGGAAAAGTGGTGTCTTGCAAGAAAATAGAAGGTGTGAAATGGTTAGACAAAGTTGGAGGAGATTTTCATTCTGTACATGTATGCATATATATAATATATGTTATAAGTGTTAGTGGATGAAGAAAACAAGTATAGTATCATAATTATATATGATAATAGAATGATGGATTAAGAACGTGCATCAAAACCTAAAGTAATAATAAAGAAGTGATAGCAGCCATCTTAAATTTGAATTATGTACCGACAGTTTTCACATACTATTATTTCGTACTCCGTTGTTAAATCAGTGGCAGATAAAAGTCTTCGGAAAAATCCCAAGTTTTTACAGTAATTATATTTATTTATTTTAGTCATCATGGTATAAAAATTGGTCATTAACTATTAAATAAAAATTACATCAACTGTCCCTCTCGATTCTGGGTAAAATATAAAAAGTGATAAAACTTAACAAATAGTTCCTAAATACATTTTTAATAAGCCTAAAATTTATAGAACTCATTTTCGTATCACCATTTATTTTAAGATTACATAAGTTTGAATTTAACTTGCTTAATATCAATCAGAACATCAAACGAGTATTACAATCATTTAATATTTATTTTTAGTATAATTTATTTATATATATAGATATATTTTAAATAATAATCTATATCTATATAAGAATTGAGTCCTTGAAAATTAAATAGGCCGTAGTAAATATCATTAAACTCAATAAAATTTACCCATGTCATTTATTATGATGGTAAAACAGATAAACCTATATATAGCTACCCTTGAATTATTGATAGTAAAAATGTTTAAAACCATAATAGTTAAAACCATAATACTTAACTAATTAAAAATGTCATAAATAAATGTTTAACTAATCAATACTCAATAAATAATTCAAATTATCTATATATCTATCTACCTACATCTTAAAATTGAGTCATAAGAAGTATTCATGACTTTTTAACACACCCTAATAACTAATGGTAAAAAGTACAACCAACATCTCTACCACATCTATCGTCTATCTATCTATCTATCTATCTAAATATTGAGTCCTAAATTGTATTTATGACTTACCTCCTTCAATTTTTTTTTTTTGAAAAGCCAACAATTTTATTAGAACACGAAGATAACATTACATGTAAAACAAAAATACGAGCCTATATAAGTTACATGAATTCATAGTAAATAATGAAAAAAAGGTTTAAACAAGTTAATAGAATTCATAGTAAATATAGTAAAAAAACTAATAGTAAAATTAGTAAAAAAAAACGTATCTATAATGCATCTATATCTATAATAATTTTTTATAGAGATAAATAAATATATAAACTCTTCATTTTTTATAGTAATTAGAAGTTTAATGTCAAAATAACTACCGTTAATTAATATATATAAGAATAAGAACTCTTCATATTTTTGAGGAAATAATATTTGAGTCTCATGATAGTATTTAGTTTTATTATTTATTATTTTTATTTAGTGAACTAAAAATTGAGTCACTTGGTAATAAATATGTTAATGAATACATTATGATTGAAAATTAAGTATTGTTATTAATAGCAATTAACTAAAAGCTAAAAAAGTTAAAACGGTAACACTTTTAAGGTAAAAAATTGAAGTTTTAATCAAACATTAAATATTAAATAACTAAATAATAGTAAAATAGTAAATAGTAATTGATAGTTGAAAAGTTAACTAATTTATCACCTATGGTAAATAAATTTTAAGCATATTAAAATTGTGTCTTAAATAAGTTATAATTTTTTCATTTTCCTTTCATTAAATACTTCATTTCCCTACTTCTTTCATTTACCTTGAGACATTACATTTTTACCTATAAACACCCATTCTCATCTTCACATTACTCACATTTCAAATGTAACCCATCATCATCCTCATTTTTGTAGGTTTGCTTGCTCTTTTTATGTTGATTTTATCAATCACATAACATCGAACTTATATTGTGATATCACTCCATTAAGATTTTATTGAGGTTCTATAATATTTTTTTTTTAATTTTTGTAATTGTTTATCAATAATGATAATTATTTAGAGTTCATTTACATATGTGTTTTTTTTATAAAATTTATTTTATAGTTAAGTAAATAGTTTCCTTTCATAGATCTCATTATAATATTATTAGCATTTGTATTTGTATTTGTATTTGTAATGTATTTGTATATTAGTTAAGTGAATAATATATTAAAAGTCAAGTAACAATCGTTTAATCGTGTATGTATATATACATATATATATATATATATATACATATATATACATATATACATATATACATATATATATATATATATATATATATATATATATATATATATATATATATATATATATATATATATATATAAACTCCTTATTGTAATTGTGTTGATATTATTTCATCTAATGTTGTAGTAAAAAAGTTTTGTTTCAACAACCATATTATAAAGTTAATTGATGTATTGATGAAATAAAAGAATGTATTATTTTAAATTTTAACAACAAAATATTAGAAAAGCACAATAATGTTATAGTTGTAACCTGAATCAATATACTAACAACACTCATGAATACTTAAGAATCTAAAGTGATTCTTTTGCTATATGATCATGCTCTTTTATTTTGTGTTTTTGATTTGCTTCTTAAAAATTTATTGCGATATTTTATCATCAAAGGTTTTGTTATGACAATCATTTGTATCGGATAATACATTGATAATATGTTAGTGAAAAAGTAATGTATTTCTCATAATTTCAACAAGAAAAGATCTTAAAGTTACATCATTCATGTTGTAGTTAAAGCATGAATGAATACAAAATATAACAACATTGTATAATGTATTAATGATGTGCATGTTTTATTTTAGAGTGCAATTTAATTAATTTCAAAGTTAATATCAATTATAAATACCGCGCAAAGTCATTTTTTTATGTTATCTATTTGTAAAATTCGATACACGACAAATAAAAAAATTGTCATGATTAAATGGTATGGCACTATTTTTTTTCGATGAATGAAGATTAATAATTGATTTATTAGCGCTGACTTAAATGTTTCTATTTATTTATAATGTAAATAGCATTATTCGTTTAATTTAAAAAAAATATAAGAATCAAAATAAATATATATGCAAGTTATATAAAAATAATTTTGATCTGTTAAAATTAAATGTTCGAAGTGTCCTAGACTCTTATGTTTTACTTCACAATAATTTATGGTAAAAATAATTTAAAAATATTTTAAACCTAAATAATGGTAAAAATTAAATGATCAAAAGATCAAATTACTTTATGCATTTACGTTCTACTAAAGTTAATTAACATGCATTTAATATAATGAATATAATGTGTATCTTAAATAATAAATTGTTTTATTTATTTTGTTTCATTTATTCATAATATATATTATGTTAATGCTTTATATGGTTACGTTAAAACTCCTATCATACTAAACTTTTTTAGCACTCATTCATATTTCACAGTTAATGACGTAGTATATAATTTAATAATTTAATATCAATCATCAATTAACATCTTAAGTTTTATAGTTTTACAGATATAACACCATACACCCATCAAATATAAAAAGTATTGCCCTATAAAATTAAGACCAAATTTCCTGAAACTATTGTATACCTAGACCAACTAGAATAAGGTATTGATGCTGATGTTCAATGATTTATCGAACTTGGCCACGAACGCAATCCGTTGGAATACCTGAGTTGTGACTTCATTGTTTTGATCAAAGGTTATATATATAAGTACATTATATATTTTTTGAAGTTTTTGTGTGTGTGTGTGTGTATATATATATATATATGTATGTGTGTGTGTGTTTCTCACTTTCTATAATAATATGGTTTGCATGAATTGTGTAGAGAAATGTTATGCAATGTAGTGTAACTCTGCAAAGAGCAATATAGCGCATTGCTTCTTTTCTAGGCTACAAGAAGAATGTGTTTACTCTATACGTAATTTGCATTCGCACCAAACAAGGAAGAATTATGCATTCTGAATGTAAACAAACTTATAATTGAGTTGAATGGTCTAATTAAAAACATGACGAACTTAATGTACGTGCAACGCACGAGCATTTGCACCTAGTTATTATAATATTCTATTTTTATTTTATTAATTTTTAATAACAACAACATATAATACTTCAAATTATATTTTGAATTATTATTTATATATACATACACACATATCTATTTACAATTAATTATTCGTGAATCGTCGAGAGCATTCGAAGGTCAATTGAATATATGAAACAGTTCAAACTTTTTTTTTTTGAGATTCAATTAAATAGACTTTGCTTATCGTGTCGAAATCATAAAAAATTAAGTTTAAATTTGGTCAAAAATTTACGGGTCGTCACAATATATATAAAGATTGGTGAGAAAACGGTTGCTTTATGTCTAGATAATTTTTGTCGTTGCGTATTTTATTTGTTTACTAGAGAGCATTTGTGAAAACCAACTGCCGAAGATATTGCTCGGCTTTTATAATTTCACGCACAAATACATGGTTTACCGAGCATTCTTGGTAGTATTGATTGTATGCATTGGGAGTGGAAGAATTGTCTTGAGGTGTGACAAGGACAATATACTAGAGGTGATAAAAAAAAAGGCCCGTCTATTATGCTTGAAGCAGTCGTCTCTCAAGATTTGTGGATATGACATGCATTCTTTGGTGTGACTGGTGCAAACAACGACATTAACGTTTTAGATTATTCACCGTTGTCCAACAATATAAAAGATTGCACTGCTCCACCTTCACCATTTGAAGTAAACGTGCGTCACTAGATAGAGGGTATTACCTAGGTGATTGTATATATCCAGATTGGGCTATATTGGTCAAAACGCCCCATAATCCAACTGACGAACCCCGTAAAAATTTAAACGGTTTCAAGAAAGTGCAAGAAAATATATTGAACGTGCATTTGGAGTATTACAAGGTAAATTTGCAATGTTAAAAACTCCAACGAGATCTTTAGACTTCAACAAAATTAGAAGATATATGTATTCTTGTATTGTATTTAATAACATGATTCAAGAAAATAACGGTTTTCTGATTAGACGCAGAGAAGATAGAATGATTGCTCACCCAAGTAACCGACCACGAAGCTTAGAAAGGAATTTGAGGGATCGAGATGCTAGGGTTAAGGAAATAAGAGATAGGCAAGTGCACAATCAGTTGGAGGCAGATTTGACCGAGCACGTTTGGAACTTATCGCCTTACTTTCGTACCGCTAATAATAATGAATAATTTAATGTGTTATGTTTTTTCTTATTTCATTTATGTAATTTTATCTTTTAGGAATTTAAATTGAGGTACTTAATGTTTACTTTTATTTATTTATTTATTGTTATGTTATTATTATCATTTTACATATAAATAATATAAATGAAATAAATTTAACAGAAAAAATAAAAATAAAATGTTACATCAGCATTCCACTAACAACCAATACCAAAAATCCACACCACCACAACTCCACTAAAAAACTCACACATCATAATCAGCAAAAAATTACAAAAAGTAACTAACACGAACAATCGACACGAGACACCACTACAAATGGTCTTATACCCATTGCTGCTCATCTACCCGTCAACAGGTTAATTTTTTCACTTGTAATCCGAAGATACCTACGACCCGCTGACAAACTTGCGGGTTTAGAAATATACATGTTACTTATCCATGCTCACGGATATTCATGATTATGAGGGTTAAACTGTTCTCAATTGTGAATAGACATTGAAATAATAAGTATATTAATGTGTAATTTAATATATATGTGTGTGTGTGTGTGTGTGTGTGTGTGTGTGTGTGTGTGTGTGTGTGTAGAGGTGGGTTAACATGTAATCTTGCGGGTTGCTCAAATGGATATCATGTATTTACTAGTCAAATGACGGGTACATATACCATATAGTCACGTTTAAGGTGGGTTAACATGTAATCTTGCGGGTTGCTAAATGGATATCATGTATTTACTAGTCAAATGACGGGTACATATACCATATAGTCACGTTTAACTTTTTTTGAATTTTTCTATCGATCATGAAAACGAATAATATATAGTCACGAGTTTTTATTGCCTATTATCATTTTTAATGTAAATATCAGTAATGGAACGAATATAATAGTATAGTACTAGTTATTAGTACTTATTAGCAAGGTTGTAAACGATGCGAGACGGAGTTGAAACGTTCGGAATATTAAAATGTTAATGGATATTAAGGAGCTTGACTAATAATAATGATGAGATAACTAGCAAAACCTTCTCGACTTTACTATAAACAACCTGCACGCTTGGGAATAAACCTTCACGGCTTAAACATTTATTCAAGTAACAAAGAAAGTAATAATCAATAACTAAGTTTCAAAACAAACGTAAGAAAAATATAACTACTGAGAAAAGACCTAAACATTTAGAAATTAAAATACTAGATAAACTTGAAAGTAGATAAACTCAATTTCTTTCTGCATTTTATCTATAGTGTGCATGACTTGTTCTTGTTTCCAAAGCTAGCATCACAAATAAGCATCACGAGTTTATTGGGCTTGGACTAACGTTGATGGGCTCAAGTTAATTTAATTGTTTATTAATTACTTTGGCCAAATTATATTACTTGGCTCAACATAAGCAACCCATCTGAATTAAGGGTATGCATCATCCTTTCTTTCTTCAAAAAGACTTGTCATCGAGTCTACATCATCAACACTATTTTTAGAGTCGATTTCGAGAAAGACTATGATATTTAAGGTGGGACTTCTTACTTGAAATTATGAAACGTATGGGGTTTCGTGAACGTTGGAGGAAGTGGATTTTGGCATGCTTAAAATCGGCTTCTATTTCTGTCCTTGTCAATGGTCCCCGACGAATGAATTCAACATCAAACGCGGAGTAAGGCAAGGGGATCTACTGTCGCCTTTCCTCTTTATTATTGCGGCGGAGGGTTTGAATTTGCTTACAAAAAAGGCGATTAGTGTTGGGCTCTATAAAGGGGTGGATATTGGTTCGGATAAAGTGATAATCTCGCATCTTCAATAAGCAGATGACATCAATTTCTTGATGAGTGGAATAGACAAAAATTTTGTAACCTCATGAAGTTGTTAAATTGTTTCGAAAAGGTCTCGAGCTTAAAAATTAATTTCAACAGAAGTCTAATTTTTAGACTTGGAGTTTAGTCTACCGAAAATGATCTCACGGCTCTTCGGGTTGGTTGTAGAGTAGGAGATTTTCCGATTACTTATCTCGGTTTACCTATGGGTCGGAATAAGAATCGCGTGGAAAAATGGAAACTCGTTATTGAGAAATTTAATTCGTGGCTTGCAAATTGGAATGCAAAATATGGTTTCTCTTGGGGGGAGGTTAACGCTAATTAAATCGGTCCTTAATAGTTTATCGCTATACTATTTCTCTCTCTTTCGTGCGCCTTCGAGTGTGATAAAATCTCTTGAGTGTATTCGTAGAAATTTCTTTTGGGACGGGACAGGTGAAAATTCAAAAATTTCTTGGGTCAAATCGGAAGTTTCACTTTTACCTTATGGTGAAGGTGGTCATAACATTGAATCCTTACTGGCGAAAAATCTAGCTTTATTGGGAAAATGTTTTTGGCGGGCTAAATTGGAGCCCAACTCACTTTGAGTTTAAATTATAAAAAGTATTCATGGTGCTAAGGACCTACTTCTTCTTTTGAGCTTTCAGGGGTCAAAAGGAAAGAGTGGAGTATGGCTTAACATCTTACGTGCATGTTGAGACATCGAAAAGACTGTAGTTCAATTCGGTAATTCTTTCTTCAAGCGGATAGGCGACGGCTCGAATACTTTTTTCTAGACGGAAACATGATTATGTGACGTCCCATTAAATTGCAGGTTTACAAGACTTTTTCGTTTCAAGCAGGAGCAGCATGCACGAATCATTTAGGCTCCGATGGACAGAAGATTCTTGGCAGGAGACATGGAACTGGCAATGAGAGATTAACGGTAGAACACGAGGTGAACTCGATGAATTGAAATCATTATTGGACGAGTTTCAGAAAAAGATCAAAGCATCGAATCTTGGTCATGGCGGTTTGCAACTAATGGAGTATTCTCAACAAAAAAAAAACTCACAACATTAATTGATGAGAAGCTTCATTCCCGTATCGGTTCGAGAGATGCCACTTTAAATAATAATTTGGTCCCATCAAAAGTGGAAATCTTCATATGGAGGGTATTGTTGGTTGAATGTTGGTTAATGAACTAAATGACAAAGTTAAGAATGATGATTAACCAAAGAATATGTTTTGATGATGACACATACATATGCATAAGTGATGACCGACATCTTAACATAAAACACGCAAGGTCACTAATCCATACTTTATCTTGTAAATGACCAAGTCAAACATAGCTTAAAGAATGGAATTAAAGATCAGCAAAATACAGGGTCAAGGTACGGTCAACCGCATACCCAGCCGTAGAAGCCCCAACTGAATTGCAACGCAGTTTTATGAAAACAAGTTGCACGGTCACCACCACGGTCAACCGCAGTGCGACCGCAGTTTTCTCTGTCACCACTTTTGACCAAATTCAGTTTGACTAGTTCACTACATCTATAATTCATGAAACCTTTCTCAACATGCTTAGAATAGATGTCCTCTCCGTACTCAATTGAGTTTTGGTCATAAAAACACTAATCGTGGTTAATTACGCCTAATGACATCTTAATAACAAATTAACTAAGATTAGGCATAACACATAAGTGTTAAACAACAACTTGTGATCTTAAATCTTATCTAGATATCCTTAGTATGATCAAGTACCAACACACTTAAGCCAATGTCACTAGAACAATAATTACTATCAAAGATGACTTAGTGATTAATTAAGGCTAAATGAAGAACAATGCTTTAAAGTGTAACTAGTAAAGACTTGTAATCCTAAAATACACTTAGATACATTTGGGATGGTCACCAAGTCCCAACTAGAGATTGCTCTTCCCTTGTGCATGTGTTGGACATTAATGTGTGCTTACACATTAATCATGCAATATGTTATATTGCAAGTAAGCTTGCTAAAAGCTTAAACTATAAGTTGTGCAAATATCTATATGATTCATCTTAGAGTAACTATCTCTTGCTATGTGTGAGTATTACTTGCTACTTGCTAATATGTTTAATACTCATAAATTTGTCAACTTAATTAATATGTTTGCTATGTGCTTACTAGTTAGAATACTAGGATTCAACTAACTAGCCTACTCCAATAAATTAAGTGTAAAATAGTTCACAATGGAATTATGGTCAATTGTCTATTTGGTCTTGTCTTAGTAACAAGTTGTGATTACTTATCCAAGTATGACTTAACCTTGATGTCTCTACACACTTAATGATTATATTAGAAAGACATCATTCAATTAATCTCTACCTAATCTTAAAATGAATATGAATTGTGATTAATTGAAACTACGAAGTTAATGACATATTGACTAGTCTTTAGAATTGAACCAAATGCATTAATGTAACTAACTAAGTCTTGACCAAACTGAGATTTCCCAAAATATCAATCAAGACACTTCTCCAACAATGTTGGGTTTACCACTATTGGAGTGTTATGTCACTTTCACTCAATAAGACCAAATCTCACACACTTAATGCATATAGTACTTGTATAGGATGTTGGGTTTCTTTTGCAGGTGCTAGATGGAGTAAAGGTGCCAAAATGTGGTGTTCAAATTTGAGTCAAACAGCTATACAACGGATACATATTTTGGATTGGAGCACGCACGGTCAAACCACGGTCGACCGTGCTGGCAACCGTGTGTCAAGGCTATTTTTTGAATCCTACTATAAAAGGCAAGCATTGAAGAGCATTTCAAGCTAACCCTCTTGCATATTTCAAAAGCTTATTTCTAGAGATCACAAGGGCTCTTGAAACAACCCAACCCGTATTCCATACGATAATTTTTTTTTTGTAATGATACACATTTACGCGCCAATAAAATATGTAAACCAATCCACAAGTCCATTTAAACGTTCAACAATTTAAATGTTTACAAAAGGCACGAAAGCCATTAATTAAGTTCAATACAAGTTTGACCCACTACAACGATAGTTTATAATCCAAACGACCCTTTGAGCATGGTTTGGGACTAAACTACCCAAAACGTTTGGCCAACTTTCAAACTTCAACAAAACATCATCAAAGGCCACCTAGTGCCCGATAACCCCTTTGCCCTTATCCGCACCTGCAACTAAAAAGATAAACAACGAGAGGGGTAAGCTAATGCTTAGTAAGTGTAATAGTTATACATGTTCATATATAACCTACTCATTTGCAAACACACACAAAACACCGCATACAAGCTAGCAACACGACAACCATGCAAAACTCATGCGTAAACTACTTTCCACAATTTATAAGAAGCTAGCAACACCAATAGCATATAGTTCAATATTGAATATGCTAATACCAAATTCACACAACCATGGTTAACCAATAGTAAAAGGAATGGTACTCGAATTTCCAATCGGTGTTCATAACAACCGTTAGTGTACAACACATATATCACCAACCCTTGAACAACACATATCCGTTCATAAGATCATTAGTGTACAACACATATAACACCAACTTGGACAACACATATCCATTTAATAACCCGTTAGCGTACAACACATATTTTGCTAAATTAGACAACACATATCCGTTCATAAATCGTTAGTGTACAACACATATATCGCTAACTAGGACAACACATATCCTTACGTACAAATAAGCACATCATATACGTACAAGTATACTTATTCCACTCACCTTGACACAAGGATGATGATTATGCACGTCTGAACTTCAAGGCAACGTACCTAATTCATTTAGTACACATTCAATCAAACAACTAGTGGAATTAACCACAATACTTACACTTGAGCATTTAATGACCCAATTTGTATTAAATGTCTCGACTACACCACGACCGCCCATAAATGGCCAAGACTCATATTAAATCACTAAGGCTAGTGATTTAAAGTCTACTAACATCAGTTAATATAACATAGGGTAATTCATGCCCGTTTTACCCAATTAGGTCAACTAGTACTCATTTGACCCATTTTAAATACTTAGACTCACAATCAAGTCAAACTTACCCATTAACACTTCTTTCATAAATCTAAAAGTGTATTAGTGACTACAACGTCATTAAACACTTACAATCTCAAATCACAAGACCCAAAACCCTAGATTGTGACTATTAGGGTTTCATTACAACAACATAACCCAAATTCACCCATTTTACCCTCAAATGGGTCATGCAAGTCTCTAGTAACCAAAACCCTAGCCATTAACCAATTAAAACTCAAAACTTAGAGTTAGAACTTACCGAGACTATCAACGTATAGCTAGAGACGCAAGGAACAACTTTAATTCTTGCTCCAAAGATCAACCATTAATCCTTCACTCTCAAATCTCACTTTTAATCCAAATGGGTTTTAAGTTTTGGGAGAGAAATTGGAAAGAAAAGAGAAAAGAAATTAAATGAAATGGATGAGTGGTTGGGATTTAATGCTCCCATCAGATTTATACGCCAAATTACCAATTTGCCCCTTAAAGTCATTTAAATTGAGCTAAAACCGGAGTCTGTCTAGCAGCATTGCCGCGGCGCGGCCCATTTGTCGCGGCGCAACATATCGAAGGAAAAATGACCCTTGTTAACCTGACTTCTGATCTGGAAATGCTTTATGTGTCGCGACGCGGCCTTAGCCGTTACCTGGACACCTCGACAACCTTAAACAAATTTTGATTTTATTTAATTCGTACACTTAAATCCCGCTTCCTATATTCGCCTAACCCTTAACAATGGTCTCACAAGACTTAATGCTATCAAAACCCATGTATAAACTTGTATATGCACCCATTATCAAATATATATATATATATATATATATATATATATATATATATATATATATATATATATATATATATATATATATATATATATATATATATATATATACAATTACGCATAATCTAGCGAGTTACAAACGTACAATGATTAGGTATGTACCTTTCAATATGTACGGGGAAAACGGGATGTTACAACTCTCCCCCACTTGAATCGGAGCGCGTCCTCGCGATCCAAGCCGTATGACAAGCTAGAAGATAAACCAATACGAACTCTTCAGGCTCCCAAGTAAATTCGGAACTTTTACTTCGACGCCATTGGACTTTAAAGGTCCTTACCTCTTTATGTCTCAACCTCTTGACCTTCTCATCGAGTATAGCGATCGGCTCATCAATATACTCTAACTTATTGTTTAGCTCAATCTCGTCTAAAGGCACCCAGGATGAATCATCCGCAAGACACTTACGGAGATGGAAAACATGAAACGTATTATGGATCCCCGCAAGCTCTTCGGGTAATTCCAAACTATACGCGACTTCACCAACACGAGCTAAAACCTTAAATGGTCCAATAAACCGAGGAGCTAACTTTCCTCATTTTCGAAATCGAATAATACCCTTCCATGGCGAAACCTTAAGCATCACCATGTCACCTTCTTGAAATTCGATCGTTCGTCTACGCTTGTCGGCATACGACTTTTGCCTATCTTGAGCCTTTTTCAAATGCTCTCGAATAATATCAATTTTGCTATTCGTCTCTAAGACCAAATCGGTACTCCCGATTTCCTTTTGTCCCACTTCACCCCAACAAATCGGGTTTCGACACCTACGCCCATAAAGCATCTCATATGGCGGCATCCCGATACTAGTATGATAACTATTATTGTACGAGAATTCCACCAAAGGCAAATGCTCATCCCAACTACCCCCGAAATCAATAATGCACACTCGTAACATATCTTCCAAAGTTTGATTTGTACGTTCGGTTTGACCGTTCGTTTGAGGATGGTACGCCGTGCTCAGTTTCAATTGTGTACCCATATCTTTGTGAAACTTTTCCCAAAATCGAGATGTAAAACGGGTATCTCGATCCGAAATAATAGATATAGGAACACCATGTCGAGAGATGACTTCCTTGATAAACAACTTAGCCAAGGTCTCCGACGATATCGCTTCCCGAATCAGAAGAAACAAAGCACTTTTTGTTAATCGATCAACAATCACCCAAATCGAATCAAATTGGGTTCTCGCCATTTTAGGTAACTTTATAATGAAATCCATGGTAATGTGCTCCCATTTCCATTTCGGGATTTCTAATGGCTGCAACTTACCATACGGCTTTTGGTGTTCAGCTTTAACTTGCAAACATGTAACACATTGTTCAACATATTTTACGACGTCGCGTTTCATGCCCGGCCACCAATAATCCTTCCTCAAGTCAAGATACATTTTCGTCGCGCCCGGATGAATGGAATACTTTGACTTATGTGCTTCATCAAGTAGCACTTGTCGATAATCACCCATCTTAGGCACCCACACTCTTCCTTGAAAAGACAACAACCCACGCGAACCCATAGTAAAGAATTTTGATTGCCCCACAATTCGTTCCGCATGCTTGTTGTGAACATACGCCTCTATTTGAATCACACCAAGTTTTTCAAGAAAATCGTTAGTAATAATCATACGTAACAATCCCAATCGTAACGCCGAGTGATGACCCTTTCGACTTAACGCATCCGCGACCACATTCGCCTTGCCCGGATGATAAAGTATCTCACAATCATAGTCTTTTACCACATCCATCCAGCTACGTTGACGATAATTCAAATCTCGTTAATTAAAGAGATGTTTCAAACTCTTATGATCCGAATAAATCGTACTTTTGACACCATACAAGTAATGGCGCCAAATTTTCAACGCATGTACCTCCGCCGCTAACTCAAGATCATGAGTCGGATATCTCGTCTCGTGTTCCTTTAATTGTTGAGAGGCATAAGCGATGACTTTACCCCTTTGCATTAGAACACACCCGAACCCATTTAACGAAGCATCACAATAAACCGTCATGTCTTCTACCCCTTCCGGTAACACTAACACCGGAGCTTGACATAACTTTTCTTTTAACAATTGAAAAGCAATTTCTTGCTCATTCTCCCAAACAAACCTCGCGTTCTTCCTTGTCAATTTCGTTAATGAAGAAGCGATCTTAGAAAAGTCTTGCATAAACCGACGATAATAACCGGCCAATCCGAGAAAACTTCGGATTTCCGTAGGCGTATTCGGTTGTCTCCAACTCTTCACCGTCTCTATCTTCCCCGGATCTACTTGAATACCGTCCTTGTTCACAATGTGACCAAGGAATTGAACCTCCCTTAGCCAAAATTCACATTTGGAGAACTTAGCATACAACTTCTCCTTTCGTAACTTCCTCAATACTTCACGCAAATGACGTTCATGTTCGTTCATACTTTTCGAGTAGACTAGTATGTCGTCAATGAACACAATCACCGACTTTTCCAACATAGGTTAGCACACTCAGTTCATAAGGTCCATGAATGCCGCTGGTGCATTCGTAAGACCAAAAGGCATAACTACAAACTCAAAATGCCCATAACGCGTTCGAAAATCCGTTTTCTCTATGTCTTCCTCACAGACCCGCACTTGATGATAGCCGGACTGTAAGTCAATCTTAGGAAAATAAGTTGCACCTTGGAGTTGGTCAAACAAATCGTCAATCCTAGGTAATGGATAGCGATTCTTGATCGTCACTTTGTTCAACTCCCGATAATCGATGCACATCCGCATACTTCCATCTTTCTTTTTCACAAACAAGACCGGAGCACCCCATGGCGAGGAGCTCGGTCGAATGAAACCCTTTTCAAGAAACTCTTGGGTTTGATTTAACAACTCTTGCATTTCCGTCGGTGCTAAACGATAAGGAGTTTTAGCAATGGGGGTAGCCCCCGGAACCAACTCAATGCGAAATTCTACTTGTCTTTCCGCCGGAACACCCGGTAACTCGTCTGGAAAAACGTCTTCGAATTCACTAACCACCGGAATTTCACGAATGGGTGGTGGCTCATCACGGGTATCTACAACATGGGCAAGATAAGCCATGCCACCACTAACAAGAAAACGATGTGCCCGTGCAAAAGAACATATCGGTTCAAGTCTTCTTCGTTTATCGCAGTGAATAATTAACTCTCCCCCACTTGGGGCCTTTACACGAATAAATTTTTTGTGACATGCAATATCGGCTCTATTATGATCGAGCCAATCCATACCCACAACGATATCAAAATCGCCCAAAGTCATAGGAATGAGATCAATTTTAAAGTTTTCGGCACCAAACACATCACAATTTTTACATACGTCAACCACTAGCACCGTCTTGCCGTCCGCTATTTCGACTTCTACCGGATGACTTAACTTAGCTAATATCTTATTAAGTTTAGGTACAAATCGAGGTGACACAAAAGACAAATTTGCACCACTATCAAATAGAATCCTTGCCGGATTAGAGTTAACCATGAAAGTACCTGAGACAACTTCGTTCGATTGTTTGGCTTCATCATTGGTCATCAAATAATTTCGACCTCTAGCCGTACCCGCCGCCTTTTCTAACCGCTTAACATTATCATTGCACAACTCGGGACACTCGGGTCTCTTGTGCCCTTCTTTACCACAATTGAAACGAGTAAATTTGGGTGTGGAAGGTGAGTTAGGGCAATCACGAGAGATGTGACCTTTTTGACCACAAGTATAGCAAGTGGGTACATGACCACCGGAGCCACCTTTCTTCACACTATTAACACTTTCGGAGCCCTTCTTGTTCTTTTTGTTGGAAAAGCTCAATTGATTCGAATTCTCGAACTTCCTCTTACCAAAAGTAAAACTACTCTTTCTCAACAAAAGCGCCTCAAAACCCTTCGCCATATTGAACAATTCATCAAAGCTCTTCACCACGTTCACACTAATTTTCTCTTGATAGTTATCATTCAAGATTCGATAGAAATCTTCTTTCAACATTTTATCATTCCCGACATACTCCGGGCAAAATTGGGTCTTGGACAAAAACACGGATTTGAGAGTGTTCAAATCCATCGACCCTTGCCTCAAGGAACGTAACTCGTCCTTAAGCCTAGTTAGATCGGCCGAAGTTCGGTACTCATCGAAAAACTCTACCTTGAATTCATCTCAAGTAAAATCCATGCATTGTTCTTCACCATAAACTTGGATTTTCGCATCCCACCATAGCTTAGCGTCACCCCTTAACATGCTATAACCATACCTTATCTTCTTATCAAGAGGACATTCACAAGTACAGAAAGCCCCCTCCATATCGGAGATCCATCGGGTACTCTTGAGAGGGTCTCGTTCACCTTCAAAGGTGGGAGGTTGAGAATCCTTAAAATTCTTATAAAAGAAGTCCCGTCTCCCCACATTATCCTCTTGATGAACGGCCTTCACTTGCTCCTTGACTACATTGACTAATTGCTCGTCAATCGTATCTAGAAACATTTTCTTAACATCCTCGAGGAACTCCGCCTTTTGACGTTTAAAGATGGCCTCAACTTTGGCCGTGAACTCAACGTCCTCACTCGTACCCCCGTTTTCGATGTCGTTTCCGTTTCTCATCTTCATTCTATAAAACGAAAAAGATTAAACAACAAACGAACAAAAGGACATAACACGTATGCATAAACGTATACCCCGCACTACTCCATCTTACTCAACAATCGTCGTACATTACTTGTTTGACATGATTTCCACCCGTAACAATGGTAGCTAATCATTGTTACGCGAACACGTCGCATTAACTCGCTAGTAGAACGTCCATCTCGCTTGATGATTGCTAAACACAACACAATTCAATTAGCACGAGGTTAGTTCACATAAACCAAAGTACTAACAATTCCCGATTTGACCCAAAGTCCTACAAGTCCCGCATAAAAGCGCATACACAATAAAGTCTAAGTGCACCTATCTCAAGTCGCCTAAATCCCTTAGACCATGCTCTGATACCACTTGAAACAACCCAACCCGTATTCCATACGATAATTTTTTTTTGTAATGATACACATTTACGCGCCAATAAAATATGTAAACCAATCCACAAGTTCCATTTAAACGTTCAACAATTTAAATGTTTACAAAAGGCACGAAGGCCATTAATTAAGTTCAATACAAGTTTGACCCACTACAACAATAGTTTATAATCCAAACGACCCTTTGAGCATGGTTTGGGACTAAACTACCCAAAACGTTAGGCCAACTTTCAAACTTCAACAAAACATCATCAAAGGCCACCTAGTGCCCGATAACCCCTTTGCCCTTATCCGCACCTGCAACTAAAAAGATAAACAACAAGAGGGGTAAGCTAATGCTTAGTGAGTGTAATAGTTATACATGTTCATATATAACCTACTCATTTGCAAACACACACACAACACCGCATACAAGCTAGCAACACGACAACCATGCAAAACTCATGCATAAACTACTTTCCATAATTTATAAGAAGCTAGCAACACCAATAGCATATAGTTCAATATTGAATATGCTAATACCAAATTCACACAACCATGGTTAACCAATAGTAAAAGGAATGGTACTCGAATTTCCCATCGGTGTTCATAACAACCGTTAGTGTACAACACATATATCACCAACTTTTGGACAACACATATCCGTTCATAAGATCATTAGTGTACAACACATATAACACCAACTTGGACAACACATATCCATTTAATAACGCGTTAGCGTACAGCACATATTTTGCTAAATTAGACAACACATATCTGTTCATAAATCGTTGTGTACAAAACATATATCGCTAACTAGGACAACACATATCCTTACGTACAAATAAGCACATCATATACGTACAAGTATACTTATTTCACTCACCTTGACACAAGGATGATGATTATGCACGTCCGAACTTCAAGGCAACATACCTAATTCATTTAGTACACATTTAATCACACAACTAGTGGAATTAACCACAATACTTACACTTGAGCATTTAATGACCTAATTTGTATTAAATGTCTCGACTACACCACGACCGCCCATAAATGGCCAAGACTCATATTAGATCACTAAGGCTAGTGATTTAAAGTCTACTAACATCAATTAATATAACATAGGGTAATTCATACCCATTTTACCCAATTAGGTCAACTAGTACTCATTTGACCCATTTTAAATACTTAGACTCACAATCAAGTCAAACTTACCCATTAACACTTCTTTCATAAATCTAAAAGTGTATTAGTGACTACAACATCATTAAACACTTACAATCTCAAATCACAAGACCCAAAACCCTAGATTGTGACTATTAGGGTTTCATTACAATAACATAACCCAAATTCACCCATTTTACCCTCAAATGGGTCATGCAAGTCTCTAGTAACCAAAACCCTAGCCATTAACCAATTAAAACTCAAAACTTAGAGTTAGAACTTACCGAGACTATCAACGTATAGCTAGAGACGCAAGGAACAACTTTAATTCTTGCTCCAAAGATCAACCCTTAATCCTTCACTCTCAAATCTCACTTTAAATCCAAATGGGTTTTAAGTTTTGGGAGAGAAATTAGAAAGAAAAGAGAAAAGAAATTAAATGAAATGGATGAGTGGTTGGGATTTAATGCTCCCATCAGATTTATACGCCAAATTACCAATTTGCCCCTTAAAGTCATTTAAATTGAGCTAAAACCGGAGGCTGTCCAGCAGCATTGCCGTGGCGCGGCCCATTTGTCGCGGCGCGACATATCGAAGGAAAAATGACCCTTGTTAACATGACTTCTGATCAGGAAATGCTTTATGTGTCGCGGCGCGGCCCAGTTTATCGCGGCGCGGCCTTAGCCGTTACCTGGACACCTCGACAACCTTAAACAAATTTTGATTTTATTTAATTCGTACACTTAAATCCCGCTTCCTATATTCGCCTAACCCTTAACAATGGTCTCACAAGACTTAACGCTATCAAAACCCATGTATAAACTTGTATATGCACCGATTATCAAATATATATATATATATATATATATATATATATATATATATATATATATATATATATATATATAATTATGCATAATCTAGCGAGTTACAAACTTACAATGATTAAGTATGTACCTTTCAATATGTACGGGAAAAACGGGATGTTACAGCTCTAATTACTACTCAAATGTGATCAAGCAAGAGAAGATTCTATGATCTTATAGATATAGAATTTGGTTGTTGTAAACTTACTAATCAAAATCAATAATCTTGTGAGTTTACTTAGTGTAATGTATGTCCTAGTATTGTCTTAGGATCATCATTGCAAAGTGTATAATTCTTGTAATTTCAATTAGTAGAAGCATAGGCTAGCTTAGTGATCTACTTCCTTAAAGGGACTTAAGAAGTTGATTAATCTTATTTGGAGATTAATACTTGTCCAAGGTGAAGACAAGTTGATCTAGGTTGGAGTTGATCTTTCAAAGGGATAAAAATTAGGTTTATTGTCTACTAAAAAAGTTGAAGACTTGTAAATCGGATCTCCACCGGGTTTGGAGAAAAGTGCTTAGTGAAGCAAGAAATCCCGATTAGTGTAATCGGGGATTGGATTAAGGTGGATTAGTTATAATCTACCCGAACCACATTAGGAGAATTGAGAACATGGAAAAAATGGACCAAGCTAGCAATTCAATGGTAGGGATAAGTCAAGGATTGGGTAATCTTAAAATCAATCAAAACCAATGATCAAAATGCTAATGAGAATAACCTTTTCAAAAAGATTTTGAATTAATGAAAGATTTTATTACAAATGCAAAATTATTTTTGAAAAATGATTTTAAAAGATTATTGAAGGAAGTTTACTTGTATTAGGATTGTGTGTTTTTGTGAAACTATGAATTGCATGCTAAATACAAAATTGATGCATTTTGTGTATACTATGTGTATAATTGAATATATATATATATATATATATATATATATATATATATATATATATATATATATATATATATATATATATATATATATATATATATATATATACATATAAACATAGTATATTACGTGTCATTGATGATTAAACATCGGGAGGATGTGATCATTCAATGTTAGGAAAAGAAAACGTGTCCTCAAGTATTCTATAGAACCTAAGAATCATTAAAACGTGCTCAATAGAAGAAGAAGTGAAGAAATTGGTGATCAGAAGAATCCACGGCTGAATCACGGCTGAACGCATACTCGACCGCAGATTCCTGTTTTATACGTCTGAAAATTCTTTCACGGCTAACACCACGGTCGAATGTGCTGCGACCGTGTGTGGTCCGATTCTGTTTTAAATTAAATAAAATCCTCACTTTTTATTTCATTCAAACTCACTTCAAAACACACACTTTCCACACGGCTGAGGAGATCGACCGCACGAAGAAGAACACGCATTTCTTCAATCTCAATTCCTACTTTCGGTATGATTAATCCATGATTTCCTAGCATTCAATTGTGTTTGTATGATGAATTATGGTTATGAAGAAACCCTAACTAGAATGAATCAAAACTCAAATTGATGCAAACAATCAAAATTGTTCTTGAAGAACAACTTAGAAACGATTGTAGTAATGCTTATCTATGCATTGATTTAACCTTGAACAATTCTAGGGTTCATTATACATCTAGGTTAGATTTTCATAGAATCATTGTTCATATGATATAAATGACATTGTTGCAAATTGAGTGCAATAATGTTAGATGTCAAAACATGTGTTGATGATGATCACAAAAGTCTAGAACACATATGAACTTTGTGAAAATCATAATCTAGTTGCAAACTCATTAACACTAATGAAGAGTGAAAATGTGAAGAACATTAACATCAAAAGATCTAAGTATTGATGATAATTAAAGTTTGCAAAACTTGTTACCTACAATTGAATTATACACGTTGAATTAATTTGAAGAATCATTGTGTAGAAAATGGCAAGAACCAGGAATGCTCAATCAAGAGGTGGTAAGGAAAGATATAATCCTCCAGCTGATGCAAGACAATGCACACTATACAACAAGAAGTGGCTCAAAACAAGAACAATCGCAGAAGGAAGGATTACAAACCATGAAGTATTTCCTGAAATAATCAACAAGCTATTCCAAAGAAATCTGGCGTCTTTTGTGCTAATCAATGGACCCATATATCCTGAGCTAATAAGAGAATTCTATGCCAACTTCAGTTTTAACTCCGAAACAAAGGTTGTAAGGTTTCATCTTAACAAAAAATGGTGGGAATACCCCCTCGAAACCTTTGATGAAATTATGGGTGTACCTACCGGGGGAAGGGAGTTCTATAGCAGAAGACACAAGCTGGAACATCTTCCTGAATTCATTCAAGCCACTGATGCATTAACCCTGCTCTACAAACCTGAAGCCAATCACTCCGAAATTTTATCCAAGGGACTAACTGGAAAGGATCTTCGTTCGAATCTTGATATTCTAAACAAAATCATTGATCACAATATATACTTTTAACGACCCGTCAAAGTACACTTGACGACCATCGTTATCTTGGTCCCACAGTTTGATCAAAACTCTATATGAATTTAATAAAACAACCTTGCATTCTTTATTTAAAAATGATTTCCTATAAAGGAAATCTACCAAAATGTATAAGTTTAGAAAAACTATACATAAATACTTTAACCAAAAGTTGACCAAAACAAAGTCAATAAACACCCACTATTTAATGTATCAAAATAGAATGCAAGTTAATATTTAACAAAAGCTGCCATCATAAATATGCAGACTCTCTAAGCACAGCGGAAGCAATCAATCATTAACCTGAGAATAAAACATGCGAGTAACTGTCAACAAAAATGTTGAGTGATTTATAGGTTTAATATTGCAAACAATATTTAATGTAAACCATAAAAATTTATGTTTGAAAACATAAAAACTCCTTTTTGGAAGACAAAATTATATGCTAGAAAACATATAAAAACATTATTCCATTTTCCGTGAGCCACCTGGTAACCACTTAACCTTTTATTTACCCTTGCCAAACACAATAAATAATATACACTGAACAAGTGTATCTTCAACTAAATACGAAGTACTAAACATTCCGATTATAAATTGCTAGCGCGACTAGCTCGAAATGGGGTTGTCAAACCCGATAGATCTATCCATAGGATTCGCGTTCACCAGTAGAAACCAGTGATTACAGTTATCAGACTAGGGAATATTTGTGTTTAACTCACAATGAATAATTTAAACCAACCTCCACTTGTGTCCAAAATATAAAATAAATTGCATGTATTCTCATCCCAAAATATTTAAATAGAAAAATGGGACTATAACTCACCTTAATAGCAAACGAAGTACCCACACAAATATGCGAACAGCAAATGAAGTAAAGTGATCAGGAATGATCACAATGCCAACCTATAATAAAGCAGGTCGATGTAAATAACTAACTTACGTCAAGTCTTAGTATGATAGCTATTGTACCTATTGCAAGTAGATATAGAACAATACTCAACATGCATCGGTTTGATCGGAACAGCGTACGGACACACACTTTCTATTTTTAGAAAGTTTCTATTTTTAGCAGGTTTCCATTTTTGGAAAGTTTCTATTTTTGAAAAGTTTCCATATTTAGAAAGTTTTTATTTTTAGAAAGTTTTAAGTTAGGAAAGTTTCCTTATTTAGAAAGTCAACAAAAGTAAACTGAAAGTCAAAGTCAACCAAAAGTCAACTCAAAAGTCAATCTCGGTCAAACATGGTCAACATTAATTTTAAAAGTGTAAGTTGTAATAATAATATAAGTTATAATGTTAATTAAAGTTAAATATGTATAATTAGGTCATAACATAAGTTTAATTAAATTAAAATGAATTATTAAAGTTAACATAAGTTTAAATGATATATTTAATATAACATAATTATTTAATTAATTAATTAAATATTAGTCATAATATAAGTATTATTAATTAATAAAAAATTTTAAATCATATCATAAGTATTATTAATTAATAATGAATTATTAATCATATCATAAGTTTCTAATTATAATTATTAAATCTGAAGTATTTAATAATTAAATTATAATTAAATAATAACTAAGCCTTATAATAATTAAATAATTAATTAATCCTTATTATAAGTCTTATTATAATAATTTCATAATATAAGTTTAATACTTATCATAAGTATTTTCCATTAATAATAAAAGTATTATTAATCATAAGTTTAATTAAATCATAAGTAATTAAATAATGATATAATAAATATATATCATAAGTCTTAAATTATAATAATTACTTTTTATATCATAAGTAATTTAATAATAATGAAAATTATTATTTATCATAAGTATTAATAATTAACCATAAGTTTTAATCAAAAGTTCTTCGGGTCGTATCTTGAGTCCCGGGTGTCGGTTTTCGGCGAGCCTTATATATATCTCCGCCTAATCAAACCACCCAACACATTGGTGCACTCAAGAAGACTCCAATAATAGTAACCAAGTCATGATGATCAGCCATTACACCACTTGGAACTTTAATCCGTTCAAAAACGTGTTTTAGTCATAACGGGTGATCCGTGGCTCGGATTTAGATGACCCGAACATGAAAGTTCATCCCATCATCAATCCTAACACACTAGTACACCCTAAAGACTCCAAAAATGGTCAAAAATTCGGAACATACCTGATTCAATTCATTTTCATAAATTAATCTCAACAAAACACCATTTCAATCATATCTAGAGCTCCGGGAATCGAAATGACATGAATCCGGAGTCTAAAATTAATGTCTTGATGAGGGGAACTCATATAGATACTTTAATTTCACTTTTATGACTGTTACATAACCATAAATGAACGAATATGCTGCTGTCCCAATTCAATCAAACCGAAAACATGTATAATCGAGTAATTCTACGAATACAATCATCAATACAACAATACACAAGTGCTATACTATCATAATAACATCAAATACCAACATAATCAGTAGAAATGAATAGTAACTGAAAAATTAGGGTTCATAGGTATACCCAAATCGAAGAACAAAGGATGTAATCGCGTAGAGAACGAAGAGAGCAATCCGATTATGCAAACAATTGAATGATCCAAGCTATATTTGATGAACAAATGATGATGATGATGATTTTTGCTGGTGGTGGTTGGCCAAAACAAGAAAAGGAGAGGAGGGAGAGAAAAAGTCTTGAGGGAAAATTAGGTTTTTAGGAAATAAATGTGTAAGTGTGAAATAAAATGCAAAAATAAAATGTGAGGGGAGCAAGGCCATATTCGACCGAATTTTTGCATGGAGGTGGGCCCCTTTGTCCCACTTTGATCTTATGGTTCATTGCTTGTGGCTCGAATGCCCGAACGAAGCCCGGAACGCGAAAACACGACTACGCGATTGAAAATTCGGAGAGATAACAAATACGCGACGAAAAATATATATAAATAATATATATATTCATATGACATTAAAATATCATATTTAAAATAATTAGGATTTAAAAATCCCAAAAGCTCGACCGTTGGTTTGAAAACCGAAAAGATTCGCCGGATAGAAATCCGCGACACGTAAAAACGTATAACTTAAAATATGAATACAAATATTCATTTAACACATAATAATTAATATATATATTATTACAAAAATAATAATATAGGTCATAGAAATGACGTGGCACGAACAATAGTTAACGGTTGTTAAATAATTAACGGTAAAAAATAACGGAAAAAGTAGGGTCGTTACAGTACCTTCCCGTTACGGAAATTTCGTCCCGAAATTTAAGCAGGTGCAGGGGTTGACTCAGCATCTGGGAACAAATGCGGGTACTTCTGCTTCATCTGATCTTCACGCTCTTAAGTGAACTCGGGACCGCGTCTGGCGTTCCATCTAACCCGGACAATAGGAATTCTACTCTGCTTAAGAGTCTTTACCTCTCGGTCCATAATTTCAACAAGTTCCTCAATAAAATGAAGTTGCTTATCAAAATGTAGCTCCTCAAGAGGAATGGTCTCATCGGCCTCAGCCGAACACTTCTTCAAATTCGACACGTAAGAAACGTCATGAACAGTACTGAGTTCTTAGGGCAATCTCAAACGATAAGCCACGGGTCTAACTCTCTCAATAATCTCGAACGGTCCAACAAAACGAGGATTCAACTTTTCCCTTTTACCAAAATATACCGCACCTTTCCAAGGTGGTACCTTTAACATAACACGGTCACCGACCTGAAATTCAATATCTTTCCTTCTCTTATTGGCATAGCTCTTCTGCCGACTTCTGGTGGTTCTCAATCTTTCCTTAATCTGTACGATCTTCTCGGTAGTCTCATGAATAATTTTTGGACCTGTGAGTTGAGCATTCCCAACATCATTCCAGCAGACAGGAGACCTACACTTTCTATCATACAGAGCTTCAAACGGTGCGGCTTTAATACTTGCATGATAGCTGTTATTATAAGAAAATTCAGCTAATGGCAAATACCTATCCCACCCATTACCAAAATCAATAACACATGCTCGTAACATGTCTTCTAACATTTGAATGGTCCTTTCACTCTGACCATCCACCTGGGAATGATAAGCGGTGCTCATATCTAACTTAGTTCCCAAGGCTTCCTGTAAGGATCGCTAAAACCTCGATACAAATCGGCTGTCACGGTCTGAAATAATAGATACAGGAACACCATGTCTAGAAACAATATCCTTCAAATACAAACGAATAAGCTTCTCCATCGAATCCATTTCCTTAATCGGCAAAAAGTGAGCTGACTTAGTGAGTCGGTCAACAATCACCCAAATGGTATCATATCCACCAACAACTCTTGGTAACTTGGTAATAAAATCCATCGTAATAACTTCCCACTTCCACTCGGGAATCTCAGATTGCACCAAAAGTCCAGATGGTTTTTGGTGTTCAGCTTTAACCTTAGCACAGGTCAAACACTTAGCCACATACGTAGCCACATCAGCTTTCAAATTAGGCCACCAATACAGCTCCTTAAGATCATGATACATATTTCCTGAACCATGATGAATAGAGTACCTAGACTTATGAGCCTCATCTAAAACAAGTTGTTGCAGATCACTAAACTTCGGAACCTAAAGGCATCCCGTAAAATACCGAGTAGCATCAGTTCGTACCTCTAACTTTTTACTCAAGCCTCGGACCTTCCCGTTACAAAATTCTCCTCCTTCAAGGCTTCTTGTTGTGCCTCAAGAATCTGCCTTGCGAGGTTTGTTCAAATTTTCATATTCAAGGCTCTAAACATGCGAGGTTCAGCCCTTTCTTTACGACTTAACGCATCGGCCACAACGTTGGCCTTTCCCGGATGATATAAAAGTTCACAATCATAATCATTCAACGTCTCAATCCATCTTCGTTGCCTCATATTCAACTGTTTCTGATCAAGGATATGTTGAAGACTTTTGTGATCAATGTACACAGTACTTTTGACCCCATATAAGTAATGTCTCCAATTCTTGAGTGCAAACACAACAGCTCACAATTCTACATCATGGGTTGTATAATTCTGTTCATAAATCTTCAACTGACGTGACACGTAAACAATGACTTTCTTTCGTTGCATCAAAACACAACTAAAGTCTTGACAAGGAGCATTACAACAGATAACAAGATCATCACTACCCTCAGGTAGTGATAATGTCAGTGCAGAAGTTAACTTCTTCTTCAGAGTTTGGAAACCAGACTCTTGTTCACTCTTCCACTCGTACTTCTTCCCCTTATGCGTTAAAGCAGTCAGAGGTTTCGCTACTCGTGAAAAATCTTGAATGAACCTTCTATAATAGCCTGCTAATCCTAAAAACTGGCGAATTTGAGTAGGAGTTTTCAGAAATTTCCCATTTCCCAATTGCCTCAATCTTAGTAGGATCAACTTGAATTCCCTGTTTAATAACAACGTGCCCAAGGAATTGAACTTCTTTCAACCAGAACGCACATTTAGAAAAATTCAGCATACATCTCTTCTTTTCTTAACAAATCAAGCACTTATCTTCATGCTCTTGATCACTTCTTGGAATAGATAAGGATATCATCGATGAAAATGTTAACGAATTTATCCAGATATGAGCTGCACACATGGTTCATGAGGTCCATGAACACAGCAGGTGTGTTAGTCAATCTGGACTAGGGGTGTTCGTTTGGGCGATTTATGGTTTATTTGGCTTAAACGGTTTGGATAAATCGGTTTTTTAAAATATTTTTGAAAACCAATAACCAAACCAAATATGTCAAAACCAAACCAATCCAACCGAATATAAAATCGGTTTATTTGGGTCGGTTCCCCAATTAAACCAATTTACAAACTCGAGAACTAGTAACTGATAAAAATATAAAGAATCTAAAACATGCTATAGTGTACTAATAATTTTGAACTTATAATCGATAATCAACCATAGTAGCTATACCAATCAAATACATTCATTGTTTGCTTTGGTACTATCAGGGAGAATAATGATTCAAAATTTAAATAAGTTGAGAAAGAATCCTTGATTTACATTGTGATGAGAAACAGAAACAATCCTTGATTTACGATTGATGAGAATTGACACTAATTTAGCTGATAGCTTTCTTCTCTTATGTATTTGACTAAAGAATTTCCATATATCGTATAGGGATATCTTATAAAAGTTATAAAAATATAGAAGTGAAAAATTAAAATGTTGATATAACGAACTATTCGGGTATTCGGTTTAGAACCATGGATTAAATTTTATATCCATAACCAATCCACTAACCAATTTATAAATCGGGTGTCACCAAAAAGCCAAACCAAATCCGCATTAGCCAAACCCGTTTCACCCAAAAAGCATTTGGATTGGGCAGTTTTTTGGGTGTAACCATTTAATGAACACCCCTAATCTGGACGGCATAACAAGAAATTCGTAGTGACCATAAAGGGTACGAAAAGCGGTTTTTGGAATATCAGTTTCTTTAACCCGCAGTTGGTGATAACCGGAATGAAGGTCAATCTTAGAATAAACGGACAAACCTTGAAGTTGATCGAACAGATCATCAATTCTCGAAAGAGGGTAACGATTCTTAACCGTAAGCTTGTTCAATTCACGATAATCAATGCACATCTGGAACGAACCATCTTTCTTCTTAATAAACAAAACAGGAGCTTACCAAGGGGATGAACTGGGACAAATGATATATAGTTGCAACAATGAAGGAAGAAATATATGGAGTAGTCAAATCGGTGGCATAGATATTTAAGGCAATTCTCTCAAAGGAGATAACGATGATCATGGACTTCAAAGTAAATTTTCATTACATTTTCGAAAGGAAGACGTACGACAGGTGTGATATTTCAACGAGAGTGAACTCCCTTGCACAATGAGCGAGGCAATCTAGGATTCATCCTTATTCTTCAATTTACGTGCGGATGAAAAGATACGCAAATCATGGGTTATAAAGAATGGTCGACTCCAAGTGAGATGAATTTCCAAAAATGATTTCGTGCACCTCAAAGTATTGAATCACAGGATTGATGTTTACGAGGGTGATGCGGTTAGTCATGAATATCGAGAGTAGAGACTTCTCAACGGTCTAGTGTAATATCTATCCGTGATACCAACTATAACAATAGTTAGGGCAAAAACCCACCTAGTGCCTTTCCTGAGAACAGGGTGGCCACTGAACGTACCTCAGAAAACTGATTTATCGGTCCGTGAATCGGCCATGTCCAACCATAAGAGGGAAAATTTTATGAGCGCAAAGACTTTCGAAATTTTTTTTTTTATAAAACCGGCATCTAAATTGGTGTAAGAGTTTTTATCAATGAACTTAATGATAAGTTTCATCCTTAAACGGAGGATGAGAAGAACTGTGCTCCAAACACTCTGTAGAGTAATGCGAAAATTTGATAAAATCAATCAAAGTGGTTTTTGAAAACGTTTGCTGTGACAACATAAACGGAACGAAGTTCTTAGTAAATTTAGAAGTATGTAAAACATGTACCATTTTATCTAAAACAAATTGACTTAATCAAACAGCTCAATAAATGAGTGGTTTTAAAATAATTTTTAGGAGGTATGATTTAGTATATACTAGCTAAAATAGGTAAGGGTAAATTTATTCATTTGAATCCATACGTACATATATGATTTTATAAATTGTATACAGGACAAAATATTTAATTACTTCTATTCGCCCATAAACCTCGTGAGAACCGCCCAATTAAACAAATGTGTAAAACTCCCGATGATAAACAGAGTATCTGTATTTCAGAGGTTACAAGTTGAAGTAAGATCATGAAAGATCGAGTAAATGACTTGAATCGTCGTGCGACATTTGACCAACAAATGTTACGAGGTCATGAAAACCAATGAGCTAAATGTTGCTTTGACTGTTATCAGGACAGAAGTCCTTGGGCCAAAACTGTTCCCGAGCGAAGCTGTTGCTAACAAGCGAGTTATGAAGGATAGAGCATGTGATAGATAATCTGGTTAAAACGAGCTCCTCGCATATCAACAAATAAGATAATGAATATTTTCCCTACCCATGTAATACATCGGAATTTCTGAATGAGTGGTGTAAAATTTTTTCTTTGACTCGCTTTCTATTCCTCATGTCACAATATTGGGACTTCTTTATGAATTAATGTAATATAATCACGTTGGCCTGATGCCATTATATTTCACTAATTCATAGTTCCATTCCAATAGCACTACATGAGGTCAGGACACGCGATCGACCTCGAATTTCCATACAATTTCTCTAAAACGATTTCTTAAACAATGTGCTAAGGATAGCACAAGAGACAAAAACATCAAAAGTAATGACTAGGAGTAACGATGACATAAAACTGTCTTCGAAGTACCAAGAATCCCTAAAAGTTAAGAATGACGTTTTTCGGTTCAAAAACCAAAGCACATAGGCATAGCGACACAAAGGCACATAATATAACAAGAATATTATATACCTAAACATAATAGCTGACATTGAAATGCAGAGCCCTTAGAAGTCAAGAATGGCATCTCGCGTAATATAACTTAAACGTCAAACACATATCCATAATAGATGACATAGGAATGTCGAGAATTTCAGAAGTCAAGAATGACATCTCTCGATTTCACTATCTGAGGTGTTCTTGTAAAGATAAACTCGCATGAGTCAGAGAATACGTTTAAATCGGAATAGGAGTTCCTCCCGGATTTAGAACATAACAGAGATGTATGTATGATAACAATATACATATCAATATGATACAAATAATCACATATAATAATATATTATAGGTCGGGTTGTAGACTAGACTCACTAATGCACCCTATTGACTCGGGTAACGACATCAATGCAGCCTAATTCCCTACAACCAAAGATCTGATACCAACTTTAACGACCCGTCAAAGTACACTTGACGACCATCGTTATCTTGGTCCCACAGTTTGATCGAAACTCTAAAGAGAAATTTAATAAAACAACCTTGCATTCTTTATATAAAAATGATTTCCTATAAAGGAAATCTACCAAAATGTATAAGTTTAGAAAAACTATACATAAATACTTTAACCAAAAGTTGACCAAAACAAAGTCAACAAACACCCACTATTTAATGTATCAAAATAGAATGCAAGTTAATATTTAACAAAAGCTGCTATTATAAATATGCAGACTCTCTAAGCACAGCGGAAGCAATCAATCATTAACCTGAGAATAAAACATGCGAGTAACTGTCAACAAAAATGTTGAGTGATTTATAGGTTTAATATTGCAAACAATATTTAATGTAAACCATAAAAATTTATGTTTGAAAACATAAAAACTCCTTTTTGGACAACAAAATTATATGCTAGAAAACATATAAAAATATTATTCCATTTTCCGTGAGCCACCTGGTAACCACTTAACCCTTTATTTACCGTTGCCAAACATAATAAATAATATACACCGAACAAGTGTATCTTCAACTAAATACGAAGTACTAAATATTCCGATTATAAATTGCTAGCGCGACTAGCTCCAAATGGGGTTGTCAAACCCGATAGATCTATCCATTGGATTCGCATTCACCAGTAGAAACCAGTGATTACAGTTACCAAACTAGGGAATATTTTTGTTCAACTCACAATGAATAATTTAAACCAACCCCCACTTGTGTCCAAAATATAAAATAAATTGCATGTATTCTCATCCCAAAAGATTTAAATAGAAAAATGGGACTATAACTCACCTTAATAGCAAATGAAGTACCCACACAAATATGCGAACAACAAATGAAGTAAAGTGATCAGGAATGATCACAACGCCGACCTATAATAAAGCAGGTCGATGTAAATAACTAACTTAGGTCAAGTTTTAGTATGATAGCTATTGTACATGTTGCAAGTAGACATAGAACAATACTCAACATGCATCGGTTTGATTGGAGCAGCGTACGGGCACACACTTTCTATTTTTAGAAAGTTTCTATTTTTAGCAGGTTTCCATTTTTGAAAAGTTTCTATTTTTGAAAAGTTTCCATATTTAGAAAGTTTCTATTTTTAGAAAGATTTAAGTTAGGAAAGTTTTCTTATTTAGAAAGTCAATAAAAGTCAACTGAAAGTCAAAGTCAACCAAAAGTCAACTCAAAAGTCGATCTCAGTCAAACATGGTCAACATTAATTTTAAAAGTGTAAGTTGTAATAATAATATAAGTTATAATGTTAATTAAAGTTAAATATGTATAATTAGGTCATAACATGAGTTTAATTAAATTAAAATGAATTATTAAAGTTAACATAAGTTTAAATGATATATTTAATATAACATAAGTATTTAATTAATTAATTAAATATTAGTCATAATATAAGTATTATTAATTAATAATAAATTTTAAATCATATCATAAGTATTATTAATTAATAATGAATTATTAATCATATCATAAGTTTCTAATTATAATTATTAAATCATAAGTATTTAATTATTAAATTATAATTAAATAATAACTAAGCCTTATAATAATTAAATAATTAATTAATACTTATTATAAGTCTTATTATAATAATTTCATAATATAAGTTTAATACTTATCATAAGTATTTTCCATTAATAATAAAAGTATTATTAATCATAAGTTTAATTAAATCATAAGTAATTAAATAATGATATAATAAATATATATCATAAGTCTTAAATTATAATAATTACTTTTTATATCATAAGTAATTTAATAATAATGAAAATCATTATTTATCATAAGTTTTAATAATTAACCATAAGTTTTAATCAAAAGTTCATCGGGTCGTATCTTGAGCCCCGGGTGTCGGTTTTCGGCGATCCTTATATATATCTCCGCCTAATCAAACCACCCGACACATTGGTGCACTCAAGAACACTCCAAGAACAGTAACCAAGTCGTGATGATCAGCCATTACACCACTTGGAACTTTAATCCATTTAAAAACCTGTTTTAGTCATAACGGGTGATCCGTGGCTCGAATTTAGATGACCCGAACATGAAAGTTCATCCCATCATCAATCCTAACACACTATTACACCCTAAAAACTCCAAAAATGGTCACAAAGTCGGACCATACTGATGTTATGCGAGGTGTATATAAAATAGTATTATTTTTACAACGAAATACTATTAAATACGATACAATTTTACACAAGATATTTATTTATTTATAGAATGGATATACCTAAACCTTTCTACAACACTTATAGGCAGTGTACCTAATCGTACGGTAGTATAGTTTTTAGTAAGTCCGGTTCGTCCACAGGGAACTCTTAAACAAGCTTAACGCTATATTAGTTTTAAATTTATAAAAATACAAATATATATATATAATTGATATTATTATTATAAAAGGGGGTTTTTTACCGTTTAATGACCGGTTTGTCGATTTTTAAAACTTTAGTCGCAGTTAAAACCTAATATAAAATATTAAAAATAAATATAACTTAATTTAAAGCGTAAAGTAAATAACGATAATGAAATTGCGATAAATAAAAATGCGATAAAATAAAATTGCGATAATTAAAGAGTACGATAATTAAAAGTGCAATTAAATACAATGACAATAAATAAAAGTGCGATAATTAAAAGTGCAATTAAATATGAAATAAAAGAATTGTGCTTATTTAAACTTCCATAATCATGATGTTTGACGTGTTGATTTTTAGTTTATTCCCATGGGTTAATTGTTCTTTGTCATGGATTATTCAATATGTCCATACAGATTTGTCCATAATAGTCCATCAGTCATAATCATAAAATGCGGAAGTCTTCGCCAAATTATTCTTATTCCCGAAGTCAAATATTCCAACTAATTCAGGATTCGAATTGTAACAAGGTTTTAATTGTGTAATGAATACACCATGTTATCAACTGCGTGTAAACCAAGGTTTTACTACTTTGTTAATAATTACACCAATTACCCTTGAATGTAATCCACCCCTGTTTCAACAAGTCTACTAACTATTAATCCAGTTCCGTGTTCGGTAAAATGAACAATTATTGGTATTTATAGATATCCCGCCCACCGTGCCCAGTCAAGCATATGTGGTTATATATAAATATGTCAAATTATAAGTCTATATATTAAATTAATGAGGTATCATTTAGTTAATATAAAGCCCATTAATAGCCCATAGTCTAATTTCCACAAGTGTCGTTCTTTTGTCCAAACCCCAATTATGGTACAAAGCCCAATTACCCAATCTTAATATTTTTAGCCCAACATCATGATTACTTCGTCTTAAATAAGCATAATAATAACTTAGCTACGAGACATTAAATTAAAAATAACATTAACCATAACTTACAGTGATTAAAAATAGCGTAGCGTTACACGGACAGAAATTCGACTTACACCCTTACAACATTCGCTAACATACCCTTATTATTAGAAATTAAAATTAAAATTAAAATTATAATATAAATATAAATATATATACGAGTGAGAGATTGAAAGGAAAAAGATGTAAAATTCGTGCAGAATTCGATGGCTTTTATAGGCCCACGTTGCACTGTAGAGTTCCGCGAGTGCTGAGGTTTCCTTCACAAAAGTACCGCGAGTGCGGAGGTCTGAAAACAGCTCACATATTAGATCCAAAATGTGGGCTGCGTAAAATTATATTATATAATAATATATATAATTAATTATATATATTATTTTATTCTTATGCATAGTTGACTTGAAATTTTTGGTCCGTCGAGTCGAGCATTGAGAGTTGACTTTGGTCCCGGTTCCGGATTTTCGAACGCCCTTGCGTAAAATTTAATATCTTGTATTTTGCGTTTCGCGTCTTGTACTCTTGTAATTTCGAGACGTTTCTCATCAATAATTGGAACCACTTTGATTGTATTTTGTACTTTTGAGCTTTTTGGTCGTTTGCATCTTTAATTCGTCGAATCTGTCTTTTGTCTTCACCTTTTATTATTTAAACGAATATCACTTGTAAATAGGACAATTTCAACTAAAAGCTTGTCGTTCTTGAGAGATAATGCTATGAAATATATGTTCGTTTTTAGCATTATCAAATATTCTCACACTTGAGCGTTGCTTGTCCTCAAGCAATATAGTCATGAAATAAAAATACTAGAATCACTTCTTTATTCTTCACACTTTGTACATCAGTGATTTCTATACGGCGGTATAAACAATGGTAGTAACGTTGTGGCTTACAGTCCCACATGACTATGAAAATTTAAATCCTTCAAGGAAATTGGATCTTTATGAAAATATTTGATCTTTTGAAAATTGAATCTAGCTTTTACCCTAGATAGGTTTTTCGGAATAACCCTTCACCGGTGTTTGCAAAATATTTTTGTGGGTTTGGTGGGTTTCAGATTTGAAAATTTTAGCTCAAAACTTACGGTTTTGTGTCACCCACTTGCTAACCTTGTATTGGGAAAGCAACACGTCCAGTATACTTGTTTTGTGTATTACCTTTCGATAAACTACCGTCCGGTTGTAAAGGAAAGCGTTGAACAAGCAACTGTTAAGGCAATGTCCCCTGACATGCTTTTAATTATGGTCTACAACGTGTCGGATGCAATTACTATCCTTGATAGGAGCAATAGTAAAGCTCACCCTTATAATTTTTCGGTCTGGCACAAGGTCCTGTCTTCGACCATGCTATGCAACCACCGTTCTTACGGTTGACACCCGATTTGGTTCAGGTGACCTAATGAATTCCAGGTGAATTCCTAGGATTTTACGTTCAATGGTAATGAACGCATTGAAAATGGGTTTTCAGAAAACAAATCGGTTTGTAATTTTGATCAAAATATTTTCTCGTTCAAGCTCGAGTTTAGATATCATTGAATTTCATGAGTTTGTAATTCTCAATCTTTAAGATCAATCTCTAGGATTGAGTAATATCAGTCTTAAAAGCTGATTTTTAATCTTTAAGGAGATTATCCTTTATGGGGATCTGATTCATTAGTCTTATCAAGCTAATTTGCACGGCGTCCTCCCCATTTTACGAGACAGATCCTCTCATGGTTAGGATAAGTCTGACCACTTGGCGACCCTGTTTGATGCTGAGGTCCGTGGATTTCCTGCTGATTTTAGTGATGACTTTTCTAGATTTTTCGTCAACCTACAGCTGGTCTGAACGACAACTTCATGACCTAAATCAAGAAGCGCGTGTCTTTTTCGAAAGACTTTACTTCCTTTTAATGATGGAATTGATTCATCGTGTAGATCCATCTTTCTTACAGTAAATCGGGTAAAACTTTTTAGTTTAGTCTAAAGCAAAAGCATCTTCAGTTATTTGTAAAAAAATATGTGATATATGTTTTAAATAACTTGGTAAATTTTTCCCACACTTGGCTTTTATTTTCTTTTATTTACCTTTTTATTGTCCTCTATTCCATTTTAAATGAATTCTAACATTTTGGTTTATTTCTCAATTTATGTCCTTTCTGAGGTAACAATAATTTCGATGTTAACACCTAGTTTTATCGTTCATAAATATGTATAAACATGATTTTGAGTTCATTTAATTGAAAATTTTGAAATTTTTTACTAGAATTGGGTAGTCAGTATATAAGACTAGGGTTGTTCTTTATTATCAGAGAGCACTAGATTCTAATACAACTACTGCGTTACTAGTATATTTAATGGTAACCAAGTGTTTAAGTTAAAAATTTTAAAAATCCGAAAAAATTTAACCCCTTCCCACACTTAAGATCTTGCAATGCCCTCATTTGCAAGAAATCAGTAACAATTTAAATTATTGAGGGTGATTAGCGTAGAAAAATGATTAAATTTTACCAAAGTTTTCAAATATATTGGCGTTTGTTTGCTGAATGATAAATGGTGCACATCATTTGTTCATTCCGTCTTGTTGTTACATCACATTTGTTTTTCGTTTTGTCGTCAAAAGTACTAGCTTTTACTGAACTTAATGCCAGTCTTTGAAAATGTGCTGTTTTACCCTGTTTTGTACATGAGAAAAACTACAAACATATATATACATATTTTTGAAGTTGGGTATATCACCCCACATTCAAAAATTATTAAAAATCTAATAATAAAGGTTAGAAAATAAAAACTATTAAAATATCAAAAGAAATATTAAAAGTATAAAATTACAAGTTATCAAATAAATAAAAATAAAAATAAAAGAAAATCAGGGTTGATAAGGCTGGTGCCAGTATGGATCCCATTCATAGCTGTATGTACTGTAGAATGCTTGAGCTGGGTCATATATAGGGTACGGTGGTCGGGTCTGTATAGTCCAAGGAGGAAATACGGGCATTGGAGTCGCAATGTAAGTTGCATTTATGTGTGCACGATGACTCATGATTTGGTTTTGATGATACTGCCAATCTTGAAATGCTCGTTGTCTAGCCATTTCATACTCATGATGAGCCATAAAAAGTTGCATTTCTGTCATCTCATTCCCCCCTCCCGCGTTACCTTGCTGCTGATCTCTTTCGACCTGTGGGTGCGAGCCCTCATATGGTGCTGCAGCGTTATGTTTTTCTTTAAAACCTTAGCACCATGATATACTTTTAAACCAATTGTATCACGGGGTTCCGGTGCTGCAATTATTAATCCCCCCGATTTCTATCGACACCGAGATACTCAGCAATTATGGTAACAAAGATACCACCTCCTATTATCCCATTAGGCCGTATACTCTTAACTATAGCTGATAAATAATAACCCACACAATAAGGTATACTCACAGCGCTTTGTGGGTCTCGAATACACATGAGATAAAATAAATCATTCTCATTTACTTTCTCTTTGTTCTTACCTCGCTGTGTAATCGAATTTGCTAAGAACCTATAGATTACTCTTAGCTTAGCTCTATCAATATCAGTGTAAGAGTTATTCCCCCCACGAAATCGGGTATGCCTAGTCATTCTACTCCATACACCATTCATATCAAAATTCTCATCAATTCTCCTACCATTAAGTATCAACCCTTGACAATCAGTAGATGCCAACTCCTCAGGCGTAGTATACACAAAGCCTAGTCATGTCTAGTAGAGACATACAAAAAAATGAGTGAATTCGGTGAATTTTCTAGCCATGTCTAGTAGAGACATATGGCGCATCACTCCTCCTAATAAAAATCTAATAAAACTACGATCAGTTAAGGTAGATACCCGATCATTTATTTCAATACTACACAATAACTCCACATACCATTCTCTATATACACGCCTACGTATATTAAACAAACGTTCCCAATCAGTGAAAGTAGAATTACCATACCTTTGTATAAGTAATTCTCTGATTGGACCGGCTAATCCAACTGTTTTTAATGGTTCCCAATCTATGACTCTAGGTACTTCAACAACATTAGACTGAAGGGTGTGCAAGTTCCTCTGGTATTTTGGATAATCTATCCAATGTCGATCAAACCTTAAATTAGGATGTAAATCTGCCAATTCTATATTTGAATATGGAATGTATTGATGTGGTAGTTCTTGTCTATATAGGTCATTAATCTCCTATTCTGCTGCATTCTCAGGAGGAGCATTGTGAGCCTGAGATGCGGATGAAGATTCACCCCTTTCAGTCTGCAAAACATATCAAACACAATTTTTGTGCATCCAAATATGCATTAGTGTTAGCAAAATCATAAATCAAAACAATTACAATGACATGTTTAATCTATATTAAACTTTATACACATTTTCATAATATTAACAATTCTACACTTTTACAAATGAACATATATGAGAATGTATACAATGATCTTTAGCTTTTATCTCAAATAACATGTCAAAATAATCATTACTAGCAATTAAACAAGTTCCAATTGGCATTTATATCAATTAAATTGAGTTCATGCATTTTTGACTCAAAAAGTCCACTTTAATTCTTGAAAATCATGTTTAGGATAAAAGTTTTGATTATTTAGCAACCTAAACATGTTACACTACTCAATTTAGTATAAACTAACAACAAAATTCGGCCATAACCCGTTTATATCAAAAAGCCTCAATTTTGCTCAAGAACACAAACCCGAGATTACTCAAAATTTGAAGTTTAAGTCTTCTAATCATGTTAAATAGCATCAATATAGGTTATACAAGCACAATATACAATCAATTTAAACACAATTACACTAGAAATCATCAAAATCAAATTAGGTATATTCTTGTTCAAGAACACTAATAATCTGAATTAAAGGGTGTTTAGATGTAGAAATTACCGATTTTCTTGAGTAACTTCTTGGTAGCATCCTTCTCAACATGATTTTAGCAAAAAATTTGATGTTTATCGGTGAAAAATCGCGATTTTGGGAGTGGTTTTGTGGGTTTTTTCGCAAAAAAAAATGAGATGGGGTGTGTGGAAACTGGTCTGTTCGATCAGTTTATCTGGGTTGGGTTTCCAGACCTCCGCGAGTGCGGTGGTGGGTACCCACAAAGTACCGCGACTGCTGTTTTTTATATATATAATAAAAAACCTTTATTAATAAAACAATTACTTGATTAATTTAAAATTTTGTTTTCCTTTTTTGGACGAGGTTGTTTCGATACGTTGACCTAGTCCGTCCCTCAACAAAATTTTAAAATTTCGTCATTTTAAAGCGTTGTTTTAAAAGTAAAGATTTTTGGGTTTTCTAATGTTTTTTGCATACTTTAATTCAATAAGATTAAAAATAATGATAATAAAAGTTCTCGTCCCTCCCTTGGGTAGAGCAATTTCGGTTCAATGACCTAGTTTTCAACTCACGTCGAATTTTAAAAATCATATTTTTATCTTAACGAAATAAAGTAAATTTTTGTTTTTTAAATTCACACCAAACTTAAATTTAAAATGCATAAAATTAAAAATTCATATTATTATTAAAAATTCACACCAAACTTATATTATATTTTTGTTTTTATACATACAAACTTATATTAATATTTACAATTTTAAATATATTGATTTTTAAAAGTTTTACAATATTAATTTAATATTGATTTTAAAAACAAAGTAAAAATAAAATTAAAAATCTTTTTGGTCTTTTATCCCACTTTAATCAATCAAATATTATCAAAAATATACGCCCCTCTTTTCGGTAAAGTAATTTCGGCTATTTTACCTAGTTTTACTCCTGACGAATTTCTGAAATATTTTGGGTTGATTGATTAAAGATATTTATACCTTAAGAATAAACGGTAAATTTCGCAGTGATGTAATAAATTTTTGTATGATATCAATAATTTCGGTCGCAAAACCTAATTTTATTGAATACCAATTTAATACTTTATAGCGAATGATTTAGCGTTTATTATCAAAAAGTTAAAAATTATAATAAAAATAAAAATAAAAACTGTACATACTTACCTGTGAAATAGAATTCTTAGTGACCTGCTTTAGCCCACTCATAAGATAGTCGGACTAATTGGTTTTCCATAGCTACATAGGCGTAACCTTGAGCATTCAATATTTTTTCTTCTAAACATATGAACGGTCCATCTCTGCATAAAGTAACAAACTCGGTATTGGAATATGTCTGATTCGTCGAGCATTTTCCTTCGTGTGACCATTTTCCGCATTTGTGACATCTTTCAAGGTGTCGTGCTCTTCTTTTCGCTGCGGATTTTGATTTTCCTTTACCAAAATGTAACTTATTATTTTCATTCCTGGATTCTTTTCTTACTCCGTCCAATTTACCTATGATTAATGATACTATTTCACTTAGAAGGGTGTCATTATTACGTTTAGTAATTAAAGCATGTAGCATTAGACCATGGTTTAATTCACAGGAAGTCTTCATCTCGTAAAACCTAAAAAAAGAAATAAAAATTCAGAATGGGGGAAGAAGACTAGTTCTTTAGGGTCTGCTAGGGAAAGACCATTCGGATTCCATTCTCGAGAACTACACGAAAACAGAACATCTAACTCTAACAGAAATACATATTACCCTAAAAAGATTCGAACCTCCCCACACTTAGTTAGATGTGGTGTTGAAATTGTGATTAACGTTATTTTCAATTGGATTATCAACAATTTGTATATCTCTGACTTTTTCTTCAATCCATTTGTTGATTTCCTCCGTAGTTTTCACAAATTCAACTAACATCGCCTTTTCTTTTGGCGATAAATTGGATATTAATCGGTTACATAACTTAAAGTTTCCCTTAATATTAGCATCGTGAATCCGTTTATAAAGTTTCTTCGTTGAACTGTTAAAAACGGGTTCATCTAATTTCTTATCATCAACGGGGTTCTTTGTGATCGGATCATCATTAAGTGTTTCTTCATCTTCCCCACACTTATGCGTTTTTATTGGTCTAACAGTTTTGGTTGGTGGAGATCTAAACTTTCGGTTCACAAAGGTGATCGATTTATCATCATCCCTAAGTGTCATTCTACCTTCTCTTACATCAATGAATGCCTCGGTGGTTGCTAAAAATGGGCGACCTAAAATTAGAGGAATATCAAGGTTTTCCTCCATATTAATCACTATGAAGTTTGCAACAAAGGTCAAACTTCCCACGTTAACAAGTAAATTATTTGCTATTCCAACCGGGTGTTTAATGGTTAGGTCAAATGATTGAACACCTATTTTGGTTGGTTTTAATTTACCCATACCTAATCTTTTGTATAAGGAAAGAGACATAATATTTGCACTTGCTCCTAAATCTGCGAGTCCATTATATACAGCACCATCATTAAGCAAGCAAGAAATGATAAATTCACCCGGGTCTCCTGCTTTAGTAAGTCGAGTTGGTTTGTAAACCTTTTTCGGATGTTATTTTCTTGGTTCTTTCACTTCTATTTGAACTTCTTGTTCACATTTTTCTTCATTTCTTGGAATGGGAGGTTTGTATAAGAATTCTTCTTCATCACTCCAATTTGAATCCTCCCTATTTTCCAATTTTGATTTTTCATATGTTGTTGATAACATATTTATGTTTTTATTTTTAGGGTTTTCTTGGGTGGTGAAATTATGATTGACTTCATTGTCAACTTCCATCGGACCATGTATGTAATGTTTAACTCTGTGACCATTAACTTTAAATTCAATCTCCTTTGAATTTATTAACTCTACTGTTCCATATGGGAAAACTCTTTTGACTATGAATAGTCCAGACCATCTTGATTTCAATTTTCCAGGAAATAGCTTGAATCGTGAATTGAAAAGAAGAACTCTGTCTCCTTCTTTAAATTCTTTTGAACTTCTGATTCTTTTATCATGCCATTTCTTCGTTCTTTCCTTATAGATTAAGAAATTTTCATATGCTTCATGTCTTAATTCTTCTAATTCGTTTAATTGACTTAACCGTAGACGTCCAGCTTCATGTAAATCAAGATTACATGTCTTCAAAGCCCAAAATGCTTTGTGTTCAATTTCTACTGGAAGATGACATGCTTTTCCGTAAACGAGTCTAAAAGGTGTGGTTCCAATTGGAGTTTTGTAGGCTGTTCTAAAAGCCCAGAGTGCATCCTCCAATTTAATGGACCATTCCTTCGGATTTGATCCTACGATTTTCTCTAGAATACATTTTAAAGCTCGGTTGGTATTTTCAAATTATCTACTTCTTTGTGGATGATATGCAGTGGAGATTTTATGAGTTACTCCATATCTTTTGAGAACTTTCTCAAGTTGATTATTACAGAAATGAGTACCCCGATCACTTATTAAAGCTTTCGGTGTTCCGAACCTTGTAAAAAGACGTTTTAAAAAGGTGACTACAACTCGTGCATCGTTAGTTGGGAGAGCTTGTGCTTCTGCCCATTTAGATACATAATCAATGGCAACCAGAATGTAAAGATTATTATGAGATTTTGGAAATGGGCCCATAAAGTCAATACCCCAAATGTCAAATACTTCACATACTTGAATGACATTTTGTGGCATTTCATCACGTTGACTTATCTTTCCGGCCCTTTGACAAGCATCACAGGATTTGCAAAGAAGGTGTGCGTCTTTGAAAATTGTAGGCCAATAGAATCCAGCATCATAAACTTTTCTTGCTATAAGTTGAGGCCCATAATGCCCTCCTGTTGGTCCTGTGTGACAATGGTTTAAGATTTGACTAGCTTCATCTCTGAATACACATCGGCGTATTATTCCATCGGGACAACTTTTAAACAAATGTGGATCTTCCCAAAAATAGTGTTTTATATCACTAAAGAATTTCTTTCGTTTTTGGTACGATAACCCTTTTTCAAGGAATCCACATACTAAGTAGTTTGCATAGTCTGCAAACCATGGAATTTCATTATAATCTATCTTCAATAGATATTCATCAGGAAAGTTGTCTTGTATGGCCGATTCATTTAGAACTTCTAATTCGGAATTTTTTATAGACGAGAAAGATGATCAGCGGCGAGATTTTCTGCTCCCTTTTTATCTCAGATTTCAATATCAAACTCTTGTAAGAGTAAGATCCAACGGATTAATCTTGGTTTGGCATCTTGTTTTGAAAATAGGTATCTAAGAGCAGAATGGTCGGTATAGACCACCGTTTTAGCTAGAACAAGATATGAACGAAATTTGTCAAAAGCAAAGACAATAGCAAGGAGTTCTTTTTCAGTAGTTGTGTAATTCGTTTGTGCTCCTTGTAACGTCTTACTAGCATAATATATAGGTTGAAATTTTTTTTCAATCCTTTGTCCTAAAACGGCTCCCATTGAAAAATCAATTGCATCGCACATAAGTTCAAACGGTAGATTCTAATTTGGAGTTATCATGATCGACGCATTAGTGAGTTTTTCTTTAAGTATATTAAAAGATTTGATGCATTCATCTGAAAAGATGAATGGAGCATCCTTTTCTAGGAGTTTATTCATAGGAGTAGCAATTTTAGAAAAATCTTTTATAAAACGTCGGTAAAAACCGGCATGCCCTAGAAAACTCCTAACTCCTCTAACATTGGTGGGATGTGGAAGTTTAGCAATTACATCTACTTTAGCTCTATCCACTTCAATTCCTTCCTTTGAGATTTTATGTCCAAGAACGATGCCTTCTTTGACCATGAAATGGCATTTCTCCCAATTAAGAACTAGATTTGATTGTTCGCATCTAATAAGCATTCGTTCAAAATTAACTAGACATGTTTCAAAAGTATCACCAAAGACTGAAAAGTCATCCATGAAAACTTCCATGCATTCTTCTATCATGTCGTGAAAGATCGCCATCATGCACCTTTGAAAGGTTGCAGGGGCATTGCAAAGTCCAAATGGCATGCGTTTGTAAGCAAAAGTACCTTAAGAGCACGTGAACGTGGTTTTCTCTTGGTCCTCGGGTGCTATTGGAATTTGAAAATATCCGGAAAAACCATCAAGAAAACAATTGTAACTATTTCCGGCTAATCTTTCCAACATTTGATCAATGAAAGGTAAAGGAAAGTGTTCTTTTCTAGTGGCGTCATTTAATTTTCTATAATCAATACAAACACGCCATCCTGTTACAGTCCTAGTAGGAATAAGCTCATTTTTCTCATTTGTGATGACAGTCATGCCACCCTTCTTAGGTACGCATTGAACTGGGCTTACCCATGGACTATCAGAGATTGGATATATTAAACCTGCATCCAGCAGTTTAATAGTTTCTTTCTTAAAAACATCTTGCATATTAGGATTTAGTCTTCGTTGGCGTTGCACATACGTTTTATGACCTTCTTCCATAAGGATTTTATGTGTGCAATACGAAGAACTTATTCCTTTAATGTCATGAATCTTCCTTGCAATGGCTGGTTTATGAGCTTTTAGCACAGAAATGAGTTTAGATTTTTCATTTTCAGTAAGAGAAGACGATATTATTACAGGTAATTCAGATTCACCATGTAAATAAGCATATTTCAAATGGTTTGGAAGTGGCTTTAACTCTAATGTCGGTGGTTCTTCTATCGATGATTTATATCGATATCTGTCTTCTTCTTTTAGCATTTGAATTTCTTCTGTTGTTGGTTCATATCCATTAGCCATAAGTGTAGCTAACATTTCAGTTTCATCAATTGGTTCAGTTCCTTCTCCGAAAGAACATTCTCATGTTCCTTGTAATTCTATAAATTCTTCTAACAATTCTGCATGTGATTCTATAGTTTGAATATAATAACATGTATCATCTGCAGATTGCGGTTGTTGCATGGATCTATCAACTAAAAAGGTAACACTCTCGTCCTCTATACTTAGGGTCAGTTTCTTACTAAACACGTCTATTATTGCTTTGGCCGTGTTTAAGAATGGTCTTCCTAATATGAGAGGTACTCGAGAATCTTCTTCCATGTCCAGAATAACAAAATCTACTGAAAATACTAAAGTACCAACTTTAACTAGCATGTTCTCCATTATCTCTCTAGAATATTTTACTGATCGATCGGCTAGTTGTATGCTTATTCGTATTGGTTTCAATTCTCCAAGGTCTAGTTTAACGTATAGTGAATACGGCATTAAATTTATACTAGCACCTAAGTCTGCCAATGCTTCTATTGAACTAAGACTACCCAGAGAACATGGAATTGTGAAACTTCCTGGATCTGATAATTTTTCTGGTATCTTATTCAACAGGACTGCAGAACAATTAGCATTCATAGTAACAGCCGAGATTTCTTCCATTTTCTTTCTATTTGTGATTAGATCTTTCAGAAATTTAGCATATCTACCCATTCCTGAAATCACATCAATGAAAGAAAGATTGACATTTATCTGTTTAAACATATCCAAGAATTTGGATTGCTCGGCTTCAAGTCTCTCTTTTCTCATTTTACTCGGGTAAGGAAGTGGTGGTTGGTATGGTTTAACATAAGGTTTAGCCTTAACTGTGTTATCTTCATTAACCTTTTCAACTACCGGTTCTTTTTCCTTATCTTGTTCAGATTGTGGTTCTTGTGGAGTAGGAATAGCTTCATCAGAAATTACAGGTATTTCAGGTGGTTTAAGTGTAATACCACTTCTTATGGTAATGGCTTTAGCTGTTTCATTCCGGGGGTTAGCATTTGTATCACTAGGTAGACTTCCCGGTTTTCTTTTACCTATCAACATTGCTAGGTTGCTTACTTCTTGTTCCAGATTTTGAATAGAAGCTTGTTGATTTCTAAATGCTTGAGCATTTTGTTCATTCATTTGTTTCTAAGATGTGAAAAACTGAGTTTGAGAATCAACTAGCTTCGACATCATGTCTTCTAAATTTGGCTTTTTATCATCGATTTGTGATGGTTTATTTTGAAAATTAGGTCTTTGCTGATTGTAAGTATTATTGGATACTTGTTGATTACTTGGACCTTGTTGGTTGTTGTATGGAACATTTCGGTTATAATTCTGGTTTTGATTGTATATTGGTCTTGGCGGTTGATAATTATTCTGATAATTATTTCCAGGCCTTTGGTTTATGTATGAAACATTCTCTCTTTGTTCCATTGTTAGTTCAATACTGAGACAATCTTTTGTCAAATGTGGTCCTCCACACTGCTCACAACTAATTCGTATTGAGTGGATATCTTTAGTCATCTTTTCCATTCGTCTCTCGATAGCATCTATCTTTGCAGAAATGGAATCAAAGTCATGGCTAGAATCGGCTCTAGCTGCTTTAGATGATCTAATGATATCTTTCTCTTGATGCCACTCATGTGAGTGGGAAGCAGTGTTATCAATAATCTTATAAGCGTCAGTTTCGGTTTTCTTCATAATGGAACCACCAGCTGCTATGTCGATGTCTTTTCTTGTTGTGTTGTGGCATCCTTAGTAGAATATTTGTACTATTTGACAGGTGACTAAACCATGTTGCGGACATCCTCTTAATAACTTTCCAAATCTTGTCCACGCCTCATATAGAGTTTCGTTTGGCTTCTGTGTGAACGTAACAATTTCTCCTTGAAGTCTTACGGCTTTAGATGCCGGAAAGAATTGTTTAAGAAATTTTTCAACTAAAACGTCCCATGTATCAATCGCCCCTTCAGGTAACGATTCCAACCAATCTTTGGCTTCTCCCTTTAAAGTCCAGGGAAATAACATGAGATATATCTGTTCATCCTCCACTTCTCTAATTTTAAATAGAGTGCATATCCTATTAAAGGTACGAAGATGTTCATTTGGATCTTCCTTCGGCGCACCACTAAATTGGCATTGATTTGTTACCATGTGTAGGATTTGTCCCTTGATTTCATAATCTGGCGCATTAATGTCAGGTTGAGTAATTGCGTGACCTTGGCTAGTGCGTTTAGCTCTCATTCGGTCTTCCATACTTAGAGGTTCCAGATTCTCCATGATTGAATTTGTTGAATCTGAATCACTAGAGGATTCTGATTTAATGGTTCGTTCCTCAACAATCTCTGTTTGAATGATTGGTGGTTCCGGAGGAAAGATTAATGGTTCAGGATCTCGGAATCGTCCCTGAATATTCTCCGGATTCTCAATTGTGAGGTCGGGTTCAAAAAATGGATTATCGGAAATTTGAATTTGAGTACTTGGTCGACTAGATGATGATTCTAAAGAAAAATCAACGGCGACAATATTTGCTAGATGTCTTGATCGAGTTACAGGTGGTGAACGTTTTGCTCTGTGCATTCACTGAATATCCTATTAGTTTTTAAAAAGGAAGAAAAATTATATAAGTTATCAAATTAATAGACTTTTTTGATTTTACCTACGTTTTGAATAGCCAAAAGATGCAGCAGAGGGGCAGGATTCGTTTGGTCTCAATATAATTGAGTACTGTTTGGCTCCAATAACCAGGTCCACGTACAAATCCAACTATTACTACGAACCAAAAAATTTTGATGTCTATCAATTTAACCACTTTAAAATAATTTTTCGTTTTGAAATTTAAAGAAATTTTAGATAAGAAATAGAAAAAATCTAAGTCCTAAAAACTAGATCGGCGAGAAATAAGAAAGAAAAAGAGCGCGTCGAAAAATGTCGAAAAATAAAAAGTGTCGAAAAATAAGAAAGTAGCGCGTCGAAACTTAAAAAGGAACTAAAAACTAAGAATTAAAAGTTGCGTCTAAAAATATTAAAGCTTAAAAGAAAAACTAAATCTAAAATGGCAATAACTTAAAAAGGTACTAAAACTTAAAAAGACGTCGCAAAATTCTAAAGCACCTAAATCTTAGTCTAAAGAAAAAGCACTTAAGGGATTTTACGGCAATGCCTAAAAATCTAGAAATAAAAATAACTATGGCAAAAACTATGACTTAAAACTAAATACGAGCGAAAATTACAAATATTACAAATAAACAATTAAAAAGATACGAAATTTTAAAAATAAAACTTATAGTTGTAAAAAGTACAATTTTTATAAAAATATTATTTTTATATTAATATTTTATAAAAGTATTAGTTTATATATTTAATAAAACTAATTATAATTTAATAATACAAATAAATTAAAAACTTAAACTAAATATTAATTTAATTAAAACCCTAATTAAAATTAATAATAATAAAATTAACCCTAATTTCGTAATTAATGCTGGCTGTGTTGACCTGTCAGAAACCTCCGCGAGTGCGGATCCTAGCTGGAAAAAAGTACTGCGAGTGCGAATATTCCAGATTCAGATGAGATTAAGGTTGATTTTTATGCAGGCTCAGTTTTTTTTATATTTTTTTTTACTTTTTATGTTTTGTTTTTTAATTTTCTGTTTTTATTTTATAGAAAATGTTTTATAATATAACTAAAACTTATAAAATAACTTATTAGTATTTTATAACTAAAAATACCTTCTTTTTTTTTTTTTTTTTGACTTAAAGATATATATTTTTTTATGTTTTTATATTTTTTATATTTAAAACTTATGTAAATATATTTTTACAAAAATAACGTAAAAACTAATTTTTTTTATTATATATATAGCGTCTCGCTTCGGCGTTAAGCGTTGTCCCCGGCAGCGGCGCCAAAAATACTTGATGTTATGCGAGGTGTATATAAAATAGTATTATTTTTACAAAGAAATACTATTAAATACGATACAATTTTACACAAGATATTTATTTATTTATAGAATTGATATACCTAAACCTTGCTACAACACTTATAGGCAGTGTACCTAATCGTACAGTAGTGTAGTTTTTAGTAAGTCTGGTTCGTCCACAGGGAACTCTTAAACAAGCTTAACGCTATATTAGTTTTAAATTTATAAAAATACAAATATATATATAAGTGATATTATTATTATAAAAGGGGGTTTTTTACTGTTTAATGACTGGTTTGTCGATTTTTAAAACTTTAGTCGCAGTTAAAACCTAATGTAAAATATTAAAAATAAATATAAATTAATTTAAAGCGTAAAGTAAATAACGATAATGAAATTGCGATAAATAAAAGTGCGATAAAATAAAATTGCGATAATTAAAGAGTACGATAATTAAAAGTGCAATTAAATACAATGACAATAAATAAAAGTGTGATAATTAAAAGTGCAATTAAATATGAAATAAAAGAATTATGCTTATTTAAACTTCCATAATCATGATGTTTGACGTGTTGATTTATAGTTTATTTCCATGGGTTAATTGTTCTTTGTCCTGGATTATTCGATATGTCCATACGGATTTGTCCATAATAGTCCATCAGTCATAATCATAAAATGCGGAAGTCTTCGCCAAATTATTCTTATTCCCGAAGTCAAATATTCCAACTAATTGGGGATTCGAATTGTAACAAGGTTTTAATACTTTGTGTAATGAATACACCAGGTTATCGACTGCGTGTAAACCAAGGTTTTACTACTTTGTTAACAATTACACCAATTACCCTTGAATGTAATCCACCCATGTTTCAACAAGTCTATTAACTATTAATCCAGTTCCGTGTCCGGTAAAATGAACAATTATTGGTATTTATAGATATCCCGCCCACCGTGCCCAGTCAAGCGTATGTGGTTATATATAAATACGTCAAATTATAAGTCTATATATTAAATTAAAGAGGTATCATTTAGTTAATATAAAGCCCATTAATAGCCCATAGTCTAATTTCCACAAGTGTCGTTCTTTTGTCCAAACCCCAATTATGGTACAAACCCCAATTACCTAATCTTAATATTTTTAGCCCAACATCATGATTACTTCGTATTAAATAAGCATAATAATAACTTAGCTACGAGACATTAAATTAAAAATAACATTAACCATAACTTACAGTGATTAAAAATAACGTAGCGTTACACGGACAGAAATTCGACTTACACCCTTACAACATTCGCTAACATACCCTTATTATTAGAAATTAAAATTAAAATTAAAATTATAATATAAATATAAATATATATACGGGTGAGAGATTGAAAGGAAAAAGATGTAAAATTTTTGCAGAATTCGATGGCTTTTATAGGCCCACGTTGCACTGTAGAGTTCCGCGAGTGCTGAGGTTTCCTTCACAAAAGTACCGCGAGTGCGGAGGTCTGAAAACAGCTCACATATTAGATCCAAAACGTGGGCGGCGTAAGATTATATTATATAATAATATATATAATTAATTATATATATTATTTTATTCTTATGCATAGTTGACTTGAAATTTTTGGTCCGTCGCGTCGAGCGTTGAGAGTTGACTTTGGTCCCGGTTCCGGATTTTCGAACGTCCTTGCGTACAATTTAATATCTTGTATTTTGCGTTTCGCGTCTTGTACTCTTGTAATTTCGAGATGTTTCTCATCAATAATTGGAACCACTTTGATTGTATTTTGTACTTTTGAGCTTTTTGGTCGTTTGCATATTTAATTCGTCGAATCTGTCTTTTGTCTTCACCTTTTATTATTTAAACGAATATCACTTGTAAATAGGACAATTGCAACTAAAAAGTTATCTTTCTTGAGAGATAATGCTATGAAATATATTTTCGTTTTTAGCATTATCACATACCTGATTCAATTCGTTTTCATAAATTAATCTCAACAAAACACCATTTCAATCATATCTAGGGCTCCGGGAATCGAAATGACATGAATCCGGAGTCTAAAATTAATGTCTTGATGAGAGGAACTTATCTAGATACTTTAATTTCACTTTTATAACTGTTACATAACCAGAAATGAATGAATATGCTGCTGTCCCAATTCAATCAAACCGAAAACATGTATAATCGAGCAATTCTACGCATACAATCATCAATACAACAATACACAAGTGCTATACTATTATAATAACATCAAATACCAACATAATCAGTAGAAATGAATAATAATTGAAAAATTAGGGTTCATAGGAATACCCAAATCGAAGAACAAAGGATGTAATCGCGTAGAGAACGAAGAGAGCAATCCGATTATGCAAACAATTGAATGATCCAAGCTATATTTGATGAACAAATGATGATGATGATGATTTTTCCTAGTGGTGGTCGGCCAAAACAAGAAAAGGAGAGGAGGGAGAGAAAAAGTCTTGAGGAAAAATTAGGTTTTTAGGAAATAAATGTATAAGTGTGAAATAAAATGCAAAAATAAAAATGTGAGGGGAGCAAGGCCATATTTGGCAGAATTTTTGCATGGAGGTGGGCCCCTTTGTCCCACTTTGATCTTATGGTTCATTGCTTGTGGCCCAAACGCCCGCACGAAGCCCGGAACGCGAAAACACGACTACGCGATTGAAAATTCGGAGAGATAACAAATACGCGACGAAAAATATATATAAGTACTATATATATTCATATGACATTAAAATATCATATTTTAAATAATTAGAATTTAAAAATCCCAATAGCTCGACCGTTGGTTTGAAAACCGAAAAGATTCGCCGGATAGAAATCCGCGACACGTAAAAACGAATAACTTAAAATATGAATACAAATATTCATTTAACACATAATAATTAATATATATATTATTACAAAAATAATAATATAGGTCATAGAAATGACGTGGCACGAACAATAGTTAACGGTTGTTAAATAATTAACGGTAAAAGATAACAGAAAAAGTAGGATCGTTACATTACTGCAGGCTAGGAAACCACTCCCACATCCATGCTACTCAAATCTATGTTATGTGGGCAATTGAACTCAATGAAGAGATCAATGTGGCTTTTCTAATGGCATCTCAAATGAACAACTTGATGACTGAATCAACTAGGTCTCTTCCTTATGGTATGCATCTGAACAGTTTGTTTACCTACCTCAAAGTCTCCCATTCTAACGCTCAACAACCTTTGTTTGAACCACTCGACAAGTTGACCATCATTTGAAGTGGTCATCTACCAGAAACCTCTCGTGGAAGAAGATCAAGTCTTTAAGAAGATCTAGATGAAATTGAGAACTATCAACCAGAGGAGGAATCGGATGAAGAAGAAATGGAAGATGAGGAGGCAAATCTACAGGAACATCAAGAATTCGTGAACTCAAATTTTGAAACCAAAGTTGACAGAATTCTTAAGCGGGAAGAGGAAATTAGTGAGAATCACTCCAAGTTCAAGAAGGCATTGAAAGATTTTTTGAAAACAATCTCATGCAGTAGGACATAATTTGTGTGTTTAGAGTAATGAACCTTGTTGAATGCTTATGTGCATTGTGAAGTGCTTGAATGTTGGTACTAAACAATTATGTGTAAGACAATTTGTGATGTTATGTTTATTGTATGTTTAAATTAATCTTTCTTGCATGCCCATGTAAAAGGATAAATTTGCTTTTGTACGGCTACTCCCACGGTCAACCGTGATTCGACCGTACAACATCTGACAAAATTGATTTGTCCTAACTCTCTTACACAAATTCAATGATCAATAGATTACAAAAGTACAAATTGATATCTCAGTCAAAGAGCTTTCAGTTTATCTACCTACCCCATCAATTTTGCTAGATAACATTCATCATTTGTCTATAAAAACAAATACATTCAACCAATTCACACCCACATCACTTATTCCAAAAATCTCTCTGCAAACCAAAAAATCATCACATGAAGTCTATTGTTGAAGGAAGAGAAGTTCTCATACATCACCTAACTACCTACTCTCTTGAAAGTTTCTCAAACATCAAGTGGGATGCTTTTATAAATCTAAGGGGGCCACTTTATCCACTTCACATCAATGAACTCTATGAGAATTTTTCAATTCTCACAAAATAATGAGAAAATCTCATTTTCTCTTTATGGAAGAAATTATTCATTAACTCTTAAAGAATTTGGAAATATTATGGATGTTCCGAATGAAGGGCGAACATTCTTTCTAAAACCAAATTCATTTAATGAATTTCCTGAATGGGTTAAGAGAGATAGTGCACTAGACATTCTGTGCAACAGAACACTTAAACCCGAATACATCAAAAAGGATGGATTCCTTTGTCAACATCTTGCATCAACGTATGACCTCTGGAAACAGATCATTACTGCAAATGTTTACGGAAAGGGGGAATTACTGGATCGACTTGATGTAAATGAAATCACCTTCTTATGGTATCTCCTGAACTCATCCAAAGTAAATGTTGCATACTTCATGGAATCAAGAATGAAACATGCAGCTCAACATTCCCATATATCACTTCCATATGGTCTTCATCTGACCAAACTATTCACATATGTTGGAATGACATCTCCCTTTCACCATTCCATTCAAGTCTCTTCATATCCAATATGCAGAGCCTCAACCAAACAGATTCAAGAACCTCCTCTTGAAAATCCATCCAACTTTTGTTTTCTTCTGACGCAAGGACAAAACAGTGTGATTCATGGAAACATTCTAAAACTTGGTTGAAGATTATCCCGACTTGAAGACAAGGACAAGGGTCACTCTTCTCATCATGATAATTGAACTTTTCTGACGTTCATGTAAAAATCTCACTTGAGAAATGTACCACATGAATTATCTATGTTTAGTATTTGCTTTGAATATAATGTATGCTTGTTATGTTTTAATAAATATTTTCCAACATGCACAATTTAAGGGGGAGCTTTGCTCTAAGGGCGAGCATAGTTCTAGGGGAGCTAACCTTATTGCTTCGACAAAAGGGGGAGAAATATGGATACAAGTGATTGTTAACACTTGCGTATTTATAGCAAATGTTCCTCATCACTTGTATGTTTGTCATCATCAAAGAGGGGGAGAATGTTAGTTGAATGTTGGTTAATGAACTAAACAACAAAGTTAAGAATGATGATTAACCAAAGAATATGTTTTGATGATAACATATACATATGCATAAGTGATGACCGACATCTTAACATAAAACACGCAAGGTCACTAATCCATACTTTATCTTGCAAATGACCAAGTCAAACATAGCTTAAAGAATGGAATTAAAGATCAGCAAAATACAAGGCCAAGGTACGGTCGACCGCATACCCAGCCGTAGAACCCCAAACTGAATTGCAATGCAGTTTTATGAAAACAAGTTGCACGGTCGCTACCACGGTCAACCGCAGTGCGACCGCAGTTTTCTCTGTCACCACTTTTGACCAAATTAAGTTTGACTAGTTCCCGACATCTATAATTTAAGAAACCTTTCTCAACCTGCTTAGAATAGATGTCCTCTCCTTACTCAATTGAGTTTTGGTCATAAAAACACTAATCGTAGTTAATTACGCCTAATGACATCTTAATGACAAATTAACCAAGATTAGGTATAACACATAAGTGTTAAACAACAACTTGTGATCTTAAATCTTATCTAGACATCCTTAGTATGATCATCAAGTACCAACACACTTAAGCCAATGTCACTAGAACAATAATTACTATTAAAGATGACTTAGTGATTAATTGAGGCTAAATGAAGAACAATGCTTTAAAGTGTAACTAGTAAAAACTTGTAATCCTAAAATACACTTAGATACATTTAGGATGGTCACCAAATCCCAACTAGAGATTGCTCTTCCCTTGTGCGTGTTGGACATTAATGTGTGCTTACAAATTAATCATGCAATATGTTACATTCAAGTAAGCTTGCTAAAAGCTTAAACTATAAGTTGTGCAAATATCTATATGATTGATCTTAGAGTAACTATCTCTTGCTATAGGTGAGTATTACTTGCTACTTGCTAATATGTTTAATGCTCATAAATTTGTCAACTTAATTAATATGCTTGCTATGTGCTTACTAGTTAGAATACTAGGATTCAAGTAACAGGCCTACTCCAATAAATTAAGTGTAAAATGGTTCACAATGGAATTATGGTCAATTGTCTATTTGGTCTTGTCTAAGTAACAAGTTGTGATTACTTATCCAAGTATGACTTAACCTTGATGTCTCTACACACTTAATGATTATCTTAGAAAGACATCATTTAATTAATCTCTACCTAATCTTAAAATGAATATGACCTGTGATTAATTGAAACCAGGAAGTTAATGACATAATGACGAGTCTTTAGAATTGAACCAAATGCATTAATGTGACTATCTAAGTCTTGACCAAACTGAGATTTCCCAAAATATCAATCAAGACACTTCTCCAAGAATGTTGGGTTTACCACTATTGGAATGTTATGCCACTTTCACTCAATAAGACCAAATCTCACACACTTAATGCATATAGTACTTGTATAGGATGTTGAGTTTCTTTTGTAGGTGCTAGATGGAGTAAAGGTGCCAAAATGTGGTGTTCAAATTTGAGTCAAACGGCTATACAACGGATACATATTTTGGACTGGAGCACGCACGGTCGAACCACGATTGACCATGCTGGCAACCGTGTGTCAACGGCTATTTTTTGAATCCTACTATAAAAGGCAAGCATTGAAGAGAATTTCAAGCTGACCCTCTTGCATATTTCAAAAGCTTATTTCCAGAGATCACAAGGGCTCTAATTACTACTCAAATGTGATCAAGCAAGAGAAGATTCTATGATCTTATAGATATAGAATTTGGTTGTTGTAAACTTACTAATCAAAATTATTAATCTTGTGAGTTTACTTAGTGTAATGTATGTCCTAGTATTGTCTTAGGATCATCATTGCAAAGTCTATAAGTCTTGTTACTTCAATTAGTAGTAGCATAGGCTAGCTTAATGATCTACTTCCTTAAAGGGACTTAGGAAGTTGATTAATCTTATTTGGAGATTAATACCTGTCCAAGGTGAAGACAAGTTGACCTAGGTTGGAGTTGATCTTTCAAAGGGATAGAAAGATTGGGTTTGTTGTCTACCAAAGAAGTTGAAGACTTGTAAATCGGATCTCCACCGGGTTTGGAGAAAAGTGCTTAGTGAAGCAAGAAATCCCGATTAGTGTAATCGGGGAGTGGATTAAGATGGATTAGTTAACATCCACCCAAACCACTATCCTTGTGTCTATGTTCTTTACATTACTTTATTCATCATTTTGAACATATACAGTACACACATCAAGTTTGAGTTGAATTGGTTGATCATAGTTAATCGAATTTGGTGATCAATCGAAAAATAAGTAACTATTGATCCCCCCCCCCGTTACTTACAGATATTAAAATGACGTATCCCGATTAATACCGAACTCGACAAAAGAGGTATTGACATGAATACCGTTAGATGCCCTCTATGTGACGATGATGTGGAACCAATTGAGCATTCAATGATATTTTATCGACATTCGATGAAAATATGGGAAATAGTATATAAATGGTTGAATTTGGGTTCGGTTGTAAATCTTAGTGTTAATGAAGCCTTTCGTGGGAAAAGCAACTGACCACTATCATCCGTGGGTTCACAAATTTGGCAAGCTTTGGAGTGGACGTGTGACTATTTTATATGGAAAAATCGCAATCGGAAAGTATTCCTAAAGTCGTGTTAGAATGGACCGGGTGGTTTAATGAAAATCCAATTAATCTCCTTTGATTGAATCTCCTCGCTATTCAAGCACAAAAAGATAGAATGGCTTCAATGGCTATCAAGTCCTCTTCATTATTGTATATATATATATAAGATAATTTGTTTATTTTGTTTTTGTTTAAGTTGCTTTCTTTGCAACATAGTTCCTCCGAATTCTTCATAGTGCCCAAACTTCTAACGACCCGTCCTGATCCATCTGGATGAATACATTACATTTGGTTACATCGCGAGGTACTTGACCGCTATATGATACATTTTACAAACATTGCATTCGTTTTTAAGAGAAAAACTTTCATTACATCGACAGTTGACGGCATGAATACCATTTCATAATATATCCAACTATAATTGACTTAGTAATAATCTTGATGAACTCGACGACTCGAATGCAACGTCTTTTGAAATATGTCATTAATGACTCCAAGTAATATCTCTAATATGAGCAAATGCACAGCGGAAGGTTTCTTTCATACCTGAGAATAAACATGCTTTCAAGTGTCAACCAAAAGGTTGGTGAGTTCATTAGTTTAAAATAAATAATCATTTCCATCATTTTAATAGACCACAAGATTTTCATTTCCATTTCTTATAAATATACGTCCCATGCATAGAGACAAAAATAATCATTCATATGGTGAACACCTGGTAACCGACATTAAAAATATGCATATAAGAATATCCCCTATCATTCCGGGAAATTCTTCGGACATGATAAAACAACATCGAAGTACTAAAGCATCCGTTACAACAGATGGGGTTCGTTAGGCCCAATAGATCTATCTTTAGGATTCGCGTCAATTAGTAGATCGGTTTACTAATTCTTAGGTTACCAAGCAAAAGGGGCATATTCGGCTTCGATCATTCACCCATATAATGTAGTTTCAATTACTTGTGTCTATTTCGTAAAACATTTATAAAAATTGCGCATGTATTCTCAGCCCAAAAATATAAAGGGTAAAAAGGCAAATGAAACTCACTATCCAATATTTTGTAGTAAAAATACTCATACGACGATACTGAACAATGCAGGGTTGGCCTCGGATTCACGAACCTATATCAAGTATATATATTAACACATTGTAATATTAATCAACTAAGTTTATATATATATTTTATAATATATATAGATTAATATCCTTATATTTTATTGTATTAATCCTTATTATTTGTTATAATACTTATATGATATATATATATACTTTAATAAATGTGAGATTAATATAAATAACATTATATTAGTTAATATATTAAAAATCTAATATTAGTATACTTATGATATATGTAATATATATATATTTTCATATAGATATCTTTTGTTTGTAAAAATGATAATTATAATAATAATAAAATAATGATAATAATATTAATAATAATAATAATAATAATAATAATAATAATAATAATAATAATAATACTTATAATAATAATAACAATGATAATTAATAAAGAATACTTTTGTTAAAAATATTAATTTTTAAAAATGATAATTTTAATGGTAATACTAATTTTAATATTAATAATTATAATAATAGTACTGATAATAACTATAATAATAATTTTACTAATAATCATAATAATTATATTAATTATAATATACTTATTTTAATAATAATAATGATATTAATGATAATAATAATACTACTTTTTAATACTTTATGCTAATATTTATTAATGATAATAATATTAATCATATAACAACAATAATTAATAATAATAATAATAATAATAATAATAACAACAACAATAATAATAATAATAATAATAATAATAATAATAATAATAATAATAATAATAATAATAATAATAATAATAATAATAATAATATTTATATGAAAAGAAACTACCTTATAAAGCTTTTCTAAAAAAAATGCCCTGAACCGGGCTCAAACCTCCGACCTCTCTTTACCCATCAACACACTAGACCATGGCTCCGCTGCTTACTTTTCTGCTTTAATCTAGACTTTAATTTATAAAAACCCGTATTTTTTGTTTTCTTAAAACCCACTTACAACATGTCTGGCCCAATTGCAAACGATACATGGCCCAAAATAAACTCTAGTAGCCTGCGGCCCAACAGGCCCACGATGCAACCCCTTCAAACCAAACCGTAGCCCAAATATAAACAAGATCATATGGTTTCTTTGTTTCCTGTAATCGTTAATTTGGACATAGAAACCCTACCACTTAATATCAATCATTCGTTTATTTTTATAATCGTTTCTTTTTTTTTATCATCACTCATCATCAGATCATCCTCATTATCTTACTTATTATCATAAACATCATCCTCATCTTAATCATAATCGAACCATTTCATCACCATCGATCACCTTCGAATGATTTCATCATCATCATCATCATCATCATCACATCATCATCGTTTACAGATATGGAAATGTATAGTTACAGCAGCAGTAACACGTAGCAATATACAATGATGATGATGATTATAAAATAGAAACAGAAAGAAAAGGTATGCAGCAGGAGTAATACTCCGGTGGTGTTCTTGGGTTCATGAAAGTGGTGGTTGGGTTCTAATCAAGAAAACAGGAATAATTTATATGCAGGTGGGGTGTATGTGAACCAGGTGATGGTACGATCATGATGATGGTTTTCTAGTGAGTTCATGATAGTGGTTTTCATGGTAACGAAAACAGTAATATCAAAGTGGCGTTGGCTATGGTTTGATTACGGTTTTAAAACGAAAAGAGGGAGAGGGAGTGAAGGTAGAAGGTGGAATGGTGACTAGGGTTGATCGTGGTGGAGGGTGGTGAACCAAAGGTGGTGTTCGTATGAAAACAGGAAAATGAATGGGTGGTTGTGGGTTGTTTACGACAGCAAGTTAGAAACAGACTGCATAGCAGCAGCATTCGAGCAGTAGCAGTAGCTGCAAAGAAGAAGTTGCAACAATGGTAGTTTGATAGAGGTGTTTGATGGCGGTTTTTCAACAAGAGAGAGAGATGGTAGTTTTGTTAGCGTTCAAACAAGAAAACAGAAAAACAGACTCACGATGGTGGTTTGATGAAATGGTGGTGATGGTTGTTTCATGATCTTTGGTGTTTGTTTTGATGGTGTATTCGATGGTGATTGAGTTGGGTATTTACAACAGAAACATAAACAGAATAGTGTAGTGTAGGTATTAGGAAAATCATGAGGTGGTGGATGTGGGTTGAGTCAAAG